>NC_091786.1:44358619-44996952 GCF_029378745.1 Bos indicus
GAAATTAATTTTTTTTTTGTAATGCCAAAAGGAACGAAGGAAAGAAACCAAATGAGACTTCATAGACAAAGTAATTTTTTTTTTCAGGTAGAACACATTTAGGATTATAAAGAAAGCTTGTTCAGTATGTGAGAACTTTGTCATCAGATTGATTTAATTTAGATGTTGGTTTTTCAGAATATTTTATTTTATTTAAAAACCTGAGAAAGTCTTTGTTTTGTCTTCATCAAAATTCCACCCAATGTAAACTTCTGCACATTCGGGAACTGCAGTTTTATCAGCTGTCTTCTTATTCCAGAAAGAAAAATAAAGCAAGTATAATAATGTGCCCTACACCCTGGGTAGTTTTTTTCCTCCAACACTGGTGAATTTGGCTTTTTTAAAAAGATACTTACACAGATGAATGTTTAAAGAGACAATCTTTATTAGGTGTGCACCTCCATCCCAGCTCCTGTTAGAGAAGAAGTTTTTCTGTTAGCTGGGTTAAAGGGTTAACCCTTCATGACTTTGGAATTAAAAATATTGTTGAAGTTTAAAAGAAACAACAACAAAACACTCAAAACTTGATGTCATTTATCATCAGTACAGTTGTGAACTTCCAAAGATGAGAATGTATTATGAACCTACCACAGTACTATACAGCCGATTGTGTTAGCTGGGTATCTAGGCTAACTTTGGGCTTCCCTGGTGGCTCAGACTGTAAAGAGTCAGACTGCAGTGCAGGAGACATGAGTTCAATCTCTGGGTTGGGAAGATCCCCTGGAGGAAGAAATGGCAACCCATTCCAATAATTCTTGCCTGGAGAATCCCATGGACAGAGGAGCCTGGCACGCTACAGTCCATGGGGTCGCAGAGTCAGACACAACTGAGCCACTAATCACAGCACACAGCACAGGTGAACTTTGTTGGAAAAGTTGAAGTGAAAGTTGCTCAGTCGTGTCCAACTCTGTGACCCCATGGGATTCTCCAGGCCAGAATACTGGAGTGGGTAGCCTTTGCCTTCTCCAGGGGATCTTCCCAACCCAGGGATTGAACTCAGGTCTCCTGAATTGAAGGCGGATTCTTTACCAGCTGAGCCAACTATGTTGGACTTACAACCAAATTGGGCTTACGTGTAGGCTCTCAGAGCGGAGCTTGTTCGTATGTAGGGGACTCGCTGTATCTCCCATGGTATTGGGTGTATTGCTTGTAATAGTATCAGTACTACGTTGTAAGACTTCTCACGATCCCGAGGTTAAGCAGCCAGTTCTTGCTTGGGTGGAGGTGTGAGGGGAGGTCTCCTGTGTTCTTATCGTCAAATGACAGCCTGTGGTGAGCTGTTCCCAGACCTGCTTCACCCCCCGGTCAGGCTGTCAGTGGCGCCGCCTTTGGTTGGAGCCTCGGGGGGGCGGGGGCGGGGACGGGGACGGGGGCGGGGGCGGGGGCTGTCTGCTGGAGGTCCTCCTGGGGGCCTTCGCATGTCCTGAGCACCTCGCACATGGCATCTTCGTTTCAGAAAGACAGCCAGGCTGAAGTTATGGTTGCTTTTATGACTCTGAGTTCCCGACCCCTTCACTGAACTTGCTCCGTTGCACAGGGGACGGCAGAGGCTCGGCGTCAGCAGGTCGTCCGGGATGGGAGTTCTAGCTCAGGCCGTCGTTTAAAAGGACACTGCCACAGTGCTGTTGTAATCTAGCCCGTCCCACTCTGTGCTATTTGAACAGCAGCCTTAGAAGAGGCAGGACAGGGTGTGGAGATCAAGGGAGAGGTTGGGACTGTAGTAGGAAGAACACTTGAATCATGGAGACAACAGCAAGAAGGAGTGAAACCTAAGTTGTAGAAGCTCAAAGCACCAGAGCCATGTGTTGGCATCAAAGAATTTTAGGGATGTACCTAAAAGATGAACGCTTAGCTTCCTGATTTCAGAGGAAGCTGTGGCTCCAGCCCAGACCTCCAGGGCAGGGCTTCAGGAAGAGGCTTCCATGACTGGAAAAGGGAGATGCCCTTGACTTGGAGGTCACAGCCCATCCTGACTGGGAGCTCCGTGGCCGTGTGGCTGTCTGGAAGCTGTTGCAAGCCCAGGACAGCCTGTGGCATAGAGTGGGACAGACAGATGGATGTGTTCGCCTCGGTGGGAACGGAGAACCAGGTTTAGATGGTGAAGCTGAATCCTGGCAGGTGTCCCACAGCAAAAATCTCACGCAAACGACTGCGTCAGCTGGTTGCTTTGACATCACGATTCCAAAAATAAATGCAACGGCCCATCTGGGAAGTTCAAGAAGGAGGCGAGGATTCAGACTCCATCCCATGTTCTCTTTCTGTGCTCAGTCAGCCGCTCTCTGTGTCAGGGCCCCTAGAGGAGCCCTGTGAACCTCGCCTTGGTATGGAGCCCTGGAACTCCTGTCAGGCCACTTTACGGCTCCTCCCCGCCCCAGGTTGCCTCTGTCGGCGGACCATATCTGCCTAGCTTTTGCTCTGTTGATTTAATAGACCCAGGAAAAGCTGATAACGCAAGCACGCAAGTTCTGAGTGGCAAGTCTCCAGCTCCATTTCCATCCTTCCTCTGGGGCTCCTTGGACCCTGTGGACTCTAGGTTCTGCTCCATTCCAGCCACTTTAAGTGTAGAGCCTATTGAAATACATTTCTCAAGTGTGTGTGTGTGTGAGAGAGAGAGAGAGCCACTGTCCCTCTATGAGCTGCAAGAAAAAAAAAACTTGCCTTATTATTTAGCAGGTTTTAACAGGTTTCAGTCCATTAAAATCAAAAGCGAGCATTAAATCGCATTCTTCAGCTTTTAACCAGGGAGCTTTCATCGGTTTATTAATAGTCTAACTGCAAGTGTGTCTGTTCACGGTGGGGCTGGGCCCACTCTAGCGGCGACAGTCCTCTGGGACCACAAATCCAATTCCAGGTTCTACCTCCAGGTAATGCTTTTGGGCTGCTTTGGAGAGATTAAACAAATAAATGGCACTGCTTTCCTTCCAGAGAGCTGAAGCGGACTGGATTTATTTATGCTCTAAAAACCCCGGCCTCAGAAAACAGCCACAACCGAAGGAACAGATGGCCCGGCGGGCACACGGCTCTTCCACGGCAGGCTCCTCATTGTCACTCCTGTTTCTAAGAGGCTGTGATGCTGGATGGACAGAAGAGTGAGAATCGGAAAAATGGAAAGGATACATATGAACTGCAGCCACGAAATGAAAAGACGCTCGCATCTGGGAAGGAAAGATATGATCAACCTAGATAGCGTATTAAAAAGCAGAGACATCACTTTGCTGACAAAGGTCCATCTAGTCAAGCTATGGTTTTTCCAGCGGTCATGTAGAGATGTGAGACATGGACCATCGAAAAGGCTGAGCACCCAAGAATTGATGTGTTCAAACTGTGGTGCTGGAGAAGACACTTGGGATTCCCTTGGACAACAAGGAAATCAAACCAGTCAGTCCTAAAGGCAATCTACCCTGAATATTCATTGGAAACATTGATGCTGAAGCATCAATACTTTGCCACCTGATGTGAAGAGCTGATTCATTGGAAAAGACCCTGATGCTAGAAAAATTGAAGGCAAGAGGAGAAGGGGGTGACACAGGATGAGATGGTTGGACAGCATCATGGACTCAATGGACGCTGAGTTTGAGCAAACTCCAGGAGATTTTGAAGGACAGAGGAGCCTGGCATGCTGTGGTCCATGGGGTCACAAAGAATCAGACACGACTTAGTGACTGAACAAGACACACTAGAACAAGGCTGGGAGCTTTGCCTTGATGGGGTAGGGCGGAAGATTCTGCTCTAAATAGGCGGCACACGCAGGCAGGAGAAAAGCGCCATTGGCATTAGCTTCCTGTGCTGGTGGGGCTCCTCCTTTGTCACAATGAGCTGTGTTTCCCTTTTTGCCTTGACTGCTGGGAAGATTAGAACAAATCTGATGAACAACTGTAATCTTCCTGAAGTTAATGGAGGGGACGAGGAAGTGATCGATTAACCACGAGAAGAGAGACATAAAATCTTAAAGACATAAAATCATAAAATCGTAGAAGAATGAAAACAGCCTTGTTCTGTGAGGCATGAAGGTACACGAGCGGGCTACGTGGTGAAAAATACAGAAGAGCTCAGTGGGCTCAGTTTTGGGGACTCTCCATCACATTTGTCAATAACATGTTTCTTGTGCCATTTTGTCTACTGTCTGCCACCTCCCATGGAAGGGATATTCCTTACCAGCGGGAATAAGTCTCGTCTTGTTCAAAGCTACTTTCCTTGTATAGTCTTGGCTCATTCAAAAACATAGTGTAAATAAATAGCCATCCAATGAATGCATGGAGGAATGAGTGAACAGACAAAGCACTTTCTATCAAGGAGCATTCCTGATGTTTTACTGACTGTGAAGGAATTCTGCCATGGGCCATGTGACTAGCTGATAGGAATGTTCTGGATCAAGCTTTGTGTTGTGGTTCTACTAGACATGAACAGTATTTTCAGTGCCCAGACTCTCTGACGTTTATCTCTCTACTTTCAAGCCTTCATGAGAGTTCAAAGCCTTTTGCTTTTTACTCCTCAGCTGATAGGAAATCCAGTCAAGATATTTGTTGTTGCAAAACCACAGAGGAATATTGCATGAATTCTTTAGCCCTACCTGTGTGTGAGGACATTTATCATCTTTTGATAACATGTCATCATCTTCAGAGAAATGGGCAGCCTGTACTTTATAATCGGGATGGGAGGCTGGGGCATGACTGATGGGAGCCTTTATCAGGCATCGTCGTCAACCAGGTGTCTCTGAAAAGTGTGTGTTCGAAAGGCAGTGCTCACATTAATGACACTTGGGTCCATTTCTCCTCATGCAGCTGTAAAATAATGCATCTGTACCTGTAAATTAACACAACCTCATCTCAGGTTCGGAGAAGGCAGTGGCACCCCACTCCAGTACTCTTGCCTGGAAAATCCCATGGACGGAGGAGCCTGGTGGGCTGCAGTCCATGGGATCACTGAGGGTTGGACACGACTGAGCGACTTCACTTTCACTTTTCACTTCCATACATTGGAGGAGGAAATGGTAACCCACTCCAGTGTTCTTGCCTGGAGAATCCCAGGGACGGGGGAGCCTGGTGGGCTGCCATCTATGGGGTCGCACAGAGTTGGACATGACTGAAGGGACTTAGCAGCAACAGCATCTCAGGTTGGGTTCTCATATACATGCATAGCCAAACTCTGATCACCAGTCAGATTAGCTTCATTATTCAGCGAGTATCCCTTCTACTCAGCAGTCACTGACTGGATTTGTGACTGTCTAGATAAAGTCTTTTAATCTCTCTGCTAAGTCAGTTTCCAGAGAGGACAGCCTCTGTATTCGCAGCTATGAGAGTCAGCAGTCACTCAGCACCTAACACAGGATACTGTGTTGGGTTGGTGTTTTGGAACCTAAGAAAATTCTCTGCCATCAAGGAGACTTCAGTCTTGGTTAGTGGATAAAACCAAAGTGGAAATGCTATGATGCATGCCTAAGGCTCCAGACAAAAAGAGGGTGATACAGACATGTGCTCGAAGGAGTGAAGGCCAGGGGTGGATGGGGAAGGTAGGTGGCACTGGGAAGCAGGCTCTAGGCCTCCAAGCTCTACTGTACCATTTAGCTCTCTTCATCTGCCAAATAGTAAGTTGTAGTGAAGATGATCAGTGATGCAATGAAGATGCCTGTCATAATTCCAGGCACATCTTGAAAGGGAAAGTTTCTCAGTCATGTCCAACTCTTTGCAACCTCATGGACTATACAGCCCATGGAATTCTCTAGGCCAGAATACTGGAGTGGGCAGCCTTTCCCATCTCCATGGGATCTTCCCAAGCCAGGCATTGAACCCAGGTTTCCTGCATTGCAGGTGGATTCTTTATCAGCTGAGCCACCAGGGAAGCCCAAGAATACTGGGGTGGGTAGCCTATCTCTTCTCCACGGGATCTTCCTGGCCCAGGAATCGAACTGGGGTCTCCTGCATTGCAGGCGGATTCTTTACCAACTGAGCTATCAGGCATGTCATAGTTACTTTGAAATGGTAGAAAGTTTACTATGGTTACTATTCACTGTTGTAATTATTATCATTATTATCTTGTACCCACTCCTCTGTGAGTCTCACAAATGGAAAAAAAAAAATGCGAAGGGCTATTAAAAGGAAATCTCCTAGAGGAAGCTGAGAGCTGGCAGGATCAGAAAGGATGGTTTAGCCAATGCAGTGCCGAAGCGTCCAAGCCTTTCCTGTGTCAGAAAGGCGAGTGCACCGCCAGCTGGGGTTCAGGACAGTTCACGCTCTTTCCTCGAGTCGGCTCCACCATTTAGTTTAGATTTCCCTTCGTGGTAACACGGGTATGTCTTTAATCCCATATTATGGCCTGGGTCCAGCTTTAGCAAATAAGGGGGTCTTGTAGATCAGGATCTGTGTTTTCAGAAGGAATCTCCCTGAGCCAGCTGCTCATGGCAAGACCCCAGCTCAGGAAGACCTACACGTGGGACAAGCCTGAGGAAATAATTGATTTAAAGTTTCTGGTTCCAAATAAGAGGGAATAGGCACATTCCATCCCATCTTCCTGCTAAGGACAACCAGAAACCCTGGACAAAATACAGAGAACAGCCATCAGAAGACTATGACAGTGGAAAATAGAAGTGACCAAGGAGTTGAGGCATGACCCGGTGGGACGTTCCCTGGTCTTTTGATTATTGTTTCTTTTGTTTTTGTCTGTTTGATTTCGTGCATGTTTGTGTTTTTCTTTGTTTTCCTTCTATAAATGCCAACCTACGTGCTATAGCAGCTGGCAATCTGGAACTGTAGTGGGTGCAGACCCAGCGCCAGAAGAACAGCCTCTCTTTGGAGCCCTCTTGTGGACCTGGAAGGTGGTAACCTTGTGGGATGGAGCCCTTTTGACAATACACATTCTTCTCCAGGCGCACAGGGCAAGGAGCCGGGCCTCTAACTGCCCCATGCCCCCCTCACTGGACCCTTCAGAACCCGGGGGGAAGAGTCCCGCTGACGGTCTCTGCCCGTCACTGAGGCAAGCCGACGCAGTGCTCTTTCCATCAGGCCCTGCAGGTCTCACCCTGTGAAGACGGATCCTGAAACACTCTTCACCAGCTGCGGGATGTTCCCTTCGTCAGTAGAGGGCGCAAGAGAGACACGGCCGGGGGAGGGATCTGGCCTGGCCTTCCTGGCCAGTCTCCTGCGGGGTGGACAGAACCACCACCGGCAGTCCACGCAGGCTGCAGCGTCTCCCAGCACACAAAATGGCAGTTGTGTAGCTTTGGGTCTCTAGTTAGGTTTTCTCCGTAAATAGCTTGCTCTGATGCCTCAAGGGGGGATTTCCAGTGAGTACCACCAGGGAGGCCCTGCAGCATCTTTGCAGCCTTTCACTGAACCACGGTCACAGCCTCTCCAGCAAGGTCTGGAGCTTGGGCTTGGGGATGTGGGGGCAGACTCTTCCTTAGACCAGGGACTCAGCTGTAGAGGTGGGGCTGCTCCTTAGATTTGCTGGTCCTGTGTCATTCAGAGTTCTCGTTACTTCTTACTAGGCAATCGTCATTAAGCAAGAGCTTAATAGTAAATTAATATAAATATTTCATGTTCAAAGTGCTGTGTAGTTTCTCTTATGATTGGACTCCAAGTGATAAAGACTGACACCAAATGCATGATCCATTAACACAAAAAATGGATACGTTGGCTTTCATCAAAATTAAAACTTTTGTTCTGTGGCAGATGGTCCTCCATCCGGTAGAAAATAGTTTCAATTCATACAGACCCTATATCCAGAATATACAAAGAACATGTTAAACTCAACAGTAAGAAGACAAACATCCCAATTAGACAATGGGCAGAAGGCTTGAGCAGATACTTCAACGAAGACTGCAGAGATGGTAAATAAGCACATGAGAAAATATTGAATACACTTAGCTATTTGATGTTCAGTGGCTCAGTTGTGTCCAGTCCTTCACAGCCCCATGGACTGTAGCACGCCAGGCTTCTGGGTCTTTCACTATTTCTTGGAGTTTGCTCAGACTCATGCCCATCGAGTCAGTGGTGCCATCAACCATCTCATCCTCTGTCACCTTGTCTCCTCCTGCCTTCAGTCTTTCCCAGCATCATAGTCTGATGCTGTTTCCAATGAGACAGCTCTGCACATCAGGTGGCCTAAGTATTGGAGCTTCAGCTTCAGCGTCACTGTTTCCAATGAATATTCAGGGCTTATTTCCTTTAGGATTGACTGGCTTGATCTCCTTGTCCAAGTGACTCTCAAGAGTCTTCAGCACCACAGTTTGAGAGCATCAATTCTTTGGCACTCAGCTTTCTTTGTGGTCCAACTCTCACATCTCTACGTGACTACTGGAAAAACCATAGCTTTTATTATAAGGACCTTCCTTTGTCAGCAAAGTGATGTCTCTCCTCTTTAATGCAATGTCTAGTTTTGTCATAGTTTTTCTTCCAAAGATCAAGCATCTTCGAATTTCATGGCTGCAGTCAGTGTCTGCAGTGATATTGGAGCCCAAGCAAATAAAGTCTGTCACTGTTTCTATCTTTCCCCATCTATTTGCCATGAAGTGATGGGAACGGGTGCCATGATCTTTTGAGTTTTAAGCCAGCTTTTCCCTTAGCTATTAAGGAAACACAAATTAAAACCATGGGAAGATACCACTGCACACTTACTAGAATGGCTACAATGAAATAAATAACAAAATTTATTTGTTAAATTTGTTAAATAATCCAACGTACTTAATGAAGATGCCAAGCAACAGAAATTCATTGCTGGGTGGAATGCAAACTGGCTCCGCCAATGGGGAGAGGGCTTGGTGGTCTCCTACACAGCTGAATGCACCCTGGCTACTTGGCCCAGCAGCCCTGTTGCTGTGTATTTAGCTCTCAGAACTGAGAGCTTCTGTTCACAAGGAAAACTGGATATAAATCTCTATAGAAGATCTATTAAAAACAACCCAACATCCTTCACTGGGCAAATGGGTTAGCCAGCTGTGGCACATGAGACAATGGAATGCAGTTCCACAACAAGAAGGAATAAATTATGAATGCCTCTGCAGCTCGGGTGGATATCAAGGACATTATCATCAATGAACAAAACCAGCCTCAAAAGACTCCATACTTCACTGTTCCGTGAATGTAGCATTCTCCAAATTAGACTCTGTAGTAGTTTTTAGGATTTAGAGCTGGAGAGAGTCTGTAACTGCAATGGGGGGAACATGAGGAAGTCTCTTTGCAGTGATGTGACACTGTTTCCTGATCATGATTGGTGGTTACCAGAATATATATGTTTGTATATATATATAATATATATATATATATATATATATATATATGCGATAAAATTTTAAAAAAAGGTCACCTGATCAAATGCTAAACTCTGAGTAAGGTCTCCAGTTTAGTTAAAGTGCTTAGTCACTCGGTCATGGCCAACTCTTTGTCACCCCATGGACTGTAGTCCGCCAGGCTCCACTGTCCATGGGGATTCTCCAGGCGTGAACACTGGAGTGGGTTGCCATGCCCTCCTCCAGGAGTTTAGTTAACACTACAATTCAAAGTCAACTTTCTGATTTTGATACGTTTGTTATTGTTGCTCAGTCGCTCAGAGGTGTCCAACTCTGTGACCCCATGGACTGCAGCACACCAGGCTTCCCCGTCCTTCATTATCTCTCAGAGTTTGCTCAAACTCGTGTCCATTGAGTCTATGATGCCATCCAGCCATCTTGTCCTCTATCGCATTTGTTATGGTTGTCTAAAATGTTATCATATTATCCCTTGGGAGGAATACGGATGGACGATGAGGGAACTCTCTCTATACTATATTATCCCTTGGGAGGAATACGGATGGACGATGAGGGAACTCTCTATACTAATTCTGCAACTTCTCTGTTGGTCTGAAAATGTGTGAAGGTAAAAATGAAGCCAACAAGTGCTGACTTCAAGGCATTCTAAGGCAAAAGTTAGCTCTGCCTCGGAGGGAGTGGCTTCCCTGGTTCCCTGGCTTGAGGCAGTTGATGGCACTGCTCATGCTGGACTGCAGATCTTTACTTTTAAAGCTGAAGTCTAGTTGCTGAACTGAAGTCTAGTTGCCATAGAATATTGTATGTTGTAGGTGTACAGTGCAGTGTGTCACAACATGTTAAAGGTCATACTCCATTTACAGTTAATATAAAATATTGGCTATATTCCCTATGTTGCATAGTATATCCTTATAGCTTATTTTGAGCTTTCCCGCTGACTGGACAGTAAAGAACCTGCCTGCAAGGCAGGAGCCACAAGAGACATGGGTTGGATCTCTGGATTGGGAAGATCCCCTGGAGGAGGGCATGGCAACCCACTCTAGTATTCGTGCCTGGAGAATCCCATGGACCGAGGAGGCTGGTGGGCTACAGTCCACAGCGTTTTACAGAGTCAGACACGACTGAAGCAACTTAGCAGTAGCCTGTTTTATAGCTGACCATTCATACCCCTCACTCCCGACCCGCGTGTCTGCGCTTCCCTCTCCCAACTCGAAGCCACTAGTTTGGTCTCTGTGTCCGTGAGTCTGCTTGTGTTGTGTTCATTCGTGTTTTGTTTATTTAGATTTCACGTATAAATGATCTCATACGGTGAACTTTAACTGGTCCTAGGCAAGGGTCCACAACCTCTTATGTAAGGATCAGATGGAAACATTTTAGAATTTGCAAGCCACGTGGTCCCTGTCATGGCTACCCAGTTCTGCCATTGTCATGAAAGCAGGCGTAGGTAATACTGGGCTGGCCAAAGAGGTCATCAACCCAATACATAAAAGAATGGCTGTGTCTGTGTTCCAATAAAGCTTTATTTACCAAAGCAGACAGTAGACCAGAGGTAGACACTGACGGAGAGGATTGGGTGAGTGATGCAGTTAGTAGATGTCAACCATGGGATGGTCCCAGCCCATGGTCTAAGAAATAAACAAGTCCAGACTTAAAGAACCAGTGGCTCCTGTCAAGCCATACTTAATGTGCTGCACTTAGTTTTGGTCTCCTTGCTTTAAAGCAAGCGTATGAAGGTTTTCAAAGCCAGAAGAAATCACACAGGATGGTGGAGGGCCTGGGAAGCACGCCGTGGGAGGACTCAGAACAAGCGGGACAGGAGAAAGTGTGGGGAGTGAGAACGATGTCCAAACACTTCACTCTGCTGTTTGGAAAAGAGATTATGAGTTTATGACTTAAAAACATTTATGGTTTTTACTAATTTATCCAACAACTATATATAGTAACATTTACTAGATTCCTGTGCAGAGGCCCAAGAGATAGATAATACTTGCCCCTTATCCACAGGGAACCCAGACTCTCATTGGATTCCTGAAACTACAGATGGTATCAAATCCTGTAAACGCAATGTTTCTGCCTTATACATTCATATCTATGATGCTGCTGCTAAGTCACTTCAGTCGTGTCCGACTCTGTGTGACCCCATAGACGGCAGCCCACCAGGCTCCCCCGTCCCTTGGATTCTCCAGGCAAGAACACTGGAGTGGGTTGCCATTTCCTTCTCCAATGCATGAAAGTGAAAACTGAAAGTGAAGTCACTCAGTTGTGTCCAACTCTTCGTGACCCCATGGACTGCAGCCCACCAGGCTCCTCCATCCATGGGATTTTCCAAGCAAGAGTACTGGAGTGGGGTGCCATCACCTTCTCCAATATCTATGATAATGTTTAGTTTATAAATAAGCAGGGACATGTGATAATTCTGTTTTCAGCAATTCCACTCCTGGACATATACCCAGAGAACACGATAATTCAAAAAGATACATGCACCCCGGTGTTCATAATAGCACTATTTACAATAGCCAAGACATGGAAGCAACCTAAATGTCCATAAACAGAGGAACAGATAAAGAAGTTGTGGTGTATATATATGTATATGTAGTGGAGTATTACTCAGCCAGAAAGCAGAATGAGATCAGGTCATTTGTAGACATGTGGATGGACCTAGAGGCTGGCATACAGAGTGAAGTCAGAAAGAAGAAAACAATTATTTTATATTAGCATTGGAGAAGGAAATGGCAACCCACTCCAGTGTTCTTGCTTGGAGAATCCCAGGGGGATTCTGGGATTCGGGGGTGCCTGGTGGGCTGCCATCTATGGGGTCGCACAGTCGGACACAACTGAAGCGACTTAGCAGCAGCAGCACATGTATGTGGAATCTGAAACAAACTGGTATATAAGTGATCCTATTTACAAAGTAGAAACAGAGACACACTTAGAGAACATTTGTATGGATACCAAGGCACCCCGCCTTGGACTGATTTGGGACACTGGGATTGACTCATTTACACTATTGATGAAAAAGTGAGATAGTACGTACAAAATAGGCAACTACTGAGAAGGCACCGTGTAGCTCAGGGAGCCCTGCGTAAAGCGCTGTGCTGACCTGAAGGGTAAGAAAGCCCAAAAGGAGGGGGTACGTGTGTATGGATGGCTGACTCATGTTGCTGTACAGTAGAAACTAACATAATATTGTAAAGCAAGCATACTCCAGTAAAAATTTTAAAAGTTAGGCACATCAAGTGATTAATGACTAATAATAAAGCAGAACAATTATAATAATAGTGATAAATAGCAATAATAAATGTTGTGTCAATATTCTCTCTCTGAAAGCGTCTTATTGTGAAAGCTCTGTGCCTCTTCCTCCCTCACTGAGCTCCCCTTACGCACTGTGCCATGACTTCTGCTGTTTGAAGCACAATAGCAAAAACTAGCAGGAGTTTCTTCTTTTTTCTTCCCAGTTTCATGGATAGAGGAATTTTTCTTATCTTAGACCTTAAGATTCTCAGGATAGAATTTCTTTCTTTTCTTATTAAATCAAGAACTTTCACCTCTTCACTTAAAGGAACCGTTGTATTGCTTCTTGGTGTCATATCCAAATTCCAGCACCGTTACTCCTGAGCTCTGGGGCTGTCACTAAGGAAAATAAGGGCGACTTGACTGAACACAAACGGTGTAATACATGAGTCCATCTGATAACTGAGAAGCTGCTAAATGACCAACACCGGACAGCTGAAACTTGTTCCCACTCTGGGAGAGGCGGAGCGGGATGGTCCATTTTATTATGCTACTCTGGGTGAGGTGCAGTTTAAAATTGATTGTGCTTATTTCTGGAATTTTCCATTTCATATTTTCAGACCCTGGTTGACTGTAGGTAACTGCAAGTGCAGACAGCAAAACCCTGGGTCTGGGGGAACTACAGTACTAACCAAGCAGACAGGAAAAGGAAGCTGCAGGAAGGTGAATTTCAATTCCATGAGACCGACATCTCTAAAAATGTAGAGATCTGCAAGTGGACCCAGTTACTCTAGGAGGTGATTTCTTGGTCCTTACAGTCAAACAAAAACAATCTAGCATAGAGAATAAGCTGGTCCAGGGCCTTTCAGTGAGGAGTTTATGTGGACCAGGGTTTGCAGTCTCCCCGGGGAACCCAGGACTCTCGCTGGACTCCATGAAGCATGGGGGGAAGAGTCCAGAACTCTGGGTTCCTTGTTTCAGTCTGAGTTACTGTGCTCATCTATTGACAGGTGGACTTTTGCACCATCTTTTTCAGAAGAAAGAAACCCTTGGCAAAAAAAATAGATTTTAAAACCACTGAGATAATAATTTCCATAAGTGTCCTGTGAGATAGGTCCCTTCAAACTATTATTTTATCAAACTAGGCCATAGCAAGTGGAGCCATTCAAAATTAGGATACATGGTCAGCAGTCTGTAGATTTGAAGAGACAATTTATAGGAATCTGAAAGGTTATGTTCTTTGTAAGGAACAGTATTTACTTTTGGAGTTTCAATAGTGTCTAAATTTGCTCTTCCTTGGCCCTGGCCTTCTGGTTCTATGTCAGCAGTTTATATTTTGTCCATTGACTGCACCCCCTTTGTGCAATCTTTTACAGTCCGTACATTCTGAGGTATATTATGCGTGTTTCTACAATTCAACCAGCTTCTGCCTAGGTCCCTGTTTTTATGACAGTGGGATTCTGAATTGTATCCCTTCTTGATAAGCTGCATCACTCAGTGATGGGGCAGCTGATGTCTTGATAGCTTGGAGTTGCCCAGCCTGAAACAGCCCTCAATAAATCAACTCATAAACGTAGGGACTCTCAGAGGTGAAGTCAATGTTTAAAGATTATCGCATGTGATAATTAAACTAAAAATGTGCTTTCATGATTCTGTCATCATCTAAATGGAAAAGAACTTGAAAAGGAATAGATTTACGTACATGTGTAACTGAGTAGGGCACCTAATATGGCCTTGTGAGCAGTTACAATCCAACATCATAAAATGTAAACATAAATAATAACAGCCGAACAATAAATGACATCTCGTGACTTAGGTGACTGTCGTGAAATGACAGTGATGCAGCCGGAGGGTTAGAATCATTGAGAATATTAGATTCAGATATCCATCCGAATGCATCTGAATCTTGGATAGGTTTACACTGCCTGAATCTTGGATAGGAAGTGAGCTCTGACTCCATTTACTGAAATGGATTTTGGGGAGATGACTATGTTCGTGGGCTGTGCTTACAAAATGGAACACATCAAACACTGCCAGTCAAACAACTTATTAGTGAATCAGGTCATGTGTGTTATGCTTCTTAGTGATCCTTGAAGTGAAACCAGAAATCCCTCTTCATCTTCCGGGCCTTCCCTTGTTGGTAGGAGCTGGCCTCCGGATGCAGGCAGTGAGGGCGGGGCGGGGCCGCAGAGGGGACTTCTGGAGGCTGAACCGACAGTAAGCGCGGAGCTGCACTCGCAGATTCCCGAGGAGCCGCCTGCAGTGTGGGAGACTGGTTTGAGCCCTGGGTCTGGAAGGTTCCCTGGAGGAGGGGATGGTTACACTGCAGTGTTCCTGCCTGGAGAATTCCATGGGCAGAGGAGCCTGGAGGCTACAGTCCATGGTGTTGCAAAGAGTCGGACATGCCTGAGAGACTTTCACTTTCACTGTTAACGTTATTATGATAAATAACTTCTCTGCCTGAGATCGCCCTTCTTCTCATACAAATGAGGAGTTTTATCCTTTCTTTAAATTTTCTTATTTTATCTGAATAAATGTGAGCCCACCGTATTTATCATGTGTACCACTTCTGTATGTGGCTCTTTTAATATGGGGACATGATATTAATACAAAATGTACTTAAAAAGCAGCTATTTCCAATCTCTTGTGACTGAAGATTTTATTTCCATTTTAAAATAAAAGACCAAAAGAAATAATCTATGTGTTTAAATAGCAATAATTACCATAGGTTCTGCTTGCATTAATACTGTCTGAGTACATTATGAAGCATTTCTCATAGCTAATGCATTTCTGTCAAATCAAGTAATATTATAAGGGGACTTTTGTAATGAATATTAATGTGAGAGACAGCCGAAAGTGAAGCAAATTGTAGAGGCAGGCAAATGTAGAAGTGGCTGCAACTGCGGAGTAGCCTTTCATTACAAATTAAGTTCTTCTGATATTAATAAAAATGGAAGGTTCTACCTAGAGGACCTTCATCAGGAGCCTGCTGAACACTGATAGGGGTTTGGAAATACTGTTCTAGTCCTCTGAATTATAAATCAAAAACCTTAAATCAGTTCATCATGTAAAAGAATATGTCCATGTCTTAATTTTTAATTCTTGCCCTTTAAAAAATAATCTTTTACAGAAATCTACTCTTTCATGGAGTTATTTTATTTTTAGTCCAAAGTTAGTTCCAGATGCATGTGTTTAGAGAATAAATTAAGTAAATAGAGTACTCTGTGTTCACTGAAGCTACATGCTGTATAAGTAAGAGATCATTAACACATCATTACATGTGTTAATTACACATGCCAAATTATGGATCAGATCTGAGGAGGAAAATTTTCGCAAAAGTTACATAAAGCCATGATAAATTTCTCAAGTGGTATCCTAGGTGAAATTATACACAGAGAGATGCATTTTCTGCCTGAATATTGAACTCAGTAAATTTATAACTCTAGAATCTTCTAAAGTTTTCCTAAGAGGGAATAATACCAATATTTCTAGGCTACCAGTGTAAGTACAAAAATATTAACTTGATAATTTGTGTTTTGATCTGAAATAGTTAATATCTTCACCCAATGTTTGGAAGACATTTCTGGTTGTTGTTTTATCTTGTCGTATACTTTTTATCATTACTACTATTTTAATTATACATAGTACAATCTCATTGTACACATTTTATGAAATTTATATGACCTAAAAGTTACAAAAAAAACTTTCTAAAATCTACTCTTTCTCAAATTTGCCCTCTTGTCAAATTTTAATAAAGGTAAAAAGAACAAGTAAGATTTGTCTTTTTCTGTCCACTTAGTCTCTTTTCTGTTTTACCTGGGACAGTGTTTTTGTACTGAAGATATTCACAAACCTGAATAAAAGGGAATGCCCCTTTCTTTCTTTCAGAAACAATAGCCACTACTAAGAGAGAATAATTCTACTGAAAATACTTGGTTCTCTCAGTATCAGACAGCTGAGGCTAAGTTGGGAAGATCCCTCTGGAAAAGGAAATGGCAACCCAGTCCAACCCACAGAGGACCCTGGCGGGCTACAGTCCATGGGGTCACAGAGCTGGACACGACTGAAGTGACTTGGCATGCACGGGGCTATAGATGGCCTCAAAATCTGAAAGGCTTACAAAACAAAGATCTGTTCTTTGCTCTGATTCTGCAGAAGATGCCTTCATTTTGGACATAATTTGACGTGGCAGGTGGGTCTGGGCATTGCTTGTCATATATGGGAAAAATGAGAGAAATGGTAGGCATCCATAATCTTTTAAATGGTTTGCTCTGCAGTGGCATGGGTCAGTTTGGGGCATGTTTCCAGGAAGGGCAAAAGTCAGTCCCACGTGAGTCCTCATGTCAGCGGACCACAGGCACGTCCAGTCCTCTGGTAGGGAAGGACATTTGGATATTTGAAGAAGACATTTGGATATTTTCCACAACGATGCTGATATCCATGCAGCAAATATTTGTCTATGAGATACATATCTTAGGACATCTAATATGTACTAAGAGCTGTGTTATGGTTTAGGCTTGAATAACAAATAACATAGCCATACTTTTGTTCTTTTATTGATATTACATTGCTTGATATTTTATGTTACTTTCCTAGAGACTACCAATGCTTCTTTCTGAAAGAAATTCTCGTCAGGGAGAGGGAGGAGGTAATGAGCCCAGCACACTTTGATACATATCCCTGGAGACTGATCGATTCTGCAGGCTGCCTCCTCCAACTCCATTGTACTAGCAGAGAAAGTCACTGATGCTCGTAAATGGGTGTCTCTTAAAAAGGTGGGGTCTTTGCCTATAGGGCAGAAAAGGGTGGCCATGCATTTATATTGACTGGTTTTCGTTTCTGAGCACGAGGCCTCGTGAAATTTGCCTGGACACAGATTTTTTTGAGATGTCAGAGAAAAAGCCAGCCTGGTGAAAGTAACCATGAACAAAAACAGGGATGCAGGAATAGACGTTCTGCTGGTCAATAGGGAGTTAGGAAGCCAGGATTGGACACAGAAGGCGGAATGCCAACAGGACAGGGCCAACACAGTCGATTAAGGGCTTAGGGCCTCACCTTAGAGAAACCAATCTGACAACTGGTAGGATGTTTGGGAGCCAGCTATGGCTTGACAAAGGGATGCTAGGGAGAACTTAGCAAAGTTGTAAATTATGATGCAGCCGCTACCCAGAACAGGAAACGAAGTAGGACAGAAAGGGAGGAGTGAGCTGAAGCCGCTACCCAGAACAGGAAAGAAAATAGGACAGAAAGGGAGGAGTGAGCTGAGGTGGCACTGCAGTCTCCTGACTTGGTCTAGCAGACACAGTAAAAGAGGGGTCGCAGTACCTTAAAGACCGACTTGGAGGACTTACAGACCGACGAGAGTGTGTGGTGTGATGGGTGACAGGGATCCGGAGGTCACCCCGACTCTGTGGTGGACCAGCAGAGGGGTGGGGGCCAGGCTGAGTCTCTGCCTACAGGAACCATCACCCCCGAAACCTCTTCCCTGGAAGACACAGAACGAAAGCATCATGTGATTCCTGTTTGAGGGAGAACTAGGTTTTACCCAGAGTGGAAAGATGAAAGGAGATAAGAAATAGAGTTTGGTAAAGAACATTCTTTCTTTCATTGAGGAGACATGTTCTAGTTTAACTCTAACCTAAATTCAGTTTCTGTAATCTGAAAAGGGCAGCCACTCTCCCATAAAATAGTTACGTTGTATCTGCAACAAATGCAAAATAAAAGGGAGTGTATAAAAATGCATGCATATGGATATGGATAATGGACTCGCTTTGCTACACACCTGAAATTAGCAGATTTTAAATCAACTATACTTCAATTTTTAAAAAAGCAATTTATTGTCATTCACTTTCAAAAAAAGAAAGTGTACAGGCTTCCTTCCAACACACACTCGCACACACACATACACCACCCCACCCAAGCATGTTTTCTAAAAACCTGATTCAAACAAATGCACAGTGTCTTCTACTGTTAAGAAGGGGAAAATTGAGTTCAATGTAACTAATAAAATTTTTCAATCTGTATGTGAAAGGAGTGGAGGCTCCAATTTTTAAGCTCCTAAATGATAAGTTTAACAATAGATAGAACAGTTAGTTCCTTGAAAGCAGTCCCCTTTTATTATTTATTCTTTACTTATTACTATGTTGTCACATCTCTTTGAGGGACTGAGTGAACACTGAAGTGAGGAATGATATTCCTTCATGGAGACAACATTTAAGTTGTGCCTGAGCCCACAACTAA
Source organism: Bos indicus (assembly GCF_029378745.1). Lineage (NCBI taxonomy): Eukaryota > Metazoa > Chordata > Mammalia > Artiodactyla > Bovidae > Bos > Bos indicus. The sequence goes on from NC_091786.1 coordinate 44,377,368, forward strand.
AGTAGATTTAATTTTGTGTTTAAAATCTGTGCTTAAAAAAGTAAACCAGCTACACACGCTATCATTGCTCACAGCTTCTCTGCCCAAACAAATTTCAGTTGTTTAAACGTCTAACTGCAGTTCAGAGTTGAGGAATGTTTACAGAGCTGTGTTCAAATAATCAGGGATATTTAACGGAGCTCTGTTAATCCATATGACCAGCAATTGTTGAGAAAGCATCAATGTTTAAATGTCTGTTGATGATTTACTGGGCATGCAAAAAGCATGTGCACAGGAGCTGTGTCTAAACAATGAGATCTTTTTTGTGCATAATACTCTGGAAATGATCTTACATCAAGCCATAAAGACCAAGAGAAAAGAAATGGATTTTCCCAAGTGCGCCAATGGAAGCTACTCTAAACCCCAAATATAAGTGTTTATAAAATATGATTTTTTTTCCTGTCTTAAATTAGATTTACATAATAGAAGTTTGCATTGGCAGTTTCCTTCAGTTCAGTTCAATTCAGTCGCTCAGTCCTGTCCGACTCTTTGTGACCCCATGAATCGCAGCACGCCAGGCCTCCCTGTCCATCAACAACTCCTGGAGTTCACCCAGACTCACGTCCATCGAGTCAGTGATGCCATCCAGCCATCTCATCCTCTGTCGTCCCCTTCTCCTCCTGCCCCCAATCCCTCCCAGCATCAGAGTCTTTTCCAATGAGTCAACTCTTCGCATGAGGTGGCCAAAGTACTGGAGTTTCGGCTTTAGTATCATTCTTTCCAAAGAAATCCCAGGGCTGATCTCCTTCAGAATGGACTGGTTGGCTGTTTCCTTAGGAGACTGAAAAAGTCAATGAGGGTCTAACATGTTCAGTGTGTGAGCCTTCAACAGCAGAATGGCGCTCCATGACTCATGAGAAAGCTAAAGATGTTGGAATATTTGCCCAAATGTAGAATATTGGATTGAGAGAGGATTTCCTCTTGGTTCTTTCCAATATTTGAACAGTCAGGATAAGTAAGGGCATCAAATTATTTTAAAAAGGAGAAGCCTTTGGTTTTAGTAGCTGAGATAGTTAAAAACATACATCGAATCTCTAATTCCTTCTAAGAAAAAGTTGATCAAAAGGGCTATAAGGTACTTTGAGGCAAACTTATTTTATATGTGACATTATATACCTAAACATCAAATACAAGAGTTGACTCCTTCGTTATATGCCTTCAGACATGTTGTTATAGAAAACCTATATAATATAATAAGAAGTCTAATATAAATCTCTAATATAAACACCTAATCTAATACCAATATCAATTCAGATATAATTGTCTAATATAAACATCAATTTAAATACTGCTGCTGCTGCTGCTAAGTCGCTTCAGTCATGTCTGACTCTGTGCAACCCCATAGACCAGGCTGCCCCATCCCTGGGATTCTCCAAGCAAGAGCACTGGAGTGGGTTGCCATTTCCTTCTCCAATGCATGAAAGTGGAAAGTGAAAGTGAAGTTGCTCAGTTATGTCCAACTCTTAGTGACCTCATGGACTACAGCACACCAAGCTCCTCCATCCATGGGATTTTCCAGGCTAGAGTACTGGAGTGTGTTGCCATTGCCTTCTCCCAATTTAAATACTAGGTAATAATAAATGGAATAACACAAAACAATGATTTCTTCCCTCAAACAAAAAATTTTTTGATATTTTTTCTTTTGAATTTCTTACTGTCTCTGTAGCATTTTATCACTCTGTACACTCTGAAAAATGAATAACATGTCATGGATTTAGCTGTAAAACAAAATATTTTCTTAATTCATTCTGTGTTTTCCATATAAGCAGCTAGAGGGAAAGGTCTGTATCATTTACATCAAATATATCTTAGTCAAAATTAAAACATTAAACTATTTAAGAAATGTGCCAGGAGGAATGTAGTCATTAATATGAGAAATTTATCATTTATGTATAAGGTTTATAGTAAAGACCTCAATCTGGGTTTCAAGCTGTTTAAAATCATTTTGGATTTTGGGGATAGCACAGCTTGTGAGAGAATTTTAATTAGGAAGTATTCTGTACATTTTAAAGTTTAAGTACCCTAAAGGTTATTCCATTTGCCCTCTCAGGATTTATAAAAAATGAAATATATTTCTGACCTCAAAAATTAAATGAGAGAAATTTCAGAACTATGGATGTTTCAACTGAAAGAGAATGGTGTAAGGAAAAGGATAATTTCTGTGAATCTGATTATACCAGACTTAGAATCACCTCCAAACAATATAATTGACCTTGGAGCGCGCTAACCTCCCAGGACCGCAGGTTACTGGTGGAAGGCTAGAATGAGATCCGTTCATTTGCCGCACTTCCATCTGCGAGCACCTGCTCGACATGCAGAGACCGCTCGGGCTTGGAGGATGGACAGGACCGTCCTCAGCCCCGGCCAGCCTTCCCTGGGCCCCTTACACCCTGACAGTGCCCCCGGTTACCTCAGTGGTCGGGGGGCTCCCACAGGCCCTCTGGACAGAGGTCGCCCTCTTGGTTTCCACACTAAATCATGGTCAAATGAACAGCCATGAAAGAAAAACGGGCCAGTTGAAATGTTGGACAACTCCTAGAAGCAACAAAATTCACATTTTAAATATTTGTGCCGGGCACTCTCCAAGGTATGTAGGTACATATACATTGAGGAGTAAGTGGCAGGACATACAAGCTAGTGGCTGAAGTTATGATTAAGCAAGTTGTGTAGATATAGGTCTGTCTCACATATGGGATAGAAAGTATCTGATATGATATATTTTATGGCTTATGTTCACTATGATTAAATTTAAATGCAAAGTGTTTGAGAGGAAAACATCGACGAGTACCTAAGTCCAGTTAACCAGCCAAAGACAGTGTCTCTGAGGAGCTAAAATTTGTTTCAAGAAGCAAGACACACAGAACCCAAAGAAGGCAACCCAATCAAGTAAGAAAGTATGTGCAGAGACCTTAAAACAAGAGAAACCTCGGCACATTAGAGAAACTGACGATAAATACATTACTCAGGGTTGAAGAGCAGGATTTGGAATTCACCTTAGCTTGCTTCAGTAGAAGGGATAAAGTGGATTACAGGCCCATTAAGAGAGCTAAAGAGAGACAACCTTGAGAACGAGCTGTATCATGCTGGGGCCTTGAAAGCTGCAGCCAGAGGCTGGACTTCGATGACCAGTGGGAAGCCATTGGAAGGTTTGAAGTGGGATTCATCTTCGTGCTTTTACTGTAGTGCAGGGACTGGGTTAGCAAGTCAGGGGTGAAATCTGTGAGACCACACTGATTGAAGGTGACTGCATCGGTCTGGGCAAAAAGTGACGGTGACTTGGACGAGTGCGGGGACAGACACGACACTGCGTGATCGGGGTCTCGGGCGTGTGTCGTGTCCGACACGATGACCCCATGGTGTCTCTGTGACCCCATGGACTGCAGCTCACCAGGCTCCTCTGTTCATGGGATTCTCCAGGCAAGAATCCTGGAGTGGGTTGCCATGCCCTCCTCCAGGGGATCTTCCCTACCCAGAGATCGAACCCGGGTCTCCTGCATTGCAGGCAGATTCTTTACTGTCTGAGGCACCAGAGTGGCTGGAAAAGAGGATTTGCTGATGGACTGGCAGTAAGAGGTGAGCAGTGGAGGTGTCCTCTGTCACTGAGAATCGGGCTTCCTACAGGGAGGCGTCACTTACCCTTGGGTTTCCGTACGTGCTCCTGTGCTATGACCTTCCTCTTACGTCCCCTTGGACTGCAGTGGGGTGGAATTCTTGTCTGCTTCTGTTCCTGAGTTGTAAACTCTTGAAGAAGAGAGATCTCTTACCATACTTTTTAAAAGTCTACTTTCTATCTCCCTGAAGTGCCTAGCAGAGTTCCTGCTTCAGCAAAGGTTAAAATAGGGAACATGGTGGTATTATAAACATACGGAATTATTGCTTTAGAAGCTTCTGGAAACTTCAACTTGAGAACTCATCAAAGAGTGATAAAATGTAAAACCCTAGGTCACACTGTTTTGAACATATTTCAAGATGAAAATAGTGCCAACCCGACTTCATATAAAACCAAAATTTCTCCCTAAATTAAGCAATGTAATTCAGCAAACTTGAGCATTTTGTTTTCTGAACTTACGTGTGTAATGTAATGAAGTGGGAAGAAATAATTATGTTTCCCTGCAACAAGGAGGGGGAAAGTATAACCAGCCAATAACAATTGATTTCTTTTGTCTCTGAGATATTTATGCAGAAAGATATTCAGAAAGACCCTGTAAATATACTTGGAAAGAAATCATTTTCCCAATTGTATTACAACTAAAGAGTCTTAAGGGGAATGTTACATATTTCAGGCTATTTCAAATAAGACAAAATTGATTATAATAAAATATCTTGGTGTTTTAACTTGGGGGTGAGACATGTTCTCTGTACTTCATCTAATGGGGATTTTTGATCATTAGATTTCCTGAGGTAGATTAATTAACAGAGAAGTATTCCTACCATAAAGGTGAGAGGCTGACATTGTGTTGCTGAGAAATGAGTTTGCTTGTTTGCTCTGGGCTCACCAGTGAACCTATCAGATGCTTTAGGGGTTGTGTATTAGCAGAACCTCTGCAGTATCAGAAGACCATGGCTTTGAACTCTGTTCATAAAAATAATATCCCTGTATGAATAGATCCTGCCAACTAACGGTAAGAGGACAAGTCAGGGAGTGAGGGCACCAGAGCATGAAAGCCAGATGGTTATGAGACCCACCATCTGATTCTAAACTTCAGTGATTTTATAGATCACTAGCGTCTCTTGTCTCTAACCAAGAACTGGATTTGGAATATGGATTTGGAGTTTCACCACACGCATGAGCCTGCTGTCAGTCTTTAAAGGCTGCGTCGTGTTGGAATATAATTGAAAACCTTCCCACAGTGTGTCTCATGTATGTAAAGGTATGTTGTTCAGTCCCTAAGTTGCGTCCTACTCTTTGCGACCCTGTGGACTGCAGCACACCCTGTCTTCCACAGTCTCCTGAAGATTGCTCAACTTCACGTCCACCGAGTCTGTGATGCCATCCAGCCATCTCATTCTCTGCCACCCTCTTCTCCTTTTGCCTTCAGTCGTTCCCAGCATTAGGGCCTTTTCCAATGCATTTGCTCTTTGCCTTTATATTAAGATATGAAAGTGAAGGTTAGTGGCTCAGTCGTGTCCCTGTGGACTGTAGCCCGCCAGGCTCCTCTGTCCTTGGGACTCTCCAGGCAAGAATCCTGGAGTGGTTGCCGTTTCCCTCCCCACGGGATTTTCCTCACCCAGGGATCAAACCCGGGTCTCCCACATTGCAGGCAGATTCACCACCAGGGTATACTTTTACATTTTAAAAAGTATACCTTTTTTTACACCCTTTAGAAAGTATATGAAAGTGAACGTGAAAGCTGCTCAGTCATGTCTGACTCTTTGCAACGTGTCCATGGAATTCTCCAGGCAAGAATACTGGAGTGGGTAGCCATTCCCTTCCCCAGGGGATCTTCTGAACAAGGGGTCAAACCCAGCTTTCTTGCATTGCATGCAGATTCTTTACCCTCTGAGCCACCAGGGAAGCCTTTGAAAGGCGTATACTTTTATACACCTGTATATAAAGGTATACTTGAGCCCAGTGGTGGCTGTAGGTTGGGAGTGACCATGAAGAAGAACGATTGCATCTGAAGGATAGTTGACTCAGGCTCTTCCTATATTTTTTCCCCTTCACAATCAATCCCAGAGGACACTTATTCTGCCTGCAGGAACAGTCCCTAGATTGTAGGTCTGGCTCAGTTTAGATCTTTGTTTCAAAAATAAAGAACATTCCCTGACAAAATGGTAGCAAATCATTTGTTTTTGTTCTCTGAGAAAAAAAAATTAAAGCTAGAAATCATATTAGATACATATCATACAAAATTTATTCTTTAAAATATATGTTCATGCTACTAATTTATTTTGAATGATGCCTTTTGATACTAATTGTATAAAACAATATTTTAACATTTTAGAAAGATTTAATTGGAAATGTATATTGTGTTTTCTCAGTCATTTTATACTCTGACAGTTTTATAGAAATCTGAGGATAGTGTAGGCAAGAAACCCCACTCCCATCACATTTTAAAGCAATGCTAGTGACTTTGGGCTGAGAATTCTGAATCTGGGTGACTGCCTACTTTGTCCAAGCTACCTAAATAATTACGTGGCATCAGGCATGTTTAATGTAAAGATCTTTAAAAACGTGCTCTTAGTTCTTTAGCTCTATGAGCACTTGTTTTTGGAAAGTCTGCAGCACTGTATGAGGCAAAGAAGAAAACAGAAAACGAGTGCGTGCTCCATCCCTCCCGTGATCATGCAATGAACTCGCACTTTCAAGGTGAGAGGACGTGCTCTAAGTGCCTAGCATGACACTCAGTGAGCAAAGGGCTGGGAGAAGAGCCATTCTGCTATGTTGATATGACTTCCATTTTATCCAACTTTAAAATCAGCACATTCCATTAGAACCTACATCCTTAGTCCTCTTACCCAACAATTATTTCTTAATGTACCTGTTTTGTGGCATGCTTTGCAAGAAACGTGAGATCACTCTGAATCTTCGCTCTTAAACTTCAAGACCACAAAACAATTACAGACTTTTTTCCCCTTCTTTAAGTTTTCTTTGTATGGTGGTTTAATACCTTGAGTTCCATTTTAATAGCTCCTTCTTGAGCTTTAAGTGGCCATGCCTGTATCAAATGATTGGGCACACTGAAATATGGGAAGGAAAACTTTAAAACTTTCCTTGAGTAACTGACTTTCCATCAGCCTGTACAGTTATTTTAAAAGAGAGAATGGAACTTGAACATCAGCAGAATAACTTAGAACAAAAGCATATTAGAAAACTTTTCCCATCACGTGACCTAAATCAACTTTTATCTGATAGATGTCCAACTAATGTTAATTATTATAGTTGAAAAAAATTATTCCATTTAATTTGACACTCCCTATATTTCTTAAATTCCCTTTGAAAAAAGCTGTTTAAGATGGGCTTGCACAATGGCTTATATTTGGGCTCCCAGAAGAAAGAAGCATGAACTCAGATGTGTTTGGTGAGACATGAGACCAGCTGGGCATGAACTCAAACCAGGCTGGTTGGGGGAGGACTCAGCCTGGGTGAGGGTGGCAGTGACTCTGGTGAGACTGTCATGCAGGATGGCGTGAGCACGTGACCAGTGTGACTGTGACTCTTTTCCAAGTTCAAGGGACAGAAGTTAATGCCCTCCTCCCATATCCATGTACAATATCAGAATCGGTCTGAATGAAGACATTTCAATTGCTTTACTACTTTGTTGAGCCATGCCTCATGTATAATCGAGTGCACAGATTTTGAATGAGATCGATCTGTTCACCAGTGTAACCATCGTCCTGGTCAAGATACAGGACCTCATAGAGCACAGGGAACTCTACTCAACGTTCTGTGAGGACCTGTGTTAGAAAAGGGTCTGAGAAAGTGTGGGTACGTCTGTGCGCTCAGCTGCTCAGTCATGTCCGACTCTTTACAACCCCACGGACTGTAGCCCAGCAGGCTCCTCCGTCCATGGATTCTCCAGGCAAGAACACTGGGGTGCTTCCTCCTCCAGGGCATCTTCCTGCCCTAGGGATTGAACCCGCGTCCTCTGTGTCTTCTGCATTACAGGCAGATTCTTTACCTGCTGAGCCACTGGAGAAGACTGGATGTGTGTATAACTAAGTCTCCTGGCTGTACACCTGAAATTAACACCACATTGTTAACTCTAGTCCAATATAAAAGACAAAATGAATGTAAAGAAAGAAATCGGCTTTTTCCATCACTCAGAAGCTTCACTCACGCGCGTCCAGCCAGTCTCCTTCCCGCCCACTGGTATTCTGTTGCTGTAGGCTGGCCTTGCCTTTTCTAGTGCGATCGACATGGAATCGTGCACTCCTGCACCTAGTGCTCTTATGCAATGCAGGGATTTGAGTTTCATCCATGTGGCTTTTATATCACTTAATCAGTTTTTATTGCTGAATTACACCCTATTTTATGAATTTACTGCCAAGCATTCATTGACCCGTTGGTGGCTGCTTCGGTTGCTTCCCAGCGGTGTTTTTAATGTACAAGCTACTCTAAATATTTGTGTATACCTTCTTGTGTGGACATATTCTTATTCTTATTTTTCTTGGTAAATACTTAAAATATAATTGTTATATTCTAGGATAAAAGTGTATTTCAGTTTATAAGAAAGTGTCAAACTTTCCAATGAGATTGTATCATTTTAGAGCCCAAAGACATTAGACATCTCCCCCATATTCTTGCCGACAAATGGAAGTGATATTCTTTTATTTAAATTTTATTCTTTTCAAGAGGCTGTTATGGGATTTCCCACTCTGGTTAATACGCCCATGTTATAGAAGCGGAAGCTGTACTTATTCAAATTCACACCACACAGCAGGGGCGGGACCAGCGTTTCCAATGTGCTTTCCACCACTATGCAAATGGCAGCTCATAAGTGGAATTTCTAGATCCTGACGAACGTAGCACCCAAATAAGCCTCAGATAATCACGGACAGGAAGCCTGGATTTGCTGGGGCAGAGCCAGGGTGTGACGGATCCCATAAAAGATGTCGCTAAGGCCAAGACCAAGGCCTCTCAGGAGAAATGAAGTGAAATCAGCAGGTTTGCTAGCACTGCCCTTTCTCCTGTTTGCACATTAGACTCACTGGGAGATGCTTAATATCAGAAAAGAAAAATGCCTTATGCTATTTTTGAAACTATTTTGCTCCCCTGATACTATAAAATCTGTATATATTAGTAATAATGTCTCAAAGAAACATTGAGTTTGTCAACTTATGTGCACGTAGAACATGCCTTTGCAAAAAAAAAAATATATATGTATATATACTTAATATGCATGAAAGTAGGTAAATCTTAACCGCGACAACTGCAGCACCCATGAAAACAAACTAGTTCTTGGTTTTCACAATTTGAAAAAGCTGTCAGATTCATGCATCAAGAAAGGAAGTGCAGATTCAAGTTCTGACACAGAATTTTACTGACAAGTTTCCTTCTTAGTTTTGCTTTGGTATATTCTTAGTGAACACATTGATGAAGTGCCAAGGATGAAATAAACTCCCTACCCCCCAACAGTATCTGCCACTGATGTGGGTGTAAGTACTGACACAAGAACCTGTTGGAGGGAGAACCTAGTTGATGAGAAACTCCTGGTCGTTGGCAAGTAGCTTGGTGCCGTTGAGAGCACCCAACCAGGACTTAGGAGGACTGGGTTCAAGTCTAGAGTCTGCTCCCCTCCCCCTGCCCCCAGTGTCCAGGGCAGGCTGTCTCCTCTCTGGACGAGTGTGCTCTCATTTATCAAATGGGGCGACAGTAATAGATACCCTGAGTTTCCAGTCTCCTGCAAGTTTCTGTACTTGCTCATCAAGGCCAATGACTCACAGACCTGAGGCAGGGGGAGGGAGGGGAGTGGAGTTGGAGGAGATGGAACCGGCTTTCATTAATTTAACTCATTTCTGTGCCTAATAAATGCCTCGGGCAGGAATCACAAGACATACTGGAGAAGAAGATGAATATGTTATCATTTCTTAGGGAGCTTTCAGACTCTGGGAGACTCAGCTAACTGGTGGGCAGGAAATTGGGATGCACATGTTGAAATCCATGACTGTTGGTCACACATGCAGGAGGGGTTGATAGCCCACCTGGGGGGATCCCTGCAGGCTTCCTGGAAAAATATTTCTCTTAGCTGAGGAGGAATAGCACCTGGATGTGGAGGACTGATGTTAAAGGCAAAGGTGGCATCCTGTTTGAGGCCTTGAGATAAGAATGATTTCCAAGGAAACACGAGTTCACTATGACTAGAGCCAAGTGAATATGTGGGGGGGGGAGCAAAGGGCGAGCTGAGTCCAGGAAAGTCTGCAGGGACCACACCTTTCAGGACCCTGCAAGTCATATCTAGGTCATTGGCTGTGGTCCCCCAAGTAGTGAGCAAACAAACTTATCATACGGTGTAAACCCACTCCAGTACTCTTGCCTGGAGGATCCCATGGACGGAGGAGCCTGGTAGGCTACAGTCCATGGGGTCACAAAGAGTCGGACACAACTGAGCGACTTCACTCATAAACTGAGAATAGAGTTGCATGTTAGAATGGATTGAGCTCGTGTCATGGAAGATATGCAGGCATCACTTATGGGGCTGTCAGTGGTGTAGGTGGGAAATAATGGTGCTCTGAACTTGGCTATCAAAACAGATGGAGATAATAAAAGCAAGCATGTTTCACATATCAGTGTACATTAAATGTTATAAATAGTTTTTCAACTTAAAAATGCACAATGTGAGAGCTGCAGGTTAAGTTTTATCTGGGACAGAACAAGGACTGCAGCCCAGGAGACACCACCTCTGAGAACTCAGAACGTGTCCCAGGAAGGCTGGGTGAGGTCAGCACGTGTGTGACTTCGAGAAAAGGAGAGTACATGCAAGGCAGAAAGCAACAGCAATCATCCCTCAATTAAAAAATAAATGCATTTTTTTAAAACCCAGCACCTATTTTTCCAGAGGGTTTTTACTAGTCTTGTGAACCTTTGCTACTCACAGGAACTAGTCATCTCTGTGAAGGATATCAGTGCTTTTCTAGATATGAGGAGATACACAAATTGGGCCCATCACATCAGGTCCTAAAAACCCCTAACTCTCTGCAGACCTGTCCTGCCAGCCCCCCTCCCTCCCCGTCTCCAAGCCTCCTTCCTGTTCTGCCCTGAGCTCCTTTCAGGGGCTGCTGGAAATCCACAGCTGCCGCTGTACATGGTTCAGTCCTTAGAGGCGGACGGCAAATGCCCATGGCAAGTGCCAGCTTGCAGTTGACAAATTTCATAATAAAAAGGGAATAAAGTTTACAGAGTAGATGGAGATAACGACTTTTCAAGATCCTTGCAAACCCGAGGAGAGGTGCCCACCAGGAACGGATGCAGGGAACCTATCCCCTCACACTCACGTCCGTCTCTGGAGCCTGAGTTTGGAGGTGCTGCTGCAGGTCAGAGAAGGGTCAGCCTGCAGGCGGTGAGTCTGGTTTTGTGCCGGATCTGACTCCTGGCCTCAGGCTTGAAAAGTGAAAAGTGAAGTCACTCAGTTGTGTCTGACTCTTTGCAACCACATGAACTGTAGCCTACCAGGCTCCTCTGTCCATGGGATTTTCCAGGCAAGAATCCTGGAGCAGGCTGCCATTTACAAAGGGACAATGGGTAATCAAGAAACACTGTAGAAAGCCTATAGAAATCCATGCAGGTGGATTCTGCCTGGCTTCGTTTTCATAGAAATGGAGAAGTAGAGTCAGGACAGAAAACAAGATGCCCTGAGACTCACACAGATGTGAAACCAGAGTGTCAAGAAAAGTACGTAACTCCAGCACATTCTTACAGGAACTGAGAACTTAGGCTTAAACCCTGGTGATGCTGGCAAGCTTGGCTTCTGATTCATTCATTCTTTTCTGACTTTTCCTGGATTTTGAGATGTTTTGTCTTGTGATAGCTACCCATGCTGGGTGTTGGGAGGATGTGGCCCTCTTGGGAGTAGAGGGGCTTGCAAAAGCAGACAGGACGGGAGAGGCAATTAGATTTGTGCCCTGCATGAAATATTTCAATGCATGATTCTTCCCATTGAGAAAAGAGAAAGCATTTCCAACTAACAGATTACATATGATGTTGGTAGACCATTTCATAGTGTCTAACATCACCATGGTTCTAAAAAACATTCAGTGAAGAGAAAATCTGTGAAAATTTGTGCTTTTCATTCAACATTTGATGGGTTATATAAAAAATATAACCCAAAAGCAAAAGAAATGGGGAAGACTCTAGATGTAAATGTAGTTACCTATGTGTAAATACAATGTAGGTTTTCCAGGTAGGCAAGGGGACCATGAAAACACGTGTGCCTAAAATATTAATTGGAAAATATCCCCTACAAAGAGACATGGCTGGAAATCTGTTAAACACAGGACGTGGTGTACTGGGTCGAAAGTCTTTCTGTGAAGATGACTAAGTATTTAATGAGCAGGAAATTTATAGCTTCTTACTTTGTAGCAGCCTTTGGCCGGCAGTGGGGTCATGTGACAGCCTCATAACTCAGCCTGGTCCCCGTGCCAGCACCACCGCAGCGGCCGCCTGGCTGAGTGATGGGGGGTAAGCGGGAGTGCTGTCTCATTTTCTCCTGGGTTCCGTTTCTGCAGACATTGTGATGTGCTCCACATCTGCTGGAATTCTTTCTGTTAGTCCAGAAATTATTGCAGAAGCACTGTTCATGCAGAAATGGTGACGTGAGTGTATGTGTGTGTGTTTACTTTGGGGTGGCTGTCAACAATTGAGTATATGTGTGTCTATGCTTTTCACAAACAAGGGTTTTCGGAGACTATGGGTTGCAACCATGGCATAAACATATTAACTTTGGACTGCTGTTTCTAACAGCTGTGGTTTTAACACTGCAATTCTAGAGCCTCTTCTGTTTGGAGGCGACTTAACTGCTGCTGTTTCTGAAGCCAATACAACGCTCCAGAGAGAAAGCAGCCGCACGCATTTGAGGGTTGGAAGTTCCCTGCGCTCACATCCACGTGCGTGTGTGCTTGTGCCTTCAAGGGAGGAAACAGGCAAATACAGAGAAACGCATGGGAAGGTGTGCTTTTGTTTTTTAAGGTGTGTGTAACGCACTTCTTAGCTTTAACGTTGATTTGCTTCAGGTTAGCAGACCCACTTACAAGCAGACTTTTGGTGTTCCACTTGAGAATATAGGATTACAGAGTTAACAAAATCAGTATATGTGTATAATGCGTTAGCCTACCTCAACATTCCAGTCACTGATTATAAAGTTATTTTGAAATCTCTGCAATTACTCTCTCAAAAGTCTGCTTTATGATTTGAAGCGTACTTTAATCAAATACTCTGAGAATACTGTAACCTAACCTTTGGCTTTAGGAAGAGATGTAAACGTGTTGAAGGCTGACTTTGGGTTAAACCAAAGTCAGTTGTATAGAGTTGTATAGAGCGCTTGCTTTGGCGGAACCCATCTCAGCTCTTCGCTTAGTTTCTGTCAGTCCATTTACGTGGGTTCACCGGCCTCCTTTACCTAAGATTTGTTGTTGCTCAGTCATGTCTGACTCTTTTGCGACTCATGGACTGTAATCCGCCAGGCTCTTCTGTCCGTGGAATTTTCTAGGCAAGAATACTGAAATGGGCTGCCGTTTCCTTCTCCAAGGGATCTTCCCAACCCAGGGATCGACTCTGTATCACCTACATTGTTAGGCAATTGTTTACTACTGAGTCACCAGGGAAGCCCATTATTACCCTCTGGCCTCCCTTTAAAAATATAGGATGCATTTTTCATAAAAACGAGATCCCAGTATATGTAGTGTTTTTCAATCTTGGTAGGGTATTGAATGGGGCTTCCCTAGTGACTCAGACAGTAAAGAATCTACCTTCCAGGCAGGAGACCCAAGTTCGATCCCCGGGCTGGGAAGATCCCCAGGAGGAGGGCATGGCAACCACTCCAGTATTCTTGCCTGGAGAATCCCATGGACAGAGGAGCCTGGTGGGTTGCAGTCCATGGGGTCACAAAGAATTGGACACGACTGAGCGACTACACTAATGCTTTACCTTTTAATTTATTTTTGTATATTTACTATTTTAACTACCTGGACTAATAAAATTGTACATATTACTATTAGTATCATTATAGCTTCGTCTGGAATATTTGTCTTTCAAGTTTGTGTGTTTATTTTTCATCAAACAATTATTTCAAAAATTGTTTTACTTGGTGTTGCCTGCCTATCTTTTTAGCTTACCACATAAAGCACTATAGTATTTCTTTACTATATATAAATATATGTAATTATATAATTATATATAATAATACATTATATATAGTTTTAATATATATTTATACATAACAGATAATATGATACATTATAATATACTTAATATTACATAATGCATTATAATGTTATATTTATATTATTTAATATATTATCTATAAACATATAATTGTGTATAATACATATTATAATTATAACATATGATTATATGGTAGTGTTATATAATGCAAACTTTATAGCATTTAAAATTCATTTTAACTTATTTTGTCTCTTGCCTCCATTATGTTTTTATCCTTAGCCTCTTAAAAACTGCTTTTTACTGTTAGCATAGTGAAAGTGATGGCAGTCCACTCCAGTGTTCTTGTCTGGAGAATCCCATGGATGGAAGAGCCTGGCAGGCTGCAGTCCATGGGGTCGCTCGAGTTGGACATGATTTAGTGACTAAACCACATAGTTAAAGTTAAAAGTGAAAGTGTTAGGTGCTCAGTGATGTCCGATTCTTTGTGACCCCGTGGACTGTAACCTGCCAGGCTCCTCTGCCCATGGGATTCTCCAGGCAAGCATACTGGAGCGGGTTGCCATGCCCTTCTCCAGGGGATCTTCCTGACCCAGGGATCCAACCTGGGTCTCCTGCATTGCAGGTGGATTCTTTACTGTCTGAGCCACCACACGGTTGCACACATTTTAATGTCTGCTTTTTACTCTTAAAACACCATCTCACTGCTTACCTGCTTCTGTCTGCCTCTGTGCCCACCCACCTTCTGTTAGCTTTCCTCTTCTGACCTACTTAAGTGAAAGCAGCTCCGAGGCCGTCAGGATCAGCTGTGAAGCAAGTCTCTTCCAGTTAGTTTCATGACAGCTTCTCTAGCAACTCTGTACATCTTTCCCTCTTCATATTGAATCCTGCTCACAAAATGATAGCCTAGGGGAAAAAGAAGAGATTAAATTCAAAGTATAAAGTTGTATTTAGATTTGAATACAACAATTCCCACCACCAAACCACTACAGGACATTCTAGAATTTCTGGTCCACGGGATTTGCTTTTCCTTGTTGTCATTGTTGGGTTTAGGTTAGGGTGAGGGTTAGGAATAGAAATATTATAAAGGACCAAAAATTAACTCACTCATAAAATATTTATTGCTGCTGCTGCATCGCTTCAGTTGTGTCTGACTCTGTGCGACCCCATAGACGGTAACCAACCAGGCTTCCCGTCCCTGGGATTCTCCAGGCAAGAACACTGGAGTGGGTTGCCATTTCCTTCTCCAATGCATGAAAGTGAAAAGTGAAAGTGAAGTCGCTCAGTCGTGTCCGACTCTAGCGACCCCATGAACTGCAGCCCACCAGGCTCCTCCGTCCATGGGATTCTCCAGGCAAAAGTACTGGAGTGGGGTGCCATTGCCTTCTCCAAATATTTATTAAGCAAGCACTATACTTCAGGTACCAACTTGCATCTATTGTACTTGAGCCACCAGGGAGCCCAGAAAGTCACAGGGGGTCTCTAAACCCAGTGGAAAGTGCTCTGAGGTTAAGAACGCTTTAATACGGCAGCGGATGGATCTTGTCCCCGTGTGCACCAGCAAGGACCTTACTGGACATTTGTAACCACCAAGGTAGCATGCTGTCAGAAGAGCATCCCATTTCTTTCCATGAACATTTGCATGTACAAGTTGATAGTGTGTGCTTCCAACTAGCTAGAGGCCTAATTAGTTGCTGTGCAAATTGGCAGGCAGTTAAGTTACTATTTAACATTTGGCCCAACATGAATATTTTAAATTTATAACTTTTTTTTTTTTACCAGAGTTACTATCTTAAATTTTCTTCTTCAAAACTTAACAAAATTAAAACTTCAAAGAGAGGCTTAAATTTTAAGAATTCATATATTATTTAAAACGTGAAAAACAGAGAAAAAATTAAAACTTGAAAATGATTTTAAAAGATGAAAAGCAGAGAAAGTCCTTCTATTTTACATCCTCCTTTCACCTCAGTTCCCTAAGACACCGTACGTGATGGGGGAAGTCAGCCTTGGTCTTGCAGCTGCAGTTCAGAGCTTGTGTATCTAGGTGCGCTAGGACAAATCTGTGAACTTTTGTCTCCACGTTTTAAAAGAAGCACAAATAGTGCTGCTCCAATTTAAACTAATTCTGTGAGAACGAATAGATGGGAAGCGTTTAGCAAATTATATGGTGATAAACACACCTTAAATATTACGAAGGCCATTAATTTAATACAGTTTTCATGGCAGAAGGATGAGGCTCAAATCTTTCAGGAATCAGCTCACAAGTCTAGTTACTCTTATTAACTGCTATTTTCTCTAGAACATTCTATATCCTGACTCTATATTAAATAAGAAAACCCTCGATTATAGAGATGACAGCTGCTCTGATAGGTGACTCTGTTGCATCTTCTTTCCTGAAAAATTTTGTACTTGATAGAAAATGATGTTAAATATTACTTCTTACACACATAACACAAAGATTGCACATGTGAACCCTTGTGTGTTTATTAAAGGACCCATTTGTTGCAGCTTCCCTACAAGACTACATACAAAGATTTAATTTCAAAGCGGCATGCAATGTTGCATTTTCAAGAGGAATCAGCTCCTTTACTCTTTTTGTCCCCACTGAAGTACCCGGTTTAAAGGCTTGCTGTTAAAGCTTTATATTGAATATAATCTGGTGTATGCCAACTCATATTACAGACAGGCCATATCCACCAGCTTCTCCAAACTCTCTCATGCGATCTGATGTCTATAGAACAGTTACACAGAGCAGTAGGTGGGGTGTCCGAGTTTCAGACTGATGGAAGCCAACCCCTCCAGATCTACCTCGGTCACTCATGCAAGCTAGGACATGTGACAATAAGCTACACTTGAATTTTGTTTCATCCAGCGCTGGAAAGGAGAAAAGACAATGCTACCAAAAGAGCATCTGAGCACGAACCTGAGGCCAGGCCTGGGCTCTTGGGGATCTCTGTGAGCCAGCGTCACAGAGTCATGGGCGCAGAGAGCAAGCTTGACATGCAGAGTGAAGGGACTGGAAACTCAGAAGACCTGACAGGGAATTCAGCAGCAGCCAATAAGCCTAGGGATGTGGTCTGCTTGCTGCAGCCTAGCTTATGAAGCCAAACTGGAGGACATTGTTAGTGTCAGACTAACACCCAGAGCAGAATCTTGAGTCTGCAGCCTTACAGAGTGATGCTCCATCTGGATTGCAAATCTTTCATCCAAGGTGAAAATCAGGTTTCATCAGAGCTGCCCACAGACATCCCTTGAATAGGTGGCCACCTCTCTTGAATGTCCAACCAGTTCCATTTTCATAAAGCAGTACAGTAGACAGAGGGTTTGTGCCTAAGTGCTGTGTTATCTAAAGTGAGGTGAAGTCACTCAGTTGTGTCCTACTCTTTGTGACCCCATGGACTGTAGCCTACCAGGCTCCTCCATCCATGGGATTTTCCAGGCAAGAGTCCTGGAGTGGGTTGCCATTTCCTTTACCAGGAGATCTTCCCAACCCAGGGTTTGAACCCCAGTCTCGAGCATTATAGGCAGATGCTTTACCGTCCGAGCCACCAGGGAAGTCCAAGTATTGTCTAAATGTAAAATATGTTCATTATACCATGGTTGAATGCTCTCTGGATGGGGTTGAGAACTCACTGAGAGGAAAACATATCCTAATACATAAATTTGTGCTTTTTCCACACCACTGTCCACTGATTGATTTTGTGATGGCCCGTGCAACCTCAGTAAGTTAAGACTTCCATTTCATTTCTAAAGGATTCTGTCACTCCGCCTCTCCTTCCTTCCCTGCAGAGCAGAGATGTCAAGTAGATAGTTAAATGTAGAACTAGATTCCATCTTTCATCCAGCCAGCCAGATAAAAAGGATTTAATGTAAGCACTCTTGTGTTCTTGAGAGACACAGTTTGGGGAAAAGATTAAAAATTAAAAAAAATTATATTATAGTTGCTTTACAATGTTGTGTTAGTTTCTGATGTTCAGTAAAGTGGGTCAGTTATACAAATACATATTGTTTTTTTCAGTCACTAACTTGCGTACAATTCTTTGCAACCCCATGGACTGCACAATGCCAGGATTCCCTGCCCTAACTACCTCCTAAAGTTTGCTCAAACGTATGTCTATCAAGTCAGTGATGCCATAAACCATCTCATCTTCTGTCGTCACCTTCT
Organism: Bos indicus; assembly: GCF_029378745.1. Lineage (NCBI taxonomy): Eukaryota > Metazoa > Chordata > Mammalia > Artiodactyla > Bovidae > Bos > Bos indicus. The sequence goes on from NC_091786.1 coordinate 44,395,388, forward strand.
CCTCCTGCCCTCAATCTTACCCAGCATCAGGGTCTTTCCCAATGAGTCAGTTCTTCACATCAGGTGGCCAAAGTATTGGAGCTTCAGTTTAGTTTAGTCACTCAGTCATGTCCAACTCTTTGTGACCCCATGGACAGAAGCACACTAGGCCTCCCTATCCTTCACCAACTCCCAGAGTTTACTCAAACTCATGTCCATCGAGTCGGTGATGCCATCCAACCATCTCATCCATTGTCGCCCCCTTCTCCTCCCGCCTTCAATCTTTCCAAGCATCAGGATCTTTTCAAATGAGTCAGTTCTTCACATCAGGTGCCCAAAGTATTAGAGTTTCAGCTTTAGCATTGGGCCTTCCAATGAATATTCTGGACTGATTTCCTTTAGGATGGACTGGTTGGATTTCCTTGCAGTCCAAGAGACTCTCAAAAGTCTTTTCCAACACCACAGTTCTAAAGCATCAATTCTTCTTCACTCAGCTTTCTTTATACCTCAACTCTCACATCCGTACATAACTACTGGGAAAACCATAGCTTTGACTAGATGGACCTTTGTTGGCAAAGTAAGGTCTCTGCTTTTTAATACGCTGTCTAGGTTGGAGAAGGCAATGGCACCCCACTCCAGTACTCTTGTCTGGAAAATCCCATGGATGGAAGAGCCTGGTAGGCTGCAGTCCATGGGGTCACTAAAGACTGAGTGATTCACTTTCCACTTTCATGCATTGGAGAAGGAAATGGCAACCCACTCCAGTGTTCTTGCCTGAAGAATCCCAGGAATGGCAGAGTCTTGTGAGCCGCCATCTATGGGGTCCCACAGAGCTGGACATGACTGAAGCGACTTAGCAGCAGTAGGTTGGTTATAACTTGTCTTCCAAGGCACAAGCGTCTTTTAATTTGATGGCTGCAGTCAGCATTTGCACTGATTTTGGAGCCCAAAAACATTAAGTCTGACACTGTTTCCATTGTTTCCCCATCTATTTGCCATGAAGTGATGGGACCAGATGCCATGATCTGCGTTTTCTGAATGTTGAGCTTTAAGCCTCCTTTTTCACTCTCCTCTTTCACTTTCATCAAGAGGCTCTTTAGTTCTTCTTCACCTTCTGCCATAAGATTTGTGTCATCTGCATATCTGAGGTTATTGATATTTCTCCCCGCAATCTTGATTCCAGCTTGTGCTTCATCCAGCCCAACATTTCTCATGTTGTACTCTGCATATAAGTTAAATAAGCAGGGTGGAAATATATAGCCTTGATGTAAGTCTTCCTGATTTGGAACCAGTCTGTTGTTCCATGTCCAGTTCCAACTGTTGCTTCTTGACCTGTATACACATTTCTCAGGAGGAAGGTCAGGTATTCCCATCTCTTGAAGAATTTTCCACAGTTTGTGGTGATCCACACGGTCAAAGGCTTTGGCATAGTCAATAAAGCATAAGTAGATGTTTTTCTGAAACTCTCTTGCTTTTTTGATAATCTCAACAGATGTTGACAGTTTGATCTCTGGTTCCTCTGCCTTTTCTGAATCCAGCTTGAACATCTAGAAGTTCACGGTTCACATACTGTTGATGCCTGGCTTGGAGAATTTTGAGCCTTACTTTGCTAGCGTGTCAGATGAGTGCAGTTGTGCGGTAGTCTGAGCATTCTTTGCATCAGCGTCAGTCAGTGGTGTGTATATGTCAATTGGAATCCCAATTTATCCCTTCCCCAAATTTCCTCCCTGGTTACCAGCATTTAAGAAAATAATTATAATAACATGATTAGTACCAAAATAGGATTATGGACAAGATATTGAAAGTATATGGAGAAGGAGTAATTTCTAAGGTGACATTTGTCCTAAGCCTTAGACAAAGGGTACCCACAAAGCTTATAAAGATTATAGCATCCAGGGCCTTAGGATAGCTTGACAGGATCATCTGTGTGTGGGTGAGGATTGGCCAGAGTCGAAGCTCAGAAGCTTTCAATGGTCAGCCTGCTTTTTCTCCAGAATTTAGACTTTGTTCTACAAAGCTCTTAACAGAGGAGTGATTTTCTTAACATTGACTTAGGAGGGTCTTTCTGGCTTGAGATATATGGTGATTTGCATCCTATTTGCATGCTTTAATTTATAAGGCTCATCATCGCCAAAATGCAGCCTGAAGGCAGAAGCAGCATGGGGCCCTGCTTCTCCCACTGTATCTGAAATCCGCCCCGTGCCCATGGGAGAGCTGGTGTACACGGCACCCGCCTCTGGTCGTCTCAGCTGACAGGAGTCAGCATTTGACCTTGCTTCCTCAGAGTAACTCAGAAACAGAGCCAGAATTTCCACAGCATATTACTTTTTATATTTTTGAAAACAACTACTGGAGTATAGTTGATTTAAGACTAATTATTTTCTGCTGTGCAGCAAAGGGAATCATTTATACACGTACATGCATCCAGTACGTTTTAGATTCTTTCCCCAGAGTTCCCTCTGCTATACAGTAGGTCCTTATTAATTATCTATTTTTAAAATTGGGCTTCTCTGGTAAAGAATCTGCCTGCAATGTGGGAGACCTCGGTTCATTTCTGGGCATGGCAAGCCACTCCAGTATTCTTGCCTGGAGAATTCCATGGACTGAGGAGCCTGGTGGGCTGCAGTCCATGGGGTTGCAAAGAGCTGGACACAACTGAGTGACTAAAACAGCACAACACAGCATTTTAAAAATTAACTGCTTTATTGAGGTGTAATTCACACACCATAAAACTCACCCACTTTTGAACAATTGAAATGTACAATTGGATGGTGTTCAGTACGTTCACAGAGCTGTGCGTGCACCATCACAATGATTTCAGAGCCCCTCCCCAAAGAAGCCCCACCCGCACTAGTGGTCAGTCTCTCTTACCCTGAAACCCCTCTCCCCCAGCAACCACTGAGAGGCTTCCGGTCTCATTGATTTGCCTCTGCTGGGTGGTTAATGCAAATGGGGTTACATAATCCCTGGTGTTTTCTGACTGATTTCTCTTACCTAACTTAATGTCTTCAGGGTTCATTTATGATGTGACATGTACCATAATTTTATTCCTCTTTAACCAGAGTAATTATCCATCACATGCATAGATCACACTTTATTTTTCCTTTTTTTGGGGGGGGGCATGTTCATTATTAAATTGAATCCTTTTCTTTCATTAGTATGGTGAATTAGTATAATTCCTTTTTTGTAATTAATTTCAATTTCTTGCAAATTAATGTTTTAAACCTTTTACTTTGTATCGGGGTATAGCTGATTAACAATGTCATGACAGTTCCAGGTGAACAGCGAAGGGACTCAGCCATGCATACACACATATCCGTTCTCCCCCAAACCCCCTCCCGTCCAGGCTGCCGGTGACACTGAGCAGAGTTCCCTGCGTCATGCAGTCGGTCCTCACTGGTGATCTGTTTTAGATAGAGCAGTGTGGGCATGTCCATCCCAGATTCCCCAACTGTCCCTTATCCCCTCACAAGCATGAGATCATTCTCTAACTTCCTCAGCCTATTCTGTTTATAAATAAGGTAATTTGTATCATTCTTTTTAGATTCCACATATAAGGACGGGGGAAAGCTTACCTTTCTTTGGAAAACAAAGTGTTAGTTGCTCAGTCATGTCTGACACTGTGACCCCATGGACTGTAGCCCCCCAGGCCCCTCTGTCCACGGGATTCTCCAGGCAAGAATACTGGCCTAGGTTGCCATTTCCTCCTCCAGGGGATCTTCCTGACCCGGGGATCGAACCCGGGTCTGCTGCACTGAAGGCAGTTTCTTTACTGACTGAACTACGAAGGACACCATCATACAGGGGTGTCATACACTACTTCTTCTCTACCTTAACTGTGCTCAGGATGACAATCACTAGGTCCATCCGGGTTGCTGCTCTTACTTTTGATGGTTGATGTGTTTGGCTTTTTCTACTTTGGGGGTGTTATCAATATCACTGCTATGAACATTTGTGTCCTGGTTTCAGTCTGGACACCTGTTTTCTTTTCTCTGTGGTGTGTGTGGAATCCGACAGGATGGGGAGGCTGAGTCACAGGCTAACTCGGAGTTTAACCTTTTGAAAAACTGTTTCAAAATATTTTCCAAAGTGGCTGCACCAACTTATTGGCTCTTAGGTTTAAGACTATTTACGTTCAGCTACCAGGTCAAAAATTACTCAAAAAGGATCCTTAGGTTGATACTCTTGGCAAATAGTCTTCTCATAGAATAAAGTAACTAGAAAAAAAAAAAACAGTTTATGTTTTTACTCAATAATGGTGCTTGTGTGGAAAACAAACATATGAAATAGACAAACATCAGTTCAGTTCAGTCACTCAGTCATGTCCGACTCTTTGCGACCCCATGAATCACAGCACGCCAGGCCTCCCTGTCCATCACTAACTCCCGGAGTTCACTCAGACTCACGTCCATCGACTCAGTGATGCCATCCAGCCATCTCATCCTCTGGCGTCCCCTTCTCCTCCTGCCCCCAGTCCCTCCCAGCATCAGAGTCTTTTCCAATGAGTCAACTCTTCGCGTGAGGTGGCCAAATTACTGGAGTTTCAGCTTTAGCATCATTCCCTCCAAAGAAATCATCCCAGGGCTGATCTCCTTCAGAATGGACTGGTTTGATCTCCTTGCAGTCTAAGGAGACAAGCATAAAGTATGACTATTAACTCATCCTAATAACGTATGAAATTCATTTAGTTTTAGAACAAGGCATAAAGAACAATATTTAGTAAGATTAAATTTTTTTCTTCCTATTTTTACTTGTGGTTTTAAAGAGAAAGCCTCAATCTGTTTCTTAATGTTGTCACATTTCTTAGACTTTACACAGCTACTTGATGATTGAGAGTTCAAGTTTTCCCACAGTCTTTTTTCCTACATTACTAGCTTTTATCTTAATCTCTTTTTCAGCTGTTTAAAGTTTAGTTGTATTTTTTTTTTTCCTCCCAAGAGTCTCAGAAACGTTCTTTTCTGGACCACATCATTCGTTTATTCCTGGCCTACTGGGATGGGGGGAGGGGAGAGAAGGGTGTGGCAATCCCATCCTGATATGATTCCTGGTATAACTTTCCAAATACAGACAATTAGTTTCCTCATATATCATATCTAATTTAGATGACAGGCTTTGGTAATGGAAGGGCTAGTGAGGAATTATCTGTGGGTAATTCTCAAATTATTAATCACTTCCTTAGAAACTGTGGGACTTACAGCTAAGTTTTTATAAAAATGTTTCTCAAAACATCATTTTATTTTAGAGCTGAAATGGATTTCAGAAATCATGGAATAAAACACCTTATTAAAAAATCATAACCACTTTTTAAAATTAATCACTTAGCTCACACTTGAACTAAAATTTTCTTTAAAAAATGTTAAAGATAAAAAAAAAGATTTTTACATAACTGAGATCACACACTGATGTTGGATGTTTCTCTGCCTGCTTTTATGATTCATTCTTCCTTTCTGAGCATCATTTTATTTCCTTGGTGGTCTCATTTGTTCATTCATTCATTCAAGAAATATTCAATATTTATTGAGAATCTGTCATGTTTCAAGTAAATTCCTAGATGCTGAGAATCAGCAGAGAACAGAACTACCAAAAACCCTTGCCTTGTAGAGTTTACATCCCACTGAGGTGAGGAGGATGATAATAAACAACAGCTAGGTTGTTTATATTTTGTAGCATTTGAATGTGATAAATTCTATGGAGAAAAAGAAAGCAGGAAAGAGAAAGAGGCATTGTAGGCATGGGAGGGGGAATACAGTTTCATTCAGGATAGGAAGACAATACTTCACAGAGAAGGTAATACAGACTACAGATGGAGAGAGGAGGCTTGCCGTGGTTGTCTGGGGGAAGAGTATTCCGAATAAACGAAACAGCAAACTCAGACCTGTGATCATGCTCTGGGTTCTTGAAGAAGAACAAAAAGGCCAGAGCAGCATGGTTGCTGCAGAGAGAACAGAAGGGAAGACAGTAAAAGAAAAAGTCAAATAGATGATGGGGAACCACACCAGAGAGTCTTCTGGCCATTGCAAAGACATCCATGATCCATAAGCTTAAAATTGTTTATATAGAGATAAAATTCACATGACTTACTGCACTGTTGTAAAGTGTACAATGTGGAGGCTGTGCAAGTGCTGTGCAGCCATTACACCTGCAAATTTCTTAATATTTCCATCACCACCAAAAGAAGTCCTATACCTCTGAATTCCACTTTTCCTCTATTCCCTCTAATCAATCAACTTTCTGCCTCTGTGGAGTTGGTTGATGTGCTAAATGGAATCATACCACATGTGGCCTTTTGTGACTAACTTCTTTCACTCAGCACAATACTTTCAGGGTTTACCCGTATTGTGACATTAACATGTGTCATTACCTCAGTTCTTTATATCGCTGAATAATACTCCCTGGTAGGGACAAACTTGTATCCATTCATTAGGTGATGGATATTTGGGTTGTTTCCACCTTTTGGTCATTATGAAGTGCTCCTATGAACATTCATGTACATGTTTGTGTGTAAAAACATTTTCTCATTTATCTTGGGTATGTACTTAGAAGTGGGGTTGCTGAGTCACATGTTCACTCTCTGTTTACCTACTTGAGAAGCTGCCAGTCTTGTGTGTAAAAACATTTTCTCATTTACCTTGGGTATGTACTTAGAAGTGGGGTTGCTGAGTCACATGTTAACTCTATGTTTAACTATTTGAGAAGCCGCCAGTCTTTTTCACAGCACTGCACCATTTTATATTCTCCCAGCAATGTATGAGGATCCCAATCTCTCCAAAGCCTTGCTAAAAATTGGTATTTTGTTTTTAATTTTTCATCATTATTATAGCCAGAATGTGAAATGATATCTCATGTAGTTTTTTTTTTCAAAGAACCCCAACTTAATTTTATTTTTTTTGTTATTTTTTAACTTTACAATATTGTATTGGTTTTGCCATATATCAAAATGAATCTGCCACAGGTGTACATGTGTCCCCCATCCTGAACCCTCCTCCCTCCTCCCTTCCCATACCATCCCTCTGGGTCGTCCCAGTGCACCAGCCCCAAGCATCCAGTATCGTGCATCGAACCTGGACTGGCAACTCGTTTCATATATGATATTATACATGTTTCAATGCCATTCTCCCAAATCATCCCACCCTCTCCCTCTCCCACAAAGTCCAAAAGACTGTTCTATACATCAGTGTCTCTTTGCTGTCTCGTATACAGGGTTATCATTACCATCTTTCTAAATTCCATATATATGCGTTAGTATACTGTATTGGTGTTTTTCTTTCTGGCTTACTCCACTCTGTATAATAGGCTCCAGTTTCATCCACCTCATTAGAACTAATTCAAATGTATTCTTTTTAATGGCTGAGTAATACTCCATTGTGTATATGTACCATGGCTTTCTTATCCACTCATCTGCTGATGGACATCTAGGTTGCTTCCATGTCCTGGCTATTATAAACAGTGCTGCGATGAACATTGGGGTACACATGTCTCTTTCCCTTCTGGTTTCCTCAGTGTGTATGCCCAGCAGTGGGATTGCTGGATCATAAGGCAGTTCTATTTCCAGTTTTTTAAGGAATCTCCACACTGTTCTCCATAGTGGCTGTACTAGTTTGCATTCCCACCAATAGTGTAAGAGGGTTCCCTTTTCTCCACACCCTCTCCAGCATTTATTGCTTGTAGACTTTTGGATCGCAGCCATTCTGACTGGCGTGAAATGGTACCTCATGGGGGTTTTGATTTGCATTTCTCTGATAATGAGTGATGTTGAGCATCTTTTCATGTGTTTGTAAGCCATCTGTATGTCTTCTTTGGAGAAATGTCTATTTAGGTCTTTGGCCCATTTTTTGATTGGGTCATTTATTTTTCTGGAATTGTATCTCATGTGGTTTTATCTGCATTTCTCTAATGACTTGTAAAGTGGGCCATCTTTTCAAGCATTGATTGCCATTTGCATCTTAGTTGGAGACATTCTATTCAAACCACTAGTTGTCCTGTTTATTGTTGCATTCTAGGAGTTCTTTATATGTTCTCTGCTCTAGACTCTTATCAGATAATTGATTTGACAATACTTTCTCCCATTTTGTGGGTTGTTTTCATCATTTTTTGGATAATGTCTTTGACATATAAAAGGCTTTTTTTTGGATGAAGTCCAACTTATTTATTTTTGATCCTTTTGCTTTTGATATCATTTTAAAGAAATCATTGCTTAATGCAAGGTCACAAGTCTTTGCAACTATGTTTCCTAATGGCATGGCAACCCACTGCAGTATAGAGAATCCCATGGACAGAGGAGCCTATTTGGCTACCGTCCATGGGGTTGTGAAGATTCAGACATGACTGAAGCGACTTAGAGTGCATGCATTTCTTATAGGAGAGCCTATATTTATGCTGTTGATCCATTTTGAGTGGCATGTGGTGTGAAGCAGGGGTCCAACTTTATTCTTTGGCATGTGGCTATCTATTCTTCCCAGGACCATTTTGTTGAAGAGACTATTATTCATGCTTTGAATGATCTTTTCATCCTTGTCCAAATTACTTATCCATAGACATGTGGGTTTATTTCTCAGTTTTATTTCATGGATCTGTATATCTATCTTTATGCCACACCATTTTGATTACTGTGGCTTTTTAGTAAGTTTTCAGATCAGGGGGTATGAATATTCCACAACATTCTTCTTTTACAGTATTGAAAAGCATTATTGGGATCCCTTTATTTCTATATGAAATTTTGCTCAGCTTATCAATTTGGCAGGAAAAAAAGCTACTGGAATTTCGACAGATGTTGCATTTAAGTTGTAAATCTCTCCCAGGAATAATCTTAGCAATATTAAGTCCTCCAACCCATTAATTTAAAAAATGTGTTTCTGTGTTTAGGTATTTTAAGATTTCCTTCAGCAACGCTTTATAGCTGTCAGTGTACAAGCCTTACACTTCAGTGACTACATTTATTCCTCAGTATTTTATTACTTTTATGTCTTTTCATTTTGCTTTCCGATTTTTCATTGCTAGAGTACAAAACACAGCTGATTTTTGTACATTGATCTTGTATTCTGCAAATTTGCTGAACTAATTTATTAGATCTATTTTTGAAAGGTAGATTCTTTGGGGTTTTCTATATATACGATGATGCCACCTGAAAAGAGAGGTAGTTCTATTTCTTTCTTTAAATTATGATTTTTATTTCCTTTTCTTGTTTAATAGTCTTGGCTAGAATTTTTAGTAGTCCTGAATAGCAGTAGCAAGAGAGACATCGTTGTTTTGTCCCTGATCTAAAGGAGAAAGCTTTCAGCTGGACGTTCGCTTTCACTTGGGGTGAAATAAGGAGCTGTTGTGGTCCTTTGAGAAGAGTGATGGTTTACAACTCTTAATTTAAAAGGATATCTTTGTCTCTTTATGTTTTAAATGATTATAATTTGTAAAAGTAATGTTAAAAACCTTAGTAACCATATAAAGCTTGTATTAAAATCTAATTTGGTTCATTAAACAATATAGTAATATTACCACACAAAAATGTTAATATATTCCTCTATTCTAAATACAATAAAATTTCTAGATTAAATATATAGCGTGTGCTAGTCATACACATTGTCTTAGCTATAACATTTCATAGAAATAAAAAATTGCTACCATATGATTCTGCAATGTCCTACTGAAATTATGTAATTTTTTGCACTTAGTTCTTGATCATAAAGAAATCTCTTTTATCAGGTGGCAATAAAAAAAATCTAAAAAATCTTGCCATTGATGATGGCTTTCCTAATTAATCATGTGATTCTAGCATGTGATGGTATATCAATAAGCCAGTTTTCTTTTTTTATAAGATAAGAATTCCAATGTCTATCTCACAGTATTTTCCTGAGGATAACAAAGAAGAATCTATAAAATATATTTGAAAACTAATAAGGACCAAACAATTGTAGGATATTACTATTATCTTGTATCCTTGAAGGTTTCTTTGTCACATATTTGTTTAATTTTGTAATTATTTAGGTTTATATTCAAGAAAGTGCGCTGTTATGCTAGATAGCTGATTCCTGTGACAGTGATGACATTCAGAGTTAGGACCTACAAAACCAGATAGCTAAATTGTGGTCTAACTAGGGAGAGCTACTCTGTATCTTGCAAACTTCAAAACAGCCAAAAATAATGAGACATAAAAGGAGTTGAAGAAATAGTCTTTGTCTTGTTTTGAGTGATGCATTATCTATCATTTTGAGTGCATGATATATCTTGTAAAACCATGTACAGACTTCTTTGGCATTTACCATTCATCTGTGCGTTTCAGTGATATTCACATCAGAATTCATAAGTCATCATACTTGGTGGCACCTTTTCTGTTAGCATCTCAGAAATCTTAACAGGATATATTCCTTCAATAAAAATGGAACATCTGTGATGATGGGACCTTCAAAGATCGAAAGAGAATTCCATCCAAATCCTATGAATTGGTTCATCATATTGATCCATCTGGACTGCCTGATAAAAATATCTTTTAGGAGGAGCAGCTCACGAAACTTCCTTCCTCATAAAATCTGCAGTTTCAAAGGTCAAATAAGATGTGGTTCCCTTGCTTTCTTTCTTCTTTTGTTCCTAGTTCTCTCTTATCCTCCCCCACCCCGAAAAAAAAGAGTTAATAAGAAAATATAAATAATTTCTATCTCGTTCAGATATGTTCACCTTAAGTTAATCAGTCTGAGGAAACATGTATCCACCCAGGTTGACACGTTTAGCAGTGACACTCCTCTCAGCTGTGGAACTGCGTTTTGAAGATTAAGCCACAGAGGTGTTTTTCTGAAGTGTTAAGTAAAAAAGTATGACTACTGATATCATGGCATGGCAATGCTAAAAGTCCATAAATCATGTGCTGCGTAAAAATAAGGTTGTATGAAACTAAACTATCTAAGCACAGTCTTCAAGAATCGCCCCATCACTTAGAATTACCTGTCTACTTAAAATACCTAGTCGAATTTATTTGGGGCTTCAATTTTGATACAAAAGCCTTGTGTTTTTACAAGGCAAGCCTGAGCTGTGATGTTCTCTGAGTGAGCTTCTGAGAAAAGATGAGCCAGATCATATAACTTAATTCTGTGAGTCAGCCTGACTAATCCTTGGCCACTCTTTTCCCCCCCAGCTGACCTGGAAAGATTTTTAAAGTTTTGCTTTCTCTAGAAATACATTCAATGAGTGGTGGCTTACAGGGAGAAATTAAAATCTCAGAGGGAGATATATATGCATCCATGTGTTAAATTTTTATACTGTTATTAAAAAAAATCATTTAAGTCCTTACTGACTTTGTTCCAGTATTGCTGCCACGGTTTATGTTTTGCTTGTTGGCTGGAAGCCTGTGGGGTCTTGGTTCCCTAACCAGGGATTGGACCTGCACACCCCTGCATTGGAAGGCACGTCTTAACTGCTGGACTGCGAGGGAGGGCCTTGTACTGTTCCTTTTGAAAAGGCTGGGAGTGGGCACGTTGAGCAGAAGAGGAGGAAGTTAAGTCCTGTGCTTCCTGCCTGTTGCTCGCAGTGGGGCCCCGAGACGCGGACTTGCGGAGCAGAGAGACCCGCCCTCCTCTCTCCTCTGCCTCTCCCGTCCTCGCGGGTGGTGGCCCAGCACTCTCCCCAGTACATCCACAAGGGGCCGTCCAGGACATGAGGCCATTATGCTAAAATAACCCGACAAGGTCACCGCCGCCACCGCACCCGCCCATCGTGGACCAGGGCCTCGTCCTCAGATGCCCCAGGGCCGTTTCTTCCCAGCAACTTGCCTCTGGCTCCAGGCTCTCTCTCCCCGGCCCTGTCAACTGGTTGTGGGGCCTGGCTGGGATCTTGACCTCTTGGCACAGGCCTCCCAGCGCCAGGCGTCGATGTGGTGCCTGCCTGCACACTCTCTGTCCCCCCAGGCGTCTGACTCCCCAGGCCCAGCCCTGGACGCGCGTTCCTGGCCCGGCTTCCTCCGGAGCGAGCGGAGCTGCCAGGGAGGACGGGAGCGAAGCCAGTCACATGTGGCCACGGGCTTTTCCACGTCTAGAGAAACTTCAAAGGAACCCAGTGCTGATTTAAAACAGGTTTACTAAAGCAAAGCACAGTAAAATGAGGTATGGCAATAAAAGGCGTTAAATTTATCAAAAAAAAAAAATAAATAAAGTGCTGAAAAATTAAAGCTGTCAATTCTGTAATAGATATTCATTGAAAGTATCTTTTGAAAAAAAAAATAAAATAAAATCATTTCAGACTTTAAAGATATGCAAAAAAAAAAAAAAAAAAAACAAGTGGTGCTGGGAAATCTGGTCAACCACTTGTAAAAGAATGAAAAAAAAAATGGCTTTATTAAAATATAATTCATAAAATGTACAGTTCACTTATTCAAATTATACAACTCAATGCTTTTAATATTATACAGAATTGTACACCTATTACCACAGTTTTCTACCAGTTTCATTTGCCAGAAAGAAACACAAATACATTATCAGTCACTTCTTATTTCTCCTACCTCCCCTTGACCTAGGTAATCACTAATCTATTTTCCATTTTTATAGATTTGTCTCCCCTGAACATTCCATATAAATGAAATCACACAATATAAGGTCTTTCACTGGTTTCTTTCACTTAATAAAATGTTTTCAAGGTTCATTCATGTTATAGCATATGTCAAGCTCTTAAAAAAAAATAAAAATAAAACAGGTTTACTGACAACAGGACACATAAAAATGAAGTTCTTCTCTCTCAAGAAAATTAACTTTAAGAAAGTGATCTAGGAAGCAAAGAGATTAAGAATTATATTTTAAAATTATTTTATCCAAATTAACGATGAACTTCAGAACTTCTATTCATATCAAACTGTCTCTAATATAGTGTTCTGACTTGACTCATGAAATGAGATCCCAAAGGCTGAGATGAAATAGAAATGCCATCATCCTTTGAGAGGTCAAGTCATCTGAGACCAGATTTCTATCCCTTTGTAGCTATAAAAATAGTTAGCATTCTGCAGGATCAAAATTACCATACAGACTAACTGTCAAAGATAATAAAAATTTATTTTTAAATTAATTATCTAACTGTATTCTTTATTAACCACAGCTCTATCTTAAAACATATTTATCCTAGCATATTGAATTAAATCTTAGTTGATAGACCTAACCAAGAACAAGTGTTTTTTTTCTTAATTATATACTCAAAATATTGAATAAATAATTAGATTTGAAGCTGTTGAAATAATGTCAAAATAACTAGTCTCTTCAATAAGGTCTAAGGAATATCTAATTGGTTATTCTGCATTATTCAGACAAAAGAAAGGTTAACATTTTTTGTTTTTAGTGTTTCAATTAGTGTTTTGGTGAAATTGTGATATGATTACAATCAAATTTAGTCTCAAAAACAAAAAGAAAATTTTATGGTATGGTGAGTTTTAGTGCAAGAGGCAGTCTGCTGTAGCTTGGAATTTCTGAAACTGTGTGACAGTTTATGACATTACAATAAGAGAGACAATTTTATCTGGAATTTTGTGAAAATCTGGTTTATATGGTTTCTGTAGCTGAAAAGGGGAATATTGGAAATAGGTCTGTTGGCTTTGCCTTGAAGAGAGGCATTTGCTCCAGAATTTTATTATTTCCAAGCAGTTCTATTAATTTTTCAGCAGGCAACCTTTCCATAAATAACAAGTAAAATTCTGATTTCTCCCATTCATTTTGATGTGCACATTCTCCCTAATTTTTATGTGTCCCCCAACTCTTAAAACTCTTCTTGGCTGAAGTATATTAAACATTACATGGAAACGACTTTTTCAAGGAGACAAATTCTATCAAAAAGTGATTGTATTAACCCTAACCCTTTCCTGCAGTGGGCAAAATAATAATAAATTGCTGTTTTGGATTAAATAATTTGGGAAGTTTGAATCTTGAAACAATGCAGTTTATAGTTTAAATTGAATGCCTAGTAGTTGAAAATTTGTTATTAAAACTATATGTATATATTAATACGATTTCTTGATTTTTTTAAGGTCTTCTTTTTTTCTATATTTCTCTCATCTTTGCCAGTCATCCCCCATAATTTGTCCAGTAGAACTTACTCTCTGAAAACTTCTTTCCTGGTTCTGAAATTTGAAAAAAGAATGTATATCAGTTTATCACGGTATCTGTCTGATTAAACTGTTGTCTTCATAGTCAATTTATGAAACATTATTGTATTGAAAACTAGAACTCTTTGTGACCCTAAGGACTGTAGTCAGCCAGGCTCCTCTGTCCATGGGATTTTCCAGGGGAGAATACTGGAGTGGGTTCCCATTTTCTCCTCCAGCGGATCGTCCTGACCCAGGCATCCACTGAACCCACAACTCACGTCTCCTGCATCGGCAGGCAGAGCCTTTACCACAAGCGCCACCTGGGAAGCTAGGTAACTCTTACTGGCTAAGTCGCTTTAGTCATGTCTGACTCTTTGCAGCCCCATGGATGGTAGCCCACCAGCCTCCTCTGTCCATGAGATTCTCCAGGCAAGAATACTGGAGTGGGTTGCCATTTCCTCCTCCAGGGGATCTTCCCGATGCAGGGATGGAACCAGCATCTGAAACCTCATCTGTCAGCAGTTAGGTTCTTTACTAGTGACATCTGGAAAGCTTCCTAGCAGTGCTAGTAGTAAAGAACCGCCTGCTAATGCAAGTTGAAGTAGGAGAAGGGGGTTCGATCCCTGGGTGGGGAAGATCCTCTGGAGGAGGGCATGGCAACCCACTCCAGTATTCTTGCTGGAGAATCCCAAGGACAGAGGAGCCAGCAGGCTACTGTTCATAAAGTTATATGTAGCTCTTAGCACACAGTAAATTGCCTCAGACCAAATGGGTTAATGTTCTAAATCATTTCCACACTAAATATTTTATCATTGTGCCATCCCTCATGAGAGCTCATTTTCTTATCTTCGAGACAGTCTACAAAATTTGAAGAGCTGGCAGTTATTTCTTCCCTTTAATTATATGGGCTGCCTAACAGGATTCTACAGCAAGGATTTGTGTCCTCGATGGCTTGACATGACTGTCGCCACCTTCTCAATTCACCACAGGCTCTAGTTTGACTAGTCAGAAAGCAAGTTCTCCCTCACTCTGTTTCAATTTTAATTAGTAAAAGCTTTCAAAATTCATGATTTATCAAGTCCTAATTCTAAATAGTTATTATAGATTTAAGCACACAGGGCAAACCCTCACTTTTGCCTAAAGCACACGGTCAGAAGGAAGATGATTGCTGTATAAATACAACAGATTACCAAAGGCAATTGCTGAAAAGCTATGCCTTGACTGCCAAAATGGAAATTTTTCAATATACATGTCTCCTTGTTAATGAAATGGGAAGTATCACTGTGGCATGCAGTGCTTTTTTTTCTGTGCAGAAAATTCTTCAAAGGGGGGAACTACCATTCATAAATTTGGAAAGGTTTTAGTTCCTTCTCCTTTACTAGGGAAAATAAAAATCTCTATTACAAATCCCCCACCCCCACCCCACCCCCCCCCAAAAAAAAACCTGTTTCCTATGCCTTTTAGTATCATCCAGGTCACTTAAAGTAACTTTGGAATAAATTGATTTTTTTTGTCCTCTTTCTGTTATGTTTATCAGAAAGTTCATAGATTCTGACAAAATTCACCACTTCTTGGTGCTTATCAAGTGTATGAACAGTGGTGGAACCACTGAATCAGCTCTCCCAAGGACTCACGGTCCTGCCTTCCAAGTAACTTAGTGTTGTGTGTATGTGGATTTTATTTTTATCTCTGTGGGTGTGTAACTGATGTACACTGTTGTGTTAGTTTCATGTAACATGGCTGTTGCACATATACACGTGTCTATTCTTTTTCAGATTCTTTTCCATTACAGGTTATTAACAAGTATTTCATATAGTTCCTTGTGTTCTATAGTAGGTCCCTGATGGCTGTGTTTTGTATATACTACTTTGTACATGTTAATCCTAAACTCCTAAGTTACCCCTCACCTGCCATTTTTCCCCTTTGGAAACCATACGTTTGTTTTCCAAGTCTGTGAGTCTGTTTCTGTTTTGTAAATAAGTTCATTTGTACCAGTCTTATTTAGATTTCATATATTAATATGTGATATGATATTTGCTCTAGTAATTTAGTTTTGAACTAATTTACTTTGGATAATTTATGTTTGGAAGGGAATGGAGGAAGCATACATTCTGAGTGCTGTAGGAAACAGATTTTCTTGAAAACGTAGATTCTAGGTTAGGGAGACGAGACCATCTTACAAAAAGAACCCCTGGTTTAAAGGCCAAGTGGCAGATTAATTAAACCCCAAGTTATTTTTCTCTGTTTTAAGTATCTGAATGTATCTACACTCGCCTTCATTTATAAATTACATCAGTCTCCAAAAATGTATCTTTCAAAAGAGATACTCATTGCTTGCTTAGGTACCTGAAGTATTTTTAAGAGTTTTCCTTAACTTATTCCAAATTCCTTCTTAGAGTCGTCAACTTGTCCTGACTTGGTGGGGCTGTCCCCCAAAGTACTAAAAGTCTCATGTCTCAGAAACTCCTTTGCTGCCGCTGCTGCTGCGTCGCTTCAGTTGTGTCTGACTCTGGGCGACCGCATAGATGGCAGCCCACCAGGCTCCCCCATCCCTGGGATTCTCCAGGCAAGAACACCGGAGTGGGTTGCCATTTCCTTCTCCAATGCATGAAAGTGAAAAGTGAAAGTGAAGTCACTCAGTCATGTCCGACCCTCAGCGACCCCATGGACTGCAGCCTACCAGGCTCCTCCATCCATGGGATTTTCCAGGCAAGAGTACTGGAGTGGGGTGCCATTGCCTTCTCCGAGAAACTCCCTTAGTCACAGACAAAACAGGACCGTGGTCACCCGATTCCTCTTCCCCTGTTTTACATTCATGACTTTCTATTTATATGTTATTATAGCTGTAAAGCTGAGACCTGTTACTAAACCAGAAACTAGTTGACAGGCATGTCAGTGGTGGTTCCTAAAGAGTTGTCCTCAGCCCCACAGCAGCAGCACTGGGCTATTTGTCAGAAATGCAGATATTCAGGCCCCAACCCAGACCATAAAGTCTAAGGGCAGAATCAACAGTCTGTGTCTGATTAAACCTCCAGGTGGTTCAATGTATACTAAAGTTCTGGAACCTCTCGTTTACAGGAACAGGATGACTCTTGGTTCACAGATGCTTCCAACATCTTGGCTCTGTTCTTGCTGGATGTTGTGAGAGGCAAAGGAGCGCAGAGAAGAGAGGGGGAGAAAATTAGGTGAAAATGATTCAGGATGAAAACTTAAGACTATAAGGTCAAAGGTTTGCTCTTTATCCTGCTGTCCCAGTGTGCAGTTTAGTGCCTCTCGGGAGTAGGACCTCAGCTTTTGAAAGAAAGGCAAATACTCGACAGAACAAATTTGCTGACAGCAGCCTGTGTATTTATCAGTTGCCGAATATCTAGCAGGCTTTGTTGTAGTTGCGTGTGGAATATATTAAATACGAGGTAAGCTGCAAGAGTAGGGAACACAGTCCCCACTGACTTAAGAGAAACCAAGGCTGCAACACGATGAGGCGGTGATAGAGACATCACGCTGAGGTGACACCAAGGTATTCGGCCCTAATCCCTGAGGCCCGCAGACGCCTCGGCGCTGTCCTGGAGGGAGCCTCTCCCTTGAGAGAAAGGAGGGAGGGCAGATCCTCTGGTGAAGAAGAAGCTGAGAGGAACCCTCAGCAGCTTCTCTCCTTGGAGAGGACTCGCCTTTGGCCGGAGAGCGGCGGGCCGGCCGGGAGCCGGGTCCCGGGGGCACCGTGAGGGGGCGCGGGGCTCGGGGCCCACGGGCCGCTCAGAATGGCGGCCCACAGCCCGGCGGAAGCCGGCGTCCACACAGGCCTTTCACGCACATTGACGCACACCACGCAACTATGCACACGACACACACCACGCACATGCGCGCACACCACACGCACGCACGCACAACACGCATACCACGCACACCACGCGCACGCACGCACACCACACACATGCACGCACACCACGCGCACGCACGCGCACTCACGCACACACACACACAGCACGCATACCACGCACACCACGTGCAGCCACGCACACTCACGCACACGGCTCCTAGCACTGAACACCTGGAAATGGCTCGTGAAACTTTCTGGCCTTCACCAAAATAAGAACCACAATGGCTGGTAAAACTGGGCATGCGTTTCTCAGATGGCTGACGAGATGGCACGATGGACTCCACCCTCTGTGTGGGGTGTGTGCTCTCCAGTGAGCAACACTATCGGTGTCACTGTTAGGCTCCTTTACACTTTCTGCCTCTTCCTGTTGGGTGTGTGTGCAGGGGCTGAGGTGGGGGGTGGTATGACTACTACTTAGATGAGGCCTGCTTGTATGTGGTGAACTACGGGTTTAAGCTAATACTATCAGTTCAGTTCAGTCGCTCAGTCCTGTCCGACTCTTTGCAGTGCCATGAATCGCAGCACGCCAGGCCTCCCTGTCCATCACCATCTCCCGGAGTTCACTCAAACTCATGTTCATGAGTTCATCCAGTCATCTTATCCTCTGTTGTCCCCTTATCCTCCTGTCGCCAATCCCTCCCAGCATCAGAGTCTTTTCCAGTGAGTCAACTCTTTGCATGAGGTGGCCAAAGTACTGGAGTTTCGGCTTCAGCATCAGTCCTTCCAATGAACATCCAGGACTGATCTCCTTTAGGATGGACCTGTTGGATCTCCTTGCAATCCAAGGGACTCGCAAGCATCTTCTCCAACACCACAGTTCAAAAGCATCAATTCTTTGGCGCTCAGCCTTCTTCACAGTCCAACTCTCACATCCATACGTGACCACAGGAAAAACCATAGCCTTGCGTAGACAGACCTTTGTTGCCAAAGTAATGTCTCTGCTTTTGAATATGCTATCTAGGTTGGTCATAACTTTCCTTCCAAGGAGTAACTGTCTTTTAATTTCATGGCTGCAATCGCCATCTGCAGTGATTTTGGAGCCCCAAAAAACAAAGTCTGACACTGTTTCCACTGTTTCCCCATCTATTTGCCATGAAGTGATGGGACCAGATGCCATGATCTTCGTTTTCTGAATGTTGAGCTTTAAGCCAACTTTTTCACTCTCCACTTTCATTTTCATCAAGAGGTTTTTTAGTTCCTCTTCACTTTCTGCCATAAGAGTGGTGTCATCTGCATATCTGAGGTTATTGATATTTCTCCCAGCAACCTTGGTTCCAGCTTGTGCTTCTTCCAGCCCAATGTTTCTCATGATGTACTCTGCATATAAGTTAAATAAGCAGGGTGACAATATACAGCCTTGACATACTCCTTTTCCTATTTGGAACCAGTCTGTTGTTCCATGTCCAGTTCTAACTGTTGCTTCCTGACCTGCATACAGGTTTCTCAAGAGGCAGGTCAGGTGGTCTGGTATTCCCATCTCTTCCAGAATTTTCCACAGTTCATTGTGATCCATACAGTCGAAGGCTTTGGCATAGTGAATAAAGCAGAAATAGATGTTTTTCTGGAACTCTCTTGCTTTTTTGATGATCTAGCGGATGTTGGCAATTTGATCTCTGGTTCCTCTGCCTTTTCTAAAACCGGCTCGAATATCTGGAAGTTCACGGTTCACGTATTGCTGAAGCCTGGCTTGGAGAATTTTGAGCATTACTAGCGTGTGAGATGAGTGCAATTGTGTGGTAGTTTGAGCATTCTTTGGCATTGCCTTTCCTTGGGATTGAAATGAAAACTGACCTTTTCCAGTCCTGTGGCCACTGCTGACGTCTCCAAATTTGCTGGCATATTGAGTGCAGCAGTTTCACAGCATCATCTTTCAGGATTTGAAATAGCTCAACTGGAATTCCATCACCTCCACTAGCTTTGTTCGTAGTGATGCTTTCTAAGGCCTATTTGACTTCACATTCCAGGATGTCTGGTTCTAGGTGAGTAATCACACCATCGTGATTATCTTGGTCATGAAGATCTTTTTTGTATAGTTCTTCTGTGTATTCTTGCCACCTCTTCTTAATATCTTCTGCTTCTGTTAGGTCCATACCATTTGTGTCCTTTATCGAGCCCATCTTTGCATGAAATGTTCCCTTTGTATCTCTAATTTTCTTGAAGAGATCTCTAGTCTTTTCCATTCTGTTGTTTTCCTCTATTTCTTTGCATTGATCACTGAAGAAGGCTTTCTTATCTCTTCTTGCTATTCTTTGGAACTTTGCATTCAGATACTCATATCTTTCCTTTTTTCCTTTGCTTTTCGCTTCTCTTCTTTTCACAGCTATTTGTAAGGCCTCCTCAGACAGCCATTTTGCTTTTTTGCATTTCTTTTCCATGGGGATGGTCTTGATCCCTGTCTCCTGTACAATGTCATGAACCTCAGTCCATAGTTCATCAGGCACTCTATCTATCAGATCTAGCTCCTTAAATCTATTTCTCACTTCCACTGTATAATCATAAGGGATTTGATTTAGGTCATACCTGAATGGTCTAGTGGTTTTCTCTACTTTCTTCAATTTAAGTTTGAATTTGGCAACCTAAATGAGAACAGAGTTTGAAAGGAATAGACACATATATCAACATGTGTATGTGTGACTGGATTACTTGGCTGTGCACCTGAAACTAACACAACACTGTTAATCAGCTAGGAAAGTGTGAAGGTGTTATTGCTCAGTTGTGTCAACTCTTTGTGACCCCATGGACTGTAGCCCTCCAGGCTCCTGTGTCCATGGGACCCTCTAGGAAAGAATACCGTAGCGAGTGGCTGTTCCCCACCAGGAATGGAACCTGGTTCTCCCATATTGCAGGCAGAGTCTTTAACATCTGAGCCACCAAGGAAGCCAACTGTACTCCAATATACAATCTACTGTACTCCAATATAAAATTTAAACAAAGAACTAAACTAGAGACATCCGTTTTGACATCAAGGACATTTGAGGCTGAGGATACAGAGTAGGTCTCCACTCCTATTGGCCAGCTGTTGGGCCCTGCGTCACTGCCTGGGGCCTGGGGGGGCTCCTGCTGGCTTCCTTCTGCTTCTGGAGCCTCTGGTTTCCCTTCTTTTTGGCCTGTTCCTCCTGCCACTCTCCATCTCTCTGCTGCCTCTCCAGCTCAAGCATCCTTTGGTCCAGTTCTGACCACCTCCTCCTCCTGAGAGCTTCTTCAATCATTTGCTAACCTGGCAACCTGACTCTCTAGCCTTCTTCCTCCCAAATTGCTGTCAGCAATAAGAATATCCTGAATTCCTGAAAAATTTTTCTTTGAAATTAAAGCAATCTAACAGTATCTTCTCAAATCACATGATTCACGTGGTGTAGAGTCCCCATGAAATGGTCCTGGTTTCTGGAGGGAAATTCAGAAGTTGGATAAGCTATTTCTTTTAACAGGCTCTCTCTCAAATACTTTTAAGCAGAACAATTGGTGTTCTAATCTGCATCTGGTGTGCCCAACCCAAAGTGAGTTCAGCAGGTCAGTAACCAGGATCACTGAGTCTGACTCTACTGTTGTAATTGCCTCGAGCAGTCATAGATTAGGCAGCTTCGGGAAACATCTCAGAAGTTGCAGTTAGATATTTCTGGGGTTTTTTAAGTTTTTGAAATCAGTTGCCTATCTAGAATTTCTGATGAACACAAGACTCGGAAACTCTAGTTCAAATGATGTAAAGGTGGAAATAATTACTCACCTGATCCCTTGGGACATTAAGTGCTTTAATCATGTCTCTATAGGACTTCATTTAAAAAGGACAGTGGATCATTTTTATGCATGACACTTCCAAGTAGCAGACCTTTGGAGGTGTGGTAAAGTTAGAATTTGAAGTGCAAGTATTTCTCCAATATTTTCTGGAGATGTCTCCTCAACCTCTTCAATGACAGCAAATCCATTGTTCCCTCCCCTCTCATGGTATGCAGCCTGGTTGCTCTGGTCCACAAATAATGTTGTTTTTTACCTTTTAACATCCAATGAGTAACACAGGGTCTAATACAGGAGGATTCAATCAAGCCCACCCGAAAAGTTTCAGGACCAAGTCAAGAGCTCAAATGGAGACCATATACCATACAGCTCAGTGCTTACAAGATACCTCAAGCATCGCTGGCAGCCCTGTAGGCTGTATCCAAGGATTGCCCTTGTGACCTGAAAGTCAAGGGCTCTCCCCACCTGAGTCAGCTCAGCCCTGCCAAGTAGCACAGATGTGCAGGAACAGGGCAGACGCTGTCCCCTAAGTCAGCCCTTCGGGTGGCAACTGAAGGTGAAAGTCGCTTTGTCGTGTCCAACTCTTTGCAGCCCCATGGACTATAGAGTCCATGGAATTCTCCAGGCCAGAATACTGGAGTGGGTAGCCTTTCCCTTCTCCAGGGGATCTTCCCAACCCTGGAATCAAACCCAGGTCTCCCACATTGCAGGTGGATTCTCTACCTGCTGAGCCATCAGGGAAGCCCTTGGGTGGTAATTGGACCCACCCAAATCTGGGAGCCCAGTGGGGAGGCAACCTTTCTCCCCAACCTCATTTTGTGGGCTGGGGATTTCCAGCCAATCTGAAGCATTTCCTCTTCAGAGAGGGAGGCAATATCTGGGGGGACTTTTCTGTGTAGACTCACATTTGGTGACTTGACGTTATTTGGTGTTTTGAAAACAAGCCTCTTTCTCTGGTTTCCAGAGAGAGGCTGTGATCTTTTACCTCAACACACAGAACCGCACCTGCACATAGACACACGTAAGTGCATATGCACACAAAAAGCATAACGGCATATGCACACACAAACATACATGCACACACACAGACACACATGCACACACAAAACATACATGCATAGACATATGCGCACACACAAATTCTACATGTACACACATAGACACATTCACACACATAGACACACGATCATAAACCTCTACACATACGCACTCACACACACTTGGGAATTCTCTGACTCTGTACTCTGGCCTTCGGGGCACCCAGTCCAGTTCTCACTTCCCTTCCTAATTAACATTCCCATTTGCTTAGTTGGTTATCAAACTTGAAAAAAGTGTTTTTCATAAGATCAAAAAATACAAAAATAGACTTTTGTTTCAGTGGCTTGTGATATGTGGAGCCCCCAAAAGTATAGAGCCCAGTGCAGGGCCCACTCCTGCCTGTGTCTAAGAGGGCGGTGCTGCACAGATGATGGTGGTTAAATGAGGTAGAATCCAGAGGAAAGAAACAACTGCCAGTAATAATTTCTAAAAACTTGTGTGTGTGTGTGTTTTGTCACGAAACACCTTTTTATACTTCAGAATGTCAGCATATTTAAGAGGAAGCAGCTGTTCTCCTCACTTGCTTGCAAGCCTGGTTGAGACTTAAATTCTCACAAACAAGAAGGAAATAAATTGAATATCATTCTGAGTCTTCAGTGTACCAGAAAACATGATGAGACTCTTTGGGTCATAGTATTAATTTGTCAGGGCTTCCCAGGTGGCTCAGTGGTAAAGAGTCCGCTTGCCAACGAGGGAGATATGCCTTTGATCCCTGGGTCAAGAATTATTCCTGGAGGAGGAAATGGCAACCCACTCTAGTATTCTTGCCTGGAAAGTCCCATGGATGGAGGAGCCTGGGAGGCTATGGTCCATGGGGTCGTAAATAGTCAGACATGACTGAGCAACTGAGCATGCATGCATTCATTTCTGTTACCTGGAAGGAAATTTCCATAACTTACCTCTGGTTCTCTGAGTTGGATCATGAGATCTGTAACTAGGAAAATGCTTTCCTTACCCAGACCATGTAAGTTGGCCACTCTATTTTATTATCTAGAATTCAAGTTATTTTCTGGAATCTTTTCTTATGCTTTATGAAATGTTTTAAAAGGTATTTCCAGTGTTTTATGCAAGAATGAGGGCCAAAATGGCCCACTCTGAATACTGACACGTTTCCATTCATCCTCCACGAGAGCACCATTCCACAAAGTATTAGCAATCTGTTTTGATGCCAAAGCCAAACAGTGACAGTTGCAATAATGAACATTTGCTTCAGGGCGCTGGCAGAAAACAGCACAGAAATGCAAACCCACTCCATCTCAAACCTTGCCTTCCCACTACAGCACACCCATTACTTCCGACTCCCTGTCACATGTATCGTTCCTAGAGGATCACTGGTAGAACAGTGCAAAGATATCTGAATCAGCCCCTGGGAAACATTAGGAAGAGTGAATCAGGATTCTGGTTCCACATCGTTTGGGGAAAAAAAAAGAAAAGGAAAAGTTTACAATAAGGAGGGCCTGTGGGTTACTCTTACCACTTTGCAGAAGAGATTGTTTGCAAACTGTAGGTTTTCCTTCTCTCCCCTCCCCCTAAATGGACTCCAACACCTTAATGTGTTAGCATGAACGGAGGATTGGACAAACATGATTGACTCCAGCTTGGGCCATGTTTTGTTTCTTTTGAGGTCAAATTTTTAAGATACTATCTTCCAACAATCATAATAAATCATGACCAATTGGAATAAAATGAAGGGATGTGATCAGTTCTTTTATGAAAAAAATTCAAAATTTTAGCAAAAAGAACATGTGCTTCTGAGCCAGGCTGAGTTCAAATCATTGCCCTACAGCTGGCAGCTTTGGCCTTGAGCAAGTTCCCAAAACTCCACATACCCCAATTTCTTCTCTAAGGTGGGGAGAAAGAAGGTATGCCTATATATTTTTTTTAATTAAGATATAGTTGATTTATAATAGTGTTTTAGTTTCAGGCATATATCAAAATGATTCATGTGTGTGTGTGTGTGTATTCTTTTTCAGATTCTTTTCTTTTATAAGGTTATTAGATAATATTGTGTATAATTCCCTGTGTTATACAGTAGGTCCTTGCTGGTTCTTTATTTTATACATAGCAATGTATAAATGTTAATCCTGAACTCCTAATTTACCCTCTTAGTTTTTTATGATGATTGAGTGTATTAGTATGTATAAATGCTTTAACATTGCTTCTACCATCTTTAGCTATAATTGTGTCTAGCTCATTCATTTGTTCATTTATTCATTCATTGTTTTCTTTGAATAAATATTTATTGAATGCATTTTTATGTCAAGTATAAATGCAAGGGTCTATGAATGGACAAAATGGATGGAAGAAGGGCTGGTGTATTTATTACTGTTATTTCAGATCATTATGGGATGTCTCATGAACCACATAATGGACATATATTATCCTTCCCATCTCCAGTGGCTTAGGTAGTGAAGTGAAGTGAAGTCACTCAGTCGTGTCCGACTCTTTGCGACCCCATGGACTGTAGCCTACCAGGCTCCTCTGTCCATGGGATTTTCCAGGCAATAGTCCTGGAGTGGATTGCCATTTCCTTCTCCAGGGGATCTTCCCAACCCAAGGATCAAACCCGGGTCTCCCGCATTGTAGACAGACGCTTTCCCGTCTGAGCCACCAGGGAAGGTAGAACCTAGTGCAAAACAGCAGCTCATGAAATGTTGACAGAGTGAAGTTCAAAGACATGAATCACTGCAACACAGACTAACAATTTAGACCTGAAATAAGGATTTGGAAGTGGGAGATGCAATGTCAAGTCCCAGTTTTATGGAAATTTCCTCATCTAAAAACCAAGAAAGCTGTAGCATGTAACCACCGAGATCGCTGCTGTGATTCTACAAAGTAACTGAATGATGCACTGTGTGGTGACTGGTTCTAGTTCTTTTTTATCAATAAACTTTCATTTTTAGACGAGCTTTAAATCTACAAAAGAGGTACAAGAATCCTACAGAGGCTTCCAGTATATGCTGTTAAGGTTTCCTTGTTCTTAGCATCTCCCATTATTGTGGTGCATTTGTCAAAGCTAGAGAACCATAACCAACACATTGCTTTTACTAGATGCCATACTTCCTTTGAATTTCCTAAATTTTTACCTAATGTTCCTTTTTTCTTTTTGCCCCAGGATTCCAGCCAGGACACCAGATTATATTTAGACATCCTGAGTCCTTAGACTTGTCTGGACCATGACAGTTTTTCAGATTTCTTGTTTTGGTGACCTAGACATTTTTGAGGACGCTTGATCAAGAATTGTGTAGAATGTCATTGAATTTAGGTTTGTTTATGCTTTTCCCATGGTTAGACAGGGGTTATGAGTTTGGGGAAGAAGATCACAGGGATAAGTCTCATCACATCCTAGCAAGAGTGTATGTTATTAACATGATCAATAATATAAAATTTTATTTTAATGAGTGGAAAGGTATTATGCATAACTGGTAATTTAATGTTCCATACTAAAGAAAATAGCTTTGCTATATGTCATTTTCTATGCAATGTACAGTCATATGTTGATATTCATGGGGAACTGGTTCCAGAACCCCTGTAGATACCAAAATCTATGGATGCTCAAGTGCTTATATAAAATGATGTAGCAGTTGCACATAACCTGTACATATCCTTCCATTTACTTTAAATCATCTCCAGATTACTTCTAATACCTAAAACTGTGTAACATTATGTAAATAGCTGCAAATACAATGTAAATGGTATGTAAATAATCACCTTCTCACAGCAAAATTGTGTTTTCTGGAAGTTTCTGGCATTATTTTTTAAATATTTTAAAATGGATGCAGAAACGAAGGGCCATCTAAATAAAATAGTTGGTGCCTTCATGGCTTAATCTTAAAATATATTTACCTTACTTGTTAAAAAAAGTCCTCTTTACTACTGGGAAATTAAAAGTAACTGAAAAATTCATATTGTTATACTAATTATATTAATTAATATTAATTATATTAATTAATTAATACTCCCACCTTTGTGGACTCAAGATCTATATATTAAAGTGAAAAACATGACTGTATTTCACTCAAACTAACCTTAATCTTGAGAAAATATTAATAACAGATCTTTGTTCAGCTACGTGGCCTAAAAAATGTAACAAGGTTAAGTGAAAGTGTTAGTTGTTCAGTTGAGGCCGACTCTGTGACCCAATGGATGGCATGGCTCCTCTGTCCATGGAATTCTCCTGGCAAAGATACTGGAGTAGTTTCATTTCCTTCTCCAGGGTATCTTCCCAACCCAGACATCAAGTTTGGGTCTTTTGCATTGCAGGCAGATTTTTACCATTTGAGCCACAAAGGAATTAAGTACCAGAAATTAAGTGTTTAGATCCTGATTTCCCGGAGCCTGTCTCGTGCAAGGGACTTCCCTTTCTTAAGAAACATTAACATTTTACTAAGCCCAAGCCATAGACGGTCTGGACTCTCTAACCTTTGACATTCTTGGTACAAATGTACTTTATCCTCTGGGGATAATGCCGTGCCACGTAGAGCCACCCAAAATGGACGGAGCACAGTGGAGAGTTCTGACAAAACATGGTCCACCAGAGAAGGAAATGACAAAGCACATCCACATTCCTGCCTTGAGAACCGCACGAACAGTTGATGTTGTTCAGTTGCTCAGTGGTGTCTGACTCTTTGCAACCCCATGGACTGCACATTCCAGGCTTCCCTGTCCTTCACCACCTCCCAAAGTTTGCTGAAACTCATCTCCATCGAGTCGGTGATACCATCCAAACATCTCATTTTCTGTTGTCCCCTTCTCCCACCTTCAATCTTTCCCAGCATCAGGGTCTTTTCTAATGAGTCGACTCTTCACATCAAGTGCCAAAGTATTGGAGCTTCAGGTTCAGCATCAGTCCTTTCAAGGAATATTCACGACTGATTTCCTTTAGGCTGAACTGGTTGGATCTCCTTGCAGTCCAAGGGACTCGCAAGAGTCTTCTCCAACACCACAGTTCAAAAACATCAATGCTTTGATGCTCTCCTTTCTTTATGGTCCAACTCTCACATCCATACATGGCTACTGGAAAAACCATAGCTTTGAATAGGCAGACCTTTGTTGGCAAAGTAATAATGTCTCTGCTTTTTAATATGCTATCTAGGTTGGTCATAGCTTTCCTTCAAAGGAGCAAGTGTCTTTTAATTTCATGGCTGCAGTCACCATCTGAGGTGACTTGCGGGCCCAAGAAAATAAAGTCTGTCACTGTTTCCATTGGTTCCCCATCTATTTGCCAGAAAGTGATGGGACCGGATGCCATGATCTTCATTTTCTGAATGTTGAGCTTTAAGCCAGCTTTTTAACTCTCCTCTTTCACTTTAATCAAGAGGCTTTTTAGTTCCTCTTCACTTTCTGCCATAAGGGTGGTGTCATCTGCATATCTGAGGTTATTGATATTTCTCCCAGCAATCTTGATTCCAGCTTGTGCTTCTTCCAGTCCAGCGTTTCTCATGATGTACTCTGCATATAAGTTAAATAAGCAGGGTGACAATATACAGTCTTGACGTACTCCTTTCCCGATTTGGAACCAGTTTGTTGTTCCATGTCCAGTTCTAACTGTTGCTTCTTGACCTGCATACAGGTTTCTCAGGAGGCAGGTAAGGTGGTCTGGTGTTCCCATCTCTTTAAGAATTTTCCACGGTTTGTGATCCACGCAGTCAAAAGCTTTAGCATAGTCAGTGAAGCAGAAGTAGATTTTTTTCTGGAAATCTCTTACTTTTTCTATGATACAACGGATGTCAGCAACTTGATCTCTGGATCCTCTGCCTTTTCTAAATCCAGCTTGAACATCTGGAAGTTTGGTTCATGTACTGTTGAAGCCTAGCTTGGAGAATTTTGAGCATTACTTTGCTAGTGTGTGAGATGAGTGCAATTGTGCCATAGTTTGAACATTCTTCGGCATTGCCTTTCTTTGTGATTGGAATGAAAACTGACCTTTTCCAGTCCTGTGGCCACTGCTGAATTTTCTAAATTTGCTGGATATTGAGTGCCACACTTTAACAGGGTCATCTTTTAGGATTTGAAATTTTCTGGTATTACCTGATATTTTAATGTTGGTACCTTAGAAGACAAGACTAGTCAGGAAGTGGGCCTTTGCATGTTCAAAGTAATGCATTCTTGTGGCCAAAATTGGTGTTAGCTAATTTTATTTTTCTCTTGCTATGAGAAAAACTGGTGATGGCACTATGATTATTTTTTCTAACATGGTTATAAGATGTTCTCCATGATACTGCAGGGGACCTTAATGGCATTATGGCTGAATAAGTGGTTAAAAGTATATGAAGGGTCAGGGCAAAGGGAAGGTCCAGATAAATTGTTCTATTCAATATCCCTCAGCATCCCCTATAATGGAAAAGAATCCAGAAAAGAATATATTCACATACACACATATATAGTATGTGTGTGTGTGTATATATATATATATATATACACACACACACAATATGTATATATATTTAGCTATTATATGCCTACCTATGTGTGTATGTAGACATATAATAGCTAAATATATATACATATATGTATATTGCAGAATCACTTTGTATACACCTGAAACTTTGTAAATCAATTATAGTTCAAATTTTTTAATAAAAATTAATTAATGAAAAACAAACAGCAAGAACCCATTCATCTTCCGACTGGCTAGTGTTCCTGTGCCACATTTGGGAAAGAAGCTGACACCAGCCTTACCCACATTCCCACCTCTCTCTCCAGATCAAAGTGAAAATCCAAGTTCAAAGGCTTGTTGGTAACGGAAATTAACAAGAACTACATTTTTATGAGGAAGCCCCTCACTGCAGGTACCACTGTCCTTTATAGCCACTGCCCGCTCCATTTACCATGGGTGTTTAGGGCGGCGTTGCATAGTGAGCACGGCAACCTGTGGGAGGAGAGACAACTCCAAGGGCAGCTGTGGCTGGAGAGGCTGCCTGGGAATATTTTGAGTAGGAGGTTAAGAGTTAGCCAGCCGGGAGGCAGTGAAAAGGGATATAAAAATAGAAAGCACAGGGCCTGGAGCACATTTGCGATTCATACTGGACTTGGCAGACGTTGCTCACACCATGTTAACCAGCCTATTTGGGTTGGGAGCTGTGTCTACCCAAGTGAAGCTAAGACAAGGTAGGCTCTCTTTGGAGGTTGACCTCTCCAGATTTAGAGTCAGACTTCAGAGCCAGAAGGGTTGTAGGGTTACAGTGCATCAACGCCTTCCTGGTTATCATGCTCTTGAAAGCTGTGACATTAACATGGTGTGACCAGTCCGTGAATTCCATATGAAGAGTCACCATTGGTGTTTGAATACTTTTGTGTCACACGCTCCCTGAACTCATCCTGGTACAGGGCATATGCTTAATAAATATGCCAGATTAGAATTTGTCTTGTTTGTATATGGATGATTTTTGTATTTGTTGAACATACAGCTTTTTGTAGATAAGGCAAGAATTTTATAAACCTTTGATCTTGACAAAGCGGCGTGACATCAGGGTTCTTTACTTCCCATATATTTTACACAAGCACGCACAGGATCACAACCAACTTTTTTAAAGGGTCTTGGCTGTGATTTTATTTCATTGTATTTGTTTTTGACTGCTCTGGGTCTCTGTCGCTGCACACGGGCTTTCTCCAGCTCCAGGGAGCGGGGGCTACTCTCTGGATGCAGTCTGTGTGCTTCTCATTGCGGTGGCGTCTCTTGTTCTGGAGCACAGCCTTAGGGCGTACAGGCTTCAGTCACTGCAGGATGCAGGCTCAGCGGTCATGGCACACAGGCTTGGGTGCCGCGCGGCACGTCGGATCTTCCCAGACCAGGGATCGAACCAGCGTCCTCTGCATTGCAAGGCGGTTTCTCAACCACAGGACCACCAGGGAAGCCCTATTTTACCTATTTTGTTTTAAATTAAAGAAAGAGATGTAGAAGAAAATAGAAAGACAAGTCGTAAAGAGAAATGAACATACCTTAGACGTATTTACTCTCCATTGTATTTTTTAAAGCCATCCTAGGAGACATATACAAAGCACAGTGCACTATAAAGAATATTTAAGTAAGGCCACACATTAACAAGATAACTTTGAGCATGTTTATTTACCTCAAGAAAACATGGTAAAGCCTATTTGTATTTATTTTCAAGAATTGTCCAAATGTGTTCTATCGATAGACGCAACTGTAAGTGTGCGTCTGTGTCACTTCCTCAGGAGATGATTGCCGCGTGGTCGACAGGGGGTCGGAGCTAGTCGCTCTTCTCATTGTTACCAGAATGCAGTATCGGGGATGCGTTTTCAAATGGGGAAAGATAATGCACTGTCTTTGCCTTTTCTCCTGTGCTATTTTGACTGCAGATAGTACCACAGGGACACCAGCAATATCAACGACAACTGTGGAAATTCGCAAAAGCAGTGTTATGACAACGGAGATCACCTCTAAAGTGGAGAAGAGCCCCACCACAGCCAGTGGCAACAGCTCCTGTCCTTCCACGGAGACTGAGGAGGAAAAGGCCAAGAGGCTGCTGTACTGTTCCCTCTGCAAGGTTGCTGTCAACTCCGCCTCCCAGCTGGAGGCCCACAACAGTGGTGAGATGCAGCGATTCCTTCTCTGTCTCAACAGCTCTGCAATTATGCTCCTCTGAATAGATGAGGTCTTTGCAGCAGGGGACAGAGGGGTGGCAGAAAACTGGCAATTGTTACACGGAACTCAGTAACCATTAAAAAGTAAGAATGGCAAGCAAAGTGCCATTGGCATGCGGGCAGTGGAGGGTTTCCAGGGCTCCCATGCCGTGCTGTGGATGCGTGTGTGTGTTTTATAAACACAAGGAGAGTCAGTAAAATTTAATTCTAAAGCATCAGCTTTGTGTTTATATGATTTCTAGATTGCTATGTTATTTTCATGCATTTGCTTCTAAATGAAATTTTCTAAAGTTGCACCAATAATAGAGTTGCAAAATTGGGTTGCACAATTCCATGCAATTTTGGTTAAAACCTCCTTATTATGGTTTTTACGGTAAATAATGTTGTTTGGGCTAAATTTATTTGAACCGGACAATTAAACTTAAGAAAATGCTTCCTATAGACAGAAGCAAGATAAGACATTTTACCTTATCTTGAGGTAAGATATCTATGTGAAAGATTTTACTTATTCTTTCTGACAACCTAAAGATACTATTCCCCTGCTTTGATTGAGGCTCAGAGAAGACATGTGATCAGTTAGGTAACGAGCCATTATTCAAACCCAGGTCTCTCTAACTTAAACACTAAACTTTAATATAGCAGAACTGAAAATACTGATAAGCCAGTATGGAATCCTCTTTGGATATATTTTGATTCCATCCACTTGCTCTTTCTGTATATCTGTGTTTATATATATATATATTTAAAGATGTTATATATCTCTATATAAGCCTAACTAGATATACATATATATATATATATATAATACATATATGGAGAGAGAATATATTTATATTGACTTATATAAAGATTTTATTTATTTATTTATTTATTTATGTCCTGCCTGAGATTTTAGCAAGCCCTTTGGCCCAAGATCAGCTTTTCTCTGAAAGACTGGGGTCATTCCCAGGTCTCTGTCAGCCGTTACAATAGGACAAGAATCATTTGTGAATCATACCCTGAGTTAATAGTGCAGCTGTGCACCGATGGAGTCTTTGACCAATCACTGCTGCCCAAGTAACATTCCAGTATTGACCTCAAGCCTCTAAGGGTGTAATTGCAGGTGGGGGACAATTCCTTCCACGCACACACGCCCCTCCTGCAGGCGGCATGAGTCGTAGTCAGAGAGAGTTCAGGAGGGCAGGGACTGGGACACGCAGAAGAGCATCTGGCCCCAAGTCAGAATCTAAGCCTTCAGATTTCCCCCTCTTTCCTCCTGCAAAGATGTGTTTCCTGGGTGCATGGTCATGGAAGAGAGTGGATATCATTGGATGTCCTTTCAGTGCTCGAGAATTCTTGGTCATTCCCCATCATGACAGAGAAACATTCATTTTGAGGGGAGGCCCATTTTGATAGATAAACAAACCATAGCCTTGGAGGCTGCAGTTAATTTATTAAGAATTTGGATGTCCTTCCTGAATTCTGATCAGAGATGTCTGATTAAGAACAAAGAAGGAATGACTTATTTGATTTAAGAGCCAAGAAGGAATGACTAATTTGATTTTATCACATCAGGTCAGCATTTTCCATATTCCAGTTCTATGGTCATTTATGGTTTGTGTGTCAGAATTGCATTTGGAGCCTTAAATATGTATGTATATGTATAAATATATATTCGTATACTTTGTATGGATAGAAAAGTATATATCTTTATATATAAATAAATTTATATTTAAGTATATTTAAATATATATGCATTTATGCTTATTTAAATATATTTCTGTATGTATTAATATATATACACCCAGGGATTCTGATTTATTGTATATCCTACTGCTGCTGCTGCTGTTTAGTCGTCCAGTCATGTCTTGACTCTTTGCAGCCCTATGGACTGTATAGCTCACCAGGTTTCTCTATCCATGAAGTTCTCTAAGCAAGAATACTGGAGTGGGTTGCCATGCCCTCCTCCAGTGGATCTTCCTGAGTCAGGGACTGGACATGGGATTCTTTACCACTTAACCACCTGGAAGGTCCATATATCCTGCAAATATATCCTATTATATATCCTAAATATATTTCCTACATCCAGGGATTTTGATTTGTTATATAGCCAGGGCCTGGGAAGCTATAGTGTTTGGGAAAAGAAAAAAAAAAAGCAAAACTGTTGCCAAGTGTTTTGCAGGCAGAGCTGAGAACTAGCGTAACCTTCTCACCTGGAGGCTTAGGAGGTGATGGGTTGTCACCCTGACTTGAGCCCCTTTCTAGGCGTGTCCCCTCTGAGGTTTCAGCCCAGGGGGACACCGTGACCCCCACGTCTCTTCCCTCTAAGGTGTTTTTCTCTCCGCATCAGACATCTCCCCGCGGGTTACGCCGAGCGGAAACCCGCGGGGGGACTGTAGACGGCGAGGCTGGACGCACGCCCCTGTCCTGTCCGGGGTGGGAGTGGTCCTCGGCGGCCTCACCATAAGATTGTTGAGCTGGGTTCTCGTTTGGGGCCACCAGAAGCAGGCGCGGAGACAGCGGTGTGAGGGTCCCTGGGCTTTGGGGGGTTATCGCGGTGGGAGAAGGAGACAGGAAGCGAAGGCCCCCAGGACAGGCCGCGTCACCTCGCCAGCCGCTGACGAGGGCCAAAGGAGCTCACCTGCACAGACAGAGCGCCTGGCCCGTCCCTCACAGGCCGGACCTGCGAGGGCCGCACAGAGCAGCAGAACTGAGTCTCCTCAAGTTTGGGGCATAGTTGTTTACAATGCTGTGTCCGTTTCTGCTGCACAGCAAAGTGAACCAGCCACCTGTATACACGGGTCCCCGCCCTCGTGAGCCCCGCCCCACGGCCTCCAAGCCCCACCCCTGCAGGCCATGGAGCTCTGAGCTGAGCTCCTGTGCTGTGTAACAGCCTCCCACGAGCTGTGTGACACGATAGTGTGCGTGTGTCAGCCCCAGGCTCCCATTCACCCCTCCTCTCCGCTTCCCATGCGCACGTCCTCTCTGCGTCTGCAACTCTACTCCTGCCCTGCAGATTCGCTCATCAGTATCACCGTTCCAGACTCCACATATATGCATTAATATACTCTGTTTTCCCCTCTTTCTGACTTACTTCACTCTGTGTGACAGAGTCTCCGTCCATCCACCTTTATGATCACATTGCTCTCCTTGTCCATTTACAATCTGTTGTTTACATTAAAAAAGGTCGTACTACAGGCGCATGAATTCCAGCCTTTGTGAGCTCAGAGGATTTTGAACTACTCTGAAATGACTAGTGAAACTGAAGCTTGTAGTCGGATTTGTGTGTTTCTGGGGATGGCTGCATAATAGAGAGTTCGACAGATGGAGCAGATGGTTTGCTAATTTAATAAATACTAGATCTCATCAGAAATACATCCATTGTTTAGAATATAGACCAGTAAAATGGTTGTCAGAGAGGATTCTGCGCACTGACACTATTTAGAGTTGTCGGTCCATGATGCTAGTGGAAAGCAGGACCCGTTTGATAGCAAGCAGTCCGCTGAATCCCTGTTTTCTAGTTCTCTTAAAGGACCACCTTGCCAGCTGCACTCAGAGCAGACCACAATCATGCCCACCACTGCTTCCATCAATAGATCTTTAAAAGACTTCTCCAATTTCTTCTTAGATCCGGATTTTATTAATAGGAAAACACCGATAAAGACTTGGCTGTGTTTTTCAGGGAACCAGGTTTGAATATCAGTTGTCATCGGAAGCAATCCGGCTGCAGAATGGGGAGATGTGTCTTTTGCATTTGCATTGTAATTCTAAGAGTTTTCTTTTTTATCCCTTTGGAAACATGTCGTAGACATGAGCTAAGGCCTGTGACACTGAGTGGAGAGTTATGCACTTATGGGCTGTTTACGGGAAGTCAACCACCTTCAAGACATGTTTTACTGTTAATCTTGGAAAACGCATTCTTCTTTTTAAAATTTTATTGGAGAATAGGTGATTTGCAATGTTGTATTAGTTTCATATGTACGACAAAGTGATTCGGTTATACGTA
The DNA here is from genome assembly GCF_029378745.1 of Bos indicus. Classification (NCBI taxonomy): domain Eukaryota; kingdom Metazoa; phylum Chordata; class Mammalia; order Artiodactyla; family Bovidae; genus Bos; species Bos indicus. The sequence goes on from NC_091786.1 coordinate 44,430,707, forward strand.
TATTCGTTCTTCTTCAGATTCTTTTTCCATATAGGTTATTATAGATATTGAGTGGGCTTCCTTGGTGGCTCAGACAAAAGAATTTACCTGCAATAAGGAGACCTGGGTTCGATCCCTGGGTTGGGAAGATCCCCTGGAGAAGGGAATGGCTACCCACTCCAGTATTCTTGCCTGGAGAATTCCATGGACAGAGGAGCCTGGCAAATTACAGTCCATGGGGTCACAAAGAGTCAAACATGACTGAGTGACTAACATACACACACAGAATATTGAGTAGAGTTCCTTGTGCTGTAACATAGGTCCCTGCTGTTTTCCTGCTCTAATCACAGCCTCCTGATTTGCGCCCCGCCCGCCCCCCCACTCTTGTTTCCCCTTTGGTGACTGTACATTTCTTTTTGAAGTCTGTGAGTCTGTTTCTGTTTTGTAAATACGTTCATCTGTATTATTTTTTAAGATTCCACATATAAGTGATATCATGTATTTCTTTATCTGTCTGACTCACATCACTTAGTATTATAATTAATTTCTAGGGACGTCTATGTTGCTGCAAATGGCATTATTCAGTCTTTTTTTGGCTGAGCAGTTCTCCATTGCGTATGGGCATTACTCGTCTTCATCTACTCATCTGTTGATGGGCATTTAGGCTAGTTTCCACATTTTGGCTGGAAAATGGATTCTTAATCATAAATATTGGGAAAACAATTTCCATCAAATACTGCCTTTGTTACAGCTTAATGGAATAGACTAGAGTGAACTAGAAGTGATCAGATTTAATTTTTACCTCAAATCTGCAGAGAACTTTTCTATGTGAACCTTGGCAAGGCAATTGTCTTTGGGGCCCTTTCTCTCTCTTTCTGTCTCTGTCCATCTCTCTCTCTCTCTCTCTCTCATGGAGTTAAGAGGCCATATGCACCTTGTGAGGATGAAATATTATGACATGATTATTAGCAGAAGCACAGCAGCTGCTGTCTGCTCAGTTGCTCAGTCGTGTCTGACTCTTTGTGGCCCCATGGACTGTAGCCCTCCAGGCTCCTCTTTCCATGGAAGCTTCCAGGCAAGAATAGGGATTGGGATGTCATTTCCTATTCCAGGAGATCCTCCCAACACAGGGATGGAACCCGAATCTCTTGTGTCTCAGGCATGGCAGGCAAGTTCTTTACAACTGAGTCGCCTGGGAAGCCCCAGCTGTGTTGCTGTGTTATTTTGTGTGCTTTCTGTTTTTATTTTTCACTACAGTATAACCATTCAAAGTTAGTTATTTTTTTGGAATAGTACTGGAATATAGGATTTCTTTTTTTTTTTTTTTAATTTGGGAGGAAAAGCAGTTCTCCTGAACTTGCTAGCATGATTCAAAAAACTCTAAGAATGCTTGCAACACCATAAGAGGACATACTCTTTATAAGAGACCTTGAAGTCTCCTCTTATTTTTATGTTATGGACACAGATATTATAAAAAGATATGTTTTGTCTCTTTCTTTACAGAAATTCCCCCCAAACATCCTGTTAGGTAATGCTTTGCTTAGCCAATTTTAATGAGTTTCTGTATATAATTGAAAAAAAATCATTTGAAATTTTATAAGCAGACTCATTACTAATTTGGCAGATTTTTCTGGTGATGACTTAAAGTGGTAACATTTGATCATTTTCACTAAGCACATTCCAGCTTTTTGTGCCTACACAGAGCTTATTTTCCCTCACTAAGTTTTAATATAGAGAAAAGTCACTTTATCGAAAGACAGACTTGACTAAATTTTAAAATGCTTAGAGATTTCTAAATTTTTGCTTAAACATGAAAACAGTGTTAAGAAGAAGAAAGAGAAGATTGACTAAAATTTATTGAGCATGTGGGCATGCCAGAAATAATACCTTAAGATAAAAAATGCATCTCCTGCAACACTTCAGTACATTGAAACCTCACAGCTAGTAGAGACAAACTCTGGCTTATACCATCTCAGAACGTGAGCTCATAACTCTCTTTATGAATATGTGTTTGTTGATCTTTATTAATACCCAATACTTTGCTAATCTTCACTGATTGACTGCCATGCATTGGGCCCTTAGAATGAAAATTTGAGCAAAACCCAGGAGTTGCCTTCAAGAAGCCCAGGTCCAGTTTGTGCCTCTGTTCAGGAAGAGACTGTGTAAAGACTTGTTTCCTCTATAGAGATTTGTCATTTCATGTTTCAAGTGAAGAACTCATTTAAGCCAGTCAGTGGTAGTCCAAGTTCATGACCTTGTTATTATTAAGGCCCAGAGATATCTATCACATCTCTTCAAGATCTTCTGGGATGATGATAAGACTTCAGTTAGATGGAAAAAACAGATGGAGACTCTTCTATCACAAGACTGCTGTCATGCCTTCTTTAAACTTTCTACAAATGATTAAAAAAAGGCAGCTCAGCCACATAGCCGCTGTGTTACACATGGTCATGCAGGACATGCTTGAGTACAAGAGCTGTACTATCTAATGTGGTAACCACTAGCCTTAGATGATGATTTAAATCGAAATCAATCACCAATTCAGTAGCAGTAGCCTCATATCAAGTGCTGAAGAGTGTGACTAAAGGCCACCATATTGGTGCCTACAGATCAAGACCATTCCCATCACCCCAGAAGTTTCTATCAGAGAGTGGACTGGAGCCACAATTCTTTTTTTCAAAATATCTTTGACCTATAGTAGATTTACAACGCTGTGTTAGTTTCAAGTGTACAGCAAAGTGAATCCATCATACATGACACACCTACTCTTTCTGTTGTTGTTCAGTCACCCACTCGTGTCCAACTCTTTGAGACCCCTGGACTGCAGCACACCAGGCCTCCGGTCCTTCACAATCTCCCAGAGTTTGCCCAAGTTCATGTTCATTGCATTGGTGATGCTGTCCAACCATCTCATCCTCTGACACCCTCTTCTCCTGCCCTCAATCCTTCCCAGCATCAGGGTCTTTTCCAAAAAGTCATCTGTTCACATAAGATGACCAAAATACTATAGCTTCAGCTTCCGCATCAGTCCTTCCAGTGAATATTCAGGGCTGATCTCCCTTAAGATTGACTGGTTTGATCTCCTTGTTGTCCAAAGGACTCTCAGGAGTCTCCTCCAGCACCACAGTTCAAAGGCATAAATTCTTTGGTGCTCTGCCTTCTTTACTGTCCAGCTTTCACACCGCACATGACCACTGGGAAGACCACAGCCTTGACTATACGAACCTTTGTCAGCAGAGTAATGTCTCTCCTTTCAACACACTGTCGAGGTTTGTCATAGCTTTCCTGCTAAGAAGCAAACATCTGATTTCACGGCTGCCGTCACCGTCTACAGTGATTCTGAGCCCAAGGAGAGGAGCTCTGTCACTGCTTCCACATTTCCCCCTTCTACTTGCCAAGAAGTGATGGGGCTGATGCCATGATCTTAGACTTTTTATTTAGTCTTAAACCAGCTCTTTCACTCTCCTCCTTCATCTTCATCAAGAAGCTCTCTAGTTCCTCTTCTCTTTCTGTCATTAGAGTGGTATCATCTGCACATCTGAGGTTGTTGATGTTTCTCCCGCCTATCTTGATTCCAGCTTGTCACTCATCCAGCCCAGCATTTCTCATGATGTGCTCAGTGTGTAGATTAAACAGACAGGATGACAGCAGACAGCCCTGTCATACTCCTTTCTCAATCTTCAACCAATCAATTGTTCTCTGCAGGGTTCTAACTGTTCCTTCTTGACCCGCATACAGGTTTCTCAGGAGACAGGAAAGATGGTCTGGTATTCCCATCTCTGTAAGAGCTTTCCACAGTTTGTCATGATCCCCACAGTCAAAGGCTTTAGCATAGTCAGTTAAAGAGAGATACATGTTTTCCTGAAGTCCCCTTGCTTTCTCTATCATCCAGCAGATGTTGACAATTTGATCTCTGGTTCCTCTTCCTTTTCTAAATCCAGCTTGGACATCTGGAAGTTCTTGGTTTGCATAGTGCTGAAGCCTAGCATGCAGGATTTTAAGCATAACCTTCCCAGCAGGGGTGATGAGTGCAGTTGTCCAATGCTTAGCACATTCTTTGTTACCACCCTTCTTGGGAATTGGGATGAGGATATGACCTTTTCCAGTCCTGTGGCCGCTGCTGAGTCTTCCAGATTTGCTGACATAATGAATGCAAAACCTTGATGGCAGCATCTTTAGGGATTTGAATAGTTCTACTGGAATTTTTTAGATTCTTATAATTCTTAAATAATGTACGTTGGAAATTGCAATATGGGTGATTTGGAATATATTATCTAACCAAAGAATTTTATGTAGCTGTCAACATTCAGAGTTTAGTTATTTCATGTTTAGTGACTTCTCATGCATAAACAGCTAGAATAAGTGATCTCAGTGTTGTGTCAAGAGGACTTTTCTTACTGTGTACTTTTACATGCCATTTCTTTTAAGAGTGGTTTCATGCTCAGGCCAAACAGAATATTCTGTTCAGTTCAGTCGCTCAGGTGAGTCCAACTCTTTGCAACCCCATGGACTGCGGCACGCCAGGCCTCCATGTCTGTCACCAACTCCCAGAGCTTACTCAAACTCATGTTCACTGAGTCAGTGATGCCATCCAACCATCTGATCTTCTGTCATTCCTTTCTCTTCCTGCCCTTGATCTTTCCCAGCATCAAGGCCTTTTCCAGTGAGTTGGCTCTTCACATCGGGTGGCCAAAGTATTGGCACGTCAGCTTCAGCATCAGTCCTTCCAACTTGCCATTTGGAGGAATAAAAACAGAGAGAGGATGTGGAGGCTTTTGGTGCCAGTTGCACAGTTCAGGTGTAGAGAGTCAAGATAACTTTTTCACTTCGGACACACAAAAGTTGGACCATCGTGCCATTATATTGAATGTTATAGATAAACACCTCAAAAAGCTCTTTGTTGTTTGTATGGATACTGGCCACTTTCCTGCTCACATATCTATAATCTGGATCATCTGAACTGGTCAGTGAGAAAGTAACTAAATGATCTCTGGCTATCACCTGGGTTTGCTGACATCTGTGCTATGTTGAGTCGCTTCAGTCATGTCTGACTCTTTTTGACCCCATGAATGGTAGCCCGCCAGGCTTCTCTGTCCATGGAATTCTCCAGGCAAGAATCCTGGAGTGGCTTCCATGCCCTTATCCAGGGCATCTTTCCCACCCAGTCTAGTCTGACGCTATTAAACCTCATCTCATGGGCATTCTGGAGAATTGAACTTTAAGGTATTGAAATTTATTTTATAGAAGGGCAAGTTTTGCAAGGTACATTGCCCTTCAAATGAATCCTCTGAAACTCCCTTTGTACTGTTTAGACAGTTAATTTGTCAGCTTGAATCAAGACTTAAAAATAGTCATATTTTGTCCCTAGAACACCCCTTATGAAAATCTATCATAAGGAAACAACCTTAGGATGGATTTTAAAAGATTAATGAGTAGGATAATTATATAGGGAAAGAGGAAAATAATACAAATATCTAATATTAGACAAGTGGTTAAATATATAGCATTCATGTATTGTAAGCCTATGCTGTCATTAAAAATCATGTACATTTTTTAAAGTATGTATAATTCCAAGGAAAGTTCTACACAGAATTATTTTGTTATCCAAATGTTTTAAATGCACATGTACAAGTAGGAAATCAAAGACTGGCACATGATGACCACCATTAAAATTCTGATATGTCTCTGTGGAAAAATTCTTAAAGAGATGGGAATAACAGACCACCTGACCTGCCTGTTGAGAAACCTATATGCAGGTCAGGAAGCAACAGTTAGAACTGGACATGGAACAACAGACTGGTTCCAAATAGGAAAAGGAGTACGTCAAGGCTGTATATTGTCACCCAGCTTATTCAACTTATATGCAGAATACATCATAAGTAATGTTGGGCTGGATGAAGCACAAGCTGGAATCAAGACTGCTGGGAGAAATATCAATAACCTCAGATATGCAGATGACACCACCCTTGTGGCAGAAAGTGAAGAAGAACTAAAGAGCCTCTTGATGAAAGTGAAAGAGGAGAGGGAAAAAGTTAGCTTAAAACTCAACATTCAGAAAACCAAGATCATGGCATGTGGTCACATTACTTCACGGGAAACAGATGCGGAAACAATGGAAACAGTGAGAGACTTTATTTTTGAGGGCTCCAAAATCACTGCAGATGGTGACCGCAGCCATGAAATTAAAAGATACTTTCTCCTTGGAAGAAGAGCTATGACCAACCTAGACAGCATATTAAAAAAGCAGAGACATTTCTTTACCAACAAAGGTCCGTCTAGTCAAAGCTATGGTCTTTCCATTAGTCATGTATGGATGTGAGAGTTGGACAGTGAAGAAAGCTGAGAGGGGAAGAATTGATGCTTTTGGACTGTGGTGTTGGAGAAGACTCTTGAGAGAGCTTTGGACTGCTAGGAGATCCAGCCAGTCCATCCTAAAGGAAATCAGTCCTGAACATTCATTGGAAGTACTGATGCTGAAGCTGAAACTCCAATATTTTGGCCACCTGATGCAAAGAACTGACTCAGTGGAAGAGACCCTGATGCTGGGAAAGACTGAGGGCAGGAGGAGAAGGGGACGACAGTGAATGAGATGGTTGGATGGCATCACTGACTCGACGGACATGCGTTTGAGTAAACCCCAGGAGTTGGTGATGGACAGGGAGGCCTGTTGTGCTGTAGTCCATGGGATCGCAAAAAGTTGGACACGACTGGGCAATTGAACTGAACTGTGAATACCTCTCCTTGGAGGAACTGTAAGTTTGGTTTTTTTTTTTTTTCCATTTTAAAGAAGTTTCCCCAGTTTCCCTGATGACCTAATGGATGACTGATTTAATTTTAGAAAGCCATTCAGTTTTCTTGCTCACCTCCCTTTTCTTTACACAAGTACCTAACTTAAGTGCCATCTAGGGGCTTCCCTGGTGGTCCAGTGATTAAGAATCTGCCTGCCAATGCAAAGGACACGGGTTCATCCCTGGTCCCTGAACTAATATCCCACATGCTGAGGTGCAGCTAAGCCCATGCTCCACAACTACCTCCTGTGCTCTAGAGCCTGAGCTCCTGGGGAAAAGAGGCTACACGATGAGAAGCCTGCAGACCACATGGCTAGAGAGGAGCCCCCAGTGGCTGCAACTAGAGAAAACCCCACGCACAGCAGCTAAGACCCAGTGCAGCCACAAATGAATGCATTAAATTCAAATAAAGAGCCATCTGGAAAATGGAATCGGTAAAGACGATGGGGGAGTAAAGGGAAAGCTAGCCTCCATTCACTCCACACCACTATTACTTTGATTTTTGCAGATAAAATATCTTGATCCAAGGCAATCAAAAACAAACAAACAAAATTAGTATTTCTAGGAGCATTATGACTTGCTGGATCTAAACTCTGGTTGGAGAATGATTTTGCATTTCAGGAAACATGGAAGCTTCAAATGAAGGTCATTGTCAGCGCCAGCCTTTTAAAAGTGGTGGGAAGAAAACAGCCCATTGAAAGTACAGAAGCAGCTTTTCGAGGGCCCTGCTGTGCAGTCACAAGGAAAGGCACCAGCCTGGCGGGATATTTACACGTGGATGAAATCAGAGGTGATCAAACCGGCCATTGCAAAACCACTGCTGTTCATATAGCATCCTGGTTCCGGATTACAGGGGAAGAAGGAGAATGAAAGACTCAAATTAAAATCCAAGTTTAGAAAACACAGCATTAACAACATAGAGAAGTTAAAGGTGGTGAGAGATTCCTGTGGAACTGGAATGCAGCTGACTCAGACAGCCTTAGTGGATTTCTGACTAAATCCCATAGTTCAAGGAACTTATTTAGAAATCCACCTTCTACCCATCAGTAACTTCAAGTAGTGTTTGCTTTGTGAACCGGGCAATTAACTTAACCTTTCTTAGTCCCAGTTTATCTCTAAAATGGGCATAATATTGTCAGCTATCTCATACCACAGCTAGGAGCAGGTGGGTAATTTAGCACAATAGGTGCAATGCTGGAAAATAAAATAAGCACAAATCCTCCCAGGAATCACTATTTTTAGATTGTTCATGCACATTTGAGCTCTCAAAAAAAGGTAAATGCTTGAGAAATAAGAGTATGTGTTTTCTTAATTGTAGCTGTACTTGGAGCAAATATAGCTACCCAGACAGGCTACTGAAGCTTTCAGCTCTTTTGAAACTATCTAATAGCAATTTAATTATGACTGACAATCTGCTCCTAGCACAGGAGGTTACGCTGTACAAAAGTTCCACTCTGCTAGACGATGACTGCTAACCCCAGAGTCAAAGCTATTAGCTGGAGTTTTTCACCCAATCTTGGCATGATTTTAAACATGTGTCTGGTGTGTGTGTGTGTGTGTGTGTGTTTGCTTGCATCCACGTAAGGCGTGCATGAGTGGATATACTTAATTTTCCTATCTTTAGTAGCTTCTGGGGAGGGACTGCACTGAAACAATAATGCTAATGATGCAGTGATTTTTCTGCGAGGTTGGCATTTCTCCAGTGTTCACATACCTTCTGTTCACATCTCTTCTTCTAGGGTCAGATATAGGCGAGTCCGAAGATATTAAGGAGAACATTTTGTTTTCTGAATCTTTACCTACTGTTGCTAAGATCTTTACCTACCTTTGCTCACCCCCTACTACTGGGGCCAAATCTTTAATCCCTTCTCCTCTTCCTAATCCACCTGACACTCAATCTTGAGTCACATTACCCAGGCCAGACTTTTTTTTATCATCCTCCCAAGCAAAATAAAGTAATTCTATCTTCACATAGGTAGAAACAGCTTTTTGATTCATTTTAGTTGCCACTATCAAACACCAGCTCAAACAGGAGACATTAACCATAGTGAGTTGAGGGGCCTTCAGGAAAGTCGGGATGAGAATTCTTTTAATACTTACTTATTTGGCTGTGCCAAGTCTTGGTTGCAGCACACAGGAGCCTCACTGCATCATGAGGGATCTTTCGTTGTGGCCTCGGACTCTCCAGTTGTGGCATGGAGGCCTAGTTGATCTGTGCAGTTCCCCAAACACAGATGGAACCCTCATCCCCTGCATTGGAAAGTGGATTCTTAATCACTGGACCACCAGATGCTTTTGAACTGTGGTGTTGGAGAAGACTCTTAAGAGTCCCTTGGACAGCAAGAGATCCAACCAGTCCATCCTAAAGGAAATCAGTCCTGGGTGTTCATTGGAAGGACTGATGCTGAAGCTGAAACTCCAATACTTTGGCGACCTGATGTGAAGAACTGACTCATTGGAAAAGACCCTGATGCTGGGAAAGATTGAAGGCAGGAGGAGAAGGGGACGACAGTGCATGAGATGGTTGGATGGCATCACTGACATGTTGGACATGAGTTTGAGCAAGGTCTGGGAGTTGGTGATGGACAGGGAGGGCTGTTGTGCTGCAGTCCATGGGGTCGCAAAGAATCAGACATGACTGAGTGACTGAACTGAACTGAACTGAACTGAACTGAACCAGAGAAGTGCCCAGGATGAGAATTTTCTCCTACTCACTGCTGCTTAGACATTCCTAAGCCACACGGGCCCTGGGAATGCTCCATCAGTTTGACTGAATAAGCTGCATGGAAAAAAAAAAAAATTTTAATAAAATCATCTGTTTGGATATAGAACGTTGGATAATCATCTGCTCACATAGTGACACAAAAGCTTCTGATCTGTATGAAGATTGCATACATGAAAGCTTGGCAAAATGATGCACACGTGTGTGCATATAGACACGTCCATTCATTCATTATGTGCGTATATACGCATGCATTGCTCCCCCTTACTCTCGTTTATGGTTCTTCTTACAAAGTCGGAAGCGTCGGGTCATTAGACCACAGGGCCGGGTCGAGAACAAGCCCAGGACAGCCTCACCCCCACCACCATGGACAGGTGCCCTAGCTCTGTATTTTAGCTGTTCTGGTTTTTTCCCAACATGTTGACTCTTTTCTCTCTCCTTACTATGTTGATATATGAATATTGTCATTGTTGTGCCTAAGGATAGAGGTTCAAAGTGAGGGATCTAAGTTGTAAAAATATGCATTTTTTTAAATACTGGACTCAGTAAAGTTATCATTTTGCAAGAGAGAAACATATGGCTATAAACCTGTTCCATGTATTCATTGCCTCTTATCGAAGACATTGGTGACTGGCTCCAAGCTGAAAGCCCTCAACATCTTTCTTTGTTGATGTTGAATGGTTCTGAGAAGCTGATTCAAGAACAAGAAGTTAAGAATCTCTTTTCTTCTGTGTTTCCAGAACTGATAAGTGAAAGTGAAAGTCGCTCAGTCGTGTCCAACTCTTTGCAACCCAATGGACTATACAGTCCATGGAATTCTCCAGGCTAGAATACTGGAGTGGGTAGCCTTTCCCTTCTCCAGGGAATCTTCCCAACCCAGGGATCAAACACATGTCATAAAGACAATTAAGATGATAAAACCTCTAAAACATAATTTAAAAAACCCAGAATGGCAGGAAGAATATAAATGATGACAAAAGAAAATTTCAGAGCAAAAACACATGGCTAAACAAGAAGTAAAGAATATTTATCAACTCCAAGAAGGAAATTGTGAAGAAAAATTTTGAGAGAACACTGCCATCCTGAATTTTAGTGTTTAAAAAAAAAAAGCAAATGTCGATGAGTAGAGTAACATTAGTTATGTGGGATGGGCAAATGTGGTTGGTGTAATAAAAAAGAATTTCTTAGAGTGTACCCACCTAGCCAGTGAAACCCCTTTTATAGTAATTTTTTTAACATTTGAAATTTAATAGCCAATCAATGTGAATTTTGCTATTCTAACAGGACCTTTTTTTTTCAGAGTCATTAAGATCTCTATACTGTTATGTTCCTTCTTTGAGCCTAAACTACACAGTGAGGAAAGCTTGTGTGTATTCCGTTCAGAAAGTGGGTATTTAATTAGTGCCACCTCTGTAAGCACACCCTGTTTAAGCTGATTACATTTGTTACACCTCATCTCCAACTAAACCTGTAGCAACTAAGTCACCCTTCCTCATCAGGTATCATTCATGTCTCATCAGCACCAAGAGGAAGCCACACCTATTTAACGTCATCTCAGGACTTTGCGTTTACTCCTGTACTGATGGTGCTTGTTTGTTACCCGGGACATAGAAGCATGCGCAATAAGTCATGTTAACACGTGGCCGTCAGAGCACATGGTTGTGGTTTTCTGCGTCATGAGTGTGTTTGAAGCAGAACCCCCGGAAGCCCTGCACTCAGACTCAGCATCACACCACGTGGTGTTGCCGCATCGTGTCTTGGAGGCAATTACTAGCTAAGAGTTCTCTCCTCTTTTTCTCTCTCTCTTTTTTTTTTTTAACATTTCTGGCAGGTACCAAGCACAAAACGATGCTAGAAGCTCGGAACGGAAGTGGGGCTATCAAAGCCTTCCCCAGGGCAGGTGTGAAAGGCAAAGGCCCAGCGAACAAGGGAAATACAGGCCTGCAGAACAAAACGTTTCACTGTGAAATCTGTGACGTGCACGTCAACTCGGAGACACAGCTGAAACAGGTAGGCAGAGCCCACCCCGGAAGTGGGGGCGCACAGGGCATGACTCTGCCTGCCTTGCGCCCTGTCTGCTCTTCTGCTCCCTCCCACCCATCCATCCACCTAGCTTCTTACTCAACCCCCTTCTTTACCTGTGCGTAGGTTAGTTGCTTATAGGAATGCTGAAATGTAGCGGCTTCAACACCCTTCCCAGCTTGTCTGAAGTGAGTCTGTGCTGTTCTTACAGATGAAGAGTGGGAGGCGAGGGGGCTACAAGGAGTTCTCTTCCTTACCAGGTTTCCCACTCGAAAGGGCTGCTTTTCGCTAAAGGTCAAAGTGCAGCATTCCATGTTTCCTTGTTTAGAGATGTACATGCTACCGCTAATTTTACCCTGTGCCCTTCTTTCATGTCGCTACCTTATTACCTGGTGGTGCTGTTCTAAATCCTACAGCCACACGCTAAGGGGATGGAGTCACTGTTACTCTAATAGCCTTCCAGAGGGATCGGGTCTACCTTGCTGCTGAAGTCCCAGCCCTCATACTGTATTGTGTTTCATATGCATACGTACCTTCTTGCACTGATTTTTATGCACCCTAGTTATTTATCTTTAGAATTTAAGGGGTTGACATTTGGCTGTACAAATGTGAGGGTAAATATTAGTATGGAAATAAATCCGTGCCTGCCTGGCCACCTTGGTTTATTTGCACATAAAATTCCTTCAGACATTTCTTTCCTTTGTAAATGTCCATAAACTGAGATCTGTGCTCTGATAAGGAGAGAAGCTGGGAAAAAGAAGACACTGCCATGTGTTACAAATAGAATAAAATGGCAGCATAAAAGTATCTCTCCTCGAGGCAACCACGACCAAGGACAAAAGTGCATGTTCTTTTATTTCTGTCTTTCTGCAACTTGCTTGAAATGATTAATATCCTTCCCCAGGTTAAAACAATACTTTTGAGGGGTTCGGAGGATGATTTCTTTAAAGCTGTCCCTGTTCATTGCTTTTAATAGCACATTAGCAGTAGAAGGCACAAAGACAGAGCTGCTGGGAAGCCCCCGAAACCTAAATACAGCCCTTACAACAAACTGCAGAAGGCCGCGCATCCGCTGGGGGTGAGTGTCACTTCTGCTTCCAGGTAGAGTGGAGCCTTTCTTGGAGGATTTCATTTGTCAGTTCCTAAGGGAGATAAACGGAAGACGCCCAAGTAAAAACGGTTGATTTGAAAGCCCAACCCCTCTGCCGCCAACAGAATCACTGGTTTCCTGAGTTGGGTGGGCTCCTGTCCCCGTTAGCTAAAGTCAGACATCTTTTCAGTTGGGCTCAGGTTTATAGAGCATGGGGATGGAAAGAAACCCAAATTTGCGTCAGGTAAGTAATCACGGGAAATCTGAACCTGAGGTTAGCGGGAACTGTTAAGAAAGGTTGGTGAGGAACAAATTCTTCCAGCTTCTTTTTAAGATCTCCAAGAGATAAAGGATTGCTGTTATTTCCCTCAACAATTCTGGCTTTTAAACAGTCTGAAAGGTGTGGCTCGTTTAAAAAGAAAATTCACCTTAGGACACTATTTAAGGCCTGGGAAATAGTTCCTGAGACATGCCCTCTTGTTTTTTACACTAGTACGCATATTAGTACTGATGTCCCGACCTAGAATTTTTACAAGATTTTAGGGGAAAACTGTAAACCTCCTGACATTTTAAGCTGTTTATTTATAAGCGTAGGCTTCCCTGATAGCTCAGTTGGTAAAGAATCCACGTGCACTGCAGGAGGCCCCAGTTCAATTCCTGGGTCGGGAAGATCCCCTGGAGAAGGGACAGGCTACCCACTCCAGTAGCTTGGGCTTCCCTTGTGCCTCAGCTGGTAAAGAATCCACTTGCAATGCAGGAAACCTGGTTTCGCTCCCTGGGTTGGGAAAAGACCCTGGAGAAGGGAAAGGCTTCCCACTCTTTATAGGATTTTAGGCGATCTATCCACTTTTAGGCCATCTACCCACTTTTTATAGGATTTTAGGGGAAATCTGTAAACCTCCTGACACCTTAAGCTAATTATTTATAAGCATAGGCTTTTTTTCTGGTTTAAGTGACCATAGGTTACATCTGAGAGATGCAGGGTTCTGCACTGTTTAGCTATAATAAACCATAACTGTGTGTATAAAAAATTAAGATGGAGAACAATTGCTCTACAGTATGTGCTGAATTATGCATTTTGAAATCTGTTTTCTTCAAAATAGATCTTATTAATAATCAGTGCTATTGTGTGCTGCCGACACGTGAAAACACAGTTAAAGGAAAACTGCAATCATCTATTGTGAGACCTCAGAATGAGTTGACCCAATTAATTTAGTAGCATCACCCATTTGTATGCAAATGAAATCCCTTTGCTCTTTTGGATAGAATGCATTTTAGCTGCTGTAAGAGACTTTGAATTCTACTCAGAGTGGATGTTTCAGCAGTACCAGCCATAACCTGAGTGCTATTTCTGACCGGTGGAGATGCCACATTCAACAATCAAGTGAATAGTTCTTAAATAAACAGAGAAGTCAAATTGTGTTAATGTTAGCTTCCAAAGCCTCCTGCTTAACTAGCACAGTTACTGTTTCCATAAATGGAAACATTCCCTTCACGAGAACAGCCATCTTACTAACACTACTCCTCAGAGAATAAACTGGTATGGCAGCATAGTGTCAGAATGTTGGTACCAATGAAAGCAAAACATGGCAAAGTTTTCGGGGGAGATCATTTTTCTTCCCTTCTTTCGTGAAAGCGGAATTTTATTATTTTTACATCTCTTGATTGGTGCTCACACCTTCCTGTGCTACTCTCTTGTCACATCTGCATAGTCAGAGTAGCTGACAGCATTAATCAATTTCTCTTTAAAAAGTCTATTCCCTGGGACTTGCCTAGCCCATCCAGTGGCTGACATTCCACACTTTGACTACAGGGGGTGGGTTTGACTCCTGGTGGGGAACTAAGATCCCAGATGCCGGCCAGCCCACCCAAAAATAAATAAAAAAGTAAACATTTTAAAATGTTCATTCTCTGCTAGTTAAAATGTGTGTAAAGAGTGGAATAAAAAAATTCCCTATTTTTTCTAAAGATGAATAGTTTCCTCAGGAAGTATATTTATCATGAAAAATAAGATAGCAGAGTACTTTTCTGCACATCCATTTAACATCCTAGATCAAGCCATTTTCTGGGATCTTCCAGTTTCTCCAAAAGGAAAGATGTTCTACAGTTTCCATTATTCTTTTAAAATTTGTTTTATTGATGTATAGTTGATGTACAATGCTGTGTGTTAATTTCTGCTGTACAGAAAAGTGATGTTATACATATATAATATTTATATATATATATTCAGTTATACATATATATAATATATAACAACATAGCATTATACATATATATATATATATATTGGGTTGGCTAAAATGTTCAGGCTTTCCATAGATGTTCTGTACATATATATATAATATATATTATATATAATAATATATATTGTATTACATATACATATATATGTTATATGTTATATATATATATAATATATATTGGGTTGGCTAAACAATTTGATTAGGTTTTCTATAAGATGTTCTGTGTGTGTGTGTGTGTGTGTGTGTGTGTATAGGGTTAGCTAAAAAGTTTATTCAGATTTTCCATAAGATGTTCTGTGTGTGTGCGTGTATATATATATGTATATTGGGTTGGCTATAAAGTTTGTTCAGGTTTTCCACAGATGCTCTGGATGTCTCTCTTCCTTTTCACGTCCTCTTCCGTTAGGGTGGTCCCAGGACACTGAGCGTGCATCCCCGTCTACCATGGTTCTACTGCACTTCCCAGGGCGTGCCTTTACCCGGGTGGGGGTGCCCGCTCTGTTTTACCAGCCAGCCCCTCTTCTGGACGCTCCCGGTGAACCCAGAGACTTTGGCTCACCTGCTCTTCTTTCTCCCCGCCCTGCAGGTGAAGCTGGTCTTCTCCAAGGAGCCGTCCAAGCCACTGGCGCCGCGCCTGCTGCCCGGGCCGCTGGCCGCCGCCGCGGCCGCCGTGGCCGTGAGCTCGCCGTTCGGGCTGCGGGCCGCGCCCCCCGCGCTGCTGCCGGCGCTGCCCCCCGCGCTGCTGCGGCCCGCGCCGGGGCCTATGCGCAGCGCGCACGCGCCGGTGCTCTTCGCGCCCTACTGAGCGCGCGGCCGGCCTGCAATAACTCACAAACCACACGCCGAACAGAGAACTATGCAGCGTTTATTTATAGTTTAAAGTATATCTGAAGAGCCAGGACTTTTGATAGTGAACTGAAAAGATTATGGAAAAGATGAAGTAAAAAGAGGGAGGTCTGGGGGCGGGCGGGAGGGGCGGTATTGTCTCCAAATTAAAGCATTCCTCTTGAACATTGAGTGTTTTAGAAGTGATCTCCAGCCTTGACCTGTAGTGGCACCTAGAACCTCCGAAGCCTTTGTGACACGCCTTTTGGGCGCCTGTTTCCCCCGCATTGTCTTTCCTGCTTTATGAGACAACTATACATTGTCTGAGGGCATTAACTGGTTCCAGTGTGTATATAAATAATCATATACTCTGTAGATTAAAATAATGCAAAAAAAAGGGAAAAAAAACACAAAAAAACAAAAGCAACACTGTGAATCGTAGAGCCCGTGGTCCTGTTGCTCTGACAGCAATTCCGGGTATTCATCCCAACTAAGGGAGGTGCAGTAGGCGTCTGGTAGAACAGTAGTCCTGTGTCTCAGCCTATGCCACTAGGTTCTCAAGAATTGCAGAAGGTAGGACGAACAACTGTTTCATGCCAGTAAGCAGTCAACAGATAAACACCACCATCTGGTGTGGTGAAGGTCCCCAGCTCACCCTCTCCCGTCCTGCCCACCCTGGAGATGACTTTCAGTCCAGAACAAAAGAACAGGGCTGACTTAGAATAGAGGTGGGAGAGACTTTAATAAAAATAGTTTCTCACAGAGTGCTTTCCCCCCACACTAAGGCAGTGTTGCTGGAAACAGAGTGTTTTTCAAATGCTTATATCTGAAAACAGGTAAACCCATGCATCATGGGGGTCCAGAAAGAAACCAGTACGACTGTTCTGTTTCAAGGATGAGGGACAATCCTAACCTAGCATGATAATGCAAAGTACAGATTTTTCACATTAGTACGTATCCACTAAAAACAAAGAATATTACACCTCTGCAATATCCCCTTTATATCATACCAGTAGGGTTGTCTCTTAGGCAAAGTTTTCTGCTTTGACTATGATGGTAGACATTAGCTATTGTTGGTGGGTTTTTCTTTCTTTTTTTTCCTATATTTCCTACTGACATGATATAAACAAGTAATATATATATTTAAATATTAGAAAAAACAAAGAAAAATGAATCTGCATTCATTTCAGACCAGGGGTATAGAGTTAAAAAATACTGTTAAGTTGCACTTGGCCATCATTTCTCTAGTGGAGTTGTGAAATACTAACAGCCTTCAATATTCACCATAAGGCTGAAAGGAGTTGATGTTTTACCTTTAAAACAAGATTTATCAGGGGTATATATAAATATATGTATATTGTATATATGTTAGAAAGTTTAAGAGTATAACTTATAAAAAGAAAATCTATATAAAATAATTATATATCCATCCCGTGTTACATGTTATCATTAAGTTGGTAACAAATGGCATAAAAATAGCTGTGCCTTTAATTCGTGGTAAAGGCTATTTGCTTTTTCCCATAGAAAGCTAACATATACCTATCACCTGTGATGGGGTTTGATGCAGCCAGTCTGTTGCATTAATAAGAATAATGACACTCAAACTTCAAACAATGGAAACGTGTACAAATCCACTCTACCAGATTTAGGTTTAGAGAAAAAAACATATTTTTGAAAAGGTTTTGTAGAGAACTATTTAAAAATATACAGAAAGGCTGAGTATGGCCTTCCTGAAACTGCTCTTATCTAAAATGTAGTAGACTTTTGAGCGTCTAAAGATGCAAGGTGAAACCGTTAGAGAGATGGGTATTTAGCATTTGTCATTTTATATTTAAGAAACACCTGTAGCGTGCTTGGTGCTCAACATTAAACATGGTCTTTGGAGTTATTCTCCACCACCCAGCTAAAGACATTTGTCATATAAACACATCTTTAAAGCAGTTGACTTTGTATATCTTTTGTTAAACAACTGACCAAAAGCAAAAAGGAAGAGAGGAGAGAAGGAAGGAAAGAAGGGAAAGAAGAAAAGAGAAAGTGTTCCATCAGTCGTAAAAGGGATTTTGAACCGTATCTCTTATGCCTAAGCATGTTGATTAGGACTGGAATCTGTTTTTGAGAGCATCTGGTGACAGCGCGTCTGCCAGCACCTCTACTTTCTGGTCTTGGCGAGCACTTCCTTTGCTTCACCCTCAGACCCGCCCTGTTCAGCCAGGTGGAGAGTTAGCTCATGTGTTTTGTTCTTTGGGTCTGTCTGTATCCTGTGTGACAAGTTTTGGACAGTCTTGACCTTTAGTTTCTGCTTTGTCAGATATTTTCACTGTTCACGCTGTCAGCCCGAATCCCTGTCCAACAGCATTCACGCCTCTAAAGCCTCCCCTTCTGTTGGAGAACACAGTGTTGATCAATGCAGCCTTGCTGCAGTGAACTCTGCTGTCCTTCCCCGTTCTCACCAAAGTGGAGGAGCCGGTCCACCCAAAGTCAGGGCCTGTGCAATCGAGGAGTCCTGGATCACGAGACGTGACTGACTTTAATGATTTGCTGGGAGACAAATAAATCAGCCATATTTTCTCCATCAGCCATATGAGAAACCTCAGAAACACCTAAATCCCTTCAGCTTCACTTCACTATGGAACCATTTTGTTTAAATGGTCTTTAAAGTTGGAGTTGTAATCATCCGTTGTCTTTACTCGCTACCTAATAAAGGATGAAGCCTAACCATAGAACTTAATGCTGGGTTCTCTGTGAATCGTTTCCCTACATGCCATGTATTTATCAACACCAGATCCCTGTCTATCATGGTTCAAGCTGCTATCAAGTTCTACCCTTTCCCTGAGGGAACTTCTTTTCATGAATAAAGATCAGTAATTCAGAACATCCTGAGAGGGCTCTGACCTTACGGTTTTATGTCCCTTCTCACGCCACATACGCACGGGCAAGGGAGTGATAGACGAGGTGTCTCTGACCTCATTTCAAACAAATATAAATGCATTGCAAGAGCCAAACGCTTCTGGGAAAAGCATTGTTGCACCTCATCCAGATTACCCAGGCAAATGGAAACAGTCCTTGGGAAGGCACTGTATTTCTCTTCTGAGAAAACAGGTGATTACAAGTGACAAATCTCTCCTCTCCCTGGTCCTGAACTTTGAATTGTGGCCGTTCCATACAATAAGCAAACACTGTTGGCTTTTGGCCGTGAGTATCGTCACTGCCGCATCTCAGAGGACCGCAGGCTTCAGGTCCTGTTGGGTTTCCGTTTTTCACTTGCAATAATTCATGGCTGTTATCAGAGATATACTTTGGTTTTTTGAAAGGTGCTACATACTTTGTTGCCAAGGAACTGTTTAGCCAAGAGAACTTTTATACTTACTTGGAAATTAAAAGGACAGGAAATCATAACACAAAGGAATACAAATGAAAAGGCTTAAAACCAGGATTATTCAGTGTTTATTGTGGATGTGCTCAAGTATGTTTCCAAGGCACAAAACCATTACACGGTGGTTATGGGCAGCGAGTTTCACTTACCATTAATGCTTTAATATCTTTGTCTCCACACCATGGAATATTTCAACTTTCCTGAAGAAATCAGATCAAAAAGCTAAAAAAAAAAAAAAAAGACTTGAATGGTTTAGAGAGAAAACTTCCTTCAACTCTCAGTTGGCCTATGGAATCACCTCCCTGTACATTAGCATGGATGGCATCCCATTAGTCACTCTTTGTACACAGGTGGTGCTCGTGGTAAAGAACGCGCCTGCCAATGCAGGAGTTCAATCCCTGGGTTGGGACGATCCCCTGGAGGAGGGCATGGCAACCTGCTCCAGTATTCTTGCCTGGAGAATCCCATGGACAGAGGAGCCTGGCAGGCTGCAGTCCCGGAGTCTCAAAGAATCAGACACAACTAAAGCCACTTAGCACAGCACAGCACACAGGAAAGTGTTCATAAAGGAGTGAGGCACACACAAGGAGCCTGAAAGAAGTCAAGCTTTTTGCCCCATGGCACGAGGGATCTTCCCGGACAGAGATCAAACCGGCATCCCTTGCATTGCAAGTGACAGTTGTTCAGTAGTGTCCAACTCTGCGACCCCATGGACTATCCAGTCCATGGAATCCTCCAGGCCAGAACACTGGAGTGGGGAACCTTTCCCTTCTCCAGGACATCTTCCCAACCCAGGGATCCAACCCAGCTCTCCCACGTTGAAAGGCAAATTCTTAACCACTGGACTGCCAAGGAAGCCCCTAGGAATGAGGAAAACCAGGAGCCCGAAAGAACTCAGGGCTTATCGTGACTTTGTTTCTGCCCAGCAGGTAACATTTCAATAGTCAACAAATGCTTTGGCATTCATTTCCTCATCAGCAATGTGAGTGAGAGTGAGTAGAGACTGAACTGGTTAAATATCCCTGCATTAAAAAAGACACTTTTCTCATCCGCACTGCTTTCTTATAGCGAACCATACAGCTACTCAAATATTTGCATTTGCTCAGAAAAAGTATTCTGTATTCCTTTCTTTCCTGAGGATACATCACACAGTAGGTCCATTCATCTGACTAATCAGAACGTAGACTCACCAACAACTGTTAGAAAGAAAGAAAAGTTTAGTCGCTCAGTGGAGTCCCACTCTTTGTGACCCCATGAACTGTAGCCCACCAGGCTCCTCTGTCCATGGGATTCTCCAGGCAAGAACAGTGGAGTGGGTTGCCATTTCCTTCACTAGAGGATCTTCCTGACCCAGGGATCAAACCTAGGTCTCCCACATTGTAGGCAGATGCTTTACTGTCTGAGCCACCAAGGAAATCCTGACAACTATTAGGGGACTTGCTAATCACATTAGATTCATGCCAAAGTCATTTAGGATATACTACATCTGTTGTCTCAGTCTAAAACATAAAAAATGTTTGAAATGAAACCAGTCCCAGTAACAGCAATAGAAAATCGACAGTGTGGCTGTGAAGGGAGCCACAGATACTCGCTTGCCTCATCCTGTTCTCCTGGCTGTGCTGTCTCCCTTCAGCAGGAAGGGACCCCATCGGAGCCACTCCTAATCCTGTCCTGAGTTTGCCTGTGTTTTAGGTAAGAGCCACCCTATTTAGACCACTTCCTCCACAAACAAAGGATATCAGTTGTGCCCTCTTGTTATTGACACAGCAAGAATTTTTTGGACTGAATCCTGACAGTGAATGTTTTACAAAATGGTAGCTGTTGTTTTTCATTAAAATAGCAGATGTATTTGCAGAGCATCTTTTCTGGTCTTTCTACAGTATCCTCAGTCACGATAGCAGTTACTATCAGGAAGTGAAGTAGATGGTGTCTTTGATTAAGTCTGCATTACCTACTTCCTGGTGCTGAGAGGGGTATCGGAGCTTCCAGGAAAAGATGGGTATGATGCTGTATCTTCCTCATGTGGCCTACAAGGTCGTTACTTCCAGAAACCGGTTTATAGCTTACCAGAATTATGAATGGTGATGGAAGACAGGTTCTGTACTGGGAAAACTTCCTCTGTGCTACTTGATCAAAAGCCCAAGTAGGTTGCAAAGAATCATGGAGTTTATGTTATCAATGCACAGACGTGAAAGGGCCAAGAATTGCCTTCAGTCTGATCATCTTCCCCCTCTTCTCAGTGATGGAAATCATTCTTCCCAGACGGTTGTCTCCAGAAAGTGCCAAAATTTCAAGTCAAATTTGATGGTTAACACAGATGACCAAGTGGAGAATAGGGTCAATAGAAAACGGGTTATTCTCTTCATGACTGACAAGTCAACCTAAAAGTAATTTCCAAAAAGTAGAGCTAAAATGATTTGTGAGCAAAGTTATAACTAAGCATAGTACTTGTACAGTAGCCAGGTCATAAATCACCACATCTAAATCTAAACGTGTATGGACAGAGAGATGCATGCATCTTTTTGAAGTGTAAGCCTCGACACCTATTTTACCTGCTACCACTTTTCAATATCTTATTTTTAAATGATTAGGTTGATTTTACTGTAAGAAGAGGAGCTCTAATTTAATCTTAATCATTTTAGGGCATTGGGGAAGTTGACAAGCAGCTGTAATATCAAGGTGCTATGCTCTCTAGCAAGGCTCTTTGCTGGCAATTTGAGTTGGGTCATACAACTGCATCATTGCGTACAGCCTACTCATTTTGACCATAGGGACTGAACTCTTATCCAATCTTCTTCCAATCCCGGTAGTGTGCAGGACAGGTAAAACAAGGCTAAAGAAAACTGCAGAGAGAGAAGCCTTTACTGGGGGCCCAGGTTACATTTTTTCCAGGAAAAACATTTTTTTTAAGCCACTCTGTTATTCGAACTTAGTGAGACATGAACCCATTGAGAAACAACATTAAAGAGTTTTACGGAGTTTTTAAGCCATGGTGAGAGTATATAGAATTTTATTAACCACAGATAACAATATGTGTATCCTTGGATACTTGTCAACTCAATTTAAAATACGTTATCTTATCATTCTGGTACTCTGATGACCTGGGGAGGGGGATAACGAGGGGTGCCATAGGAGGAAGGTCTCAGAGCCAGGGATATGTGCATACGTACGGCTTTGACTTCATTCTACAACAGAAGCTGGCACAGCAATTATCTTCCAATAAAATACATTACAATTTCAACACAAAACACGAGGGCTACAGGTGGCTAGTACGGGGTAGAGATCTTCCACCAAATGCCTTCTGTCTCTTGTCGACTGTGAGCTACTACTACTAGATGGAGAAGAGCCCTCGAAATTCTAGAAAGTCTAGTTTTCATGAGCGAGTCAGAAGAATTCCGTGGTGTCATCTGTTTTTAAGGGGATTTCATGAGCGAGTCAAGAAGGATTCCGTGGTGTCATCTGTTTTTAAGGGGATTGTGGAAACATATGTGGACGTGTTGGGTACTGGGGAAAAGCCTTGTAGCCAAAGGATCAGGACACAGGACTGACCGTCACACAACGCTGAGTGTGGTTTCCAGTTTCAACAAAACCATCTCTGAGGAAACGGAGCCAACTCATTATTTTGATGATTCCCTTCTGGAAGAAACAAGAATAATAATGGAATTACTTTATAGAGATGTGCTTTTAAAAAGGCTGAATTTAGTAAAAGCAAGTCATTTGCCTCTCAAAATCAGTTCTAAACCTGAGCCTAATTCCTCTAAATTTCAATAATTAAAAAAAAAAAATGAACCTTATAATTACAGGTTTCATATTCCTGCATACTATTTGAAATGGAACTGATCTGATTCCAAAACATCATATGCAGCTATATTAGACACGCAATTTTGTCCTGGAAAAAAAAGAAGAAAGTTGATGGATTGTTTCAAGAAATACTGCCTTATACACACATGAAGCTATATGCTAAGAGCATCGCTTTCCTTGGGAAATTTGTTAGTCCTATTTTTTTTTCATTTCTTTTATCAGTTTAAATCTTATGTCAGTTCAACTACAGTTTGTTTTTTTTTTTTTACATAATTGTATGAAAATATATTATTTAGCCAACATATGATGACACTCAACTGTCACAGAAATGGGACATTTGGTTATTTTATTTTTTTAATTTTTTTTCAAGTTTAGTTGATTTACAACATTCTGTTTGTTTTAGGTGTGCTGTAATGTGATTGATGAAAGTGAAAGAGGAGTGTGAAAAAGTTGGCTTAAAGCTCAACATTCAGAAAATGAAGATCATGGCATCTAGTCCCATCACTTCATGGTAAATAGATGGGGAAACAGTGGAAACAGTGCCAGACTTTATTTTTTTGGGCTCCAAGATCACTGCAGATGGTGACTGCAGCCATGAAATTAAAAGATGCTTACTCCTTGGAAGGAAAGTTATGACCAACCTAGATAGCATATTCAAAAGCAGAGATGTTACTTTGCCAACAAAGGTCTGTCTAGTCAAGGCTATAGTTTTTCCAGTGGTCATGTATGGATGTGAGAGTTGGACTATGAAGAAGGCTGAGCACTGAAGAATTGATGCTTTTGAACTGTGGTGTTGAAGAAGACTCTTGAGAGTCCCTTGGACTGCAAGGAGATCCAACCAGTCCATTCTGAAGGAGATCAGCCCTGGGATTTCTTTGGAAGGAATGATGCTAAAGCTGAAACTCCAGTACTTTGGCCACCTCATGCGAAGAGTTGACTCATTGAAAAAGACTCTGATGCTGGGAGGGATTGGGGGCAGGAGGAGAAGGGGACAACAGAGGATGAGATGGCTGGATGGCATCACTGAGTCGATGGACGTGAGTCTGAGTGAACTCTGGGAGTTGGTGATGGACAGGGAGGCCTGGCATGCTGCAATTCATGGGGTTACAAAGAGTCGGACATGACTGAGAGACTGAACTGAACTGAATGTGATTGAGTTATACATGCTTATATATATTTTTTCAGTCTTTTCCATTGTAGATTATTACAAAATCGTGAAGCAGTCCAGGGGTTAAGACTTCGCCTTCCAGTGCAGGAGGGTGGGTTCAATCCCTGGCCGGGAGCTAAGCTCTCACGAGCCGTGGGGCAAGAAAACCAAAACATAAAAAG
Organism: Bos indicus; assembly: GCF_029378745.1. NCBI lineage: Eukaryota > Metazoa > Chordata > Mammalia > Artiodactyla > Bovidae > Bos > Bos indicus. The sequence goes on from NC_091786.1 coordinate 44,454,879, forward strand.
AAATATTGAGTATAGATCCCGATGTGGCTATTTTTAAATGGTGATTCTTAACAACAGAGCTACCGACAGATCCTTCAGGTGAATTGAGTGATGACCCTGGATATTTACTGAAAGGACCCAATTTGAGCCTTAGTCTCAAGATATAAAAGTTGCCTAATCAGCACACATTTAGTGACTGGAAATTGAAGGCTGTGTTTGTTTCTGACAACCAGATTTCTAGTGGGAAACTCTGGTGTTAGCATTTTAAACATTTGAATAATATTTTCAAATTTTAAAAAATAGGTTATGGTTTGTCCTACATTTGTGCAACTGAGGGCAGGGGGACCTACCTAAGGGGAAAAAAGTATGTAATTTTCATCCTCCTATATTCTCATAGCTCAGAGAACGCAGGCAGGGCTTTGTCCAATATCAGTTGCTTGCAAAAGGTTCCATAAGATTTTCAGTTCAGTTCAATCACTCAGTTGTGTCTGACTTTTTGCGACCCCGTGGACAATAGCACGCAGGCCTCCCTGTCCACCACCAGCTCCCAGAGCCCACCCAAACCCATGTCCATCGAGTCGGTGATGCCATCCAACCATCTCATCCTCTGCTGTCCCCTTCTCCTCCTGCCCTCAATCTTTCCCAGCATCAGGGTCTTTTCCAATAAGTCAGCTCTTCACATCAGGTAGCCAAAGTATTGGAGTTTCAGCTTCAACATCAGTCCTTCCACTGAACACTCAGAACTGATCTCCTTTAGGATGGACTGGTTGGATCTTCTTGCAGTCCAAGGGACTCTCAAGAGCCTTCTCCAACACCACAGTTCAAAAGCATCAATTCCTTGGCACTCAGCTTTCTTTATAGTCCAACTCTCATATCCATACGTGACTACTGGAAAAACCATAGCCTTGACTAGATAGATGGACCTTTGTGGACAAAGTAATGTCTCTGCTTTTTATTTATTTTTTATTTTATTTTTTAACTTTACAATATTGTATTGGTTTTGCCACATATCAACATGAATCCGCCACAGGTATACACGTGTTCCCCATCCTGAACCCTCCTCCCTCCCCGTACCATCCCTCTGGGTCGTCCCAGTGCACCAGCCCCAAGCATCTGTCTAGATTGGTCATAACTTTTCTTCCAAGAAGTAAGCCTCTTTTAATTTCGTGGCTGCAATCACCATTTACAGTGATTTTGCAGCCCCCCAAAATAAAGTCTGCCACTGTTTCCACTGTTTCCCCATCTATTTGTCATGAAGTGATGGGACAAGATGTCATGATCTTAGTTTTCTGAATGTTGAGCTTTAAGCCAACTTTTTCCCTCTCCTCTTTCACTTTCATCAAGACACTCTTTAGTTCTTCTTCCCTTTCTGCCGTAAGGGTGGTGTCATCTGCATATCTGGGATTATTGATATTTCTCCTGGCAATCTTGATAACAATAAAGCTCATATTCAAAAGAGCATCACCAGAAATACCAAAGCGGTATAGTGAACATAACTAGCTTTTTATGAAGAAACAGGGAAAAGAAAAAAAAAAAAGAATGAAAGCAAGGGTTTTAGAAATTGACTTGCTAGTCACACAGACGGGGGTCTCTGACCCATCATTCAGCTACATCTGATGATGCAGGAGTCAGGTCCACTGCAGCCGCTCACGTAGGGACACGGCGGAGCTGCAGGGATCCGAGCGCTCAGGCTGCAGGCCTGTGAGGCTTCCACGCCAGACTGTGCGGTGAATAGCTTTGCTCTTTTCCTCTTGCCAAATCATGCTGAATAACCTTTCGTCAAAGGCTCTGGATGTCCCCAGGTGGGCTTGGACAGTTGAGACGGAATTTTTTGCATGTTTTACATTTTGATAGCTGCGTGATGACCCTTTGCATTGTTGCTATTCTTTCTTTCCATTGCAGACCCAAACAATGTCCCCTGGTGTGCCAATAGGGTCCTAAATTCAAAATGATAATAATAATCAGAACAATTCACATCATTTGCATCATGCCATTCCTCTGTTTTAAGTCCTGGAATAAAAATCCCCTCTATGCCAACTATTTCCACAGTATGAAATGAATCAGTTTTATTGACTCAAATGAAAAATATAACACATTCTATCCTGATTGTGGTCCTGTACTAAGTCAAAGTTGCAGCCGTGAACAAATTAATCTCTTTTTTAAAAAACCAGAAATTCTTTAAAAAGAACCTATCTCAATTTTTTAAAAAAGACATTAATGGTGTTTTTATGTGATGAAAACTCCCTAGTTCCTTTAGCAGTTCTAGAAACATCAGTAGGCACTGTCCTCTGTCTCTTTGACAGTTTCAAAATTGTCCAAGTAAATAAGATATTACTGCCTATTTCAGGAGATTGGTTGATTTAGGTCTTTATTATTCACTTAGTTCATGAAATAAATATGAATGCATATTATTCTGTCATCCATAAATAACCCATAGGCAATGTATCCATTTTAAGACACATTTTTATTCTTACTTGAAGCTTTAAGGCTTTTGAGAACAAAGTTTATAAACTACATGTTCTACTCTACTTGTTTGCAACATCTTACAGTTCCAAGAAGCATAGAAAACCTGTATACACAATTGTTCCGAGTGTCAGCTAAGACATTTGGTGACTCACAGGACATGCATCTTGTGACTGTCTCTCAAAAGAAATGTGCTTTTTGATGGGGGAAGAAAGTAAAATGCTGTGTGTTTATTCATCTCTAAAGGACAGTGTTCCATGGTCCTTCTTTCTCTCTTGTTAGAAAGATACCAATTCTCATTTTTAATCATTTAGTACACTTCAATTAAGTGTTAGGCAGAACAATCATTTTATTTATAATTTTGAAGCCCAATGGTTGGCCCTTGCTGAGATAAAGTGTAACTGCAGACAAGATGTTGCAGATAATATCCCATGTTTTCACAGGGCAGAAAAGGTCTTTTTTGTTTGTTTGTTTTGCCTGAACAGTGCCTAAACAAACTTTAGTTAGCTCCCAAATATCTTTTTTCTTTTCACTTCAATATATATTTTATTTTATTTTTATTTTTTTAACAGTGAAAAACAAATTTAATATAAATTTATTTATTTTAATTGGAGGTTAGTTCCTTTAAAGTTAGAAGTTCTGATTTCTCTTGAAAGGTCAGATAAACCTGAGAGCCCTGGTAGCTGTCGTTTGGTTGCCAAGTTGTGTCCAAGTTTGTGATGCTGTGGACTGTAACCCACCAGGCTCCCCTGTCCATGGGGTTTTCCAGGCGAGAATACTGGGGTGGGTTGCCGTTTCCTTCTCCAGGGGATCTTTCTGAAGCAGGGATCGAACCGGGTTCTCCTGCATTTCATGAGAAGTCTTTACTGAGCCATCCGCATTCCTATTAGGCAACCATTGGCTGCTGACTGAACTGCCTCCTACTTTGGGGAAAGGAGGGAATTTGCTGTGGTCTGCACTCAGAGGCCCCAGCATTGCTTCCTGCCAGGCCACTGCTGTCACTGGGTTTGCAAACCCCAGAAGGGCTTATTGGTTCTCATCTCTCCCAGGCTCTTTTGCAGGTACTCTTCAGGGTCTTGTTCATCCCTGTAGTTCACCCCGTCAAATCACTGCTCCTGGATTCACCTTGCATGTGCTTTTGATTCTTGTTTTGGATAGGCGGCTTCTCGGGGAACCTTGTTTTGCCACCTATTTCAGTCAAATTTCCCTTTACCAGAGTATAATTTGTGAGAAATTAAGCGGTGGAGTGTGTGTGGGTTTCCTGGAGTTGAGACATAGGAACTGTTTGATTCGGGCGGTGGGTAACTTTATTCAAAAAGGGAGTCTGTCATTTTCTTTGCACTTTCCTTTAGGAGAGTCTGGCTTCAGCTAAGAGCAGAAATTGGATTTCAGGAACAAATACCAAGTATCTTACACACAAAGAAAAAAAAACTTCTTTCTTCATTTCTTTCTTCAAGTTAAACATGATAAAAAATTCTGAAATAATAATGTTTCTGGATATAAGTTTGCTCCATTTGTTTTTTTTTAGTGGGGGGCGGGGGGCGGGTGGTGGAGAGGAGCCACATACAACTTTCCCCAAATACCTGGAAGCTGCCAGATTATTTGAAAAAAAATCCACACAAAAGATTTTTATTATTAAAGTTCAAAATAACCTCTGCTCATTCCCATATTTCAGAACATATTTCCCATAGAATTAGCCATACCATGCAAAATATCTATCCTTATTACCGGGCTGGGCAATAAAAGGACACATCGATGCTGATTCACATCCGAGATTTTTAAATTGCTAATTGTCTAACAGCAAAGGTCTCCTTCATGTTGTTTTGCTTAGAAATGGAGCGCCATGGCTGATCATAAGTTTCTGTTGAGTATTCCAAGCTAGGAGCCTGAGCCAAAGCTAGATTTGAAATCTTGACTAACACACAACTTCGCATTTTTCAAAGTGTGTAATCCAGGCATTGCAAATAATTTCTGGCCAAGTCCTAGGAAACTGCTCATAGTCTTTCTAAACATAGCTGGGAATTGTTATGCTGAAGTTAAAACCAAATGTCAGCTAAGGTCTGATACTGGGGAAAACAATTAGCACAGCAGTGAATTACCCTCCTGTGAAAGAGTTCACCTTCAAGTGCTAATTATTAGTTGATCATGTTTTATTCATTCATCGGAATTATTTTTGAGAGCATCAGAGCATTTCAGGTGGGTTGGGTTGTGATGGGAAAGACTACACAAACATTCCCTCTACAAATTCATGGTGTATTTAGCTAAAGATGCAGGACTCCATGGAAGCAGAATGCCTTAGAGGGCAGGACAAAACAAGGCCTCTTTTGCCCAGTTTTTTTCCTCTAGGTTAAGTTAGGTGAGACATGGAGGAGGCCAGACAAGTTTGCCAGCAACCTCTAGTACAGAGAAGGTCCTGCCAGATTTATGAACGAAAACCCAGGTTATACTGACTGATGCTGAAGCTCCAATACTTTGGCCACCTGATGTGAAGAACTGACTCATGTGTAAAGACCCTGATGCTGGGAAAGATTAAGGGTGGGAGGAGAAGGGGATGACAGAGGATGAGATGGTTGGATGGCATCACCGACTCAATGGACATGAGTTTGAGTAAGCTCTGGGAGCTGTTGATGGACAGGGAGGCCTGGCCTGCTGCAGTCCATGGGGTCGCAAAGAGTCGGACATGGCCGAGCAACTGAACTGAGCAGACACTAAGTTAGTGCCATCGTATAGTTAGACATATTAATTCCTAGGGCTATCAAAACAAATGACCAAAAACTTTGGTTTAAAAACAGCAGACGTTCACTCAGTGTTCTGCGGTGGTCTAAATGGAAAGGAAATCCACAAAAAAGAGCCGATACATGTATACATGTAGCTGATTCACTTTGCTGTACATTGGAAACTAACACAACATTGTAAAATGACGATACTCTAATAACATTAAAAAAAAAAAAAAAAAAAAAAAACAGCAGAGATCCATCCTCTCCCAGCTCTGGAATCTAGAGTCCAAAGTCAAGGTGCCAACAGCTTTTTCTGTGGGGCCCCGAGGGACAGTTCGTCGCATGCCGTCTCCCGGCTTTCTGCTGTGATCTTCAGTCCGTGACTGTAGACACAACGCACAGCCCCGTCTCTGCCTCTCTTTCCACATGGGGTCTCCCTATGCGTCTCCAGGCCACCGTTATTCTATAGGGCTGAGTCTCCTCTCCTTCGTTTTAAGGACGCCAGTCACACTGTATTAGGGCCTCATCTGAACAGTCGTGTCTACCAAGATCCCATTTCCAAATAGCACTACATTCTCAGGTGCTAGAGGCAGGGCTTCAGCAGACCTGCCAGATGGAGACAGCTCAGCCCCTTCTGCCTCAGCTCACGCTTCCCTGGGAGCTGACACACAGCTTGCACCTGGACCTTCAATGGGTTACTTCCACGCTTAGGACTGTCCAAGTCCAACCAGCACCACCAAGGCTTCCACCAAGGCTTCCACCTTGATCGGTTTGAGGGGCAGGCAAGCAGAACAGGGTCTCCCAAACTATCTTTTCTCCAACTAGTCTCTCTTTTTTTTTTTCTCAAACATTCTGCCCCTTGCTTCCACAACCTGTCCTGTTGCCTTTGACTGGGTCTCCCAGAAGCAGAGGCTGAAACTGGACTCTCACGAGAGTTGTTCTTCTCCGAGGGGTGCTCTAGGGAGAAAAGGAATGGAAGAAGTAGGACAGGGCCAGAGCAGACAGCGATGGGCGAGCTTCAGGGTGGCTTCTGGGAAGCTCGGAATAGTTTGAATAATTCTTTAAAATATTATTTGATCAATAACATAAGAGTAGAGATTTCTCCTGTGGCTCAGTGGTAAAGGACCCGCCTGCCATTGTAGGGGACATGGGTTCAGTCCCTGGGTTGGGAGCAGGTCTCCTGGAGGACGGCATGGCAACTCACCCCTGTATTCTTGCCCAGGAGACCCCAGGGACAGAGGAGCCTAGCGGGCTGTGGTCCATGGGGTCGCAACGAGTCAGGACACAGCTGAGTGACTGAGTGAGCACACATAACCACATTAAAAGAGACAGGGATGGTGAGGAAAAATGCTGAAGTGAGGAAAACAGGCATGACTCACATCAGCTGGCACCTCATGGATTGTCTTATGTAAGCTGATTAGTGATCCTAATCAGCCTGGAACACTTCCAGCTGCCACCTGTTGAGCTGATGACATCGTCACTAGTGCAAAAAGTGTCCTGATTTGGTTGATAAATTGTATGGACAGTTTATTTCTCACTCTCCTTTATCCAGTTTATAATATGAATTGGTTGAAATAGATGACATAGAAGGGCTCTTCCAATAATAAAATGTTCTATATAGTACTTTCTATTAACTCAAACATGCCGCTTTTTGTGGGACTCTACTAAAGGATAGTTGATATTTTACCTTATAAATCAAGTTATCACATTTTCTATTTGACCATTCTTCCACCCCCCATGCTTCCATTCATACATTCTTTATCAGCGGGTAGTTACTACATACCCTCTACTATCAGATAAGTGAGGGAAATGTAACTAAAACATATTCAGTCTCTATACCAAAATCCTTTGCTTTTTAAAAAATTTCATCTTATCAATGATCACAGGGGTGAAATGTTACTATCCACATGTGACAAATATAAAATAAATAAGACCACAGAGACAGAGCAGCTGCCCCAGGATAAACAGCAAGTGAGCTTTGGAGACAATACTTAGAACAAGAAAAAAAATTTTAGTCAGACTCTTTCACAGAGTAACAGATCTTCATAGCATCTGGCTAAAACTAGATCATTGTTTGCAGCACAGGTGAAGGAAGCAGGCATTCATCAGTTTGGTTGATAAACATAGTGTCGACCCTGATCACCGTGATAGCCGCGTGATGGTGCTGACGACGCTGAGCTTGTTTCGGTTTCAGAAACTCTTCACTGTCGTTTACCATCTCTCCTTTCACAGCACAGGGATCTCAGACGTGCAGGTCAAAGAGCAGAATCCACGCCCCGCCATCAACGCTTCCACTGTTCTTGGCCACACCTGTTGTACTCAGGTCACAGATTGCTTTTGCTTCGTCTTCCTTGTGTTGTAGTTGCTTTAACACAAGGACAAGATGGATATTAGTAGGGTCATCAGTTACTCAGCACCAAGGAGAGGCCCTGCTGAATTAAGGACTTCTTTTTTAAAGTTAATATTTATTTATGTTTAAACTGCAGTATGATTGATTTACAATGTTATATTAATTTCTGCTGTGCAGCAGGGTGATTCAGTTACATGTCTGTTCTTTTCCATATTCCTTTCCGTTATGGCTTATTATAGGATATTGAATAGAGTTCCCTGGGCTATATCATAGGACCTTGTTGTTTTTCTATATTTAATAGTTTGCATGTGCTAATCCCAAACTCCCAACCCACCCCTCTTCTACCCGCTCCCCAGCAACCACGTCTGCTCTCTGCGTCTGAGTCTGTTTCTGTGTCATGACGCGTTCATTCCTGGCATATTTTAGGTTCCACATGTAAGTTATACCGTGTGGTCCTTGTCTTTCTCTTTCTGACTTAATTCACTTAGTTTGATCGTCTCTAGGTCCATCCATGTCAAATGGCGTTATTTCGAGCCCCACTCCTGGGCATCTATCCAGACAAAATTCTAATGAATTATTATTTAGCAGTTGGCAAGCTTAAAACCCTGGGCTTCTGGGAAAGGGATTTCTCTTCCTCTACTGTCTTTGGCCACCTGATGCAAAGAGCTGACTCATTTGAAAAGACCCTGATGCTGGGAAATATTGAAGACAGGAGGAAAAGGGGACAACAGAGGATGAGATGGTTGGCTGGCATCATCGACTCACTGGACATGAGTTTGAGTAAACTCTGGGAGTTGCTGATGGACAGGGAGGCCTGGCGTGCTGCAGTCTATGGGTTTGCAGAGTCCGACACGACTGAGTGACTGAACTGAACTGAACTGAACTGTCTGGAGACAAGGGCTCCAACCAACGAAGGCGAAACGGATGACAGGGGAGGGGCATCTTAACTGTGGGAGAAAAATCCGCAAGGCCACATTCGCCTTCTGATTTTCTGTACAAAAGTAACTGCACATCTTGGGATCTAATGACCTAAGGGTCAAGAGATCGTGTCTGTAATTCTTTACAGGTTGTAAAGCATTTAAAGCAGATAGTATCACCTACTGAACAACTGAAGGTGCCCTTGGGCACTGTCTGTCCAAGTAGGGTACACAGGCCACCCCCACCAGAATCACCAGGAAAGCTCCTGACAAATGCCTGAGAGAGGGAGTCAGAAGGCAGTGTCGTTGCCATTTCCAGCTCTCTTGGTGATTCTTTCATACGCTAAGGCTGAATAACGGTGTGCTCTGTCGTGTCTGACTCTTTGTGACCCCTTGGACTGTAGCCCACCAGGCTCCTCTGTCCGTGGGATTCTCCAGACAAGAGTACTGGAGAGGGCTGCCACTTCCTTCTCCAGGGGACCTTCCCAACCGGAGGCCACGCCTGTGTCCCCTACGGCGCTGGCAGTCTGATTCTTCACCACTAGTGCCAGCAGTCCTGGCTAAAAGAGCTTCCTGGGACTTCCCTGGTGACCCAGTGACTAAGACAGCTCGAGCCCAGTGTAGGGGCCGGGGTTTGATCCCTGGTCAGGGAACCAGATCCCGCACGTTGCAACTGAGAGTCTGAATGCCGCAACTAAGGACCCCATGTGCTGCAGTGAAGATCCTGCGCGCCACCAGGAAGATCTTGCACGGCCAAATAAATAAATCAATAAATATTTTCCCAAACACAAATAAGTGAATAAAAGAACACTAGTTCTGACATCCTGTAGTAGCCTTTCTCCACATCTTTGCCAAAACGCACAACGCTGGGATGCTGTCGCCACTGCGGTTGGGCTTTTCCCATAAAAACGATTTTTTTTCCACTTTGGTATAAATCTTCTGTCATGGAAAATACACTATGTGGGTGAAAGATGCTTGATTCGGGATTTGCTACCCATTTATACGACTCCTCTTCCGTAGATAAGACAACTGGGAATGCGTACTTGTACGCTTCACTCTGTGTGATTTCTCCATCTTTCTCTGTAATAAAGAGCAGGTACGCAGATCAACCAGAATAAGGCTTAGATACCAGCTGATGTGACTGCAGAGCTGAGGGAGCTTCCAGAAGGTTTACATGCCCCAGCTATGGCTTCAAAGACAAAGCACACACATAGTCTTTCCAGCTCCAAATCCAAGCGGCTCCCTGGGTATCTACACTGAGGACCCCTGCCTGCCACCCTTCATGCCTGAAGGTCTTGCACCTTGAAGTCCCAGAAGATACAAACAATCAAGGAACACCATTCACGGGGTGAGAATCTGAAGCCTTCTGATCCAACTACCACATGCATTTTGGACTTATCATGTGTTTCTGTAAGTTCTTTCCATGATGTTTAACTTGATAAGATTGGGTGTATTCTGATCTGAGAACACGGGCTAGTTCCTGCCAGTCATCTTTTCACAGTGAGGTAACTTTGTATCATAACTTGGTAGCAGTCAGTGACTACAGCCATGAAATTAAAAGAACAGTTGCTCCTGGGAAGAAAAGCTGTGACAAACCTAGCTGCTGCTGCTGCTGCTGCTAAGTCGCTTCAGTCGTGACCGACTCTGTGCAACCCCATAGACAGCAGCCCACTAGGCTCCTCTCTCCCTGGGATTCTCCAGGCAAGAACACTGGAGTGGGTTGCCATTTCCTTCTCCAATGCATGAAAGTGAAAAGTGAAAGTGAAATCATTCAGTCATGCCCGACTCTTAGTGACCCCATGGACTGCAGCCCACCAGGCTCCTCCGTCCACTGAATTTTCCAGGCAAGAGTACTGGAGTGGGCTGCCATTGCCTTTTCCAGACAAACCTAGACAGAATATTAAAATATCACTATGGTGATAAATGTCTGTGTAGTCACAGTTACAGTTTTTCCAGCAGTCGTGTACAGACAGGAGAGATGGTCCATAAAGAAAGCTGAGCGCTGAAGAATTGATACTTTTGAATTGGTGTTGGAGAAGACTCTCGAGAGTCCCTCAGACAGCAAGGAGATCCAACCAGTCCATCCTAAAGGAAATCAGTCCTGAATATTCATTGGAAGGACTGATGCTGAAGCTGAAACTCCAATACTTTGGCCACCTGATGCAAAGAACTGACTCATTTGTAAAGACCCTGATGCTGGGAAAGATAGAAGGTGGGAGGAGAAGGGGATGACAGAGGATGAGATGGTTGCATGGCATCACCGACTCAATGGACATGAGTTTGAGCAAGCTCTGGGAGATAGTGAAGGATACGGAAGCCTGGCGTGCTGCAGTCTGTGGGGTCGCAAAGAATTGGACACAAGTTAATGACTGAACAACAACAACAGCTTGGTATCATTGCTACCTTAATGAACTTGCCTGACAATTATGTTATTTACTAACTACATGAGCTTGAACCAATTACTGAATTTCTTTGTGCTGTTTCCCTGCCTGTGAAATTGGCTTAAGAATCATTCATCCACATTATAGTGTTTTTTTAGCTAATATAATGTAGTAAAGTGCTTGCTCCAGCACCTGGCACATAAGCTCTACATAAATACTGTTATTATTATTATTATCCCTTAAGATGACTTGTGCAAACAAGTAAGAGTTCTTTGGCCAAAAGTGGTGTTTCAGGGAACAATATCCATTTTATACTCCTGATTGTATATGTTTGTGTGTGTGAGTGTGTGTGTGTGTGTGTGTGTGTGTGCTGCATGAATGTATGATAAATCATCTATCGGTTTGAATTTTAGTGCTAAGGAAACCGTGTCTATGCATGCGTTTGTGTATTCTGGGATATCTTGGATTGTTTTTATTTAGAAACAGAAATATATTTTAGAGTATAGATAGGTTCTCAGGTTTAGAAATAATAGTAACTGCCATTTATTGGACACTTAGAATTGACCAAACCCTTTCTATTCATAATCTTGTTTCATTTTTATAAAAATCCTTTGAGCCAAACTTTAATAGGCCCAACTTATAAAAGAGATAGTTCATGGTCCCAGAAGTTAAGCAACCAGACCAAATAGCAATAATATAGTAGATATTTAAGCCCATTTATTTTCAGAAATGTACAACATTCACCATAATCTAATTTTAGAACATTGTTTGCCATCCCAAGTGTTTTTTCTTTAAAACCAATTGCTTTTTTCACTCTACTTAATCATCTCCCAAATTAATGAGTATTTAATTAGTGAGCTTTAAAGGTAGTGATGCCAAGATTTCTGTTAGGTCTTATTATTTAGTTTGGTCATCTACCCATCTACCCATCCAACAAACATTTCTTGAAAAGACAATTTGCTAAGCAATTGGGATTTTTAAAAAAACTTAAGACCTAGCATCTGCCTTGAGAAGTTCACGCTTTAGAAAGCAAACGAACATGCACATGAATACATGTGAATTTGTCAGGCTCCCTGGTGGCTCAGACAGTAAAATAATCCTCCTGCCACGCAGGAGACCTGGGCTCGATCCCTGGGTTGGGAAGATCCCCTGGAGGAGGCCCTGGCAACTCACTCCAGTAGTCTTGCCTGGAGAATCTCCACGGACAGAGGAGCCTCGTAGATACAGTCCATGGATTCACAAAGAGTCAGGCACGACTGAGAGACTAAGCACACACACCACACTAGCAAAGTGTACAAAATGCTGTGAGATCCCAAAGATAGGTGCCTAACTTCTAGGTGGAAGAGAAACCAGGAAGTCAGCACAGGCTTCCAGATGAGATGAGGAGATGAAATTAGTCTAGAGCCAAAGAGGAAGGGGGAGAAGGCGATGGCACCCCACTCCAGCACTCTTGCCTGGAAAATCCCATGGACAGAGGAGCCTGGTAGGCTGCAGTCCATGGGGTCTTGGAGAGTCAGACACGACTGAGCGACTTCACTTTCACTTTTCACTTTCCACTTTCATGCATTGGAGAAGGAAATGGCAACCCACTCCAGTGTTCTTGCCTCGAGAATCTCAGGGACAGGGGAGGCTGGTGGGCTGCCGTCTATGGGGTCGCACAGAGTCGGACATGACTGAAGTGACACAGCAGCAGCAGCAGCAGAGAGGGAGGGATGCTCCGATATTTCTAAAGGATGAAGTGCTGGTCCTCAGAGGCTGGGCAAGCTTTTTCAGACAGCTAGAGACATTTGATAAGAGGATTCTTTGGCTTGTATTAAATCCCCTCACCATGGACCGTGAGGAACAGAAGTGGGAGAGGATGAAGGATGAATAACAGTGGAATTGCTTGACATTTCAACAGAAATTACTTGGAAATGATTTCATTGGTTCAATTGCCTAATTCCTCAGGCAATTATGTGTGTAAAAATTATTTAATGTTCTATCTTTTTTTTTTCTTTTTTCCATCCCACTATCCCCTTTTCTGAGCAAACTGCAAGATTCTTGAGAGGAGCACAGTGTGAAATGACTGGAAATGAAATCAGAACAACTCCTCAGCCAAGTCACTGTCCTAGTGGTGAATTCGGAAATGACATCTGACAGAGATTCATCCTTTTAAATCAAACTCTCACCCCTGACATTGTTTCTCCTGTGACTCCAGAGAGTTTTCAAACACAGTGTTCCACCATCCCCTGAAAACCAAAGCACTTTCCACTTGTGAGAATAATTTGCAGAGAGTTTGTGTGGCTTTTTAGATTCAACACAGGAAGGACTGAACATCAATTGCTATTCAGCTGCAGTGGCAGATCCGGAAATCTCTCCTCAGTGAATAAAGTTATTTGGAGAACCATTTATTTATTAAAAATGTGCATGTTGCTATGATACAAATCTGCAACAGGCACAGTGCTGTGCTAAAGTCGCTGTTCCTGGAGGGCAGTGTGCTGTGGGTGTGGGCTACCCTCCGCTGCCAAGCCAGAGCCCTCTGTCCCTTCCAGGGCAGTGGAGTCTGGACATCGTGCCCCTGTCCTGCCCTTTTCTGGAGGCCAGAACTAACTTCTCTTGGAAAATTGGTGGACAAATCCCCAGATTCAGTGGATTGCCTCTTATTTTAATTTTCCATCATAATAAAAACCCCTTGATCCCTATGTAAATTCTAGACAGAATTTTGGTCAAACACATTGTGAAATATCTGTCTTCTTGCTTTAAGTTACATATTTGTTTTGTGCCTTTTCCCCAGAGTAGCTTTAGCAAATGGCTTGTGATGTAAATTTAGTGAAGCAGGAACATTGGGGTGGGTGATGAGTGATGTGGAGCCTTAGAAGGAAAGAGGACGTTCTCATGGTTCACTGATGTGTGCAAAGTATTGATAACAAAAGCTAAGACCAAGGGGTTAAAATTTCACAGAAAGAGTTTGGCTTCACGTAGAAGAATGCTTTGGAACTGATAATGTCATCTGGTCATCGAGCCAGGGTGCCAGATGCTGAGAAAGCCAGCTTCGGAGAGGTCATGCCTGGCTTAGAACTCTGGTTCAGCCACGACCCACTGTGTCCTCAGAAACCTTGTATCACCCCTCTGTGTCTCATCTGTGTTATTTGTAAAATAAGGATAACCATAGTGCAGAAAGCACAGAACTACTATGAAGATCAAGAGAAAGACGCGAACAGCTTAGCACATTGCCCTGTAAACAGGAACAATAAAAACAACTCACAGTCTAGTTAACATTTACTGAATGCCTCATATGTGCAGTCACAGTCCCAAGAGTTTTATATATGACCTCATCCTATTTTCATAATGTGTTGCACGCTGTCGCTTCAGCCGTGTCTGACTCTTTGTGACCCCATGGACTGCGGCCCACCAGGCTCCTCTGTGCATGGGATTCACCAGGCAAGAATACTGCAGTGGGCTGCCATGCCTTCCTCCAATTTTCTCAGTAACCATACATTGTCGGAAATCTTATAACTCTCCACCTTAGAAATTAAAGATACAAAGTTGTTAAGTGAGGTACAGAGGCCCGAGCTCTCACAAGCCTAGGATGAAGATTCTAACTCATGCAGTGATTTCAGAGTTCGAGGTTAAAACCACTGATCCTGTTCTGGGTTTTAGAATATGCTTGGCACATTGTAAGCCTTACATAAGTATTAGCTATTCCTTCTCTTATTATTAACTATCAGTAGCTGCCTTGGAAAGCAGGGACCTGGAACTATTCAGAATTTGGTTCATCATTCTCAAAGAATTCTGGATGAAGGATGACTGCAGTTTGTAGAAAATTATTAATTGGCCTTAAATGACCCTTTCAACAGAGAAGGCAATGGCACCCCACTCCAGCACTCTTGCCTGGAAAATCCCATGGATGGAGGAGCCTGGTGGGCTGCTGTCTATGGGGTCGCACAGAGTTGGACACGATTGAGCGACTTCACTTTCACTTTTCACTTTGATGCATTGGAGAAGGAAATGGCAACCCACTCCAGTGTTCTTGCCTGGAGAATCCCAGGGACAGGGGAGCCTGGTGGGCTGCTGTCTATGGGGTCGCACAGAGTCAGACACAATTGAAGCGACTTAGCAGCAGCAGCAGCAGACCCTTTCAACTCTGCATTGGCTTTGGAAACAAGTTGATGTGGATTAAAATACTCATTCTGCCACATTCTGTGCTTCCCCAGTGGCAAAACAGTAAAGAATTCACCTGCAGTGTAGGAGCCAAAGGAGACGTGGGTTGGATCCCTGGGTCAGGAAAATCCCCTGGAGGAGGGCTTGGTGACCCACTCCAGTATTCTTGCCTGGAGACTCCCATGCACAGAAGAGTCTGTCCTGCTGCTGCTGCTGCTAAGTCGATTCAGTCATGTCCGACTCTGTGTGACCCCATAGATAGCAGCCCACCAAGCTTCCCCGTCCCTGGGATTCTCAAGGTAAGAATACTGGAGTGGGTTGCCATTTCCTTCTCTAATGTGTGAAAGTGAAGTCGCTCAGTAGTGTCTGACTCTTAGTGACCTCATCGACTGCAGCCTACCAGGCTCCTCCATCCATGGGATTTTCCAAACAAGAGTACTGGAGTCCATAGGGTTGCAAAGAGATAGACAGGACTGAATGACTGAGTACGCATGCTCTGCTACTTTCTAGTTCTGTGACCCTGGACAGGATGTTTAACATCTGTGAAAATTTCAGTTGCCTGAAAAATCCCAAGAGGAATATCCATATTATAAGAGTTGAGTGGAAATCATGTGTATAGAATTTCACACACTGATTGATACATGGTACCTGGTGGGTGAGAGCAATAATTTCTAATATTATTATATTATTTATATTGATTGGTTTCTTCTTCAGTCGGTCTCATTCTCGAGTGTCATCTTTTCATGTTGTTGGACTGCTTAGTGTCTTAGAACAGAAACATTTTGCAGATGGTTCTGTTACTCTGTCAAAGAAAAAGCTAATTGGGTACCCAAGGTTAAAGGAAGACGGAGAAGACTAGAAGGAACCACTGAAAGTGGAGGAAGTGGTGCTGAAAACTAGAAGGGAGGAGATTAGGAGATCCGTGCGGCTGACTCCTCATGGTCGCCTAAATCTGGTGCCACTGCCAAGGACGGCTAATGCTGAAGAGGAATGACAGCGATGGGCATCCGCAGGTCACAGCCAAGCTGATGCGTCCCTAGCAGCGATGATAAGAGGGCTGACCCACGCGGATGGAGCGGGCTCGCTGGCCCTGGTTTCCCCTCCAGAGGCAAAGGCAGTAAGCGCAGTCCAGTCACCCCCGGCCTCCCCGTGAGAACCGTGGTGAGTTCCGCACTGGCTCCCGTGGAACGAGGGTGCTTAACCAGAGGACAAGTAGGCGTTCCAACAGGGCTGAACGACCCTGACGGGACGGAATCGAGGGGAATCCCCCACAGGCAACACGTGTAGGTAAACATACTGGGTTCAGATTACACGTCTGACTCCTCGAGGATGGCCTCAAGCTCATATTTTTTTATAAAATTATTTACCCGGATCCCAAACAATTTGAGGTCCTTTTTATGAGAGGAAAGCAGAAATTATTCGCAGGTTTATTGTGAAGGGTTTCTATTCCTTTACAGGTTTCAGGCTGTGAAAAGGGAGGGGGAGTGGGAGGATGGAGTATCACAAAGAACGAAGCGGAAGCAGAAAATTCAGACTCCATGCGCTTCTCACACTATAGTTACGCTGTCACTAATGTAGCTATTAGCTTTTCACGTTCAGATTTATTATGCTGTCATTATAGCACTTTTCTTTGCTGATGCATCAGACCACTATTACATATCTGTTGGCATCTCATCTATTTAAGGGAAACAAGCGATTACCCGTTGCCAAGGAGACTAATAAGGAGTGTGTAAGCAAAGACTGCAGAGCTCTTGTTGGAAGATAAGAAGTGCCTGGTATTTTCGTTTCCATTAAATCGTAAACTACCTCATTGTTCGAAGAAAAATTATCTTCTTTCTCCCATTAAAAAAAAAAAAACAAAAAACAAAAAAACTAGAGCACTATTTAAAAGGTAAGTCTAAAGATATTTGAAAAATGAAATAGATAAACATGATTGACCAAAAATATTTTGGAAAATAATAACATCTGATGTTTCCCTAGAAAGAAAATTAATTTGGGGGATTTTGAAAAGTTTTCTTCTCCATCAGAGAAACATGCAACGAAAATATGGCCCAATTGTTTCTTTTAAAAAATTAAATAAGACACGAGGCTGTGGATATGAACTGTAGATTTTCACAGACTCTGTGGCACATGTTTCAAGGAAATTGCATGGGCTTTAAATAAAATTAGGAAGATCTGGGTATTCTTTCTCGGCCTCCATGGGTTGGCGGTCAGTCTTGCCCAAATGCTTGTCTTGTTGCGTTCCTTCCTTTGCTTATAAAACAGAGAAAATGACATTTCCCACAAACATGGTTGCAAAAGTTAAATTAAATAGCATTTGTTAATCATCTACAATATGTGATTTTCTTGTACCTCTCAATACTTTGTCATCATTCCTTGAATTCAAGCTTTCATTGAATATCTGCATTTACTTCAGTTCAGTTCAGATCAGTCACTCAGTCGTGTCCAACTCTTTGTTACCCCATGAATCTCAACACGCCAGGCCTCCCTGTCCACCACCAACTCCCGGAGTTCACTCAGACTCACGTCCGTTGACTCAGTGATGCCATCCAGCCATCTCATCCTCTGTTGTCCCCTTCTCCTCCTGCCCCCAATCCCTTCCAGCATCAAAGTCTTTTCCAATGAGTCAACTCTTCACATGAGGTGGCCAAAGTACTGGAGTTTCAGCTTTAGCATCATTCCTTCCAAAGAAATCCCAGGGCTGATCTCCTTCAGAATGGACTGGTTGGATCTCCTTGCAGTACAAGGGACTCTCAAGAGTCTTCTCCAACACCACAGTTCAAAAGCATCAATTCTTCAGTGCTCAGCCCTTTTCACAGTCCAACTCTCACATCCATACATGACCACTGGAAAAACCATAGCCTTGACTAGACGGACCTTTGTTGGCAAAATAATGTCTCTGCTTTTGAATATGCTATCTAGGTTGGTCATAACTTTTCTACCAAGGAGTAAGTGTCTTTTAATTTCATGGCTGCAGTCACCATCTGCAGTGATTTTGGAGCCCCAAAAAATAAAGTCTGACACTGTTTCCACTGTTTCCCCATCTATTTCCCATGAAGTGATGGGACCGGATGCTATGATCTTTATTTTCTGAATGTTGAGCTTTAAGCCAACTTTTTCACTCTCCACTTTCACTTTCATCAAGAGGCTTTTGAGTTCCTCTTCACTTTCTGCCATAAAAGTGGTGTCATCTGCATATCTGAGGTTATTGATATTTCTCCCGGCAATCTTGATTCCAGCTTGTGCTTCTTCCAGTCCAGCGTTTCTCATGATGTACTCTGCATAGAAGTTAAATAAGCAAGGTGACAATATACAGCCTTGACATACTCCTTTTCCTATTTGGAACCAGTCTGTTGTTCCATGTCCAGTTCTAACTGTTGCTTCCTGACCTGCATATAGGTTTCTCAAGAGGCAGGTCAGGTGGTCTGGTATTCCCATCTCTTTCAGAATTTCCCACAGTTTATTGTGATCCACACAGTCAAAGGCTTTGGCATAGTCAATAAAGCAGAAATAGATGTTTTTCTGGAACTCTCTTGCTTTTTCCATGATCCAGCAGATGTTGGCAATTTGATCTCTGGTTCCTCTGCCTTTTCTAAAACCAGCTTGAACATCAGGAAGTTCACGGTTCACATATTGCTGAAGCCTGGCTTGGAGAATTTTGAGCATTACTTTACTAGCATATGAGATGAGTGCAATTGTGCAGTAGTTTGAGCATTCTTTGGCATTGCCTTTCTTTGGGATTAGAATGAAAACTGACCTTTTCCAGTCCTGTGGCCACTGCTGAGTTTTCCAAATTTGCTGGCATATTGAGTGCAGCACTTTCACAGCATCATCTTTCAGGATTTGAAATAGCTCAACTGGAATTCCATCACCTCCACTAGCTTTGTTCATAGTGATGCTTTCTAAGGCCCACTTGACTTCACATTCCAGGATGTCTGGCTCTAAGTGAGTGATCACACCATCGTGATTATCTGGGTTGTGAAGATCTGTTTTGTACAGTTCTTCTGTGTATTCTTGCCACCTCTTCTTAATATCTTCTGGTTCTGTTAGGTCCATACCATTTCTGTCCTTTATTGAGCCCATCTTTGCATGAAATGTCCCCTTGGTATCTCTAATTTTCTTGAAGAGATCACTAGTCTTTCCCATTCTGTTGTTTTCCTCTATTTCTTTGCATTGATCACTGAGGAAGGCTTTCTTATCTCTCCTTGCTATTCTTTGGAACTCTGCATTCAGATGCTTATATCTTTCCTTTTCTCCTTTGCTTTTCCCTTCTCTTCTTTTCACAGCTATTTGTAAGGCTTCCCCAGACAGCCATTTTGCTTTTTTGCATTTCTTTTCCATGGGATGGTCTTGATCCCTGTCTCGTGTACAGTGTCACAAACCTCATTCCATAGTTCATCAGGCACTCTGTCTATCAGATCTAGGCCCTTAAATCTATTTCTCACTTCCAGTGTATAATCATAAGGGATTTGATTTAGATCATACCTGAATGGTCTAGTCGTTTTCTCTACTTTCTTCAATTTAAGTCTGAATTTGATAATAAGGAATTCATGATCTGAGCCACAGTCAGCTCCTGGTCTTGTTTTTGTTGACTGTATAGAGCTTCTCCATATTTGGCTGCAAAGAATATAATCAATCTGATTTCGGTGTTGACCATCTGGTGATGTCCATGTGTAGAGTCTTCAGTTAACAAATATGAATAAGACACCTCACAGTCTCTAAACTCAGAATTGTTACAGCAGTCTAATAAGTGATTCAGATAAATAAAATATAATTTTAATACTAAGTTTTCAGTATGGTTACAGAGTCCACATGTTGTGGTAATTCCAGCTACTGTAACAGATCAATATCTAAGTCTTAGCAGTTTAACACTTCAATGATTTCAACATATGTGTTTCTAATGGTTAGGTTGATGGGCTTCCCATGTTTATGTAGAACCCAGGATCCTTTCAGCCTCTTCTGAAAACATCTGCTTCATCTTCAGTGTAACAGGCAGAGAGGACCAAGGATTATCCTAGAGAGGTTCTCTAAGGCCAGACCTGGAAGAATTACATGTCACTGCTGCTTGAATCGCACTGTAACTGATTGGCTAGAAATCCGTTACAAAGCCACACCTACCTGTAAAGGAGACTGGGAAAAGTCCACTAGCTTTGAGCCCAGGAGGAAGGAAGTGGTTTATGAGCATCTGGATCGTCTCTGCAACCCAGAATCAAGCACACATACTAAGGAAAAGCAAAATAGGACTACAAACTTCAATCTAAGGTGAGTGGTAAACGGGAGTGAGGAAAGACTTCCTGGAAGAAAGGATCATTGGGTTTTGCTGGAAAAAAAAAACCAAAAACGTATTATTTCCGCAACATTGGACATGAGAGGGTGCTTGAGGAGGTGGAAACAACAGAAGTAGAGATTTACAGTGTGAGGGGCTTCCCTGGAGGCGCTGCAGCAAAGAATCCGCCTGCCAGGGCCAGCGACGTGGGTCCGACCCCTGACCCAGAAAGATGCCGCGTGCACGGAGCAGCACAGCCCGCGCGGAGCAGAAGCAGAGCCCGAGCCGCCCTGGGGCCTGCGCGCCGGATTCCCAGCGCCCTGGGCTCCCCAACCAGAGAAGCCACCGCAGCAGCAAGTAACCTGCTTGCAGCAACTAGAGCAAAGCTCGCGCAGCAATGGAGACCTAACACACCAAAAAATATTATGAATTTAAAAAAGGTTCAGAAAAATTCAGACTATATTAAGTGATAGAATAAACAGTGTAATACATAGAGGGTACCATGGTGGTTCAGTATTACTGGAGTGAAGCAACACGTGACAGAGTGTGATATTAGGTAATAAGGAAAGGGTGGAAGAAAAATAATAAATATTTTTTTTATTATTTTATTTTTTAACTTTACAATATTGTATTGGTTTTGCCATATATCAAAATGAATCCGCCACAGGTATACATGTGTTCCCCATCCTGAACCCTCCTCCCTCCTCCCTCCCCATACCATCCCTCTGGGTCGTCCCACTGCACCAGCCCCAAGCATCCAGTATCGTGCATAGAACCGACTCGTTTCATAAATGATATTATACATGTTTCAATGCCATTCTCTCAAATCTCCCCACCCTCTCCCTCTCCCACAGAGTCCAAAAGATTGTTTTATACATCAGTGTCTCTTTTGCTGTCTCGTATACAGGTTATTGTTACCATCTTTCTAAATTTCATACATATGCGTTAGTATACTGTATTGGTGTTTTTCTTTCTGGCTTACTCTACTCTGTATAATAGGCTCCAGTTTCATCCACCTCATTAGAACGGATTCAAATGTATTCTTTTTAATGTCTGAGTAATACTCCATTGTGTATATGTACCATGGCTTTCTTATCCATTCATCTGCTGATGGACATCTAGGTTGCTTCCATGTCCTGGCTATTATAAACAGTGCTTCGATGAACATTGGGGTACATGTGCCTCTTTCAATTCTGGTTTCCTCAGTGTGTATGCCCAGCAGTGGGATTGCTGGATCATAAGGCAGTTCTATTTCCAGTTTTTTAAGGAATCTCCACACTGTTCTCCATAGTGGCTGTACTAGTTTGCATTCCCACCAACAGTGTAAGAGGGTTCCCTTTTCTCCACACCCTCTCCAGCATTTATTGCTTGTAGACTTTTGGATCGCAGCCATTCTGACTGGCGTGAAATGGTACCTCATAGTGGTTTTGATTTGCATTTCTCTGATAATGAGTGATGTTGAGCATCTTTTCATGAGTTTATTAGCCATCTGTATGTCTTCTTTGGAGAAATGTCTATTTAGTTTTTTGGCCCATTTTTTGATTGGGTCATTTATTTTTCTGGAATTGAGCTGTAGGAGTTGCTTATATATTTTTGAGATTAGTTGTTTGTCAGTTGCTTCATTTGCTGTTATTTTCTCCCATTCTGAAGGCTGTCTTTTCACCTTGCTAATAGTTTCCTTTGATGTGCAGAAGCTTTTAAGTTTAATTAGGTCCCATTTGTTTATTTTTGCTTTTATTTCCAATATTCTGTGAGGTGGGTCATAGAGGATCCTGCTGTGATTTATGTCAGAGAGTGTTTTGCCTATGTTCTCCTCTAGGAGTTTTATAGTTTCTGGTCTTACGTTGAGATCTTTAATCCATTTTGAGTTTATTTTTGTGTATGGTGTTAGAAAGTGCTCTAGTTTCATTCTTTTACAAGTGGTTGACCAGTTTTCCCAGCACCACTTGTTAAAGAGATTGTCTTTAATCCATTGTATGTTCTTGCCTCCTTTGTCAAAGATAAGGTGTCCATAGGTGCGTGGATTTATCTCTGGGCTTTCTATTTTGTTCCATTGATCTATATTTCTGTCTTTGTGCCAGTACCATACTGTCTTGATGACTGTGGCTTTGTAGTAGAGCCTGAAGTCAGGCAGGTTGATTCCTCCAGTTCCATTCTTCTTTCTCAAGATTGCTTTGGCTATTCGAGGTTTTTTGTATTTCCATACAAATTGTGAAATTAAGTAAATACTTTTTAAATTTAATATTTATTGTTGTTGTTCAGTCGCTCAGTCATGCCCGGCCTTTCAGACCCCATGGACTGCAGCACGCCGGGCTTCCTTGTCCTGACTACCTCCTGGCGTTTGCTCAAACTCCTGTTGGTTCTTTACAACACCAGACACTGCACCGCTGAGCATCATTTCTGCTTTGTCCCAGCCGCTTCATTCTCTCAGTAATTGCCCCGTGCTCTTCCCTCAGAGCATCCTGGACACCTTCCGACTTGGTGGGGGTGGCGGTTCATCTTCTGGTGTCATAAGTTTTGCCTTTTCTATTGCTCAAGGGTTCTCATGGTAAGAATACTGGGATGGGTTACCATTCCCTCATCTAGTGGACCATGTTTTGTCAGAACTCTTCGCTGTGACCCAGCCGTCTTGGGTGGCCCTGCACTGCCTGGCTCATAGCTTCACTGAATTGCACAAGCCCCTTTGCCACGACAAGGCAGTGATCTATGAAGGGGAACATTTATTGACTACTTATTAAACACCAGGCCCAGTTCTAATATTTTATGTGCATTAACTAATTTGATCCTCAGCAATCCTGAGTCAGGCAGATGCCCTAGAGGAGGGTATGGCAACCCACTCCAGTATTCTTGCCTAGAGAATCCCATGGACAGAGGAGCCTGGCTGGTTACAGTCTATGGGGTCATGAATTGTTGGACATGAATGAAGTGACTATGAGGTAGGCATGGGATTATCCCATGACAAGGGTGAGGAAACTACATAGTTTGTCCATGAACACAGAGTGATTAGATGATAGAGCTGGGATTCAGACCTAAGCTATGAACTTCCAATCATAACGTTAAACATTTGAATACGTCTAGTATAAGGTCCTAATCGGAGAAGGCAATGGCACCCCACTCCAGTACTCTTGCCTGGAAAATCCCATGGATGGAGGAGCCTGGAAGGCTGTAGTCCATTGGGTCCCTAAGAGTCGGACATGACTGAGTGACTTCACTTTCACTTTCGTGCATCAGAGAAGGAAATGGCAGCCCACTCCAGTGTTCTTGCCTGGAGAATCCCAGGGATGGGGGAGCCTGGTGGGCTGCCGTCTACGGGGTTGCACAGAGTCAGACACGACTGAAGTGACTTAGCAGCAGCAGTATAAGGTCCTAATAGAAGATCATATTGGCTATGGGTGACTTATTACATCAGAGTGAGCAGGGGAGAGGAGCTACGCAATGAAACCTGCACTCTGAGTCTGTAGTTCACTCTGGTGGTTGGTGGGGGTGAACTGGGCTTCCCAGGTGGGGCTAGTCTGGCCAGTGCAGGAGACATCAGAGACATGGGTTGGATCCCTGGGTCGGGAAGATCCCCTGGGGGAGGGCAGGGCAACCCACTCCAGTATTCTTGCCTGGAGAATATCATGGACAGAGGAGCCTGGTGGGCTGCAGTCCACAGGATTGTATTGAGTTGGACAAGACTGCAGGGACTTAACACGTGCACAGGCACAGAGGTGAATTATTAGAATGTTTATCAACGTGAGTGTGCGCTGAACTCCCCTGAGTTTATTAATCCACAAACAGGTGGGCTGAACCAGCAGTTTCTGGTTTGGTTGCGCTGGAGTGAGGTCTAAGATGTGTATTTCTAAGAAGTTCCTAGGAGATGCTGTGGCCATATTTTGAGAATTACTGATGAGAAAGGGTAAGATTGAAATAAGCGTATTTGGGTTGGCAGTAGTTAACATCTGGAGTTAATAAAGAGTAGGTGTGTAATTCCCTGCTCCATTGTTAGAATAGCATCATTTTTGTTCTATTTTCTGAATTATAAAATGTCTATGAGATGTTGTTTTGATTGATACTGTGGGCTTAGTCGCTCAGTTGTGTCTGACTCTTTGTGACCCCACAGATTGCAGCCCACCAGGCTCCTCTGTCCATGGGATTTCCCAGGCAAGAATACTGGAGTGGGTTGCCATTTCCTCCTGCAGGGAATCCTCCTGACCCAGGGACCCAAACTGCATCTCCTGTGTCTCCTGCATAGCCAGAGGATTCTTTACCTGCTGAGCCATAAGGGAAGCCCCTTTTTGATTGGTCGTTACCACCATCAGGAACAATAGACGTAAGTAATTATACCACAGTAAATACACAGTATTAGCTCGCCAGGGCTGCCGGGACAAACGTCAGAGTGTGTGGCTCAAACAACAGAAACTTCTACTCCCCCTTCTGGAGGCCCAGACTCCAAGACCAGAGTGTTGACAGGTCTGTTTTCTTCTGACGCCTTTCTCCCTGGCTTGTGGATCTCAGCTTCCTGCTGTGTCCTCACATGACCTTATTCTGTGTGTTTGCAGCCTTGGTGTTTCCTTGTCTTTTTGTAAGAACACTGGTCACACTAGGTTAGGTCCCATTGGATGAGGGCCCCACTTTATGGGCCTCATTTTAATCTAAATACCTCTTTGAAGGTTTTATTTGCAAAGACAGTTGTATCTATTAGAATTCACCCGTATATCTGATTTTGACTCAGTTATCTCTTTAAAGGCTCCATCTCCAAATACAGTTATATTCAGAAGTACTAGGTTTTGAGACCTCAATAAATGAATTTTGGAGAGATATAATTCTGTTCATAAATCTGCTAATTTAAATCTTCTATGAAGTGTTAAGTTTTTGATGTGTGACAGCAGTGATACGAGGGTATTCAATTTCCCCAAATTGCCCAGTTACTGACACTTGCATATTATTTAGCCAAATAGCTAAAGCAAAATTTTTCATCTTTCAGATATAAACAAAGATCCAGTGTTACTCTGCCATTCAGCCTGTATACTCAGGACAAAATATTCTGTTGAATACAGGTTCCTCATACATTACTAGAGGGCATATTAAATGGTACAACCCCAAGGAAGGAGAATTTGGTAATCTCTAGTAAACGTATGGAGAAGGCAATGGCACCCCACTCCAGTACTCTTGCCTGGAAAATCCCATGGATGGAGGAGCCAGGTAGGCTGCAGTCCATGGGGTGGCTAAGAGTCGGACATGACTGAGCGACTTCATTTTCACTTTTCCCTTTCATCCATTGGAGAAGGAAATGGCAACCCACTCCAGTGTTCTTGCCTGGAGAATCCCAGGGACGGGGGAGCCTGGTGGGCTGCCGTCTATGGGGCCGCACAGAGTCGGACATGACTGAAGCGACTTAGCAGCAGCAGCAAACTTATATTGCATTTTTTTCACCCAGGAATATCAGTTGTAAGAATATATATGCCATAAATACACTATCTAAAGTATGAAAAGAATGTCAAGATCATTTATTGCACTATTATATTATTATTTTAATAAAATCAAAATACTGAAAATAATGCCCAAAGATTAATGTGTGTCAGTTAAACTATGATATAATCACACAGTGGGTAATTATGCAGATGAAAAAATGAATGAGGAATATACCCATATACTACCCATATATCTAGGGTATATAATTATATGAAAAAACAAGGCAGAATAAATTCTATGTGGAATGCTACTATTTATTTAAGAAATAATATAAATTAATGCAAGCAATTTAAATGTCTGTAGAGGAAGGGGAGATAGGGTAGAAGAAATGGAAACAATACTGTTTATAAAAGTATATTTTCTGTAGTTTTAAAAATGAATTATTGAGGTATAATGATACCCAATAAATTGTATATATCTAAAGATAACATTTACTAAATTTTGACATGTATACATCCATTAAATTAAGATCATAATTGTGAGAATAATCATCCATCATTCTCAAAAATTTCATTTGTGTTCTCTTCCCTCTCCAAATACCTTTCACATCTCCACAGGACCATCTCTAATATTCCTTCTGTCATTAGAGATTTTTCAAATTTTTCTAGAACTTTATTTAAATGGATTTACACAGGATGCACTCTTTTTTGTATATCATTTCCTACTCAGAATAATTCTTTTGAGATACATCTGCATTGTTGCATGGATCAATAAGTCATTCCTTTTCATTTTTAGATGGTATTCCATTGCACTGGCATTGGCATGCCAGTTTTTATTGATACTATTGATAGATATGTGGATTGCTCTAAGTTTTTGGCTACTGCAAATGAAATTATTATGAATGGTTGGGTGCATTGTACCAATATATGGTTTCATATCTCTTGGTTAAATCTCCAAGTGAAATGGCTGGGTCTTATGGAACGTATATGTTTTACTTTATAAAGAAATTGGCAAGCTGTTTTTGAAAAGTAATTGTAACAACCAGCAGTTTATGAGAGCTTCCAAATTCTCTACATTCTCCCCACATAGTATGCTTACACACAGTATGGTCAGATCTTTTCATTTTAGCCATTCTGGTAGATGTGTAGGAAGGTCTTCCAAGGTGGTACAGTGGTTAAGAATCTGCCTGCCAATGTACGAGATGCAGGAGACATGGACTAAATCCCTGGCCTGGGAAGATCCCCTGAAGGAGGAAATAGCAACCCACTCCAGTATGCTGTCGACTGAAAAAGATGCACAACGTGAACATTGTGAGTTAAGTTTTATTAGGGGAAAAATGAGGACTCAGCCTGGGAAACAGCACCTCAGAGAGCTCTGAGGAACTGTTCCAAAGATGTAGTGGGGAAAGCCAATATATAAGATCTTGGTGAAGTGAGAGTTCAATGCAATCAGGAGCTTACTTTACAAGAAAAGTTTTTCTGCCAATCATGAGGAGCTGATGTCACTATGAAGGGATCTCGTGCTTTCCTAGACATGAAGAGATGCAAGGATTGGGATCATGAAATCAGTTCCTGAAAATATCTAAGATCCAGTTTCCCTGGAGCACAGGGTGCCCCACTCTCCACCCTGACTTCCCCTCAGGTGTGTCGAAGGTCAGCAGCTGCAGCAGCTCAGGGTTCAATCTCAGGAGAGGCAGATGGCAAATGCCCTTGTGGTTCAGTCACTGATAAATGCTCTTGGCAAGTGCCAAATTGTGGTTGCCAGTGCTTGCTTGGACAGTCCCAATCCCAGAGGAGCCTGCTGGGCTACAAAGAGTTAGAAACAACTCATGGGGTCGCAAAGAGTCAGGAACGACTGAGCTACTGAGCATGAAATAGATGTGTAGTATCTTATTGTGGCTTTATTAGATGAGGGTCCATCTAGTCAAAGCTATGGTTTTCCCAGTAGTCATGTGTAGATGTGAGAGTTGGACCATAAAGAAAGCTGAGTGCCGAAGAATTGATGCTTTTGAACTGTGGTGTTGGAGAAGACTCTTGAGAATCCCTCGTACTGCAAGGAGATCCAACCAGTCCATCCTAAAGGAACTCAGTCCTGAACATTCATCAGAAGGACTGATGTTGAAGCTAAAACTCCAATACTTTGGCCACCTGATGTGAAGAACTGACCCATTTGAAAAGACCTTGATGCTGGGAAAGATTGAAGGCGGGAGGAGAAGGGGATGACAGAGGATGAGACGGTTGGATGGCATCACCGACTCAATGGACATGAGTTTGAGTAAACTCCAGGAGTTGGTGATGGACAGGGAAGTCTGGTGTGCTGCAGTCCATGGGGTCGCAAAGAGTCAGACAGAACTGAGCAACTGAACTGAAGTATCTTATTGTGGTTTTAATTAGATTGTTCTAAAGACTGATGTAAAACAAACAAACAAAAAAGTCACCTGTATATCTTCTTGGTGAAATGTGTCTTCAATGCTCTTTGCAATCTTTTAATTTACAAGAAAAATATAACTCTGGTCCTTCTGAAGACCAAAATACATCTCTCATATTATGTTTGGTCTTCCTTCCCAGTTCCAGGTTCACAGCGCCCCAAACTCTTGGAATTTCCTAAGTGTTCAAAGTGACAAAGTGTGTCTTTTGCTATGTTAATAAGGAGACTTTTGGAAAGTCCCTGAGGATGTAGACCTTCTGATTAGGGAGCCCCACTCCTGACCTCCAGGGAGAGAAGAGGGGCTCGAGGGTAAATCACATCGATGGCCAGTCCTTTAACCAGCCATGCCTATGTGATGAAGCCTTTGTAAATACCCAAAAGGACGGGGTGCAGAGAGCTTCTGGTTTGGTGGCCATCTGGAGTTTGGGGACCACGGGGCTGTCCAGTGCATGGAAGCCCCATGCACTCTCCCCGTAGCATCTGGCTGTTCCCAACGTACATCCTTTATAATAAACAGGTGATCAAGGAGGTATAATGTTTCTCCGGTTCAGTGAGCTGCTCTAGCCAATTAATCAAAACTAAGAAGGGGACCATGGAAGCCAGTGGGTCAGAAGGACAGATAACAACTTGGACTTGTGACTGGCATCTGAAACCCAAGGTGGTCACTGGAACTTCCAGTCTATAGCCAGTGGGGTCAGAAGCATTTGGACTTGTAACTGGCCTCTGAAATAGGGGTGAGTGAGCAGTCTTGTGGGACTTAGCCCTCTACTGATGGAGTCTAATGCTGTGTCCAGGTATATAGTGTTAGAATTGAGTTGAACTTTCAGACACCTAGCAGTATCCAAGGATTGCTTGTTGGAAGGTGTGGGAAATCCTTCACTGTCATGTTGAAATTGGGTCTAGGAGCCCTGAGTCTCACATTTTGCCCCTTTTAACTAAGCTGTTTATTTTCTTATTATTGAAGTCTAAAGAATATTTACATATTTTGGAGTCAAATCCCTTATCAGATATTTGCTTTGCAAAGACTATTTTTTCCCCAACCTATGGCTTTTCTTTTCATGTTCTTAACAATGTCATTCAAAAGGCAGAAGGTCTTACATTTAATGACTTCCAAGTTATGTTTTTTTCTTATGTTTCATGTTCTTGGTGTCAAATCTAAGTAACCTTTGACTATGCATGGTTACAAGAGTTTTCTCTTGTATTTCTTCCAGAAGTGTTATAACTTTAAGTTTTACATTTGGATCTTTGAACTAATTGTAAAAACTTTTGTATATGGTGCAAGACATGAATCCAGGGTGGGTTTTTTGTTTGTTTGCTGCGTATTTCAGCTGAATGTTTCAGGAGTATTTGTTGAAAATACTCTAGTTTCCCTGTATAATTTTCCTTGCACATTTACTGGAGGTTCATTGACTACGTAAGTGTGGGTCTATTTCTGGGCTATGTTTTTATGTATTTATGTTCCATCACCCTATTTGTCTGTCTTGGTGTAAGTACCATATTATTTTTAATACTGTAGTTTTACATTCCCTTAAAATCGGGTAGTTTTAGTCTTCCAACTTTGATTGTTTTAGAAGCCTTTTTGGCATTACCGTATGGATTTTAAATTCAGCCTGCTAATTTCTACAAAACACTCTACTGGAGTTGATTGAAATTATGCTGAATCTATAAATAAATTGCAGGAGAGCTGGTAGGAAGCCAGTGTTTCACTCATTTGTTTTGGTTTTCTTTCATTTCTCTCAACGATGTTTGGAAGTTTTCAGCTACAGTTTTTCACATTTTTGTCAAAATTTTCCCTATGCATATATTTCATATTTTATGTTTCTCTAAGTGGAATCTTTAATATTTAAGTATCTGATTATTTGTTGTCAGTGTTAATAGAATTGATTTTTGTATACTCATATCTTAAGATCTTGATAATGTCACCTCTTAACTGTAATACTTTTTTTTAGATGCTATCAGATTTTCTACAAAGATTATCATGCCATCTGAGAATATTGATCATTCTGCCTCTTGCCTACCTGTCTGAAATTTTTTTTTTGTTTTTGTTTGCATCATTGCACTAGCAATCGCTCTAACACAATGCTTGACAAAAGGATGGCTTCAGTTTGGGACTATTACAAATAAAATTTCCTTACTTCTTATTTTAGAGGGAATTATTTAGCATTTCATGATTAATATAATATTAACTGAAAGTTTTTGTAGATGCCTTTTATTATGTTGAGAAAGTTCTCTTTTTCAGTTTGTACAGAATTTTTCTCATGAATAGATATTAAATTTTGTCAAATGCTTTTTTCTGAATATATTGAAATAATAATATAGTTTTTCTTTTTTAGTATGTCAATATGGTGAATTATGTTTAATGATTTTTAATGTAACTCAACTTTGCATTCCTAAGATAAACCTTACTTGGGAATGATGTATCATCTTTTTTATATGTTGGGTGACTTCCTAAAATTTTGTGAAGAATCTTTGTGTCCAGTTTAATGTGCAATTCAGGTCTGTAGTTTGGTTTTTTGGCAATATCTCTGCTCTCTGGTTTTTGTTTGTTTGTTTGAATTGTTTTGGGTATCAGACTCATTCCTTCTTCATAGAATGAAGTGGGGAATATACTTTCCTCTTGAATTATTTGGAAACTTTGTGTAAAATGAGTATTGTTTATTGCTTAAGGATCTAGTGAAATCCTCAGGGAAAGCCATCTGATCTTGAAGTTTTCTTTTTGGGAAGAATTTTCACTTCAAGTCCCATTTCATTAATAGATGTGGGACTATTCATGTTACCTAATTCTTTTTCAATGAGCTTTAGCAGTTTATGTCTTTAAGGAATTTGCTCATTTTATCTATTTATACAATATATTGGCATGAAATGGTTTCTATATTCATTTATTATCTGTTTAACATCCACACAATTGGTTTTGATGTCATGTCACATTTTATATTTACAGTTGACCTCTCTTATCGTGATCAATCTGGCCAACATTTATCGGGTTGTATTGATCTCACGTGATTTAATTGATTTTTCCCTTTTATTTCCTTAATTTGTATTTATTTCTACTCTGACCTTTTTTTGTTTCCCTCTTTTGTTTTCTCTTTAAATTGGAAGCTGAGTTCTTTGAGACTTTTTATCTTGCTTTCTTTTTTTTTTCCTAATGTGAGCATTTAGTGCTTTTCCTCTCTCTTTCAGAATTCTATTAACTGTATGCCATACATTGTGATGGTGGAGAAGGGGGCAACAGAGGATGAAATGGTTGTGTGGCATCACCAGCTCAATGGATATGAGTTTGAGCAAACCCCAGGAGAGCGTGAAGGTCAGGGAAGCCTGGCGTGTGGCAGGCTTGGAAAGAATATGTATGCTGCTGGTTTTAGCTGGAGTGTTCAATAAATGTCAATTTAGGGCAAGCTAATTGATAGTCTTGTTCAACTGCTCTGTGTCTTTACTGAGTTTCTGTTTCCTTATATTAATTATTGAAAGAGACTTGCTAAAATCTCTGATGATAATGATGGATGTGCTTCTTTTCTCAGTTTATTCGTTTTTGCTTATCTATTTTTAAGATCTATTGTAAAGTAAAGAAACATTTAGGATTGTTACATCCACTTGAAGAACTGACCCTGTGGTCTTGAAATTACTCTTTATCCAAGTAATGTTCTTTGCTCTAAGATCTGCTTTGCTTGTTATTAATATGGCCACTCACTTTATTATTATTATTATTAGTGTGCAATTACCATCTTTTACTTTTAGTTTATTTGTGTTTTTACTTTTAAAGTGAGTCTTTAATAGGCAGCATACTTATGTGCATGCTAAGTCGCTTCAGTTGTGTCCAATTCTTTGAGACCCTATGGACTGTAGCCCGCCAGGTTCCTCTGTCCATGAGATTCTCCAGGCAAGAACACTGGAATAGGTTGCCATGCCTTCCACCACGGGGATCATCCAACCCAGGGATCCAACCTGTGTCTCCAGCGTCTCCTGCACTGGTAGGCAGATTCTTTACCACTGGTGCCACCTGGGAGGTCCAGGCAGCATATACTTGAGCATTGTTCTATTATTTATTTATTTGCAAGAGCCTTGCTGTTTATTTAAAGAAGACTGAAGAATTATTCACAAAATGGGCTTGAAGTTAAACATCTAAACAGCAAATGCATTCCTCTTGGTTTTACTTTTCTCAGTTTCCTGTGTGCTCAATCACTAAGTCATGTCCCACTGACTCTTTGTGACCCTGTGGACTGGGGGCCACCAGGCTCCACTGTCGAATTGTCCAGGGAATAATACTGGAGTGGGCTGGCATTTTCTCCCCCAGGGGATCTTCCTGACCCAGGGATGGAACCCATCTCCTACACTGGCAGGCAGAACGTTACCACTGAGCCACCTGGGAAGCCCCTCCAAAAAGCCTGTCGCCACTTCTCCTTCCAGGCCATTGCAGCCCTGTGTCATCCCAGGCCCTCCAGTGGGGGGAGCGTGCAGGGAATGGGACAGTTACCAAGGCAGCGTTTCAGGAGTGTTGGTGGCATTCACTCCATTTTTCTCTCAACCTTTGAGTCAGGGCTCAGCTGCAGGGCGTATCAAGCACTTTAACAGTAGAGTTTGCTAGGAGTCATGTATGGATGTGAGAGTTGGACTATAAAGAAAGCTGAGCACTGAAGAATCGATGCTTTGGAACTGTGGTGTTGGAGAAGACTCTTGAGAGTCCCTTGAACTGCAAGGAGATCCAACAAGTCCATCCTAAAGGAAGTCAGTCCTGAATATTCATTGGAAGGACTGATTCTGAAGCTGAAACTCCAATCCTTTGGCCATCTGATGGGAAGAGCTGACTCACTTGAAAAGACCCTGAAGCTGGGAAAGATTGAAGGCAGGAGGAGAAGGGGACGACAGAGGATGAGGTGGCTGGATGGCATCACCAACTCGATGCACATGAGTTTGGGTAAACTCGGGAGCTGGTGATGGACAGGGAGGCCTGGTGTGCTGCAGTCCTTGGGGTCACAAGAGTCAGAAATGACTGAGCGACTTCACTTTGCTAGGATGGGAAATCCAGATCTTCACAGAGCTGTGCTGCACAGGTGTAACCGTCTGTAGGCACACACCTGAAACAGTGGCTCTCATGAGGCCCCTTCTCCGTGGGAATCAGTGTAAAATTCAAAAGATTATCTGGCTTCATGATTCATTTCTCACCACCTCCCAGTCATCCTCCCACACTCCGTTTTATTTTCTTTTTAAAACTTTTTATTTTATATTGCCATATAGCTGATTACCAATGTTGCGTTAGTCTCAGGAGTGCAGCAAAGTGATTCAGTGACAGTCTACATACATCTGTTCTTTTTCAGATTCTTTTCCCACATAGGTTATTACAGAATATTGCTCTATGCTACACAGTAGGTTCCCTGTGCCACACAGTAGGTCCTTATTGGTTATCTATTTTGTATACAGCAGTGAATATTATCCTTTTACCCAAGCCTACATTCTCTGCTTTTTTGAGTGGACTATTTACATTTAAAGTGACTATAATATTCTGTTTACATTTATTAATTTCTTACTTATTTTCTATTACTTTCTATTTGTTTTCTTCTCTTTTGTCTTCCACATCTGTCTTGAGAAACTTGGATATTTGTTGAAGGGATATTTGTGGTATTAAAGCATTACAGGTAACCAGCTATCAGGAGCAGTAGTACAATTGTGATTGTATTGTTAACATAGACACGATTTTTTTTTTAGATATACAAAGTAAAAATTTGTGACTGAAATGATAAGATAGTTGAGATTTTCTTCAAAATAATGTGAGAAGTTTAAGTATGTGGGTCTATGGATGAAAAAAATATATTGGCTCTAAGTTAATAAAAGCGATGGATTCCTGAGAGTTTATTATACTGTTCTATCTTGTTTGCATTTGACATTTTTCATAATAAAATATTTTTAAATAAGAAAATCCAAACCAGATTTTAAGACTTACCTGACAGAGTTGTGTGTAGGATAAACTCTCAGTGCAAATCCCACAGCAAATAACTGGCCCATAATGGGGACTTGATATGTCTCAGTTACTGCCGCCAACTTCACAAACAGATGTAAAGTCTTGCAGTAAGGATTTGTACAACATGTGCTTCACTGACTCATAAAGCTTTGGGAACTGTCTCATCCCTACCTGAATCCACCCATTAGTAGAAGGTAGAAAGTTGTCACTTCTTTCTTTAGGGCACAGCCTTCATTCAATAAGTTGCTATGGCGATGTGTTAAATAAACTCTCAGGCATTCACTTCATAGCAAGTAGATGGGGAAACAATGGAAACAGTGACAGACTTTATTTTGGGGGGCTCCAAAATCACTGCAGATGGTGACTGCAGCTATGAAATTAAAAGACTCTTACTCCTTGGAAGGAAAGTTATGACCAACCTAGATAGCATATTCAAAAGCAGAGACATTACTTTGCCAACAAAGGTCTGTCTAATCAAGGCTATGGTGTTTCCAGTAGTCATGTATGGATGTGAGAGTTGGACTGTGAAGAAGGCTGAGCGCCGAAGAATTGATGCTTTTGAACTGTGGTGTTGGAGAAGACTCTTGAGAGTCCCTTGGACTGCAAGGAGATCCAACCAG
Source organism: Bos indicus (assembly GCF_029378745.1). Lineage (NCBI taxonomy): Eukaryota > Metazoa > Chordata > Mammalia > Artiodactyla > Bovidae > Bos > Bos indicus. The sequence goes on from NC_091786.1 coordinate 44,489,486, forward strand.
TCCATTCTGAAGGAGATCAGTCCTGGGTGTTCATTGGAAGGAATGATGCTGAAGCTGAAACTCCAATACTTTGGCCACCTCATGCAAAGAGTTGACTCATTGGAAAAGACTGTGATGCTGGGAGGGTTTGGGGTCAGGAGGAGAAGGTGATGACAGAGGATGAGATGGCTGGATGGCATCACTGACTCGATGGACATGAGTTTGAGTGAACTCTGGGAGTTGGTGATGGGCAGGGAGGCCTGGTGTGCTGCAGTCCATGGGGTCACAAAGGGTTGGACATGACTGAGCGACTGAACTGAACAGTCACTCAGTCCTGGAGTTTTCTGTGTCCTTAAAAGTATAGGACTTAAAAACTTAAAAGAAAATTAAATATAAAATTTTAATACTTTCTTACCTGTTTTTGTGTTTTGTTTTTGTTTTTCCACCAAGTCCTTCCCCCACTCTTGGGCAAAATCCTTTGTTGTGCCACCCAGTACTATTACAAAGAAGTAATTTACACCATCATAGCTAACTGTCAAATATTTTTAACATCCCAAAGCAAATAGCATATCCCAGGGAATATGCTTCCCAAAACAACAATATGCTTTCTTTGGCAAATAATCAATTTTGCTAATTATGATTTTATTTACATTAAAAAGTTAGAGATGCATAGCAATAAATATGTAATTGTATAATTAAATTTTCTTTAAAAATCATAATATTTACATTTATTTTTGGTGTATTAAAGACTTTTATATAGGTTTTATAGATATTTCTAATTCTCAGAGCTATGATAGAGATTCTTTTATTAATTTCATACATGAAAAATAATCCCTGAAATCCTAAAGAAGTTTTTTAGCATGCCCAAAGTCTCAAAACCAAATGAGTGGAAGATCCACAAACTTGTCTGAAGTCTATCACATTGAAAACCACAGTTCTTCAGTGAGGACAGCAAAATCATCATATACTAAATTACATTTTAATACCTAATATGTATATATTAAAACTGTTTAGAGAACATTTAGGATCTTCATATAATAAAGGCTGAATTTTGCTGTCTGATAGAAATATATATTTTATACATAATGAAACACATTCATATGCTTCACATTAAAAGAACTAATAACAAAAAATAATTTTAAAAACTGAATTATTTCTTTCCTCCTAACAACAGCTACAGAGACGTTTGATTAGTAGATGCAGATTATTACTTTGTTTAGTTGCTAAGTTGTGTCCTACTCTTTTTCCACCCCACGGGCTGTCCATGTGATTCTCCAGGCAAAAGTCCTGGAACAGGTTGCCATTTCCTTCTCCATAGGCTATTCCCAACCCAGGGAAGCCATGTCTCCTGCATTGCAGGCGGGTTCTTTACTGCTGAGCCACCAGGGATTTGGTTTATTGCAAGGTTTCATGTTTACACGGTGTGAGGAAATGCCTTCCAGTTACCTCACAGGACCGTCAACGTCACCAAGTGAATGCTCACAGCTCCAGAATGTTCGTACAACAGCCTGTTACTGAAAAGAATATATTATGACTCCTGGGAAAACCTGTGGGATAAAAGCAGTTATCCCTTTTGCTAATCTTTCCCCCTGACCCCCCACGCTTTATGGCAACTGGTCAAAAGAATTTTAAAGAAAAAAAACAGTTGGGGAAAATTCATTTAATCATTACTCTACCTAAGGAATGGCCCAAATCTCTTAATACAAGTCCAGAGGAATTTCTGCTGTATATAGCATCACCGACTCAAAGGACATGGGTTTGGGGGGGCTCCGGGGTGGTGATGGACGGGGAGGCCTAGCACGCTGCCGTTCATGGGGTCGCAAAGAGTCGGACTTGACTGAGCAACTGAACTGAACTGAATAGAACTGGTTAGATTGTTCTGAAAGTAAACCTCAAGGGCCAAAACATGACTTTTCCTCCAAAAGAATGATAAGTTATTTCCACAATCATGTATTTTGAGCAAAATGTAATAAATCAAATAAATTCAAACACATGCGCTGAAAGGTTCTAGAGAAGCAAAGAGGGATTTTGAATCCCCTTTCTGGCCACATTCTGACAAATACTTAAGTGACTCTTCTGAGTCAGATACTGTTTTGAGGCATTGATGACATCATGGGGATCAAGGCAGACACACCCCAGCCTCCAGCAGACCTTATATTTTAGAGGGGGGCAGAAAGAGGGGAAATAAACCAACAGATTGATGAGCTAGGATGCCAGGTAGCAATCGTTGCAAACCCACCTAACACGGTTCAAAATGGAATAACGCCTGTCAGTAGCCACTCAGAACTGGACCTTTCTGAGGTCAGTAAGTCTATTCTCAGAAAAACCACACCTCACAGAGATGCACCCGCCCGGATACTGCTGGGGGCCAGAGAAGACCTGAGCTCACCCTACTGTTTCCTGCAGCTCGCCCATTGCTGCTGCTGCTACTGCTAAGTCGCTTCAGTTGTGTCCGACTCTGTGAGACCCCATAGATGGCAGCCCACCAGGCTCCCCCGTCCTTGGGATTCTCCAGGCAAGAACACTGGAGTGGGTTGCCATTTCCTCCTCCAATGCATGAAAGTGAAAAGTGAAAGTGCTCAGTCATGTCTGACTCTTGGTGACCCCATGGACTGCAGCCCACCAGACTCCTCCATCCATGGGATTTTCCAGGCCTGTTAGAGCTCAACAAAAGGCTCAAACCATCACCCTTGGGGCCCACGCCACTCCATGGGTCTGGCCCCTTTCCTCTCTTGTAAAGTGAATAAAAACTTTCTTCTCTTCTCTGGTTAACACTTCTGTGAGTTCTTTCACAGCCTGGCTTGGCAACAATCATACGATGAAGACAAATGACATCATCCATGCATATGTATGGCTGTGTCCCTGCATGGTCCACCTGAAGCTATCAGAGCATTGCTGATTGGCTACACCCCAATACAAAATGCTTTGGTGTTAAAAAAAATAAAAAATTAAAAAAGAAATGACATAGTCCAAGAGAATAGAAAGGAGGGGTATCTTACAGACGGAAATATTGAGGAAAGAGCCAGAGGAGGTGACACTTCTGTGTGGCAGTGAATTAAATGAGTCAGTCTGCATGTAAATAATAAAAAGGAGAAGCTCCCAGGAGCCACATGTGCAAAGGCCCTGGGACTCGGATGGGACTGACACACATCAGGCTTGTACTGAGTTGGCCAAAAGTTCACTTGGATTTTTCCAAAACATCTTATAGGAAAACCCAGGGAACTTTTTTAAGCCAACCAATGCTCACAGAGTGAAGAGAAACTGTAGCTGCATTTTTCTATGGTTTATATTTCTTAGTAATGAGTTATGTAAGTTTCTTATAATGTTAGAGGTTTCTTCTTCCAAATCTGAGCCACCATGGTCTAGACGTTGGAAGAAATCAGAGGGCAATAAGGACCAAGCAAAGAAATATTTGGCTTCCCAGGTGGCACTAGAGGTAAAGAACCCACTGCCAACGCAGGTTGGACGTGAGCCACGTAAGAGAGTTCCCTGGGTTGGGAAGATCCCTGGAGAAGGGCACAGCAATCCCCTCCAGGGTGCTTGCCTGGAGAATCCCCGTGGACAGAGGAGGCTGGTGGGCCATGGTCCAAAGAGTCAGACATGAATGAAGCGACTTGGCATGCGTGCATGCAAAGGAATATGATTTCACGCTTCCAACTAATAGCTGTGAGAGTATCTTCATAGGAGGAAATAAGTGTGTGTCCTTGCCAAACCTAACGCTGATAAATCACAAAAGTGACTTTGAAACCAACATCTCACCAACTTAGGTGGTCTGTCATGGTGATGGGGACATTTCCAGAAAAGGAAAAACAATCTCCTAATATATTTAAAAGATGACACGAACCAACCATATGCTGTCTATAAGAAACTCACCTCAACCAGAGGTAGGTTAAAAATAAAATGCTGGAGGATAGTATATCAGATGCCAAGATTTTTCAAAGGAAAGAAATAGTGAGTATATTAATATTAAATTATGTAGTCTTTACAGCAAAGAACATAACCAGAGAAATAGAATCATAGTATTCAATGATAAAAGGCAAGTCCACCATGCTGCAATACTAAATGTGCATGCAGCAAACAGCTGAACTGTCAAATGTGTGAAGCAGGAACTGACAAAAGCAGGAAGGAAGACAGAAAAATCTCAAAATTTAAGTACAGATTTAGCACCATTCTCACAACTGACAGAACAACTATAGAGGTAATCAGCTAGGTATTAAAGAACTGAAAACCATCAACCAAAAGGGTCTCAGTTACATTTGCTAAAAGATTCTACTCAACAACAGAATATACGTTCTTTCCAAGGGCCCACGGGACATGTACTAAGACAGGCTGCCTCGTGCATCAGAAGCAAATTGAAAAGACTTACACAAATTACGTTTTTTGAGCACACTGGGATCAAGCCAGAAGCAATAACAGAAATATAAGTGGGAAATCTCTGAAAAGTTGGAAACCAAGTAAAACATTTCTAAATGACTCTTGAGTTAAAGAGGAAGCTTCAAAAGAAATTAAAGATACATTGAACTTGAATAAAAATAAAACTATAGCATGAAATTTGTGGATACAACTGTAGCAGTTTTGAGAGGGAAATTTACAGTGTTGAATATTACATTATATAAGAGGAGAAGCATCCAATCATTAATATATCTCAGATCTCAAGGACTTAGAAAAAAGGGGCACAATAATTCCAAAGTGATTATAAAGAAGAAAATAATAAAGATAACAGATAAAATCAATGAAACTGAAAACAAGCAAGAACAGCAGATAAAATCAATGAAACAAAGTTCTTCTCTTTTAAATAATAAAACTATCAACTCTCTAGTAAGACTGACAAAAAGAGAGAGAGAGAAAGAAAGCACAGATCACTAATATTAGAAATGAGATAGAAAATATCACTATAGATGGTACAGACTTCCATGGATAATAAAGTTATACTAGTAACAATTATACACCCATAAATTTGACAACTTAAACAAATATACCAATGTCTCAAAAATCACAAAATCTACAACTCCTACAACATGAAATAAATAATTTGAAATACCCTGCAACTATTTAGTAAAGTAAATTTATAATTAATAACATCCCTAAAATTGTCTCCAAGTCCAGATGGTTTCATTGAAGAATTCTATCTAATGTTTAAAGAATTAACAATTCATAATCTCTTCCAAAAAGATAGTAAGATGAAGAGAAAATTTCCCAGTTTATTTTATGAAGTTAGTAACCCTGATAACAAAAACAAAGATAGCAATAAAAAAAAAATAGATAAGTTAAAACACAACCCAATATCCCTCTTGAACAGAGATATAAAAATTCTTAACAAAATAATCAGATCAGATCAGTCGCTCAGTCGTGTCTGACTCTTTGCGACCCCATGAATCGCAGCACGCCAGGCCTCCCTGTCCATCACCAACTCCTGGAGTTCACTCAGGCTCACGTCCATCGAGTCAGAGATGCCATCCAGCCATCTCATCCTCTGTCATCCCCTTCTCCTCTTGCCCCTAGTCCCTCCCAGCATCAGAGTCTTTTCCAATGAGTCAACACTTCGCATGAGGTGGCCAAAATACTGGAGTTTCAGCTTTAGCATCATTCCTTCCAAAGAAATCCCAGGGCTGATCTCCTTCAGAATGGACTGGTTGGATCTCCTTGCAGTCCAAGGGACTCTCAAGAGTCTTCTCCAACACCACAGTTCAAAAGCATCAATTCTTTGGCACTCAGCCTTCTTCACAGTCCAACTCTCACATCCATACATGACCACTGGAAAAACCATAGCCTTGACTAGATGGACTTTTGTTGGCAAAGTAATGTCTCTGCTTTTGAATATGCTATCTAGGTTGATCATAACTTTCCTTCCAAGAAGTAAGCGTCTTTTAATTTCATGGCTGCAGTCACCATCTGCAGTGATTTTGGAGCCCCCAAAAATAAAGTCTGACACTGTTTCCACTGTTTCCCCATCTATTTGCCATGAAGTGATGGGACCAGATGCCATGATCTTCGTTTTCTGAATGTTGAGCTTTAAGCCAACTTTTTCACTCTCCACTTTCACTTTCATCAAGAGGCTTTTTAGTTCCTCTTCACTTTCTGCCATAAGGGTGGTGTCATCTGCATATCTGAGGTTATTGATATTTCCCCCGGCAATCTTGATTCCAGCTTGTGTTTCTTCCAGTCCAGCATTTCTCATGATGTACTCTGCATATAAGTTAAATAAACAGGGTGACAATATACAGCCTTGACATACTCCTTTTCCTATTTGGAACCAGTCTTTTGTTCCATGTCTAGTTCTAACTGTTGCTTCCTGACCTGCATACAAATTTCTCAAGAGGCAGATCAGGTGGTCTGGTATTCCCATCTCTTTCAGAATTTTCCACAGTTTATTGTGATCCACACAGTCAAAGGCTTTGGCATAGTCAATAAAGCAGAAATAGATGTTTTTCTGGAACTCTCTTGCTTTTTTGATGATCCAGCAGATGTTGGCAATTTGATCTCTGGTTCCTCTGCCTTTTCTAAAACCAGCTTGAACATCAGGAAGTTCACGGTTCACATATTGCTGAAGCCTGACTTGGAGAATTTTGAGCATTACTTTACTAGAGTGTGAGATGAGTGCAATTGTGTGGTAGTTTGAGCATTTTTTGGCATTGCCTTTCTTTGGGATTGGAATGAAAACTGACCTTTTCCAGTCCTGTGGCCACTGCTGAGTTTTCCAAATTTGCTGGCATATTGAGTGGGGCACTTTCACAGCATCATCTTTCAGGATTTGGAATAGCTCAACTGGAATTCTATCACCTCCACTAGCTTTGTTCGTAGTGATGCTTTCTAAGGCCCACTTGACTTCACATTCCAGGATGTCTGGCTCTAGGTCAGTGATCACACCATCATGATTATCTGGGTCGTGAAGATCTTTTTTGTACAGTTCTTCTGTGTATTCTTGCCATCTCTTCTTAGTATCTTCTGCTTCTGTTAGGTCCATACCATTTCTCCCCTTTATCGAGCCCATCTTTGCATGAAATGTTCCTTTGGTATCTCTGATTTTCTTGAAGAGATCTCTAGTCTTTCCCATTCTGTTGTTTTCCTCTATTTCTTTGCATTGATCGCTGAAGTAGGCTTACCAAGTAGAATTCAATATTCAGCAATGTATAAATAATTTCTATCATGGCCAAGTGGGACGAGAAGCTAGAACAAGATGACAAGAATAAGACGGTAAGTAGGTCACGAAATAACTGAAAATGGAACCATTGTGATCAATAACTACAAGCGTACACAATGTTAGTTTATATTAATTTATATTATAAAACAAAATCCAATCTTGAGCTGTTATAAGAGACTAATGAAAAATCTATTTAACGAGGCATACAAAAAAGATGAACAAAATTACAACATTAAAATGGTAAAAAAAAAAAGTGTTCTGGATTCCAATTAATAGTGAGTAAAATGTTTCACTTTAAAAATTTAAAGAACACCGAGCAGGAAGCTTATGTGGACGGTTCTATAATGACACACCTATAGGCACCGTGCAATCAAATGCAGAAGCAAAACACATTTAAGCACAGCGCCAAGTTAAAGCTGGACAGCTACATATAAAACAAGGAAACCAGAACACCTCCTAACATAATACACAAAAATACACTCAAATGGGTTAAAGATTACATGTAAGGCTGGAAACTATAAAGCTCCTAGAGGATAGTATAGGAGGCACAGTCCTTGACATAAATCACAGCGAGATCCGCTGTGACCCACCTCCTAGAACAATGGAAATAAAAGCAAAACTGAACAAGTGGGACCTGATTACCTTAAACGTTTTGACACAGCAAAGAAAATATAAAGTAGGTGAAATAGCAACCCTCAGAATGGGAGAAAATAATACCAAACGAATCAACTGACAAAGGATTAATCTCCAAAACATACAAGCAGCTTATACAGCTCAATACCAGGAAAACAAAAAACCCAGTCAAAAAGTAGGCAGATTTTTAAAATTAAAAAAATTTCAGGTATACTCGTGCTCCCCATCCTGAACCCTCCTCCCTCCCCCCTCCCCATACCATCCCCCTGGGCCGTCCCAGCGCACCAGCCCCAAGCATGAAACATGTATATTATCATATGTGAAATGAATCGCCAGTCCAGGTTCGATGCATGATACAAGATGCTCGGGGCTGGTGCACTGGGATGACCCAGAGGGATGTGATGGGGAGGGAGGTGGGATGGGGGTTCAGTATGGGGAACACACATGCACCTGAGGCAGATTCATGTCAATGTATGGCAAAACCAATACAATATTGTAAAGTAAGTAGCTTCCAATTAAAATAAATAAATTTATGTTATATTTTAAAAAAAGAGAAAGAATGCTAGGGAGGAAGATGCAATATTTTTTCACTATAAGGATTTGAATTTCACTATAAGGATATACAATTAACAAGCGTAGCCTTACAGATACAGACACCTGAATGTCACCAAGCTTCCTCCTCCTTATGTGCAAATAAGATCAAATTAATACAAGTATCATTGCTAGCTTGCAGCCCACCATCTTTACAGCAATGTATTCTCTGTCATTATACCTTGCCTCCAGCTATGCAAGTTCTTCAAGCTTTCTTATTTCTTCCAACAGACCTAGGTGTCTGTAGAAGTCTTCCATGCTCACAGGTCGTTTTTAAACCATTGCTGTTTCTGCCGCCCTAGCTACGCAGAAGCCCTCTCCTGTGGTTGCAGTGGGTGATGCTGTAAATGCTGTGCCTCACCTCTGATCAACCTCCAGGTGAGCACCGAGATTTCACGTACTTCTCGTACATTTCCATCCTGGAGTACTGCTGGTGGACAGAGTTTATATTCTCTTGTCCACCCATTTTCAATCTTGTGTATAAATCCCTTCCCTCTATTCCCTGTGGTCTCACAGAAGGCTGGCAATATTGGATGGATTTTATTAAAGAATGAGTGGCAGATGCTTTGTGGGCTTGGATAGCTCTTGGGATTTCATCATGGCTTCTGTTATACCTGCTTCCTTGCTGGCTCCTCAGCCATCGCCTCGAGCTCCCAAGTTTCCGTGAGAAAGCCTATACTTCTTAGCGTGAAGGTTAAATAGGGTGACCGAATTTTAGAAAGGCAGCTCAGGACAAAGCCATATCAGACAAAAATATTACTATAATAGAATATATGAAATAACTGTCCACATATTAAATTATGAGTTATTATTTTAACACAAAAATATGAAAAACAGATGCTTGAAATTCTGTATTCCTTTTTGTTGTCTAAATTGTTTTTTATTGTTGTTATTCTCTGCTGTGTCCGACTCTTTGTGACCATATGGACTGTAGCCCACAAGGTTCCTCTGTCTGTGGGATTCTCCAGGCAAGAATTCTGGAGTGGGTGGCCATGCCCTCCTGCAGGGTGTTTCCTGGCACAGGGATCAAGCCCACGTCTCCTGCATTGGCAAGTGGGTTTTCTTATCACTGGCTCTACCTGGGAGTCTCCTGTTACATACAGCTGTTATTTAAGCACAACAATAGGACTAGTAACAGTGACAATTAATAGTAACTAACAGTAGGACTAATAAAAGGCAACATGTGTGAAAAATATAGCAGTGATTTTATGTTCCTTTTTGTCCTTTGATTTTGTGGTTTAACTTTAAAAATTCTTTATTTTTCAGGTCCCATTATTGTATATTCTAGAGGTACATAAATTTAAGTATTTTTAAAGGTGAACATCAACATAATGGACAGAGTTAAACAAATATTACCTACTGCTGCTAAGTCACTTCAGTCGTGTCTGACTCTCTGCGACCCCATAGACAGCAGCCCACCAGGCTTCCCCATCCCTGGGATTCTCCAGGCAAGAACACTGGAGTGGGTTGCCATTTCCTTCTCCAATGTATGAAAGTGAAAAATGAAAGGGAAGTCGCTCAGTCATGTCCGACTCTGTGCAACCCCATGGACTGCAGCCTACCAGGCTCCTCCATCCATGGGATTCTCCAGGCAAGAGTACTGGAGTGGGGTGTCATTGCCTTCTCTGAATATTACGTACATTTTATTTAAAATAACAATGGTGGGTTTTTTTTCCACAATAGAATAGGATACTTTTAATCTTTCTGTTTCTTTTCAATATACTTCTCTGAACTTCATTTTGCCTTTAGGATATCTTTTTATTCTTTTATGTAGTGGCAAAATTGAACACAGTTAAAGATGAAATTCACTTTGACTTGAAATTTTGTTCTTATCAAAGCTATACTACGTTGATTCTTGGTGCTAGTCTAATATGGTAGCATCAAACTAAACAGGATTTCAACAGAAGTATAAGAGCATGGAGTACTTAGGGTTTTACTTACCAGCAATGGCAGTCCTTTGCAATTTGTAGGAATTAATTTTCAATTTTCCAATAATGTCACCCAGGGACTCCTGGCTTTTGGTCTGACATGTAAAGGGGTTGGAAGCTATGAATCCTGTCCCTAAAATTGGAAAAAGGGTAAACAAACTGAAAATCACCAACTATTCCTTGATCTATCAAAGAATTGAGGTTATAGATCAAGACCCTACCCTAACATTGACGAGACAGTTGACTAAAGGGATTCACAGCTTACTTGGAGCAAAAGCACATGATTGAACTGAGTACCAGAAGGAATACTCAAGTGATAATTGCTGGAGGTTCAGCACTGACCAGCTTAAGAGTTATAAGCTCCTGGAGTTTTTTCAGATATAACACCAAAAGCACAATCAATCAAAAAAAATTGATAAGTGGAATATCATTGAAATTAAAAATGCTAGGAAGGCACTATTAAGAGAATGAAAAGATCAGTTACTGATTGAGAAAAGACATTTGCTAAAATCATCTCAAAGGACTTGCATGGAAAGTATATGAAGAAGTCAAAACTCAACAGTAAAGAAACAAACTCAGCGAAGTGGGTGTAGAGAGAACACATCTCAACGTGATAAAGGCCACACATGACAAACGACAGCTAACACCAAACTCCGTGGTGAAAGGTTTAAACTTTTCCTTTAAGACCAGGAAGAAGACAAGGGTGTTGACTCCTGCTGCATCAACATTGCAGATTATTTGGTCGATAAAGGATGTATATGAATGAAATATCAGACCCTTTTTCTTCACTGAGAGAAAACTTGGAAGATGCTGGCGAGTGTCTGGAAGAAAGAATGTGTTTCTGCATCATCGCGGACGTTGAGAGTAACTCTGTTTAGACTTATATTTAAATTGTCTTAAGTGCTTTAAAAATTAATCTATAAAACCAAAAACAAAATACTTCAATAAAAAAGAACAAAAATCCCAATTATAAAATGTGAAAAATGTTTGAAGCTCAACAAAGAAAATGCACAGATGGCAAATAAACATGAGAGAAAGATGCTAACATTGTACGTCATTAATGAACTGCAAATTAAACGAAGAAGGAGATGCAGCTACATGCCTTTTATAGCGACTACAATAAAAAGCACAATAAAGTCATCCACATTGTATCTATATGCTTGTTTTGGCAGATGAACAGCTTGCCATTCAGGTCATTTTCATCTATAAAGTTTTTATATAGATTAGCCATGTCTAAAATACCCATCATTCTTAAGCATTCAGAAGTTCAATGGATTTCATAAGTTATATTCCTACAGGAAAATGGTTTTAATACCCAGAGATAATTTGAACTTGTAAAATCAAAATTGGATTCCAAATTTTAAATTACAGTTTTTGTAAAGATGTTGAGAAAGTCCTATTAAACTCGGCTTCCCTTTTCTGTAGACGTACTTTTGAATTTCCAGTAAATGTGTCGTGTGTTTCATTATATGAATTTTTGTTGCAACCTACACATAGTATCAAATAACTCAGGAGCAGTCAGGTCATCCTTTTCCTGACTCATCATGGCCCCTTTAAGATCATTAAACAGTTTAAGAGAAACAGCACACAAGTTTCTGTTTTATTGTAATTCTTTTCCCATTTTTTATCCTCCATGTTCAGTTCAGTTCAGTTCAGTTCAGTCGCTCAGTCATGTCCGACTCTTTGCAACCCCATGAATTGCAGCACACCAGGCCTCCCTGTCCATCACCAACTCCAAGAGTTCACTCAAACTCACGTCCATCAAGTTGGTGATGCCATCCAGCCATCTCACCTTGTCGTCCCCTTTTCCTCCTGCCCCCAATCTCCCAGCATCAGAGTCTTTTCCAGTGAGTCAAGTCTTTGCATGAGGTGGCCAAAGTACTGGAGTTTCAGCTTTAGCATCATTCCTTCCAAAGAAATCCCAGGACTGATCTTTAGAATGGTCTGGTTGGATCTCCTTGCAGTCCAAGGGACTCTCAAGAGTCTTCTCCAACACCACAGTTCAAAAGCATCAATTCTTCGGTGCTCAGCCCTTTTCACAGTCCAACTCTCACATCCATACATGACCACTGGAAAAACCATAGCCTTGACTAGATGGACCTTTGTTGGCAAAGTAATGTCTCTGCTTTTGAATATGCTATCTAGGTTGGTCATAACTTTCCTTCCAAGGAGTAAGCGTCTTTTTTTTTTTTTTCAGATTTTTTTAAAATTTTATTTTATTTTTAAACTTTACAATATTGTATTAGTTTTGCCAAATATCAAAATGAATCCGCCACAGGTATACCTGTGTTCCCCATCCTGAACCCTCCTCCCTCCCCATACCCTCCCTCTGGGTCATCCCAGTGCACCAGCCCCAAGCATCCAGTATCGTGCATCGAACCTGGACTGGCGACTCATTTCATACATGATATTATACATGTTTCAATGCCATTCTCCCAAATCTCCCCACCCTCTCCCTCTCCCACAGAGTCCATAAGACTGATCTATACATCAGTGTCTCTTTTAATTTCATGGCTGCAATCACCATCTGCAGTGGTTTTGGAGCCCAAAAAATAAAGTCTGACACTGTTTCTACTGTTTCCCACTGTTTCTCCATGTAAATATTTCTAAATTGAAGAACATTTTTCTTGTCCCAAACTTTTGAAATATGATTTTACAATAGCCCAACATTTTAATATATCTCCTGTGACTCAGTGGTTAAGAATTCACCTGCAATGCAGTAGACACATGAGATCAGACACAGGAGACCAATCCCTGGGTCAGGAAGATCCCCTGGAGAAGGAAAGGGCAACCAGCTCCAGTATTCATGCCTGGAGAATTCCATGGATAAAGGAGCCTGGTGGGCTACAGTCCATGGGGTCGGAAAGAGTCAGAAACGACTGAGCAACTGAACATCACAGAGTCATCCTCTAGACACGTAAAAGGCTATCGTCTTTTATTTCAATAACGTCTAAAACACCTTAAATGTTCCTCTGCACATTTCAAGGAAACTGAAAAGTGATTAAAAAAATTCTCATTACAAAATCCTCACTCTCACAGATAAGCAAATCACACACTTCAGCACTGTTGTGTAGAGGTTTGCAGAAAATTCAACAAGGTAAAATCTTTTTGTTTTCTTTTGTAAGACATTTATAAACTGAATGGAATTTTTCAAAATTTACTTTTGCTTTATTGGCCAAATCAACAGTTTGATGAGCAGAGTTTAGAGGGTATTTAGAGCAGGATACAACATTTTTTTTTTTACATGTACTCATGTTTCATTAAAATCTTCACAGAAATTTAGAAACCAATTTCAAACTACCTTCTTCAAATCAAAGTACCTGATAGCTAGGGATAACATTTTCATTTGTTTGCTTTTTCTGTGATTCAGCTCATCACTTGAGATACTATAAAATATATGATTCTTAATAAGATATGACAGAAAGGGCTATACACTCCAAGAAACCAAGAGATTTTCAAAAGTTCTCCTTTTGTTTACTCATAAGACATTTTAGTTTGCATCTGTAAACTAGGAAATGCAGCAACACATTTTCATAGGATAAGAAACATAGTGATGCAATATTGTCCAGAGTGCAGCTCACTTACTGGAGGCACCGTCTTGGCCTCCACTGTGTTCTGCCAGGGTGGGGCCTCTCTTGCAAGCGCCCTTGTCCATCTGGCTAAAGAGGTAAATGAGGGCAGGCTTGAATCCCATGGACCCCACGTAATGTTCACGGAAGCAACACCTAGAATCGAGGTCACAGAAGCAGCCTAGAGGTCCATTGACAGATGAATGGGAAAGGAAGTTGTGGTGCATTTACACAGTGGAATATTACTCAGCCATAAAAATGAATGGACTTGTGGTACATTTACACAGTGGAATGTTACTCAGCCATGAAAATGAATGGACTTGTGGTACATTTACACAGTGGGATGTTACTCAGCCATAAAAATGAATGGACTTGTGGTGCATTTACACAGTGGAATATTACTCAGCCATGAAAATGAATGGACTTGAGCCAGTAAGTGGGTGAACCCAGAGCCTGTTTTACAGAACAAAGTAAGTAGAAAGAGAAAAACCAGTATCATATATTAACACATACACATGGAATCTAGAAAAACGATACTGAAGGACCGAGCAGAGAACAGACTTATGACAATGCAGGGGAGGGTGAGAGTAGGATGAAGTGAGGAAAGAGCACTGACATGTGCACACCCACGTGTAACACAGATCGTGGGAATGACATGTGCACACCCACGTGTAACACAGATCGTGGGAATGACATGTGCACACCCACGTGTAACACAGATCGTGGGAATGACATGTGCACACCCACGTGTAACACAGATCGTGGGAATGACATGTGCACACCCACGTGTAACACAGATCGTGGGAATGACATGTGCACACCCACGTGTAACACAGATCGTGGGAATGACATGTGCACACCACACATGTAACACAGATCGTGGGAATGACATGTGCACACCACACGTGTAACACAGATCGTGGGAATGACATGTGCACACCCACATGTAACACAGATCGTGGGAATGACATGTGCACACCCACGTGTAACACAGATCGTGGGAATGACATGTGCACACCACACGTGTAACACAGATCGTGGGAATGACATGTGCACACCACACATGTAACACAGATCGTGGGAATGACATGTGCACACCCACGTGTAACACAGATCGTGGGAATGACATGTGCACACCACACATGTAACACAGATCGTGGGAATGACATGTGCACACCACACATGTAACACAGATCGTGGGAATGACATGTGCACACCCACGTGTAACACAGATCGTGGGAATGACATGTGCACACCACACGTGTAACACAGATCGTGGGAATGACATGTGCACACCCACGTGTAACACAGATCGTGGGAATGACATGTGCACACCACACGTGTAACACAGATCGTGGGAATGACATGTGCACACCCACGTGTAACACAGATCATGGGAATGACATGTGCACACCACACATGTAACACAGATTGTGGGAATGACATGTGCACACCCACGTGTAACACAGATCGTGGGAATGACATGTGCACACCACACATGTAACACAGATCGTGGGAATGACATGTGCACACCACACATGTAACACAGATCGTGGGAATGACATGTGCACACCCACGTGTAACACAGATCGTGGGAATGACATGTGCACACCACACATGTAACACAGATCGTGGGAATGACATGTGCACACCCACGTGTAACACAGATCGTGGGAATGACATGTGCACACCACACGTGTAACACAGATCGTGGGAATGACATGTGCACACCCACGTGTAACACAGATCGTGGGAAGCTGCTAAATAGCACAGGGAGCCCAGCCTGGTGGGAACCTAGAGGGGCGGGATGAGAGGAAGGGAAGGAGGCTCAGAAGGGAAGGAGTATATGTATAATTATGACTGATTCATGTTGTGGTGTGGTAGAAACCAACACAAAATTGTAAAGCAATTTCACACCAATTAAAAAATTATTACAAAAAATTAAAAGGACCTGCTGTATACTATGGGTGACTTTACGCAATACTCTGTAATGGTCTATATGGGAAAATAATCTTCAGTTCACTTCAGTTCAGTCGCTCAGTCGTATCTGACTCCTTGCATCCCCATGGTCTGCAGCACACCAGGCCTCCCTGTCCATCACCAACTCCTGGAGTTTACTTAAACTCATGTCCATCGAGTCAGTGATGCCATCCAGCCATCGCATCTTCTGTTGTCCCCTTCTCCTCCTACCTTCAGTCTTTCCCAGCATCAGGGTCTTTTCCAATGAGTCAGTTCTTCCGCATGAGGTGGCCAAAGTATTGGAGTTTCAGCTTCAACATCAGTCCTTCCAATAAACACCCAGGACTGATCTCCTTTAGAATGGACTGGTTGGATCTCCTTGCAGTCCAAGGGACTCTCAAGAGTCTTCTTCAACACCACAGTTCAAAGGCATCAGTTCTTCAGTGCTCAGCTTTATTTACGGTCCACCTCTCACATCCATACATGACTACTGGAAAAACCATAGCCTTGACTAGACGGACCTTTGTTGGCAAAGTAATGTCTCTGCTTTTGAATATGCTATCTAGGTTGGTCATAACCTTCCTTTCAAGGAGTAAGCATCTTTTAATTTCATGGCTGCAGTCACCATCTGCAGTGATTTTGGAGCCCCCAAAAATAAAGTCTGTCAATGTTTCCATTGTTTCCCCATCTATTTGCCATGAA
This sequence comes from Bos indicus, assembly GCF_029378745.1. Lineage (NCBI taxonomy): Eukaryota > Metazoa > Chordata > Mammalia > Artiodactyla > Bovidae > Bos > Bos indicus. The sequence continues at coordinate 44,505,988 of NC_091786.1, forward strand.
GTGCTGGGACCATATGCCATGATCTTTGTTTTCTGAATGTTGAGCTTTCAGGGGAAAAAAAAAAGAGTGGATAAAAAAATAAAATAATTTGGGAAATGCAAACTGCAGCCAACTACGGGCAAGTCTGGTGAGAGTTTGGGATGAGTTGTATTTACAGGCAGGGAATGCAAAGACTGCCTGAGGGTGGGATGTCCAGATTAGAGTCCATGTGGTAAGTTAATTGGCTTAAAGGGGGTAGGGATTCTTGGCAGATACTCCTTGGTCAGGGGATCAATTACAGTTTTCTGTAGATCAGGCAGGGGAAATGAGTCTCCCTGTTCTTGAGATTCTCCCCTTTGCTCACCTTGCTCCCCGCCGCCTTAAATGTATGGGATTCTCCATTTCATTTCAGATTGAAATCCTTTCACATTCTAGATAATAGCCGGCAGAGTCACAAGCAAATATAAGTTTCGGATGTGACCTTGCCAACGGCCCTTGTGGTCAAGTCTGCCTCTTCTCCCAGGGCCCTCCCTTGTGTGCTTCTTAGAGAAGACTCCCATGGAGCTTGTTAAAGCTCCACTGTTTTGGTTTGAACGGACTCACCCAGCCTTAGCCTCGCTACCCAAATAACCCTACGCACTAACCCTAATAAAGGGACAGTCCCAAGCCCTGTAGCTGTCTCTGCCTGAGCCCTGCATTGACTTCTCCATGTGGACCCTTGAGGCATGCTGCATACTTCTTTCAAGATCCATCAGTCTTAAGCTTCTCTATTTCACTTTCCCTAGTAGTCTTTTGTTGAATCCAGGCTCACAATCCAACCGTAGATCCAGGGTTCTATTTACCAATTACTAATTTGAAAAAGCCAAAACAGACGTGCGCTTGCTAAGTTGCTTCAGTCGTGTCCGACTCTTTTCAACCTTATGGACTGCAACCCACCAGGCTCCTCTGTCCATGGGATTCTCCAGCAGGAACCCTGGAGTGGGTGGCCATTTCCTTGTCCAGGGGATCTTCCTGACCCGGGGATGGAATTCACATCTCTTAGGTCTGCTGCATCGCCAGGGAGGGTTCTTCACCATTAGGACACCTGGGAAGCCTGTCAGATAAGTGAAGTGAAGAAAGTCACGTTGATTCAGTGGTTGCTTTTCATTGAGCATCAATATCTTTGGCGGAGATCAAAAAGCTTTTAATTGGTTTAGAAGGACTTGCATATCTAATCCCAAACTTGTGACACTGTCACTTCTCCACCCAGTACACGTCCAGATTCTTCCATGCATATTATTTAACATGCTCTGTTCTGATCATTCGCCTTCCTTATCCAGTTGTATTTCCACCTGCTATTAACACAGGCACTTAGCCTTCTCTTTTGCTGTTGTCTGGGTCATGCTAGTAATGGAATCGGGATCATTCTCATTTTTACTATTTAAACTCTTCGAATACATGATCACACTATTTACAATGTTAAACATTAAATTTTCATTCTCTTGATAAAAAAGTATAGCAGTTCATCCACAGGAAAAGACAACTAATAAACTCAGGATTACAATATATTTAATGTTCATATCTATATTGTTACATTGATTAGGCCTTACTGTCACAAATACCCCAATACTGGGTTTTCTATTATGGATTTTGTTTTATGTTTGCATAAATAGTTCATTCAGGTGGTTTTGTACATCTGATAACTTATATGCTCAAAGTGTCCTCAAATCTCATAAAATCAGCTCACATCTTTGTTTCCTTAAAAATAATTTTCAGTGGAATATAGTTGCTTTACAATGCTGTGTTAGTTTCTGCTGTACAGCAAAGAGAACCAGCTGTACGTACACATATATCCCCTCTGTTTTGGATTTCCTTCCTTTTGGATCCCCACTGAACACTGAGGAGAGCTCCCCGTTCCGCACGGTAGACTCTCATTAGTCATCGATTCTGTACTTCCTGTCGATAGTGCACGTGTCGGTCTGCAATCTCCAGTTCCCCTCTCGCCTCCCCCTGCCCTGTGTCCACTTCCTGTCGATAGTGCACGTGTCGGTCTGCAATCTCCAGTTCCCCTTTCGCCTCCCCCCTGCCCTGTGTCCACACACATGTTCTCTAGGTCTGTGTTTCTACTTCTGCTCTGTAATAGGGTCATCTACACCATTTCCCTAGATTTCACAAATATACTCACATCTCTGAATGCCTGTTCTCTCAGGTTCTACTGTTGCAATGAATAGTTCCAACTTCTAGTCAAGACTGACTGAGGTTCCCAATTCTCTGTTTACTCTGCAAACTGAAAATACGTCTGGAAATTCTGTAGGTGGCAAACTATTAGAGACAGTATAGGTGGGATTAACTTGATCCTACCTAATGCATTTTTACACAAATGATGTCACAACAAAAATGGAAATACAGGACCCTAAGGTATTAATGAAGCATATTAACCATGGGATAATTTCATATCAGTAAATCAGATGGAGGAATGAAAAGAGACATATGACAGTCAGGTTCAGATTGAACAGTTAAATCGCAGAGGACCTCAGACAACTCTGTCTGAGTTTGTATGAGCAAGAATGAGTTTTTAAGTTTCCCGCATGGAATAGTAAGGACAGTTTCAAAGGCTCCTCTTGGCTAAATGTATTTTACATGAATACATAATGCAAAAGCTGAAGTCAAAAGCAGGTACACTCTGGTCTATTCAAGGCCAACTTAAGTGACGTAAGTTGAAAATCTATAAATACATGCACTGCAACTTCTCTCTCTCTCTTCCTTTCTTTCTCATTTTATCTTTCACACTCTTCCTGTCTTTCATCTGTCCTCTTTTTAGGGCTCAGATGGAAATGTTGTGTTTATCTGGCAGCAAGGAAAAGCTCTCTGACTTTTTCACTCAACAGCTTTGGAACGGAATCCAGTCTGTGAAAGTCAAGTTGAGGTTCCTTTATTGACCCACATCGGATGGTCCTAGAGGCTGTTGGGCACGCTTTGACCACCACCGCCTAATGTTTACAGGTCCTCCAGGCTGGGTGGCAGGCAAGGAGTCATTTTCAGAATCTACAGGACAGGAGTATGAGAATTCCTGAGAATGGGGAGACGGGAACCCCAGGCCACCGTGTGAGGTCCCTGAGAGCTCTGTGTCTCGTCTGTATCTACGACCCTGGCCACACTTGTGCGTGGCACGGTCGTCCTTCAGTAAAATGTGTTGAATCAGAATAAATCCCAGTACAGGGACTTCCTTGGTGGGCCGGTGGTTAGGAATCCACCTTCCAAGGCAGGGGAGGCAGGTTCGATCCCTGGTGGGGGAGCTAAGATCCCACATACCATGGGGCAAATAAGCTTGTGTGATTCAACTTCTGAATCCAGTGCTCCACAGTGGACGCTGCTGGGCCACAACTGAGACCATAAATGTTTAAAAAAATCCCAGTATGAGAAATAAGGCCTCAAGACCTCAAGTAGATCAGGTCAGATCAGTCGCTCAGTCGTGTCCGACTCTTTGCGACCCCATGAATCGCAGCACGCCAGGCCTCCCTGTCCATCACCAACTCCCGGAGTTCACTCAGACTCACGTCCATCGAGTCAGTGATGCCATCCAGCCATCTCATCCTCTGTCGTCCTCTTCTCCTCCTGCCCCCAATCCCTCCCAGCATCAGAGTCTTTTCCAGTGAGTCAACTCTTCGCATGAGGTGGCCAAAGTGCTGGAGTTTCAGCTTTAGCATCATTCCTTCCAAAGAAATCCCAGGGCTGATCTCCTTCAGTAGGATTCAGTAACATACGTTCACTCCAAAGGACAGTAAAGAGCGATGGGCGGCTTTGCTAAAAGCCAGGTGGACTTCTGACAATTATTCCTTGGTGTGTTACCACAGGAGCCTACAGGTTACTTCCTGTGGAGATCCACACACGAAACACAGGTCAGTCATCTCAGAGGTCCAAAAGAGTCGGGAAGTTCTCAGTTTTAAATGATACATCCGTAAACACTCCTCGAGGAGCCCTTGAGAATACTCTGGACGCTGGCGCAAGTAGCACATGGACACCCACTCAGCTTACTGCTGAGGTTCGGGTGACACCAGGCATGGCTTCCCCACTATCTGGAGGTTGATTGTATTTGTTTCAGACAGACAGTAATGTCTGTGTGATAAAGTTATCATTACCATTGCATATGCGGGAAAATGGGGGTTCTATTTTCTCCCCTGTGATCTCAACCTTATGGACAGAACTAGACATAGAGCACAGCACTGTTTTCTCCCTAGCATCTGCTCTTAGCATGACACAGCTTTCTTGATTTTTTTTTTCTTGGTCTGAATTCAACTGTATTTGGCTATCAGAATTGCAATCAACACTTTCGTATAATTCTCCTTTGCCTCTGTCCTTGTCTTTATTTTTAGCCTTTTGGAATCACTGTTTTAGGTATTCTCTTACATACACATTGAGGTAGATTTTGCTTTCTGATCCAATATTTTAAAAAGGTTTTTTTGATGTGGACCATTTTTAAAGCTATGATATCGCTTCTGTTTTATGTTTTGATTTTTTGAGCGTGGACACGGGGGAGCTTAGCCCCCGCACCAGGGGTCAAACTCACACCTCCTGCACTGGAGGTGCAGGAAGGCAAAGTGCTAACCGCTGGAGTGCCAGGGAAGTCCCTCACCCAACCTGGGAGCCTTTCCTTCAGAATACAAGCCAGGCCCATAGATCTGTGCTGTGACTGGTGTTTGGGCTCAGCTGCATCTTGTTTCATGCTCACTGTGCATATTGCATCTACTGTGTTTCTTTCTGCATTTGGCATGTCTTCTCTGCTTTAAAATTTTATTTTGGTAAATATGAAGATTTCAGTTTTTGCTTTTGCTGTTGTTCTAGAGATACCTTTATTTTTACACTTTTTAAAGTGCTCTCAATCCCCCTTTCTCGTGCTTTTTACTCACCTATCACTGTCTGGCCAGTATTCATTGGTATCTCTACACAATAATCCATGACTTATTCCCTTTTTTCCTCTCTCTCTCATATGCTCCTGTTCTTCAGTCATGTTCTTTATTTTACAAGAGCATATAATGTGTGCATATTCTTCTTTCACTTTTTGTTTTAGACTCAGTTGTAAAATTCAATATATAAAACACTCACTATTGCTCTGTTGGTCAAAGTTTTTCCAGGCATCTTGGTTGGGTCAAGTTCATTTCTAGTAGACTCCACAGAGAGAACACATGAGTGCAACCTTCTCTGAGTGTTAAAAATTATTTTCCAACAAACTTGATACTTAATAAAGAAAGCTTTCATTGACTCTTTGCTTTTAGGAACTGCTGCTCCATCGTGCCTTGATGTGTAAGTTGTTTTGAAGACTGATGCCTGTATAATTGTCTTATCCGTCTAAGTTATTTCACCCTTTTGCCTGGAAACACCAAGGATATATTCCTTCCCTTTGAATTCCAGTCATTTTAGTAACAAATTTAGAAACAAAACTGATTCTTGCCCATCCACATTTACGGCAAGTTGGTGAGACCTTTCAAGTTTTGTATTATGTCTAGGAATTTTTCTTGGGTCATAATTTTGCACATCTATTCTGTTCAAATGTTTTTCTCTTCTTTTCTAGCACATATCATGGTGTCTTTCCTTCTTTTCCATTTCAACCATTCTCTCTCTGACTCTTTTTTAACATTGTCATCTCATTTCCATTCTCTTGTCTGCTTGTATAATAGTGAAGTCGTTCAGTCATGTCCGATTCTTTGCAATCCCATGGACTGTAGCCTGCCAGGCTCCTCCACCCATGGGCTTTTCCAGGCAAGAATGCTAGATTGGGTTGCCATTTTCCTTCTCCAGGGGATCTTCCCGACCCAGGGATTGAACCCTGGTCTCCTGTGTCTCCTCCATTGTCTGTTTATAATGTGTCTTATTTGCTTTTCTTTTACACTTATTCTTCCCTGAGTACCTTATAATTTTATCTTCCTTTCAGACATCATCTTGTGTTTTCCTTCCGTATCTTTTTAAATCCAGTCAACATGTTTGCTTGCTTCCTGCTTTTGTACATTTCTGCCTTTAAGTTTCAGATGACAGATTCACATTGCTCTGCGTATCCCACAGGCATCATGTAATAGGATATTTAATTTAGCTTAGTGAGTGACTGTGTAAGATACAGATATCCTAATCCCTGGAACTTGAGAATGTTACTCTATATCATGAAAGGAACCTTGCAGATGCGATTATATTATGGATCTTGAGATGGGAAGATTATCCTGGATTCTCTGGATTGACCTTGAAGTAATTATTATTGGTGTTGTTTAGTCACTCAGTCACGTCTGATTCTATGCAACCCCATAGAGTATAGACTGCCAGCCTCCTCTGTCCATGGAATTTCCCAGGCAAGCGTATGGAGTAGGTTGCCATTTCCTACACCAAGGGATCTTCTCAACCAAGGGATGGAACTTGGGTCTCCTGCACTGCACGCAGACTCTTTCAATCTGAGCCACCAGGGAAGCCACCACTGAATATATCTAATATACACCTAAATGTATTTTGTGTATGACATAAAAATATTTACTATCTAATCCATTGCATCTTATTTTCTGTGACTCTTATACAACGTGAGACTAAAGGTCCATTTACAAAATTGCAGTTTAAAGGTGTGTATTAAGCTTTACCATAAAATTAAAATATAGAGCATAAAGCCTGGAGAGACAAACATATGTATACCAACTGCATGGTGTCACTGTGAAATGGTTTCAGGGATGAAAATTAGGAACTGTGACCATTTTTCCTTGTTGCAGTAATATCTGACTGGTAACTTTCTTGGAAGTAGCTCTTGAGATCCACAGAGTAAAGCACTTTGCTCTCTTTCCCGTATTCACAACAAACTTGGGCTGAAGAAAGGTTAAGTGACTTACACCAAAGTGGGAGATAACCTGTGTTTTGAGACTTGGTCCAGAGCACTTTCCATCACCCCGTGGGATTCATGGCTGGAGGTTACCTTGTCTCTTCAGGAGCCTAGAAGTTTCTGCTAATCAGGGGCCTTCCTAACATATGACAGTTGTATCTAAAGATTCACATTCAGAGAAGTTACTGTGTACAGCCAGAAGACGAACAGAAACAGTGCAAAGCAGGAGGCTGGGGAGGAGGGTAAAACTGAGGTGATCACAGAACAGTACTAGTGAAACTGACACAAGCCAGGAAGGAGACTCCTCACTCACTTCCTGCCTCATCATGTGCCTTCCTTCTCTTCTTCCTGCCTCATCATGTGCCTTCCTTCTCTTCCTCACCCCTCTCCTGCAGGCTCCTACCTCCTTCTAACGCTGCCCTGGCTGCTCGTTTAAACTGGAAATGGCACAGTGGTTCCCAGCTTCTCAGTGTAAGATCCTCCATGGCAGCCTGCAAGTATGGCTACATTTTCCATTTATGCTTTCCCCTTCTACCACCTCTGAAATGTGATAACCTCTGATTGGAATGGGTCATGGTTGAAGAATCAGAGAAGTAGGTTTACAGAACTAATGTGGAATTGAAAATAAAACACAAGAAATTCTCTTTCAAATTTATTCTGCAAAAGCATTACTGGCATACCATGGAGATATTGGGTGTTTGGTTCTAGACCACCTCATAAAGTGAATATTGTGATCAAGGGAGGAACATGATTTTTTTTTCCCCAGTGCATACAAGTTATGTTTGTATTGTACCATAGTTTATTAAGTGTGCAATAGTATTATGTCTAAAAAATGTACATACCTTAATTAAAAAGCCATTGTTGATAAAAATTGCAAACTGTCATCTGGGCTTTCAATGAGTTATAATCTTTGCTGCCAGAGGGTCTTGCTTCAGTGTTGATGACTGCTGATTGATCAAGTTGGTAGTTGCTGAAGGTTGGAGTGGCCATGGTAATTTCTTAAAATAAGACAGAAATGAAGTTTTCCACATTAAATGAGTCTTTAATTTATGAACAATTTCTTTTTGCATGCAATGCTGTTTGATAGCATTTTGACCCATAATGTAACTTGTTTCAAAATAGTAGTCAGCCCTCTCAGACCCTGCCTCCGCTTTCTCGAATGCGTGCATGATAAGTCATCTCAGTTGTGTCCAATTCTTTGTGACCCTATGGACTGTAGTCTACCAGACTCCTCTGTCCATGGGATTCTCCCAGTAAGAATATCTGAGTGGATTTCCATTTCCTCCTCCAGGGGATCTTCCTGATCCAGGGATTGATCCCACTCCTCTCTGTCTCCTGCACTGGCAGGTGGGCTCTTTACCACTAACACCACCGCTAAGATTTACCAAATAGGATTATGTGATATTCTAAGGGCTTCTCAGGCGACACTAGTGATGCAGAATCTGCCGATACAGGAGATGTAAGAGGTGCAGGCTTGGTCCCGATACAGGAGATGTAAGAGATGCAGGCTTGGTCCCGATACAGGAGATGCAAGAGGTGCAGGCTTGGTCCCTGGGTTGGGAAAGTCTTTTGAATTGTGGTGCTGGAGAAGACTCCTGAGATCCCTTTGACTGCAAGGAGATCAAACCAGCCAATCCTAAAGGAAATAAATCCTGAATATTCATTAGAAGACTGATGCTGAAGCTAAAGCTCTAATACTCTGGCCACCTGATATGAAGAGCGGACTCATTGGGAAAGACCCTGATGCTGGGAAAGATTGAAGGCGGGAGGAGAAGGGGATCACAGAGGATGTGATGATTGAATGGCATCATGGACTCAATGGACATGAGTTTGAGCAAACTCTGGGAGATAGTGAAGAGCAAGGAAGCCTGGCACACTGCAATCCATGGGGTTGCAAAGAGTTGGACAGGACTTAGTGACTAAATAACAAGAATATTTAAAATCCTTTGTTGTCATTTCAATCATCTTCACGGCATATTTATCAGGAGCAGATTTCATTGCAAGAAACCCCTTTCTCTGCTCTTCCACAAGAAGCAACTCCTTATCCTTTAGGGTTTTATCCTGAGATTTTCCCAACTCAGTCACATCTTCAGGCTCCACTTATAATTTTAGTTCTCTAGCTATTTCCACCACATTTGCAGTTATTTCCTCATCTTACACCTTCAGCACCATAACGTCATCCATAAAGATTGGAATCAGTGTCTTCCAAACTCCCATTAATGTAGGTATTTTGACTTCCTGTGAATCACAAATGTTTTAAGATGACATCTAGAATGGCGATGTTTTGGGACTTCCTTGGTAGTCTAGTGGCTAAGACTCCATGCTCCCAATGTAGGGGGCGTTTGATTTTTGATCAGGGAACTAGATCCCACATGCGGCAACTAAGAACCTGTATGCTACAGCTAAAGGTCCCACAAGCTGCAGGGAAGATGGAGGGTCCTTTGTGCTGCAACTAAGACAGAGCAGCCAACTAAATACACAAATATTTTTAAAAAATAGAATGATGAATCCTTTTCAGAAGGTTTTTTATTTTTTTTACCCAGATGCATCAAAGAATCACAGTTATAGCATTACAAAATGATTTCTTAAAAAAAAATAAGACTTGAAAATCTAAGTGACTCCTGAATACATGAGCTGTGGAATGGACATTGTGCCAACAGGCATGAAAACATTAATTTTGTTGTACCTGTTCATCACTCCATCAGACCTCTTGGGTGACCAGGTGCATTGTTAATGAGCAGTAATATTTTGAAAGGAATCTGTTTTCTCCAAGCAGTAGGTCTCAAGAATGAGCTTAAAATAATCAGTAAACCATGTTTTAAATAGATGTGTTATCATCCAGGCTTTGTTGTTGCATTTAGAGAGCACACAGTAAATGTAGCATAATTCTTAGGGGCCCTAGGATTTTTGAAATGGTGAGTGATTATTAGCTTCAACTTAAAGTCACCAGCTGCATTACCCCCTAACTAGAGAGTCTTCCTGTCCTTTGAAGTTTTGAAGCACTGACTTCTCCTCTCTAGCTATGAAAGTCCTCGATAGCATCTTCCAAAGTAAAGCTGTTTCATCTACATTGAAGAGCTGCTTTTCAGTGTAGCCACCTGAGTTAATTATCTTAGCCTGATCTTCCAGATAATTTGCTGCTGCTTCACTTGCATTTTTAAATATTTATGCATTTGGCTGCTTTGGGTCCTAGTTGCAGCGTGTGAGATCCCTTGCTGAGGCGCACGGAGTCTCCAGCTGCATCACTGGGCTCAGTAGCTGTGGTGCACCAGCTTCGTTGCTCCGAGGTATGTGGGATCTTAGTGCTCAACCAGGGAAGGAACCCACATGTCCTGCATTGCAAAATGCATTCTTAACCACCAGACCACCAGGAAATCCCTCACCTCGCAGTTTTATGTTATGGAGACTGACTTCCTTTCTTTTTCCCTTTGCTGTTCATGAACTAACTTCTGCTACTTTCACAGCTTCCTCATCTTTCTCAGCCTTCACAGACTTGACGAGAGCTAAGGTCATGCTCTGAACTAAGTTTTGGCTTATAAAAATATTGTGGCAGATATGACGTTCTGTACAGATGACTAAACCTTTCTGCATGTCAGCAATAAGTCTGTTTTGCTTTCTTATCCTTCTTGTGTTCATTGGGGTCACATTTTAAGAACTTTTCCTTTGCACATACAACTTGGCTAATTGTGTGGTTCAAAGGGCCTAGCTTTCAGCCAATCTGGGCTGTTGACATGCCTTCCTCAATGAGCTTAATTATTTCTAGCTGTTGATGGGAAGTGAGAGGTGTGTGACTCTGTCACTTGGACACTTACAGGCCATTATAGGGACATTAGAGTCTAGTTTCAGTATCGTCATGTCAGGGAACAGGGGTGCAGAGGAGTGGGAGAGAGGCAGCGGCATGCCCCATCCACGGAGCAGCCAGAATACAGGCAATATTTGATTAAGTGCACTGCCTTACACGGGTGAAGTTTGTGGCACCTCAAAACAATGACAAGAGTCACATCAGAGATCTCTAATCACGGATCGCCATAACAAATATAGTAATAATGAGAAAGTTTGAAACATTGTGAGACAGAAACAAAATATGATACAGAAACACAAAGTCAGAAAACATTGTTGGAAAAATGATACCAAGAGACTTGCTTGACACAGAGATGCCAGAAAACTTAAATGCCTAAAAACTGCAATATCTGTAAAGCTTGATAAAGAAAAGCACAACAAAAAGAGGCGTGTCTGCATGAGAGAGTACAGCTAAACAACTGCGTCAGCCTGTGCTTTTGACATGTAGCCACTTGTATACATTTTAATTTACCTTAGAAAATAATTTTATTGTAAGGAAAATAAAGCAACTTAAACTTTGATTGAAATTTTTTCTCGTCAAAACAATTGGGGAATCTACCCAATACAAGCATATCAGGAAAGATGACGGTGTGGTTCTTTGTGGAAATGCTGGTGTGTCTTTACCAAGCGGCTCTGCATTTAGGGACAGCAAGGCCTTTCAAGCCTGTAGCAGGGCAAAGCAAGGTTTTCCACACAATCACTCATCTGTGCCAGGTTTTTCTGTGAAACCGTTATTTAGTACGGATGGAGTAGGGGATGATGTAATTATAGCCAGGATAGGGAAGAGAGGGGTGGCCTTCCAGGCATCTTACAGATCTTAAACTGTAGATGCTCAAATTTTGCCCAAACAGACTGTTGATGGAAGAATTAAAATATCACAGCCCTCTTGCTCTACTGCAAGCAAAAACACGTTCCATAGTATATGGATCTAAATTTTAGAATTAAAAAGAAGCAAATAGTTAAATATTTCTGAATGTCTTGCAGTACATGCGTGTTACGGTCAATTTACATGGTGTTCTGTATACCAGTAAAAGTATATTAATGATATTACTATGCAAATGCAGTGATCTGTAGACTGCCAGTCTTACTCTCTAAATCAAAAAACAAAATTTTCATTTGGTGAATATTCATTTTTACAAAAGAGCCAAACTTCCAATTTTCCACACCATTTTCTGTTCTTGAGAATTTCCACTGACCCTGTAGAAATGGCATGATGCTGACATTTAAAACTAACAAATAGGAAATAACTTAATCCATGTCATGCCCAAACCCTCATATGATTTTGTATTGGAAAACACTAGTTATTATATCCAGAGATACTTTGGATTTTGATCCAGAATGCAGAAGCAGGGACTTTCGCCAGCATTTCCATAGAAAAACAGCTGAAGTGCGCCCTCTTTGCTTCCACAAGTACGACGGCCTTGGTTCAGGGTCGTGAAGGCTCCCTGTTCTCTTACCTTGTGCCACTTGGTGATTTAAAACCACCACCCTGTAACTTGTGTTGCTCACCCTTCTGAAAATCAGGAATTGAGCCAGGGCAAAAGATGGGTGTGTGTCCCCATGGTGCTCAGGGCTTCAACAGATCAAGTCCCAATACTCAAGGGCTGCCCATGACTGCTTTCGAGTCATGTGGTCAGGACCTCAGTTCTGTCTTGGGGCTATTTTCTTTCATCGTGTTCAATTTGGCCCCTGTCAACTACAAGTTGGCACTTGCCAAGAGCATTTGCCAGCGACCGAACAACAAGAACAAAGGCATTTGCCATCTGCCTCTGTGGAGACTGAGCCCTGTGCTGCCATAGCTGTTGACCCTCAGCACCTGCTGAGGAGTGCAGGGTGGAGTCAGGCGCTCTGTGCTCCAGGGAAGCTGGTGGGACAGGTCTTTAGATAGCTGGGTGTTTTTAGGAACAGATTTTATGATCTCAGTCCTTGCAGCTCCTCATATCTAGAGAAGCACTAAGTCCCTTCATGATGACATCAGACCCTTGTGACTTGCAGAAAACCTCTTATAAAGTAAGCGCTTGATTGCATTGAACTGTCCCTTCACCAAAATTTTATATATTGACCTTCTCAGCAGTCTCTCAGACTAAGTGAGGTGCTGCCTCCCCCTCTTATAAAGTAAGCGCTTGATTGCATCGAACTGTCCCTTCACCAAAATTTTATATATTGACCTTCTCAGCAGTCTCTCAGACTAAGTGAGGTGCTGCCTCCCCAAATAAAACTTAACTTGCAGCTCTCAAGTTGTGCATCCTTTTTAGTCAACACTCCCGCTAGTGCTTAGTTGAGCTTCCTCATAGTATGAGCAGGCTTCCCGGGAGCTCAGCTGGTAAAGAATCCACCCTCAATGCCAGAGACCTGAGTTCAATCCCTGGGTTGGGAAAACCTCCTGGGGAAGGGAATGGCTACCCACTCCAGTATTCTTGCCTGAAGAATCCCATGGAGAGAGGAGCCTGGTGGGCTACAGACCATAGGGTTACAAAAAGTCGGACACAACTGAGTGATTAAGAACATAATATGAGCATCTCAAAAGGGAACACGCAATGTGCAAATGCTTATTAATTCTCTGCTTGCGTCATACTAGCTGATGCTCCGTTGACCAAAGCAAGTCCCTTGGCCAAGTCCAGAGTCCATGTGGGAGAGGGGCATGTAAGGCATGAGTGTGTGAGGCAAGGCTCATTGAGTGCTACCAATGGAACAGTCCATGTCAACTTCACGACCTACGGTCTGGATGTCTGCGCCCCCACCCCCACTCATATGTTGAATCCTATTTTCCAGTGTGATGTTATTAGGAGGTGAGAACTTCCATAGGTGCTTTGATCGCAAAAGTGGGGCTTTCTTTCATGGATAGGGTTAGTGCTCTTATAAGAGAGACCCCCACAGAGCTCCCTGGTTCCTTCTGTCATGTGAGGCCACAGAAAGAAGGTGACAGTCTGCAACCTGGAAGAAAGGCTTCACCAGAACCTGACTGTGCTGGCATCCTGACCTTGAACTTCCAGCCTCCAACGCTGTGAGACATTAATTTATGCTATCAATAAGTCCCCCAGACTGTGGTATTTTGTTATAGTGTCCCAAATGAACTAAGACAGAATAAGAAGTTAACCTAGCTTTGGGTTAGAACAGGGTCTTTTGATCTATCAAAGCAACAGCAATAAAAAAAGGAAAGATAGTCTACTTGTTGTTTGAGTCCCAGAGTCGTGTCTGACTCTTTGTGACCCCATGGGCTGTGGCCCACCAGGCTCCTCTCTCAGTGCGATTTCCCAGGCACAAATACTGTAGTGGGTTTCCATTTTCTTCTCCAGGGTATCTTCCTGGACCAGGGATTGAACCTGCATCTCCTGCATTGGCAGGTGGATTCTTTACCACTGAGCCACCAGGGAAGCCCAGTATACTTTTTAGCTCAAATGTATCAATTTGGACATTGAAGAACTGTTGTTATGGATGAAGTGATGCATTCATAACAACAAGAAGTAGATTATCTTTTCTTTTTTAAATGCTGTGGCCTTTATAGGTCAAAAGACACAGTTCTAACCCAAAGCTAGAGTTAACTTCTTCGGTCTTAGTTCATTTGGGGTGCTACAATAGAATACCACAGTCTGGGGAGCGTATAAGATTTGAGGGGACCTGTAGGTAGGGCCCATCCTTAGAAGTTGAGATACCTTGGTAAATGTATTATCCAGTGTATCTTGATGAAATGCTTAGGGCTGGGGAGAGGGCTAGATGATCTCTATTTTGTGCAATGTAAACTATTTAAACACAGCTCGATATATTAATTATTTACCCCTGACCCTTGACTTATGGTCACTATCTTTAAAGCCCCACTTTAAAGGGGCTTATACCTGAACTTTTATACTTTGATTTTTCCCTCATAATATTAGAATCCTTTAGAGTACCCAAAAGGTATTTAACACTTCATTAATTTTTTTTTTAAATCTTTGGCTTTGGGCATTGTTTCCCAGTTCTCAAAAAATTCTTCTTTTGCCCTCCTCCTCCCTTATCAGACTAACTCCCAGCTTGTTGGATCTGTCAGGCCTGTCTGCCAAGCAGGAGCTTAGACAATGTGCATTTTAGTATAAAAACCCAAAGAATCCTCCCTGATTGTTTAAGTGTATCTTTTGAGGCTTCCAGTTTTCACAATATTGATTCTCAGCCCTTTATATCAATAGCAAAGCCTTTAGAATCTAATGAGAAACCTCTACAAATCCAGTGTCCAGGACCCGAAGACTTCATTTAATCCAGTTAACTAGTGGTGCAGACTACCGGCCCCACCCCCGTCTTTTGGTAACAGGTACTTTGTAATGGGTCTTTAGCATCCTGAGATGATAATCATATTTACTGAACTATCTATACATCAAAAATTAATAGAAATTTATGAATTCTAAATGTATGGATGTGAGAGTTAGACTGTGAAGAAAGCTGAGCACCGAAGAATTGATGCTTTTGAACTGTGGTGTTGGAGAAGACTCTTGAGAGTCCCTTGGACTGCAAGGAGATCCAACAAGTCCATTCTGAAGGAGATCAGCCCTGGGATTTCTTTGGAAGGAATGATGCTAAAGCTGAAACTCCAGTACTTTGGCCACCTCATGCGAAGAGTTGACTCATTGGAAAAGACTCTGATGCTGGGAGGGATTGGGAGCAGGAGGAGAAGGGGACGACAGAGGATGAGATGGCTGGATGGTATCACTGACTTGATGGACGTGAGTCTGAGTGAACTCTGGGAGTTGGTGATGGACAGGGAGGCCTGGTGTGCTGCGATTCATGGGGTCACAAAGAGTCAGACACGACTGAGTGACTGAACTGAACTGAACTGAAAGTAAATAATGTAAAAGGAAAGTAAGTGATAATGAAATACTAGTTTTGATACACAAATCCTAAAAGGTAAATTAAGTAGCCAGATGTTTCCCTCTAACTGTAGAATTTCTGGAATGTGACAACTACACACACTGATTGATACAGGAGTGTGTAATGGAGTCCCAAATACCATGAAAAGCACTGCTGTTGGCATGTAGTTTTCTGAAATAACAAACAATGCTACATACAATTCCTTACAAAAAAAAGGAAGATCTTTACTCTATACACACAGTAGTTCCACTTCCCGGAGCCTTCAGCACACATTAAAGCAGTGTCATGGAATTCCCTGGTTGTCCAGTGGTCAGGGCTCCATGCTGTCACTGCTGAGGACCAGGGTTCAGTCTCTAACTGGAGAAGTAAGATCCCACAAGCCACGTGACACATCCAAAAATAAATAAAATAAAACTGCTAAAATACTTAGAATTTTATGAAAACTTGCTGTTTGGGGGTTCAGATAAATATAAACAACTTTTCATTTATTTGACTGTCTAGTGGCTAATTTTCTGAAAATTGTGTATAATAAAGATCATTCATTTCTTGCTTGTGCCAGATGGTCTCAAGAATTGCAAGATGTCTTAACAGATGGCCAGTAGGCACATGAAAAGATGCTCAACATCACTAATGATGAGAGAAATGCAAATCAAAACTACAATGAGGTACCACCTCACACAGGTCAGAATGGCCATCATAAAAGCCTATGAATAACAAATACTAGAGAGGGTGTGAAGAGAAGGGAACCCTCTTACACTGTCGGTAGGAACGTAAGTTGGAGCTGCCGCTAGAGAAACCAGTATGGAGGCTCCTCAGGAAGCTAGACCTGGAGCTAACGCATGATCGTGCAGGCACACGCCTGGACATAAACACTGATGAGACTAGTTCAGAAAGACGCTTACACCTCTATGCGCATAGCAGCACCACTCATAATAGCCAAGACGGAAACCACCTAAATGTCTATCAACAGGGGACAGATAAAGAAAATGTGGCGCACCCTCACCACTGAAATGGGGTGTCACCTCTTTCTTTCGATTAATGCCAGTGTGGCTTAGTGGTAAAGAATCCGCCTGCCAATGCAGGAGACACAGGTTCAATCCCTGGATGGGGGATCCCCTGGAGAAAGAAATGGCCACCCACTCCAGTATTCTTGCCTGGGAATTCCCAAGGATAGAGGAGCCTAATACCGTCAATGGGGTTGAAAAGAGCCGGACATGACTTGTGACTAAACAACAGTCCTAATGTTGTGTACCAATAACGTATTTTGGCATTTCCATCTTGTTTCATCCGTCTTACTGTCAGTTAAGACACAGGTACCACACTCTTTAAGGAAAAAGAAACAGATGCGGTAATGCATAGATACAGCGGGATATCACTCTGCCATAAAGAGAATAAAATAGTGTTGTTCGCAGCAACACAGTTGCAATTACAGGTTACAATACTAAGTGAAGGAAGTAAGAAAAAGACAAACACCATATGATATCACTTATATGTGGAAACTAAAATATGACACAAATGATCCTATCTATGAAACAGAAGTAAAATCACAGAGAGACCAGGCTTACAGCAGTGAGAGAAGGGGGATGGAATGGGAGTTTCGGGGTTGGCTGAAACACAGACTAGGACATTTAGAATGGATAAACAACAAGGTCCTACTATTTCGTATGAGGAACTACATACAATCTCTTGGGGTAAGCCATAATGGAAAAGAATATAGAAAATAATGCGCGTATGTGCATAACTGAGTCATTTGCTGCACAGCAGAACTTGGCACAACATTGTAAATCAACTACACTTCAATTTAAAGAGTTGTGAGATGTCTGTCGTCCTTAGACTTCCTCCCAGTAAATGCCTGTTAGCATCGTTTAATCAATACAAGTTTTTAAAATGTCCAATTTCCCCATAGAGGGCAACACCATGCCACTGAAAGATATCAAGCTGAAAGTGTGTCAGATCCAGGTAGTTGATTCCGAGAGAGGCTAGGCCCAGCACAGTTAGGGAGGACTGGCTTTTTGCACTGATTGACATATCAGTCCTTGAACACCAGATTCTTTTATTATTTGGAAACATGTATTTTCTGAGCTTTCCCTTTCATTGTCTAATCACACTCTGACAAGAATTCTTACTTATTTAGCTTAAATCTCTCTCACCTTAGCTAAAGCACAATTCCTCCTATAGAACTAAAAATGATCAGTGGCATCTTAAAAATGTATAATCATATTAGAAAATAAGTCCATCTCTCAATTTTTTACCTCACCCAAGAAAACATGTGACTCCATGATTAGCAGGCCATCTCAACACTTGGCCATCTTCCAAGGTGTTGTCAGTTTGGCAAATCAAGAAGTAAGTTACTTGAACTCTTTACAAAATGCGCTTCTTATTTTGGCGTCACACAGTCTCTTTAATAGGCATGCGCTTCTCATTTTCTCGCTTTTGAGACGGATGCAAAGATGAATGGAGCTGAGTGTGCGTTGGTTCATGCGTCTCTTCAAGACTGATACAAGACGGCCGACTTCTTCTGTCGCCCCAAGGCCGACGTGAGCATGTAGCCATGGGGAAGGGGAAGTGTGAAGATGCTGTCAGAGCCCTAAGTCATCTGTCTGCCCAGAGGCACTGTGGTTTTCTCTCCCGTGGGGAAGGGGAAGTGTGAAGATGCTGTCAGAGCCCTAAGTCATCTGTCTGCCCAGAGGCACTGTGGTTTTCTCTCCTGTTTACAATGTGCGGTCTCTAAGTTTACGTTGGGCATGGCAAAAGGACGTGGGATCAGTGATTACCTTGGGGTGTACCCATGGCTTGCTGTGACTAGGCAGATCGTGCCAGCATCAAAGTGTTGTAGAATGTTCCAACACTGGCAGAAGGGGGTGAAGGCTTGGCCCAGAGGATGGAAAGACAGTAGAAAAGATTTACCTAGACTGACTGGAAGGATATAGAACCAGAAAATGGAAGTGCAAAGCAACATGGCTGGAGTCAGTTCTGGAGAATGATAATGTTTTTCATGATTATATACCCCTGGCATCACCGACTCAATAGACATGAGTTTGAACAAGCTCAGGGAGTTGGTAATGGACAGGGAGGCCTGGCATGCTGTAGTCCATGACTGAACTGAACTGAACTGAGGTTCACTCTGTTCATTTAGTTAGTTGTGTGTAGTTTGAGATATTGGTGTTAACCACGATAGTGGTTTTACTGGGAAAATTCTGAGGGTCTTTACTTCAATAAAACTGTTCTGTGACCCTATGGACAGTAGCCCGCCAGGCTCCTCTGTGCATGGGGTTCTCCAGGCAAGAATACTGGAGTGGGTTGCCATGCCCTGCTCCAGGGGAGCTTTGCAAACCAGGGATCCAACCCAGGCCCCTTACATCTCCTGCATTGGCAGGTGGGTCCTTTCCCATTAGTGACACCTTGGGAGCCCAGTAAGAAGTCAAGAGAGCAAAACAGTTTCATTTTCACACACAGTTCAATCCACTCTGGAATTCACCCTTAAGATAGATCCCCTTTCCGAACTTCTGAACTTCTGGGAATAGATCCAGTTGTTCACTCCAGATCTTTTCTTGTACCTACTCCCTCCCACTGCAACACACACACACACACACACACACACACACACACACACTATTTTCTATCCTGTTACCAAAGGGCTTGAGGGCAGTATCTTTTATTTCCTTATTGAAATATTTTAGGCTACCAGCCCATCATCTAAGCAGAAATCAATTTTGGTCTAAACACCATTTTTAAGTATATCATCATTACTACTATTCATTGATTTTAAATGGAGAATTTTTGAAAATTAAACTAGAAAAATATTCCTTCACTTGCAAATGGAAGAAATTAAGTTAAGCCCAGTAGGCATGCATTGTTATTTTTCTTTTAGCTTCCCACCATATTTTGATCTTATAAGCCCCATGCCACATTTTCTGATTTATGAAAAATTCCTCAGTTCAGTTCAGTCACTCAGTCGTGTCCAACTCTTTGACACCCCATGGACTGCAGCACAGCAGGCTTCCCTGTCCATCACCAGCTCCTGGAGTTACTCAAACTCATGTCCATCGAATTGCTGATGCCTTCCAACCATCTCATCCTCTGCCATCCCATTGTCCTCCCACCTTCAATCTTCCCCAGCGTCACGGTCTTTTCAGATGAGTCAGTTCTTCACATCAGGTGGCCAAAGTATTGGAGCTTCAGCACCAGTCCTTCCAATGAATATTCAGGACTGATCTCCTTTAGGATGGATTGGTTGGATCTCCTTGCAGTCCAAGGGACTCTCAAGAGTCTTCTCCAACACCACAGTTCAAAAGCATCAATTCTTTGGCGCTCAGCTTTCCTTATAGCCCAACTCTCACAACCGTACATGACTACTGGGAAAAACCACAGCTTTGACTAGACGGACCTTTGTTGGCAAAGCAATATCTCTGCTTTTTAATATGCTGTCCAGGTTGGTCATAACTTTTCTTCCAAGGAGCAAGCTCTTTTAATTTCATGGCTGCAGTCACCATCTGCAGTCATTTTGGAGCCCAAGAAAAATTTCCAAAGAATTACTTATATTCTTTTTAGACCTGGTTTCCTCATTTGCAAAATGCAAGTTCGGATCTCCATGATTCTCCCACTTCTCTCTGTGACCCCATGGTTGTGGCTTTCTCTCTCTTCTTTTTTTTTTTATCTTCTGGCCACACAGCAGGTGAGATCTTATCTTCCCAACGAGGGATTGACCCTGAGTCCGCAGCACTGACAGTGAGGCTTCGTAACGGACCACCAGGGAAGCGCCTTCCCCTCTTGTTAACTGCAGGGTAAGGACCGCACCCTTTCTCATCGCGTTTATTCTCTCTTGTTAACTGCAGGTAAGGACCGCACCCTTTCTCATCGCGTTTATTCTCTCTTGTTAACTGCAGGTAAGGACCGCACCCTTTCTCATCGCGTTTATTCTCTCTTGTTAACTGCAGGGTAAGGACCGCACCCTTTCTCATCGCGCTTATTCTCTCTTGTTAACTGCAGGTAAAGGACCGCACCCTTTCTCATCGCGTTTATTCTCTCTTGTTAACTGCAGGTAAAGGACCGCACCCTTTATCATCGCATTTATTCTGTAATAAGGGAAGCAATTTGAAGGGTCATCAGTAATTCTCAACTTTCCTATAAAGACAGATCACAAAGACATCCAGCTATTTCTTTTCTGGTCTCAGGCAGAATATGGGCCAGTCCCAAGGCAGTGCATGTACTTAGAATGTCTTTGCACCTTTCATCATGATGGTGGCAATGGATCCCTCTCCTTTTCCTAATTAATTAATACATCATTCAAAACGCTAGGATTTCCTCTCATTCATCACACTGAAGGCCATAAACGTCATGTAGAGGCGGGGTGTATTAGTTATTATTTCCTTTATTTGTGTTAATTAGGTTAAACATCAGGGTTTAAAACAAGCACAAACAGCATTTTGGACATCTTTTGCATTTTGTGACTAGGTTGAAATAATAAATCCCTAATACCTAAAGTCAGAAACAAAATTATTTATTACCTATTTCCACTACATACTTTTACATTTGTCAGTTTACTTATTTAATAACTGCTGTTTAATGTATATCCACTTATTTCTAAAAGGCATTTGAGGCAGTTTCAAAGAGATACACATACTTGACGTGTACTTGAAATGATTAAATAAAATTAAACTTTAAAAACTTGCACAGAATTTGTACCTGGTCTGAATAAAGCAATGTGGACAATGTTTGTTTACAAAGGTTTGGCTTTTTCATACGGTATTTTCCTTCCTTTCAGTTTTCACAGGATTAGGGTGTACATCCTATATTTTGTTGATAATTTTTTAAGTGGCTTCATCTCCTGTGAATGCCAGGACACCATGGATATGACATGAGTCTTTCTCACTGGTGTGTTCCTCTTTCAGCAACTCGTAAACTGTAGTGTTGAAGAACAGTTATGGAGCTCAAAAGGCACAAACACTTCTGTTTGGCACCAAGTAGTGGATCCCTCAGTGTTACTGCTCTCAGACATTTCTATTGAATTTCTTATTTAAATCCTATTATGATTTCAGCTTTTTATATCTAATCTCTTTATATGAGGAGCTAACTTTCATAACACACTCTGGCATGGTCTTCAAAACCAGATCAGCCCCTGTGAGACATGTATTCTGACCAAGCACACCCTCATCCAGTGGTAGGACTACGGCAGAGTGTTCCAAGCCCAGGGAATATCCGCTATGCCTCCCCCTAGGTGCTGGCTGTTTTATGAACATTAAGCCTTTTAGTTGAAAATTCAACAGTCAACATTAAAAAAAAAAAAAAAATAGGCAAAACATGAGAATTATGAGATATGCTTTATTTGGGGTCAAATGAGGACTCTAGCCCAGGAAACAGCCTCTCTGGTCTCGCTCTGAGGCACTCTCAGAAGAAGACGGGAACAGGTCAGTACAGATGTGACTTTACTTAAGGGGCAGGCGTGACATGAAGCACACACTTTGGTGGAAGGCTGTTGCTAGTCACAAGAAAGTTGCTCCTACTCACGAGGAGCAGATATCTCTGCTAATGATTTTAGTGCTCTTCTAGATATAAGAAGATGCAACAAAGCGGGCTCATCAGATGTTCTACTGAAAATATCTATTTGAAGTCTGTTCTGGCAGTTTTTGCCAGAGCACCGAGTGCCTCGTTCCTGATCTCCACCCTGAAATCTTTTCAGGGTTTGTGGAAGGTCAGCAGCTGCAGTGGCTAATGATTTAATTCTTCTAGAACCAGATGGTGAGTGACAATTTTTAGTTGGCACTATAAAGCTGGTGTTATTTTAAGGCTGAAGAGAAGAAGGTTCAGAGAGAAGAGGAGACTCACCAAGATGATGTGCTTTATCATTTACTAATTTTTGTTCAGTTCAGTTCAGTTCAGCCGCTCATTCATGTTCAACTCTTTGTGACCCCATGGACTGAAGCACACCAGGCCTCCCTGTCCATCACCAACTCCCGGAGCATGCTCAAACTCATGTCCATTGAGTCAGTGATGCCTCCAATCATCTCATCCTCTGTCATCCCATTCTCCTCCCACCTTCAATCTTTCCCAGCATCAGGGTCTTTTCCATTGAGTTAGCTCTTCATATCAGGTAGCTAAAGTATTGGAGTTTCAGCTTCAGCATCAGTCCTTCCAGTGAATATTCAGGACTGATTTCCTTCAGGATGGACTGGTTGGATCTCCTTGCAGTCCAAGGGACTCGCAAGAGTCTTCAACACCACAATTCAAAAGCATCAATTCTTTGGCACTCAGCTTTCTTTATAGACCAGCTCTTACATCCATATATGACCACTGGAAAAACCATAGGTTTGACTAAGATAGACCTTTGTTGACAAAGTAATATCTTTGCTTTCTAATATGCTATCTAGGTTGGTCATACCTTTTCTTCCAAGGAGCAAGAGTCTTTTAATTTCATGGCTGCGGTCACTATCTTCAGTGATTTTGGAGCCCCTCCCCCCCCCCAAAAAAAATATCTCATTGTTTCCATTGTTTCCCCATCTATTTGCCATGAAGTGAAGGGACCAGATGCCATGAACTTAGTTTTCTGAATGTTGAGTTTTTAGCTAACTTTTTCACTCTCCTCTTTTACTTTCATCAAGAGGCTCTTTAGTTCTTCTTCACTTTCTGCCAAAAGGGTGGTATCATCTGCATGCTGCTGCTGCTGCTAAGTCACATCAGTCGTGTCCGACTCTGTGTGACCCACAGATGGCAGCCCACCAGGCTCCTCTGTCTCTGGGATTCTCCAGGCAAGAATATGAGGTTATTGATATTTCTCCCAGCAATCTTGATCCCAGCTTGTGCTTCATCCAGCCTGACATTTCTCATGATGTACTCTGGATATAAGTTAAATAAGCAGGGTGACAATATACAATTTTGACATACACCTATCCCAATTTGGAACCAGTCTGTTCGATATCCAGTTCTGTTACATCTTGACCTGCATACAGGCTTCTCAGGAAGCAGGTAAGGTGGTCTGGTATTTCCATCTCTTCAAGAATTTTCCACAACTGGTTGTGATCCACACAGTCAAAGGCTATTCTGTAGTCAATAAAGCTGAAATAGATCTTTTTCTGGAACTCTCTTGCTTTATTGATGATCCAGTGGCTGTTGACAATTTGATCTCTGGTTCCTCTGCCTTTTCTAAAACCAGCATGAACATCTTGACGTCCATGGTTCATGTACTCTTGAAGCCTGGCTTGGAGAATTTTAAGCATTATTTTGCTAGTGTGTGAGATGAGAGCAATTGTGCAGTAGTCTGAACATTCTTTGTCATTGACTTTCTTTGGGATTGGAATGAAAACTGACCTTTTTCAGTCCTGTGGCCACTGCTGAGTTTTCCAAATTTTCTGGCATATTGAGTGCAGCACTTTCACAGCATCATCTTTTAGGATTTGAAACTGCTCAACTGGAATTCCATCACTTCTACTAGCTTTGTTCAGCGTGATGCTTCATAAGGCCCACTTGACTTAGCATTCCAGAATGTCTGGCTCTAGTAGAGTGATCACACCATCATGGTTATCTGGGTCATGAAAATCTTTTTTGTATAGTTCTGTGCATTCTTGCCACCTGTTCTTAATAATATCTTCTGCTTTTGTTAGGTCAATACCATTTCTGTCCTTTACCAAGCCCATCTTTGCATGAAATGTCCCCTTGGTATCTCTAATTTTCTTGAAGAGATTTCTAGTCTTTCCCATTCTGTTGTTTTCCTCTATTTCTTTGCATGGATCACTAAAGAAGGCTTTCTTATCTCTTCTTGCTATCCTTTGGAATTCTGCATTCAGATGGCTATATCTCTCCTTTTCTCCTTTGCCTATAGCTTCTATTTTTTTTCTCAGCTATTTGTAAGGCCTCCTCAGACAACCATGTTGCCTTTTTGCATTTCTTTTTCTTGGGGATGGTCTTGATCACTGTCTCCTGTACAATGTCATGAACTTCAATCCATAGTTCTTCAGGCAGTCTGTTTAACACACTTAATCCCTTGAATCTATTTGTTACTTCCACTGTATGATTGTAAGGGATTTTATTTAGGTCATACCTGAATGGTCTGACCAAGGCAAACCATTCAATATCACAATAATCCAAGTCTATGCCCCAACCAGTAATGCTGAAGAAGCTGAAGTTGAATGGTTATGAAGATCTACAAGACTTTTTAGAACTAACACCCAAAAAAGATGTCCTTTTCATTACAGGGGACAGGAATGCCAAAGTAGGAAGTCAAGAAACACCTGGAACAACAGGCAAATTTGGCCTTGGAGTACAGAATGAAGCAGGGCAAAGGCTAAAAGAGTTTTGCCAAGAGAACGCACTGGTTATAGCAAACACCCTCTTCCAACAACACAAGAGAAGACTCTACACATGGACATCACCAGATGGTCAACACCAAAATCAGATTGATTATATTCTTTGCAGCCAAAGATGGAGAAGCTCTATACAGTCAGCAAAAACAAGACCGGGAGCTGACTGTGGCTCAGATCATGAACTCCTTATTGCCAAAGTCAGGCTTAAATTGAGATTGCACCCAAGGACTGCAGTTCAGACTCTTTTGTTGACTATGAGTGCTACTGCATTTCTTCTGAGGGATTCCTGCCCACAGTAGCAGAGGTAATGGTCATCTGAGTTAAACTCAGCCATTCCATTTCTTCTGAGGGATTCCTGCCCACAGTAACAGAGGCAATGGTCATCCGAGTTAAACTCATCCATTCCATTTCTTCTGAGGGATTCCTGCCCACAGTAGTAGAGGCAATGGTCATCTGAGTTAAACTCATCCATTCCATTTCTTCTGAGGGATTCCTGCCCACAGTAGTAGAGGCAATGGTCATCCGAGTTAAACTCAGCCATTCCATTTCTTCTGAGGGATTCCTGCCCACAGTAGCAGATACAATGGTCATCTGAGTTAAACTCAGCCATTCCAGTCCATTTAGTTCACTGATTCCTAAAATGTCAGTGTTCACCCTTGCCATATCCTGTTTGACCACTTGCAATTTATCTTGACTCATAGACCTAACATTCCACGTTCCTATGCTATATTGCTCTTTACAGCATCGGACCTTGCTTCTATCACCAGTCACATCCACAGCTGGGTGTTGTTTTTGCTTTGGCTCTGTCCCTTCATTCTTTCTGGAGTTATTTTTCCACTGACCTCCGGTAGCATGTTGGGTACCTACCAACCTGGGGAGTTCATCTTTCAGTCTCCTATCTTTTTCACTTTTCATACTGTTCATGGGGTTATCAAAGCAAGAATACTCGATGGATTTTTGTTAGTCAACTGTTAACCTAAACATAATACAGATGAACTTCATTCACAGGTTAAGCCCATTCAGAAGCAGGCACTCTATGATTCATATGGAGCCTCCAATAAGTCTTAGACCTGTGCTATTTCTGTTCCTGCTCTGCCAAACTATGTACTTGACGTTCATTTTCAAGTTTGCCTTGTTGCCCCAAGTGGCTGCTAGAATTCTGGAAATCGCATTTATAGTTCACTGAGGAAGCAGAAGGAGTCATGAGGGAGATAGAACTGGTGCAGTGCAGATTTGTGTCCCCTTCTTAAGGACTTTTCTTGGAACCCATCCACATCAAACACCTCTCTCTTAAGCGCCACTGGCCAATCATAGCAACATACAAATGAGAGCAATGCTGCTGGTGGGGGTGTGGGATGGAAGAAAATGTTTCTATTTCTAAATCAAAGTCAGGGATGTGTTGGGGGCAGACAACTAATAATCTCCACCAAGAAAGTGGCAGAGTCAGGCTCTTAACCCAGATGTCACAGGTTTCAGTTCCTCCATATATAGCATAAGCCCCAGAGTTGAGAAACCAAACATTACATCTATTTCTTTTTGTATATACCACAGTATCATCATAGGATAGAAAGTTATATGTGTTTGTTAAATTGGTAGATGAATGAATGCATGAGTCAAAGAAGTGAGTGAAGGATGGATGAGTAGGGTTATACCTGCTGGTCAGTCAGGGGTGCACAGTCCTATATACTAGTGTTTTTATTTTATAAATAATGGAGGTAGAGCTTAGGATGGATTGGTGTTCATGGTGAGAAATGAAACAAATTAAACTCTCAAATTTAAATTCTGTGTGTTACTGTTTACAATTAGCAGTTAAAGTACATGTGTTAAATAGCCAAGATTTGAGAATGACCTACATATCCATCAACAGAACAGATAAATCAGATGTAGTGAATATATATACAGTATACAATTGTATATACAATAAACAGTACTCAGCCCTAAAAATGCACGCAGTAACGCCATTTGCAGCAACATGGATGGACCTAGAGATGATCACACTAAGTGAAATGAGTCAGAGAGAGAAAGACAAATATCACTGTTGTTCAGTCGCGGAGCCATGTCCGACTCTTTATGACCGCATGCAGCATGCTGGGCTCCTCTATCCTCCACTGTCTCCTGGAAATTAATGTCCATGGAGTCAGTGAGGCTATGTATCCATCTCATCCTCTGCTGCCCTCTTCTCATTTTGCCTACAATCTTTCCCAGTGTCAGGGGCTTTTCCAATGAGTTCGTTCCTTGCATTAGGTGGCCAAAGTATTGGAGCTTCAGCTTCCATATCAGCACTTTCAATGAACATCCAGGGTTTACTTCCTTTAGGATTGACTGGTTTGATCTCCCTGTAACCCAAATGACTCTCAAGAGTCTTCTCCAATACCACAATTAAAAAGCATCAGTTTTTCGGCACTTCACCTTCTTTAGGGTCCAACTCTCACATCCATACACAACCACTGGAAAAACCACAGCTCTGATGATACAAACCTTTGTTGGCAAAGTGATGTCTATACACTGTCTAGGCTGGTCATAGCTTTCCTTCCAAGGAGTAAGCGTCTTTTAATTTCATGGCTGCAGTCACCGTCTGCAGTAATTTTGGAGCCCAAGAAAATAAAGTCTGTCACTGTTTCCATTGTTTCCTCATCTATTTGCCATGAAGTGATGGGACCAGATGCCATGATGTTAGTTTTCTGAGTGTTGAGTTTTAAGCCAGCTTTTTCACTCTCCTCTTTCACTTTCATCAAGAGGCTCTTTAGTTACTCTTCACTTCACTTTCTGCCATTAGAGTGGTGTCATCTGCATGTCTGAAGTTGCTGATATTTCTCCTGACAATCTTGCTTCTAGCTTGTGCTTCATTCAGCCCAGCATTTTGATTGATGCAATCTGTATGGAAGTTAAATATGCAGAACTACAATATCAACCTTGACATTCCTTTCCCAATCTTGAAACAGTCTGTTGTTCCGGTTCTAGCTGTTTCTTCTTGAGCTGCATACAGGTTTTTTAGGAGACAGGTAAGGTGGACTGGTATCTCCATCTCCTGAAGAATTTTCCAGTTTGTTTTGATCCACACAGTCAAAGGCTTAGCATAGTCAATGAAGCAGAAGCAGATTTTATTTTACTTTTTAATTCCCTTGCTTTCTCCATGATCCAACAAGCGTTGGCAATTTGACCTCTTGTTCCTCTGTCTCTTCAAAATCCAGTTTGTACATCTCAAAGCTCTTGGTTCACGTACTGCTGAAGCTCAGCTTCAAGGATATTGAGTATAATCTTTCTAGCAAGAGAAATGAAAGCAACTATATGGTATATTGAACATTCTTTGGTATTGCCCTTCTTTGGGACTGGAATGAAAACTGACTTTTTGCAGTCCTGTGGACACTGTTGAGTTTTCCAACTTTGCTGACAGAGTGTAGCACTTTGACAGCATCATCTTTTAGGACTTTAAATAGCTCAGCTGGAATTCCGTCACCTCCACCAGCTTTGCTCACAGTAATGCTTCCTAAAGCCCACCTGACTTCACACCCATGATGTCTGGCTCTAGGTCAGTGACCACACCATGTGACATCACATACACGTGGAATCCAATATATGAAAACCTGAACTTACCTACAAAACAGAGACAGACTCACAGATGCAGAGAACAGATGTGTGTTTGCCAATGGGGAGAGACCGTGAGGGAGGGAGAGATTGGGAGTTCGGGATTAACAAATGCAAACTATTATTCACAGAAAAGATAAGCCATGAGGTCCCACTGTATAGCACAGAGACCTATGCTCAACATCCGGTGATAAGCTATGATGGAAAAATATCAAAAAGAAATTGTTTCGCTTTGCTGTACAGCAGAAATCAACACAACCTTGCAAATCAACTCTACTTCAATAAAATAAATTAAAAATGAATAATAAAGCACATGTGTAAAAATCTTTGAAACACAGAAGGGGCTAAATAACTATCAGCTTCATTTACTCATATTCATTCCTTTTATCAAAAATTCATCTCACTTACAAGCATAAGTATATGTCTCCTTTTAATGACTGTATTTGACAGGTTTCTGATTGTCAATGTCTCAAAAAATCTGTATTTTGAAGTAAAAAATGAGATGGATAAGTAAAACAATTATCTGAATATTTCAGGAAACTTTTTGTCTCAATTGCTGTAAAAACAATTATCAAGGTATTTCCCTTGATTTCCATTTCAAACACTGTGTTTGTCAATGAAATTAAATCAACCATTCAGCTCTCGATTATTTTGTATTCTCTTTTTAAGTTAAACACACACACTGCCACGTAGCTAACCTACTCTGACTATTTTTTGCACTTTTCATTGTCTCGTGAGCTCAATTACTCTTAATGAAGATGCCAGATTTGGCCTCTTTGGCAAGTAATAATTAAATGTGTAATGAATCTGCTAGTTCTTATTTGGGCAAATTGCTTACGCGTGACAGCACACCTGAATCTGGCACATGGGGAGAAAGCAATAGGCTATTTCAAGCATAGTCAGTTCTAAATTGCTTGCACTTGAAGCAGAGATTCCAGAATAACCCAAGCCTTCTTTCTTAGCTAAACCCATCAGAGCAGGAATGCCGTAAGACTGCCCACAGGCCTTTGATGCAGTAATATTATGCTGTGTCAAATATCACTTAAAATAGATGGGCTGCTGATCAGGCCTTGGAAAGAATTTTACAATGTGGAACCTCGGGGTTTAGTGACATTTGTTGGGTAATCGTGTGCCTTCTTAACTTGTTGGTAAGCTTTGTCCGAAGATTCAGGTTTCTTTAATAGCTATATATATTCCACACAAGTTGTTAGCCCAGTTTTCAAGGTTCAGTGTGTTTCAAAATAATAACCAAAACTAAATGTGGAAAAAAGAGGTAGAAATGAATTATCAAAAGCAGGAAAAGCGTATTTTCATTTCTGATAACAAATGTCACATACTTCATTTTCTATTTGCTAGAAAAAAATTGATTTTGCTGGGAGAGAATATTAAAAGGAAAATGAACACCAGGAAGAGACTGCTCGTAGCCAACTTGGGATAGCTTGACACCAGCAGAAATCAGATGCGTTTCAGGGAATCTGCGAGAGGAGTGAGACTCACCTCCACAGGCTGAGCGTCTCAGCCTGAAGTGCTAACAAGAAGGGAAAGCTGGTTAAGGCCTGCGTCTCACCGCCCCATCACAGCTGCACTGCTGCCTTTTATTCTCAGCACCACAGTTGGAGGGTATTTTCCTCCTCTTTCTCGTTGCTTCAGTTAACAGCAGCTGGCAGTAGATGCCTATTTCCGTTACCTGGGCCTGTCAGCCTGGATCAGTCACCAGTGCCAGCACTCAGAAGGCAATCACTTAACCAGACATCGCATCAGCCAGTTGTGCAAGATAAAGGATCTTTCCAATTTAGAAGATCAGCTCTCGAGGAAATGAGCTGTTAAAAAAGATAGCACCTTGCTCCTGACACACACACACACACACACACACACACCCACACCCCTCCCTTTCAGCTGCCTCTATGCCCTTGGGCCCAAGGTTAAACAGCAGTATTGGAAGAGGGCAAGAAGAGAGTAAATTCATCAGATGAGAAGCGACTTGTGAGAAGGCTGCATGCAATACTGATGACTTACTGTGAACCATGTGGGATCCGTGATCTCCGAAGAAGAAGATTTAGCTTTGGGACCAGGGACCAGCCGTGATCACTCAGGAGCAAGTTTGATTAAAGTATGAAAAGGGGCAGAGAAAGCTTCTGACAGAGACATCAGAAGGGGAATGGAGAGTGTCCCCTCACTAGTCTAAGCAAGGGAGTTGTACACTTTTCTAATTAGTTATTACAATAAATCAGAAGAATGTCTCAAGCTGGTAAAAATTTTACCAGACCCATTCCCACAATTTACATTTTAAGGTAACAGGATTAGAACTTAACAATAGAAAGATCTTACCAGACCGACTCCCATAATTTACATTTTAAGATGACAGGATTAGTCAGAAGGTTTTCAGGAAGGTGAAACTGTCCTCAAGCAGGATACATTCTTGTTATATAATCCTAAACTGAGTTGTTGGGTAATCATCAGTTTTGGGCTTAAAGAAAAAAACATTTTATGTGACTGAGACTAAGGAATACAGAGGTGAAAAAAAGGTGTTTGTCCTTTCCTCCGCCTTGAGAATTCCAGACCCTTGTCTCCTCCCTGGGGATCCCGGACGTCTTATCAACCTGCCTAGGAATTGACTCTCTCAGTATTAAAGGGTGGAGTTGAAGCTGGTAGCCGACAGCATCCCTGGTGACACCTTCAGAAATCTTGGGTCCTAATGACTGGAACACTGATGCATGGTTGAGATGCTTTGGCGCAGTCCCAGAACTGCAGCCTGCACACACGCCCATTCTTGGCATCTGAGCAAGGTTGGAAAGTGCAGTGTGCACACCCAGGTCTCTTGTCCTAAAAATAGACCTGTCAGAAATTAGCCTTGGAGGAACTGACTGGATGGGTGGACATTTGAAAATAATAATAATTACTTCATCTCACTTGAAGACAGAAAATGCACCTTAATCACCAATAATTACTATATTGGCTAGAATGGAGAAACTCATAGCTCCTTTAATATGAGAAACGTGAAAAACTCATCATAGCTATGGGTGAAAATCATACTGACATCAAAATTGACTAAAATGCACCACTCTATCAGAGCAAGCTTTGCAATATCAATCAAAACACAGTTGACCCCTGGACAGCAGGGATGTGAATTGCATGGGTCTACTTAGAGGAGGATTTTAAAAAAATAAATGTACAGTCACCGCCCCCCCCCGCCCCCCGCAAAAATCTGTGAGTTCCACATGAGAGGCCTGGGGCCTGGGTGATCCTTCAAGGCAGAGTTGGAGAGGATGCATAATTCAAGAGCGCAGAGGACCACCGGGCCTGAGCACAGTGGAGTCCCATATGGGCAGGTCCTAGAACAGACCGTCCTGAAGGTAGAACCACCCAATTGTAGCACTTTCTAATTAAAAATCAATACACATAAATTATGAAGTGTTGAGAAACACAGAAGAGCACAAAGAAAACAAGTACAGTTTTTCTAGAATCTAGAAAACCCATTTAACCTAAACATCTTGGGCATTTTCACTTTATACATATATATATAATTTTATTTACTTATCTATTTCTTGGCTGTTATGGGTCCTTGTTGCTCTGCAGGCTTTTCTCTAGTTTCAGGGAGCAGGGGCTATTCCCCGGTTGTGGGGTTCAGGCTTCTCTCGTTGTGGAGCAGGGCTCTAGCGAGCCTGGGCTTCGGTAACTGCAGCTCCCACGCTTTAGAGCACCGGCTCAAAAGTTGAGGCACAGGTTGAGTTGCTCTGCGGCGTGTGTGATCTCCAAGGAGCAGAAAGTGAAAGTGAAAGCAAAGTCGCTCAGTCGTGTCCGACTCTTTGTGACCCCACGGATTGTAACTGCCGGGCTCCTCCGTCCATGGGATTCTCCAGGCAAGAGCACTGGGAGGGCTGCCATTGCCTTCCCCATCTAGGAGCAGGAATTGAACCCACGTTTCCGTTTCCTGCATTGGCAGGTGAACCTTTTTCCACTGAGACACCAGGGAAGCCCTCGCGGCATTTCCTTTTGGATCTCTTTCTCTTTCTTTGCCTCTCTCGTATCTCTTCATAATCAAATTCTATGCACGCTAAGCTGTTTCAGTAATGCTTGACTTTTTGTGATCCCACAGACTGTCGCCCGCCAGGCTCCTCTGTCCATGGGATTCTCCAGGCAAGAATACTGGAGTGGGTTGCCATGCCCTCCTCGAGGGGATCTTCCCCACTCAGGGATCAAATCTGTGTCTCTTACATCTCCTGCTTCGGCAGAGATGTAAGCATCACCTTACATCTAGCACCACTAGCATCACCTGGGAAGCCCCATCAGATTCTATACCTTCCTTGTTTTTCACTCAACATTACGTTATGAAACTTTATATACCCTACTAAGCATTCTTGGAAATCATGATAGCAGGAGGTGGGGGTCGTTCTATCTTGAAGGATAGAAGCCACTCAGTTAATTATCTCTCACCTTTGAAAAATATTAAAGATTAAATTCCCCAAGATTAAATCAACCTTGATGCAAAGATTGTCATCCAAGAAGTTAGTTAGGGAACACTCTGTGCATTCGAATTAGTGTGGGAAGGACTCAAGGCAGAACTGGGCAGAGGAAGAAGCTGGTCCATGATGCAATCATAGCAAAGACCCCAGCTGACCCCCACAGAGTACTGGGAAGTCGGGATTGTGCCTGCATAATTATCCCAAGGTTAGCCAAAGGGGCCAGCCTTTATACCCAATTTCATCAGATACAGGCTGCCCACAAAACTGGTGTGATTGTGGTGAGGCAGCCCTCTTCAGTTTTGGGCAATTAGATAACATCTGTTACAGTCAACCTCAGGAAGCTCATGTTTTATGTCCAGATGGCTAATGCATGTTGATTGGATGGTTTGCTGAAGACCAAACTCAGTCTGTTAGCCAGCAGTGCTCTTAGCTTCTGGGGAAATAGGGGCATCTGAATGACTGACCCAGCTTCGAAGCCCATCCCTTGCTTTGCTCAATACATTTCTGTGTTTAAGTTCTGAAAGTCACTCTTTCGGGATTATGTTGGTCTCATCTTCCTGGAGTGAGTTTGTAAGACAAAGATTAGGAGAATGAATGGTAGTTTCTGCCACTGAAGCTGGTGTCCCCAAATTTATATTCACTGTTTCCCCCTCTGCAAACCATCCCAGTCTTCTCCCCTCTCCAGTCCTCTCTGCTGCTCTGACTCAGAACCCCCCTTCCTAGCGCACCTAGATCTCTCGTCACTGTGCCCGTCTCGGGCCTACACTGTTGCTCTTGACCGCTTCCTATTAAAACCGGGCAAGGGTGTGCCCAGAGTTGCCTAAGGAGATTGTCTGGGTGCTGAACACACGCAGCCCTGGCCCCACTGTGCAAGAGCAGCCTTTACTTCCTCTGGTTACTTCCTACCGGTCCCTTTGCACCTAAGGAGTCTGAAATAAAAAGTGGCAGCCATATGCTAAAGTTCCATGACGCTCTTTCTGTGTCCCTTGGTAGAAGAAGAACCATTTGGGAACTAGGATTTGAGCCTGGATTTGTGGGGATGGGAAGGCACAGATTTCTGAGGTGCGTTACTCAAAGCGATGGTTAGAGAAGCAGCCCCTGTTTTCACCCTTTGGTTTATGGACCCTGCATTCTAACTTTGGGGAGCAAAGCATGATATAGTACACAGGAATTTAGAGTTTATTCTGAATACAATATCATCCTGATGAGGTATAGTCTTTAAAATGTTGCCTCAAGCCTACCTTCTGTATGAGGTTAGAGAAGGAGGCATTCTGGCGGAAAAGTAAAGAAGCAAGATAGCACAGGAGGAAGTGATTGGTTCCAATATCACCACAGCAAAGTCTTAACAAAGACGGCAGAGGAGCCCAGAGGGAAACTCTAAAGCTGAGAGTCTTTCAGTGTTGATTCAAAGAGCAGCGAAGAGGTTGGACCTTCACACCTGCACATCGACAGCCAGTGGATGTAGCTGCCTCAGAAGAGGTCCTGGGCAAGGGCTCTCTGCGGATGAGGACAGTTCTTGGAGGCAGCCGACATCTGAGGGCTGGAGGCCTACAGCAGTCTAAGCAACTGTCCTTGTCCTAAGCAGATGGTCTGGATGACAGCACAGTGTCCACAGCCTGCAACCACGCCATGTCCCACCTGAACAGATATTCTGTTAAATGTTCACAGATAGATAGCCTAGTGCTATGAACTTTCTGTGGCTTTTCTTCACTAGATTTCCATTTTTCACTTAAAGAAAACCTCTATTACCCCTTTATAAATGAAATCTTGCTTTCAAAAGACGTTCTTATTTTTAGACTCTTTCCTTCAATTAAGTGTTTTTTTTTAATTTAAATTTATTTATTTTAATTGGAGGCTAATTACAATATTGTATTGGTTTTGTGTTCTATCCATTTCTGTTTGGAAGGGCTATGCATTTTTGATTGGTTCCAACTCTCAAAGAAAACACATTCCTGAGTATGTAAGAAATGAATTCTGTTTCCAAAATACTGCTTCTAGTACCTGTGTGTGGTTTGAGACTGTTACCCTGGCTCTTGATTTACCAGTTGCTGACCAAAGCATGTGGTTGGTTATCAGCCCCTACTCACATGAGCCTGTCTGTTGTTTCATCTTGATGTCAGACATCTGTAGACTTGTTGATTCTGTACTTTTAATGTTGGTTCTTACCATATTCAATTCTGACCTTGTATTAGCCAGGGTTCCCCAGAGAAATGGAACAGCAGGATATATGTTTATGTGCCCTAAAAAGTGATGGGAAGACAACATCCAGTTTCTTCTTTGAGGGTAATTCTCATCTTTTCTGCTCTCTCTGCTTTTTCAGATACTTCAGTGGCTGCCATAGAGCTAAATGCTGTAATCCCCAGATGAGATTCCTCATTTCACATCAGTCTTTATGTGCTTTTTATCCTAAAAAAAAAAAAAAAAGACATGTACATAAACTCACTTTTTGGAAATAACTCATGAAACTAAAATGTGTCTAAGTTATATATAAACTGAAATGCAACTGAAATAAGTTTAAAAATGAGTATAAGACAGCATCATCAATAAAAAATATATACATAGAAAGGATATAGATGGACATAAAAATAAAAATTAAGTTGAATAAGAATGGATTTATATATCTATATATACACACACACACACATATATATATATATATATAAATTATATCTTCCCTGGTGGCTCAGAGGTTAAAGCGTCTGCCTCCAATGCGGGAGACCCAGGTTCGATCCCTGGGTTGGGAAGATCCCCTGGGGAAGGAAATGGTAACCCACTCCAGTATTATTGCCTGGAGAATCCCATGGATGTAGAAGCCTGGCAGGCTACAGTCCACGAGGTCACAAAGAGTCAGACATGACTGAGTGACTTCACTTGAATAAGAATGGAGATATATATATATATATATATATATATATATACATACATATAAATTATAAGGAACTGATCAACATGATTATGGGGGCTGAGAAACCCCAAGTCTCATCTGCAGTCTGTAAGGTGGAGACCCAGGAAATCTGATTATAGTTCTAGTCTGGGTGTTAGTCTGAAGGCAGGGAAGATCAATGTCCCAGCTCGAAACAGTTGGAGAGAAGTTCCCTCTTATCCAGTGTTTTTGATCTAGTCTTCAGCTGACTGGATAGGCCATCCACATTATAGAGAGGGCAATCTGCTTTGCTTAGTCTAATAATTCAAATGTTAGTCTTATCCAAATTGCCTTCACAGATATATCCAGAAGACGTTTAACCAAATGTCTGGGCACTCCATGGATCAGTCAACAGACAGATAACATTAACTATCACAGACCTGTGTCTTTCAGGTTTTTCTCTGATTAATGTTGTTATCCTAAATTTTAAATGACCTGAAGAAAAGAACTTTATCATGGTGGATTTATTGCTTTACTCAGACAAAGTAATCTCTCCCCCTATTTTCAGAATATTTTTAGACTCAATCAAAAACTAAAGCATAAACTGTTCGATCAATACAAAAAGCAACTCTTTTGATTTTTTAATAGTCTATGGATTATTAAATCACCTTTTGTATGATGGACATATTTATTATTATATATTATATTAATTATAAATGTAATCTCTTTGATTTCTAAATTCCAGAAAGATCACATATAAGAAATATATGTATATTATAGTTACATATTCTATATAATACATAATATATATTTTTGCAGTCAAGGCCTGCATATGTGACCATTTACTCAGTCTCTCACTGGGTTATCAGGGAACCACAAGCTGAGCACATTTCAACCGGTTTTCTCTAAAACTGACCTTAGTGTTCTTATCACTTAGTTCTAATTTCATTCTGAATTAGTAGATCCCAGGATCTACGGAGCTATTTTGATCTGCATATTCAATAATTTTCTTCTTATGTGTTCTGTTTTACTTAGTTCTGACCTTCAGGAATTTAACTTTCCTTGGTCTTCTATATCTATAATTTAAATTATAATAACTTTTACATTTTAGTTCATTAACATTTTGTTTTGAAATATTTCCCTTGATCTGCCCAACAAATCACTGATTTTATTTTATTTTATTTTATTTTTTTGACTTGTCTTTCTTTTTTTTTTTTTTACTTTACAATATTGTATTGGTTTTGCCATACATCAACATGAATCCACCATGGGTGTACACATGTTCCCCATCCTGAATCCCCTCCCCCCCTCCCTCCCCGTACCATCCCTCTGGGTCATCCCAGCGCACCAGCCTGAGCGACCAAACAACAACAGTTTCAACTTGCAGCTCGGTCATGTTTAGATTTTTTTCCACATTTTTTATATCGTGTTATCTTGAAATATCTTCTTTGACTATTTCCATCTTTTTCTTGAGCCATTTTTCTAGAAAGATTACATTTTCAGATTTTTTTTTGAGAAATGAATAGATATTTATTCATATCTATGAATATGAATGAGGAGACACCTCATTTCCCTGACTAAGTCTTCTTGAGGGGTACAGTTTTTATTTATATCTTGCATATGTTCCTTTCCCCCCTTTCCCTGCACCTTTTTCTTCCACATTTCTGCAACCAAAAAGTCTGCATGACTTAACATTCCATGTAATTCACAATGTAAGATAGAATTTCACC
Source organism: Bos indicus (assembly GCF_029378745.1). Taxonomy (NCBI): domain Eukaryota; kingdom Metazoa; phylum Chordata; class Mammalia; order Artiodactyla; family Bovidae; genus Bos; species Bos indicus. The sequence goes on from NC_091786.1 coordinate 44,543,406, forward strand.
TAATAAGCATTTTACCCATTTCCTTCATTTTAATTTTTTTTCATTTCTTGTCCATATTGAAATAAACTTCTTAAAAAATTACTCTGAGAGTCTGAGATATGGAAGGACAAAAATCTCTATCAGCAATGAATATCAATTATCCTCAGTTATTTTAATGATTAATCTATCTCTTTTGCAGAAGCAGCCTTGAAGCTGAAACATGTAATGGACGATTTTCCTTCAAATCATAACTCCACAATAGTCACATTACTGCAATCACGATTATAGCAAGAGAACTCTCTGTGCCGGTGAGGCCACGGTTCCCCACAGTCTGACGGTGCCCGCAAAACGGGAGCTCATATCTCTTTGGAGCATATAATGTACTGTGAGCTTGGTTTGTAATTGCAGGTGTAAATAGCAATCTGGACTTGCAGTGTGGCATCTGAACGTGCAATTTGCCATTTTATGATTCTGCCTGTGCCTGTGTTCAGGTGCAGTGGTAAACGTGCCGTGAGGGGCAGGCGCTCGGGGCCTGATCATGACCTGATAATCCAATAACAGACTCAAAGTCAGAGAATATGGAAAATCAGCTTGGCAGGTGAGTCTCTATTATCAAGTTTACCTCTGTTGATTATTTACAGATCAAACACGATGCAGCTGTAGAGCAAAGCTATTCATAGGTCAGTTTCAGTAACTTATTTTCCAGGGTGGTGTTACAGGTTGATATGGAGGTTCTTGTGAAAACTAAAAGTAGAGATACCATAGGATCCTTCTGCTTTATTGACTATGTCAAAGGCTTTGACTATGTGGATCACAACAAACTGTGGAAAATTCTTCAAGGGATGGGAATATCAGATCACCTGACCTGCCTCCTAAGAAACCTATATACAGGTTAAGAAGCAACATTTAGAACTGGACATGGAACAACAGACTGTCTCCAAATTGGGAAAGGAATATGTCAAGGCTGTATATTGTCAACCCGCTTATTTAACTTATATGCAGAGTACATCATGTGAAATGCCAGGCTGGATGACGCAAAAGCTAGAATCAAGATTGCTGGGAGAAATATCAATAACCTCAGATATGCAGATGACACCAACTTTTATGGCAGAAAGTGAAGAGGAATTGAAGAGCCTCTTGATGAAAGTGAAAGAAGAGGGTGAAAGAGCTGGCTTAAAAGTCAACATTAAAAAAACTAACATCATGGCATCTGGTCCCATCACTTCATAGAAAATTGATGGGGAAACAATGGAAACAGTGATAGACTTTATTTTGTTGGGCTCCAAAATCACTGCAGATGGTGACTGCAGCCATGAAATTAAAAGACACTTACTCCTTGGAAGAAAAGCTATGACCAACCTAGACAGCATATTAAAAAGCAGAGACATTACTTTACTGACAAAATCTAGTCAAAGCTATGGTTTTTCCAGCGGTCATGTATGGATGTGAGAGTTGGACTATAAAGAAAGCTGAGTGCCAAAGAATTGATGCTTTTGAACTGTGGTGTTGGAGAAGACTCTTGAGAGTCCCTTGGACTGCAAGGAGATCCAACCAGTCCATCCTAAAGGAAATCAGTCCTGAATATTCATTGGAAGGACTGATGCTGAAGCTGAAGCTGCAATACTTTGGACACCTGATGTGAAGAACTGACTCATTTGAAAAGACCCTGATGCTGGGAAAGATTGAAGGTGGAAGGAGAAAGGGACGAAAGAGCATGAGATGGTTGGATGGCATCACTGACTCAAAGGACATGAGTTTGAGTGAACTCCGGGAGCTGGTGATGGACAGGGAGGCCTCGTGTGCTGCAGTCCATGGGGTCACAAAGAGTCAGACACGACTGAGCAGCTGAACTGAGGATCCTGCAATCCCAATCCTATGCATATATACAGAGAAAACCATAATTTGGAAAGGTGCATGCACCCCTATGCTCATAGCAGCACTAATAACAAAAGCCAAGACACGGAAGAAACCTGAAAGTCCAGTAACAAATACCTATACCTACCTAATTAATTCCATTATATATAATGGAATAGTACTCAGCCATCAAAAAAATGAGCAATGCCATTTGCAGCAACATGGATGGATCTAAGATTATCATACTAAATGAAGTAAGTCAGATAAAGAAAGATAGATATGATATCACATGTGTGTAATTCAAAACATACAGATAAATACTTATATACAAAAAGAAATAAACCCACTCACATAGAAAACAAGCATGGTTACTAAAGGAGAAAGGGGGGGAGGGATAAATCAGGAATTTGGAATAAACACAGACTACACATAAAACAGAAAACCAGCAAGGGCCCAGTGCACAGCACAGGGAGCTATGCTCAGCGTTCTGGAATAACCTCCTTATAACTGGGCCGTCTGCTGTGCGCCTGAAACTAACACAGCACTGTAAATCCCCTATGTTTAAGTTTAAAATATATCGGTCAATACAAAAGTTAATCTGTTGAATTTAAACTGGTTCTTTTTGACAGAAAGCAGTTGGAGTTTAATCCACATTTGTCAGAACAACAACAACAAAAAAATGTAGATTTTTTTCACACACAAAAAGAGCGCGAGAGGTAAAATAGCGTTCATCCATCTAAACACATGTCAAGGAGCAAAGAAAAATGGGAAATAACTGTTTTACGTGGTAACAGAGGTCTCTATAAGATTTACATTGTGAATAAAGTAAATTATATATATGCATATATATACAGAAACTGATAGAGAAAAACGGAGTGTAGAGAAGAAGTGGAAAGTGAATCTTTTTGTAGATACAACATTCTAACAAGGCAAAGTTAATACCTTTGAGACATGAGTTTGACAAATAAACACTATACAAGTTTTTAAAATCAAGTTTTTACTTTAGAATAGTTTTAGATCTATAGAAAAGTTACAAAGAAAGTACACAATTGTCATATGCCCTGCATCCAATTTCTTCTATTATTAACATCTTGTAAAAGGATGGTCAATTTGTCACAATTAATGAACCATGTTGATATAATAATATTCACTAAAGTGTATACTTTGTGTTCTCTTAGTTTTCACATGATGTAATTTCCTGTTCCAGCCTCCCATCCACAGTGTATTTATTGTCTGTATATATATATATTTATTGTCTGAAATATATATATATATATATGTCTCCTAAGGCTCCTCTTGGCTCTGACAGCTTCTCAGACTTATTTCGCTTTTGATAACCTTGAAAGTTCTGAAGAGTGCTGGTCAAGTGTTTTTACAAATATTCCTCAGTTGGAATTTGTCTGGTATTTTCTCGTGTTTAAACTGCACTGATGGGTTTTTGGAAGAAAGATCACAGAGGTTGTCCATTCTAATCACCTCGTGCCCAGGGCACCACAGTTTAGTGACTGGTTACTACTGATACTGACCGTGGTCCCCGGATGGAGGTAGCGCTCGTCGGTTCCGCCCTGTGCCAAATTTGTAGTCAGAATGCTATGACGATGAGCACTTTTTCTAGAAATAACTTCTATAGCTTTTATTCATTTCTCAAAGAGGCCTGGGAGGCAGTAATACTTAAGAATCATTATATAAACTTAATTCTTAGCTTTGCAATCTTAATTTATGAATCAGAATCTCAGAAATGCATCAGGGACAAAATACATCTCGGGATCCTAACATTCTTGTGATGAAACACATTTATCAAAATACTTTCAAGCTATCAGAAGTGGGCTTTAAACACAACCTTTAAAAGTCACTGAATCATTATGTACAAAGGTATTTTTAAAGTAACTCTTACTATTTGGGGCCGTGCTGGGTCTTTGTTGCTGGGGGCTTTCTCTGGCTGCTGTGAGTGGAGGCCGCTCTTCCGATGCGGTGCGTGGACTTCTCACTGCAGAGGCTTCTCTTATTAGGAGCAGGGGCTCTGGGTGCATGGGCTCCGGTAGCTGGGGCTCCGGGCTCTTTACAGTTCAATACCTGTGGCTGAAGGGCTTATTTGCTCCACAGCATGTGAGATCTTTCTGGACCACGGACTGAACCAGTGTCTCCTGCGCTGGTGGGTGGATTATTCACCACTGAGCCACCAGGGAAGCCCCACGAACAGTGTTTTTGCAAACTTTCTATATCACCAACAAAAGAGAAAGAAGTTTTTGCTCTATGTCTCTTTTGATGTATTTCTAATTAATTACAAGTTAGTTCCTATACAAGGCAGTTACCAAATACATATTTCAAACTCATCGATATGCAGCCATGCATGTTTTCATTTCCTCAAACTCAGTTTGTATTTAGATGTGTTTCCTCCTATCACTTTGCTACTGGCTCTGATGTAAGGACACTTTTCAAATTTCAAATTTCAATTAGCTACTCCTCAGCAAAGCTAAGACTCTGTGACACTTCATGGTACACCATTCTCACAGAGAAAGGGTATCTTAGTTTGGAATGAGGACACAAATATTTTGATTCTGTTCCATTGCTTGTAAATGAACAGCCTTGAGCAAGTCATTTCATATTGTAAAAACTTATTTTCCTTGTTTGCAAAATGGGGGTAGGTTTCCTTTCCCTTTTTTTGAATTATTGTGGGTACAACAAATATACAAGCATACTTATGCATATGTGGGATATATATATGCTTGTATATTTGTATATTATGAAAAGTGAAAGTTGCTCAGTTGTGTCTGACTCTTTGCAACCCCATGGACTACACAGTCCATGGAATTCTCCAGGCCAGAATACTGGAGTGGGTAGCCTTTCCCTTCTCAGGGGATCTTTCCAACTCAGGGATCGAACCCAGATCTCCCTCATTGCAGGCAGATTCTTTACCAGCTGAGCTACATATCTATGTAAATGTCATCTTCCAGATAAAAAATGTGCTAGATATTATAATGAACTCTCTTCTATTGATTTAGATTACTGTTTACATAAATAAACACTTTTTAAAAAAGGAAAAATACAAGTCAACACTTAAACTTTATCAAAGTTTCTTCTTTTTTCCCCAACTTTATTGCTATATAATAGCTATAACAGATATGTGACATTGTGTAAGTTTAAGACACAGTGTGATGATAGTTACAGGTATATATGGTGAAACATTTTCCACAACAAAAGTTAACACATCCTTTGCTTCATATAGTCAATTATTTTTTAATTGTTGCTGTTATGATTGGAACAGTTAAGATCTATCCTCCTAGTAACTTTCAAATATACAATACAAATATTGTTAACTATAGTGACCATGTTGCATTAAACATCTTGACTATATCCCTCTATTAACTAGAAGTTTATACCCTTAAAACTTCATGGTTTGAGTTTTCTCACCTCAATCAAATTTCTTTGAGAGATGGATCATAAGCTAAAGGATACCTTGCTACCAATATTTGGAATTTATCTAATTTTAGCAATGAAACAAGCCATTTAAATGTTTCTAGTGATTCCCAGTTGAGCTTTTGTTTCTAACAATAAAAGTGTGACTTCAAAGGTGTTTGAAGAAATTAACACCATGACATCAAAAGACAAGCTTTCGATCCTGTTTCGTGGTCACAGGGGTTTCCTAAAACCCAGACCAATTTGAGTTCAAATGGCTGCATTAAGTTAGTTGGAAATGATAGGGGCCTCATTTCTGAGAATTAGGGTTCTGAATTTTGGTTGCCCTTTGAAAATTTTGGGGGGCTTTTAGACGTCTTGATGACCAGGTCAAAAGCCAGAAAATTGAACAGATCTCTGCCAGTGGTACACAGGCATCAGGGTATCTTAGAACTCCAAGGTCATCCCCCGTGAAGCGAAGTTTCAGAACCATCGTGCGTAACCAGAGTCATCTGGTCATCACCTAAGCAACCGGAAACACTGCTGCAAGGTCCTTCCCGACCATGTCCTGCTCCTTGTTTTCACACCCAGCAGCCTAACCAACCAGCATAAAACAGTTAGCTTAAACTAGTCATACCCAAGGAACAGCTATCTTATAAAACATCTCTGACTCTCCTTGTTCTTAATTTAATGTTCACTTGTGATATTATAATGTATTCTGGGGTGAATTTATTTATTTCTCTTTAAGCTCATTTTGGCAGAACAGCTTTGAACAAAGAGCTTATGTTGCATGTTTGAGTAACTATATTTGGTATTGAGTACTGAATTTTCTTTAACTTTCTTTACCTAGTTTTACCATCCACTCTATAGGACGATACATGTACTGTTAATCAATGATACCTCTTTCTAGCAAATAGTGCTGTGAACAGCAGAAGTTACATTAAGACAGATGGTAGTGGCGCTGCCGACTGCTGAGCAATCCTCTCACTGTCTTACCGCCACGTGATCCATCATCCAGGCGTTGAGGAATGACAGACGCCGAGTATGTCTTCCTCCTTTCAGCTGGTCTAGCTCTTGGAAGCCCTTGTAGATAAGCACAAAGCAGGCACTCGTTGGCACAGTGAAGCATGCATGGGTGTTGGCAACGGAGCTGTGCATCTCACCGTCATCTCATCACGGGGTCAGGTGCAGAGACTGACAATAGGAGCACCTTATACTAGGTTCACTTACCCCACACTGAGAGCAAAGGTGTGCTTCAATCCATTAGAAGGGAGACATGAGAAACCACACCATTTTCTTTTCTTTGTGTATCCAGAATGATATAATGGCTACAACAGAATCAATTGCTTTGAAAGTAACTGGGTGGTGCTTTCAGCTCCGGCTTCTTGCCAAGTCCGTCCAGCACACACTGTAACTGAATTCAGTGACTTGCACATTTTGTGTCTGCAGATTCAGGGTTTTGGGATTCTTGCCCTTTCAGTCCCAATGCATGCACACAAGCACACTCCAGGGACCTGAGGGCTGGATTTCAGCAGTTCCAGGGGGAAGTTCCTGTCAGAGCTTATGAGTGTTAGTTCTGATATCACACAGCCTTTGTGCCTTGGCTGAAAAATTCTAATTTCACAAACAGCATCCTTTTAGACAGGCTGGATGAGAGCTGTTTTTTGGGGAAATGGCTTTCCTATGGTGCCGGTGGGTCACTCATCATGACTGAGACTTAATTGCCACTTCACAAAAAATGCCATCAAGAGAAAGGAAAAAAAAACCACCCTACTAGCTTAATTTAATCAGGGATGGGTCTGAAGAATGCAAATAAGGATGATAGCATCTAATTATTTTTCCATTTTTATCTCCATTAAAGCGCATTAATTCTAAACATTTTCAGTGATGAACTCTGATTTTCAAATTGGGATCTGGAATATGCCTGGGCTTTTTCTTCCTCAGGAAACATATCTTTATGGGAGTCGTCATATGTGGGAAGACAGGGGTTCATGCGTTTATCTAATTAAACATATCTAGATCTAATTCTATCAATATTTGAAAAACAAATATAATATGACAAGGTAAAATCTTTACAGTCACTTATCCACTTAGAGAAAAATCTTCCATGTGGCAAACTTTTCAGAGATGCAAGACATTTGAAGTTAAATCTGGTCTCTGTACTCTGATGCTGAATTAAATCTCTGAGAGAGTTTTGGGTGAAGTAGAAAAGAATAGCTTTATTGCTTTGCCAGGCAAAGGAGGCCACAGAGGGCTAATTCCCTCGAAACTGCAAATCCTGATCTGGAGGGGGTAGTGAAGAGATTTGCAGTAAGGGTTCAAGGAGGGCGTGGTCAGCTCATGGACAGCCTCCTGATTGGCTGGTGGTGAGGGAGGCGGGGTCAGCAGCCTCAACCTGCTGGTTCTAACTAGTCGGGAACCTGCATGCTCTTGGGGAGCAGAGAGTCAACTCCTCCCATCGGGTCGGGGCCTCAGCATCTGCCAACCAGCTCAAAGACACTGTCATGCGTGTCCCTGCCCGAAGGCTGCATCGCTGTTTCTTGACTGGTCTCCACCTTCCCTGACTAGCACATGTTTGGACCTTTGGAATTCGTGGAAGGTCATGGAGACTAAATGAAGTCCATTTCCTATAATCAAGAAATGACAGACACAGAAAGGCCTTTGTGCCCAGGAGACACACCGGGCCCTGCTTGGTTTCACTATTATAGATGTGACAGAGAAGGATATGGGAAGACGCGTCACTCCCAGCCACTTCGGATTGGCCAGGTTTGGAAGGCAAAATTTTGCAGGAGAAAGAGGAAATGTTGATTGCCTCAGAGCTTATTTCAAAGTGACTTGAAAACTTACTTAGGTCCATTCAGTGGAATTAATAAACAAGTACTCTATGCTATTTTGACTTATTTTAAATTCCTCAATGCTTAAATTTTTTTTTCACGTTTGCGTATACTTTAAAAGTTCCTGAGATAAGCTTTCAAACAATCAGCATTTCTTTCCCTTTATTCTGGTTCTAAGACTACCTTATGAAAAATAAACCAATAAAAAATAAAAATAAATAAAAGGTCAGAGAAGCAGGGGGAAAGTGGCTTTCAGGAAGTATCAGATAAAAACAGATTTTTATCACTCTGAGTCCAGGGGACAGAAATAGAGGACCTTTCAAAAGTTACTTAAAAGGTTAGGAGAAAACCTTAATACTGCCAAACCACTCAGCAAACTTAGCTGAGTCAGGATATCTCTCCTTCCATGGATTTGGGAAAGACCTCAGAAAATTTCTTCATCTATAGTCTTCAAACTTTTCATCACCTGGAATTCATATTTTTGAAAGAATTGATTGACCAATTGCATTCAACACGAGTAATAATAATTCATTGTGATGGTTAGTTTTATGTGCCAAATTGGCTAGCCCACGACAACCAGATATTTGGTCAAACACTAGTCTAGAGAAGCCCAACTAATGCTTTCTTATTATTTTTGTTTGGCAAATGACATAAGGAATTATTATTCATCAAAGTCACATGTGTTAGGAAGTGGAAAGAATGTATTTCAACAACTGCCATATTAATTTGAAAAGGTAAAAATAAGCAAGTAAGTCATGTAGAGTGGAAAATGAGAACTCATGGACAGAATAAGGTTCCAAAAAGTAAAGCTCGATGGTTTTAAATAGGACCTATCTTGCTCCAGGAGAGAATCAGAGAGGAGGAGGGAAGGAAGAAGAGGCGGTAGAAGCTTAGTTAACATGTTGTCATCGTTCATAGACTGTTTGGTATGGAGGGTTGATGGACTGGGTGTCACGCCACGGTTAATGTCAGGCAGGTGGCGGAGGTACGGGACCGCCCGCTCGTGTGGGGCACCAGGCAGGTAGGGCCCGTTTCTTGCAGCTCTCAGTAAGTCAGAGGGATTTAAGCTGATCTTTGCCTTCTGACCAGTGTAGAATTATCACTCTTACTTTTTTAGAGTAGGAAATGGCAACCCACTCCAGTGTTCTTGCCTGGGAAGTCCCAAGGACAGAGGAGTCTGGCAAGCTAGAGTCTATTGACTAAAAAACATGCGCAACTGGAGAATTGTGAGGTAAGTTTTATTTGGAGAAAAATGAGGGCTGCAGCCTTGGAGGCAGCATCTCAGAGAGCTCTGAGAGACTGCTCCAGAGCTGCAGCGGGGAAGGTCCATAGAGAAAGTCTTGCTGGAGGGGGAGTTCAATGCCATGAAGCACTCAATTTACTAAAGGTTTTCTGCCAGTCACAAAGATCTGATGTCACCATGAAGGGATTTAGTGCTTCTCTAGGAAGAGGAGATGCAAGGACTGAGATCATAAAATCCGTTCCTAAAAGCATCCAACCATCTAAAGACCTGTCCCATCAGATTCCATGGAGCACAGAGCACCTCACTCCACCCTGCACGCCTCAGGGGGTTGAGGGTCAACAGCACGAGACTCCATCTCTGTAGATGCAGATGGCAAATGCCCTTGTTACTCAGTTGTTGGCAATGCTCTTGGCAAGTGCCAGTTTGTAGTTGACAAGTCTGTAGGGTCACAGTCATACATGACTGAGAACATACTTACCTTTTTAGAATAGATTTAAATCCAGCTAAAGCAAAAAGGATTATCAGCTAGATGAGCATTTTTATTTTAAAAATTGAGGCAAAGTGAAACCCTGTGGGGCCCCCAGGGTCCTGTAGCCCCCATTTCTTCTAGGCAAAACCCCAGCCTCCATGACTTGCCCTGAGTTCCAAAGGGCAGATTTTAACAGTTGCTAATCAAGTGATTTTTGGAGCTCCAAAATTACTGCAAATGGTGACTGCAGCCATGAAATTAAGATGCTTGCTCCTTGGAAAAAAAGCTATGACCAACCTAGACAGCATATTAAAAAGCAGAGACATTCCTTTGCCAACAAAGGTCCATCTAGTCAAAGCTATGGTTTTTCCAGTAGTCATGTATGGATGTGAGAGTTGGACTATAAAGAAAGCTAAGCACCAAAGAATTGATGCTTTTGAACTGTGGTGTTGGAGAAGACTCTTGCGAGTCCCTTGGACTGCAAGGAGATCCAACCAGTCCATCCTAAAGGAGACCAGTCCTGGGTGTTCATTGGAAGGACTGATGCTAAAGCTGAAACTCCAATACTTTGGCCACCTGATGCAGAGAGCTGACTCATTAAAAAACAAAACAAAAGAAAACAAAACCCTGATGCTGGGAAAGACTGAAGGCAGGAGGAGAAGGGGACAATAGAGGATGAGATGGTTGGATGGCATCACCGACGGGATGCACATGAGTTTGAGTAAGCTCTGGGAGTTGGTGATGGACAGGGAGGCCTCGTGTGCTGCAGTCCATGGGGTCGCAAAGAGTCGGGCAGGACTGAGTGAATTTGAACTGAACTGAATCAAGGGCTGAGAACTGAACTGAATCAAGGGTGGAGAAGCCAAGATACCACCTAAGGCAAGATTAAAGGGACCAGAGAAGGTCATCAGGATGCAGAGGTAGGCCACCTGAGGCCTAATCTTCTCAGCCAACTTAGCCTTGGACCACTGTTATAAAGTCTCTCCTCACATCTTTCCAGGTTGAGATGCATAGATTTTCAAGAAGCCCAGGGTGTCCTCCTTTGCCTGGAAAAGGAATAAAGCTGTCCATTTCTACTCTACCCAAAATTCTCTCCAGGACTTAATTCGGCACTGGTGTACAGAGAAGGCGAGCTTTCGGCAACAATATAAACACCACTCCCATTGGCTTTTGAAACAGGGCATGGCTCTAGAAATTCAGCGAGAACAGATTGGGGACAATTTGTCCTCTCCTGCATCTCTTGTTTTACTGATGAGGAAACAGAGGCCCTGCAGGTTTCTAGACTGAATCTTGCTAGACATCTTTCTGGACTGAATCATAAAGTCGCTGAACAGATTGATCATCAGCTTTCAATCTGATTTTAGGTTTTAGGATTTTTTTTTTGAACTCCGGGAGTTTGTGATGGACAGGGAGGCCTGGCGTGCTGCGATTCATGGGATCGCAAAGAGTCAGACACGACCGAGCGACTGAACTGAACTGAAAACTCTCCTGGGGGATGTTTCAGTTTCTGAGAAGTGGATGAGGGTTTACAAGCTCCAGATTTCACTTGCCCCCAACATCTCCATTCACTTAACTGTTTGGGAAATGTTTAAAATGGAAGATAATTTTGCTGGAGTTTTTGTTTTGTTTTGGTGGGGGGTGGTTCTTTGGCCATTCCACATGGCTTGCCACTGATCTTAGTTCCCTGACCAGGGATTGAATCCATTTCCCCTGCGGTTGAATCACGGAGTTCTAACCACCGGGCCTCCAGAGAAGTCCTTGTATTCTGGTTTAGAGGAAGCCCCTGACAGTGCATGAGTCAAATCTGTGGCTAAGTCTGTGGCTAACACAGCATCCCCACTACTGCCACAGGCTCATCAGCTGGGGTGGTAGCTTATCTCCATCTTTCTGACTTTCTGGACCCCATGGGAATCACTGGCCATGAAACAACTCCTTGGTAGGGGACTGAGAGGTGGCTTGTAAATCAAACCTTGTGGCTGAAAGGAGCTGGCGACGCGTGTGTGCCATGTGTCTCAGATCAAAAGTGAAAAACTTAATTAAAATTCTTTCTCATCTCCTCTTGAAAAACAACACTAGGGCGACGCACACTTTTGGGAATCGGAGGCCAGCGTGTGACGAAGAAAACGGTTTAATCATTCAAGGAAGGAGGACCAGGACATTGGCTTGGGTTCAGGGGCTGAGACAATTTTACCCTTCTTTTTAGATCTCCCAGAAAAAAGATCTTTTTAGGACCATTCAAAAATGGAACGCCTTGAAGAGTCACCTTTTATTTTAAGGACCTGCAAGGAATGTTTGAGTCATTCTAATTTCACAGAGATTTTCCTGAAACGGGAGGAAAGTATCTCTTTGCCGTGCGTGTCCTTGGCCTTAAATGTACTGACTGGATGGGGGAATTTGACAGCCTTTGTTCTAAAGTTAGCCCTCATTCTCTATTTCAGACTCCACAGGGGGAGGACTGAACTTGTAATTAATACTCAGGAAATTAGCAATCAGCAGTGGCAGAGAGACAAGGCAGGCGGACGCATCCCAGAGGCCCCAACAGGCAAAGACGGCTCACGGCGGCAGAGACCCCAGCCACAGCACCTCCCCATTTCAGCGGGCTCTGATGCTTTCAAACGCACTTCTGCGGTGGCTCAGAAGTGTAAGAGCAGCTCTTGTTTTTGCCACTGTGCCTCTGGCTGTTTACCTTGGAATCTTTTTTTTCTAAGGGGATGGCTGTTTCTGCTGCATTTAGATATACTTGGATAAAACAAAGGTAGGCTCTTCACCAGAATTCAAGAATATTTTTCCTTCTTGTCTTGCATAAAAATAAGAGTAGTATCTGAGAAACAGGTTTTGATCCAGCAGGCTTTGAGAGGGCAAGCTGTTTTTATTTCCATAATAGGAGAACATTAAAACATGCAAATTGAACATTTCTTAAAAGGGCAAGCTGTTTTTTGAAAGGGTCAGGAACAAGAGTCAGCAGGAACCCCGAGGACTGATTTTGGAGAACTTACATCTGTTGGGGAGAACAATAAACTCTTGATTGACTCCATTATCTGCAGAAGTGACAGAGCATGTTCATAGAATTATAGATTCTAAAGGAGTTTTTTCTGCATAATCACAGTTATACAGGCTTCTATTAGTCTAAGCATGCGTGTGTGTGTGTCTGTGTGTGTGCATACTTAGGGCAAATAAGTCACTGTGTCATTTGCTCAGTTTTAGCCACTTCTTGGAGACCCTGGAATTTGATTTCTCTTACCCAGTCCTACCTTTTATTCAATAAGCATTCAGCAAACATTCTTGCCTTCAAGTACAGTGTGAAGCACTGAAACCACCTTTGAGCCAAAGCAATGGTTGACTTCCATGGACCTTTTATTTCTCTATCATTTTGTAATTTTTTTCAAAAAATTTTTATTTTATATTAGAACTTAGCTGATTAACAATGTTTGTCTTAGTTTCATGTGTACAGCAAAACGATTCAGCTGGAAATATATATGCATCTATTATTTTTCAAGTTATTTTCCCATTCAGGTCATTAGAGTACTGAGCCGCATTCCCTGTGCTGACTAGTAGTTCCTGTTGGTCACAAAATTTAAGTACAGCAGTGTGGGCATGTCCATGCCAGACTCCCAGTCTACCCCCCTCCACTCCTCCTCTCTGGCAACTATAAGTTAGTTCTCTGTTTCTGTTTTGTAACCTTTTTTTTTTTTTGTAGTGGCCATGGTTTTTGTGTTATTTTCCAGGTCAAGTGTTCTGAGTCCTGAATGGAATTTTATCTGCCCCTGGGTTCTTTGATAAATCAGACTGTTTCTGGTTTATGACTCCTTCCTGCTTTCCTGTTTTAGTGGTTTGTTGCTGTTGTTTTGGAATTTTTTGTGATTGTCCTGTACAGCTTGTGAGATCTTACTTCCCCTACTAACGGTCAAACTTTTGCCTGCACTGGAATGGCAGTCTCTTTTTTAAAAAAATTAATTAATTTATCTTAATTGGAGGGTAATTACTTTACAATATTGTGGCAGCTTTAGCCATACATTGACATGAATCAGTCACGGGTGTACATGTGTCCCCATCCTGAAACCCCCCCTCACCTCCCTCCCCATCTCATCCCTCAGGGTCGTCCTAGTGCACTGGCCCCGAGCGCCCTGTCTCATGCATCGAACTTGCACTGGTCATCTGTTTCATAAATGGTAATATACATGTTTCAATGCCATTTTCTCAAATCATCCCACCCTTGCCTTCTCCCACAGAGTCCAAAAGTCTGTTCTTTATATCTATGTGTCTTTTGCTGTCTTGCATACAGGGTCGTCATTACCTACTTTCTAAATTCCATATATATGCATTAGTATACTGTATTGGTGTTTTTCTTTCTGGCTTACTTCACTCTGTATAATAGGCTCCAGTTTCATCCACCTCATTAGAACGGATTCAAATGTATTCTTTCTAATGGCTGAGTAATACTCCATTGTGTATATGTACCACGGCTTTCTTATCCATCCATCTGCTGATGGACAGCTAGGTTGCTTCCATGTCCTGGCTATTATAAACAGTGCTGCGATGAACATTGGGGTACATGTGTCTCTTTCAATTCTGGTTTCCTTGGTGTGTATGCCCAGTAGTGGGATTGCTGGGTTGTATGGCAGTTCTATTTCCAGTTTTGTAAGGAATCTCCACACTGTTCTCCATAGTGGCTGTACTAGTTTGCATTCCCACCAACAGTGTAGGAGGGTTCCCTTTTCTCCACACCCTCTCCAGCATTTACTGCTTGTAGACTTTCGGATAGCAGCCATTCTGACTGGTGTGAAATGGTACCTCATTGTGGTTTTGATTTGCAATTCTCTGATAATGAGTGATGTTGAGCATCTTTTCATGTGTTTGTTAGCCATCTGTATGTCTTCTTTGGAGAAATGTCTGTTTAGTTCTTTGGCCCATTTTTTGATTGGGTCATTTATTTTTCTGGAAGTGAGCTGCAGGAGCTGCTCGTATATTTTTTAGATTAATTCTTTGTCAGTCGCTTCGTTTGCGGTCTTCACCACTGGGCTGCCAGAGAAGTCCCTGTTTTCCTATCTTGTCTTACTTTATATTGATATCTGGTCTGACACCAGCATTTCTACTGTCTCCTCGCCCCTGTAGGCATTTGAGTTTTCAGTGCTCTTCCCTGGGCGTAATCTTTTCTTATCTTTATGACAAAAATTACAAAGGACCTTGTTTTTAATACGGATATAGACATACCTCATCTACTTCATCGCATTGTGCTTTGAAGATACTGTGTTTTTGTATAAACTGAAGATGTATGGCAGCCCTGCATTGTTAGGTGATGGCTAGCACTTTTAGCAATAAAGTACTTTTAAATTAAGGTGCGGACATTGTCTTTTTAGCCATAACGTGATGCATAGTTAATAGACTACAGCACTGTGTACATCACTTCATATGCACTGGAAAGCCAGAATGTTTGTGTGATCACTTTTTTGCACCACTTCATATGCACTGGAAAGCCAAAAATGTTTGTGTGATCACTTTTTTGAGATATTCCATTCATTGCATTGTTTGTGATGTTTGCTTATTGCTCTGAACCAGACCCGTGACATCGCTGAGGTGCGCCTGTGATTCAACAGTGACACACTCCTCAGGAGAGGCTGAAGGTGGTGTATTTAACTCTATTCTTGGGAAAGTCATTCAACTTCTCTAGTTCTTATTTTCTTGTTCTCTCAAGTGAGAATGTTTGGCTGGATAAGCGATACTCAAATTTTAGGCTGCAAAAACCTCACCCAAATAATGTGTTAAAAATGTACACTCCTGGGCCTGAAAATTAAAGTTTTAAGTTATATATTTCTCAGCACGAACATGTGACATTATTTGAGCATGGCCTCCGGGTAATTTTTGTTGAGATGGTATCAGGATCATACTTTGAGAGATAATGCCCGAGATTGTTTGTTTTTAAAGATGACTCCCTCATCATGTTCCATCTGACCTGTTCCCTTTATAATGTGCTCTTGATGTACCTCATACTGAAAGAGAGTTTGTAACCTGCCCTGGAAGCCAGGCAACCTGTGACTATCCTGTCTTACTTTTGGTTTATAGATTATAAAATGATGTAGCTTCTTCCTGGCACTATTGGGAGAGTTACTTTTGGGATTTAACTGCTACACAAATGAAGAAAGTACAATAATCTATGCCAAAAGCCACATGAAGTCCTGTGCAGGGATTTCAGCCAAATAATCCCTGCAAAGTGTTTGACTGACAGCTGGAACGAATTTGCCAGCCAGGTAGGTGAATCTTCTTGGAAGTGGATCCTCAGAACCACCCATGTGATGCCCTGCTGAACCCTACCCAAAGAGCAGACTTGTGAGTCGAGCAAGAAATGGTGCTATTGTAGATCCCTAGGGTAGTTTGTTACACGGTAACAGATAATTCAGATCCTTTCTAAAATTTGTAGCTGGGGTTAGCCAAGTGTAAAGATCAGATCCCACCTTAACACCAGACGGACCCGGGCTTACACAGGTCTCCTCACTTAGTTTACGGGGTTCCTGGGGTCGAGTCCTTAGCACTTTCTGACGCTCAGAGACTGTCCTTATAACATGGCAATAGTATACTATCAGCTATTCCTTGGGGGGGGGGGTTTGAGAATTGCGTGGGCTTCAGAGCCAGGCAAGCAAAGGGCGTGTCCTGGGCTTCACCTGCAGAACTGGAGGCAGGGGTCTGTCCAGAGACTCACTCGTAGAGAGCGGCTGAAGGAGAGCCAGAAGTGGGGAAAGACAGCACTGGCGGAGGGAAGACGGCTTCCTCTGGCTCAGCGAGCAGCCATGGAGTGGGAAACGGGCCAGGGTGCTTCTTTCCCTGGAGACGAGCTCATCAGACCCCTGCCTCTCAGCGACCCAAGGGGCAGGGGTCTGTATGTGTGTGTGTGTGTGTGTGCACGCACGTGCTTTGCTTTTTTTAAAAAAAAAAAAAATCTTTTTTGGAGTATAGTCAGTGTACAATGCTGTGTTTGCTTCCGCTGCACAAAAGTGGATCAGTTATACGTGTGCATCACTTTGCCAACAGAAGTCATGGCTACCGTTTTTCCAGCAGTCATGTACGGATGTGAGAGTTGGACCATAAAGAAAGCTGAGTGCCAAAGAGTTGATGCTTTCGAACTGTGGTGTTGGAGAAGACTCTTGAGAGTCCCTTGGACTGCAAGGAGATCCAACCAGTCAATCCTAAAAAAAAAAAAAAAAAAATCAACCCTGAATATCATCAGAAGGACTGATGCTGAAGCTGAAGCTCCAATACTTTGGCCACCTGATGTAAAGAGCTGACTCATTAGAAAAGACCCTGATGTTGGGAAAGATTGAAGGCGGGAGGAGAAGGGGATGACAGGATGAGTTGGTTGGATGGCATCACAGATTCAATGGACAAGGAAGCCTGGCGCGCTGCAGTCCATGGGGTCTCAAGGCATCAGATAGGACTTAGCGACTGACAAACGATACATACATCCACTCGTTTTTAGATTGTTCTCCTATGTAGACCGTTACAGAGCATTGAGTAGAGCCCCCTGTCCTCTGTAGGAGGTCCCTATCAGTTACCCATCTTCTGTACACGAGTGTGTACATGTCAATCCAGCAGGTACTTGAAGATTAACAGATGACTCCTTCACACACGGACGGCCTCAGTGCTTTGCAAACTGCTGCTTCTGGGCTGGGACCTGGGGTGAGTGAGTCTGCGTGCAAACCTTTCAACAGCTGTTTCTCAGTTTGCAGCCCTCTGGGTTTGCGGAAGCAAGCCCCACTGGTTCTCAAGACAGATGCTTGGAGGGCTTGCCTCTCAGAGGCAGGTGTTAAGAGCTGGGAGCTTGGTGTGGGGTACGAACCCTTCACTCCTTGGGGAGAATCTCTGGGTTTGAGGTCCTTCCTGCTGGTGGGTGGCTGGGCCAATGGTAAGGTTTATGGCAAGACAGCCCCAGTCCATCCTGCTGGCCTCACAGTGGGCCTTCGCTTCTGTGCTGACGCAGACGAGCTGCTCAGCGGGTGTGCAGGTCCTTTTTGGAGGGGACTGTTCAGTAAGTGGCTGTGGGTTCGGTGTGTCCTCGGAAGAGTCGAGTTCAGAATCTTCCTGTGTCGCCATCTTGGAGGCCCACAGTACTTTGTTTTCTTTTTCTTCCTTTTCCTGCTTTCTTCCGGATCAACTGATTTTCAAAAAATGACTTTCGTTAATCCCCTTTGTGGACCTTTTAGCTGGAATTCTTTATATTGTTTTAATAGTCACGTTAGGTGTCATAGTGTGCATTTTTATTGTAAACTACTTTAAAGTTATAATATTTTACTGTACAAATAGCAAAATAAACTTATATCATACTGATACAGTTCATTCTTTTCCTTCTTGACCTATGTGCTCTGATTGCTATAAAATTTTCTTTTATGTATATGATCAAGCCCAAAGTGTACTGTTATATGACTGAAATATGTGGCAGAAATTTTAAAATTTCAGAATCATCTTTATACAGCTACATTGTCATACAGTTGACCCTTGAGTAGCATGGGTCTCAACTCTAAGGATCCACATATATACGCAGATATCTTTCACTAAATACCACAGTAGTGCATGTGGTTACTTGAATCCGCTGATGGAGAAACGAAGTCAGACAAATGTACGTGGATTTTCAACTGTGTGATGGGTTTGCACCCCCAGCGCCTCATAGCTCAAATGTCAGCTCTATTGGATTCTAGCAGAGAGCTTCCAATAAATATTTAAATCTTTCGGTGAAAGGTTACTGAAAAGCAGAATCTTTGTCTTTTACTGCCATATACATGTAGACTCTTGGGTACTTATAAAAGGGAATAAATTCCTTTATGAGGAAGAGATAAGATATTTAAAGTCAGATAGAAAACTTAGAATCACCATTTATGGAGCAAACAGATATTATGTGCTCCCAGTGGAATGCAATGGAAAATAAGTCATCTCATCTTTGTGATGTTCCTGCCAAAAGTATTTCTCTTGAATCTAACCATGAGGAAATAGTCATGTAATCCTAATTGTCGGGTCTTTTAGAAGACAGCTGAACAAGGGGGAGCAGTGAGAGAGAGAGGTGAACTGATAGGGAGGTGATACAGCAAATGTGCCGAAATGAGGCTGCCAGTTGTTGAATCTAAATGAATGGGAAACAAGTGTCTAATGTATGCCTGTTCCCTCAACTTCTCTGAGCTTGAGATTCTTTTCAAAATTTAGGGGGCTTTTGGAGGGGGAAGAGGTTAGTTTTGACTTATCCTTGGAAGAATGCCTTAACTCTGAACGTTACCTGGCTTGTAGAACATTACCTTGTAGTAGATAAAGAGCTGAGATTACCTGTAATAGCTGCTTTCCAACCAATTTCTCTACATGGTTTGGCTCTACGAAGCTTCCATAAGCAAAATAATGCCACATGGAATTCAAACATGGCTTTATCTTTCTGAGCAGAGGGGAAAATCCTGAGCACCTTTAGCCCTTGTCTTAAGTTTTGAGATGAATGTGGAAAAAGCAGCAATGCCTAAGGGCTTTTTTTTTTTTTTCCCTCCTATTACTAGTACAAGGTCAAAAGTAGTAGCAGTGAAAAAAAACAACTGATCCCAAGTTGCCAACGTGGGAATCAGAGTTCCAAGGACAGCCTTCACGGACTGCCAAAGGGAACACTAAACTCGACTCACAGTTTCAGCCCACCCAGGGTTCAGAGCCGAACCAGGTAAGGTTCAATATGTGATGTATTGACTTAGTGACAGAAACTTGAATAGGAGGAATTTGTGCCTAACGAGAGTTAGTAGCAGCAAATTTCAATCTCCTGCCGTGGATCTGGGTTATCAGTTCAATCTCGCCACTCTTTCTTTTGGCGTTAGGTCATCCCCTTCAACAGAGGAACTGAGGTGTAAACAGTGCCCACTGTCACCTTCAGGGTCTGCCCTGCCTGCAGCCACCAAAGATTTCTCAAACAGAAGCTACTGCTCTGTTTTTCTTTTTCTGGGTAAAATGCAAATACCCTTGGAAGCAAATAAAGTTCAAAGGAATTTGACTAACTTTTATTGAGTGTGAATGTGCTTGAGATGGTTTTTGGTAGAATAGAGAAGATATTGACAGACATAAACATATTTGGGAGTTGGGAATTAGGGAAGCAGGATATGATGAAGAGTGGTAGAAAATGCCAGAACATTGAGGAAGTAAGAGGACATGCAGTCCATATCATGATTTTTCCAACATTTGCCTCTGTTTTCTAAAACAGATTCTGATTCTTGGTTCAATATATAGCATGGAAATCACCACCAAGTTTTATTCTCTGCCTTCATAAAAATTAGATATATTTTTTTAAAAGTGTTTACTCCCAAAGAAGAGCTTTCTAGATCAACCTAAGTCCATTGACACCTTATGTGTGTGTGTGTGCTAAGTCCCTTCAGTCATGTCTGACTTTGTGACCCTAAGGACTAGAGCCTACCAGGCTCTTCTGTCCATGGAATTCTCCAGGCAAGAATACTGGAGTGGGTTGCTATTTCCTCCTCCAAGATTGATGCCTTATGGGCTAGGATTCTGTCTGCACCATTTCTTCATTCCTAGGGGACAGAGAGCTCAGTAAACCTTGGTGAAATGAATGAAGAGCAAACCTCGATCAACTGTGATTCATCCACAGGTCTCAGTGCTACTTCCCCGTACCCACATTTCCTGGAGTTTTCTTCCATTGCATGTCAAGTACCAGAGCAGACTCTTCTTACCTGAACTCACTTTAGGGTGGCGGCCTCCCCTCCTATTGTGAATGAGGGCATGATCCACAGTGCTTGCAGATTTCTGACAGCTATTCAGGGGTATTCCATCAAAGAAAACCACTCTACAGCTAAGAGAAGTCATATCTAGTGCTTGCTATTTTATGCCCCAACTTATAAAATTTAACTAGCTTTAATTTATAAGCAAATAATTGTCTGATGCTAATGAATATTTCATGCATAAGTCCCTTTTCATGTCTTACTAAATATTGAGTTTTTGTACTTGAACATGAAGTTTTCCTGAGATTCATCTTATGAATGCAAATCTGGAATTGACGTGAGCTGTGAGAAGAGTCCAAGGAAAATAAGCTGTCATCTTGCAAACAAAATCTTTCAATGATTTATGTGTTTGGCTTCGACTATGGGTTATCATTACTAAAATATTTGAGCGAGGAGATAGCTGAGCTGTAGTCTTTATCAGAGACCTTTAAATTATTAACCAGACTTCTAGCTAATTTGCCAAGTCATGAAATATTATCTGGGAAAAGTGGGCAAAGGTGGTGGAGGGATCTTTGAATCATGAAATCATGTTTTAATAAAAGGTGATGGTATAAATATATTGATTAAAGAAGTTAATTTTGTAAACTTAACTTGAAATTTTGGAATATAGTTATACTCTGGTTCCTGTGTATAGGTCTCTTCTGGTGGCTCAGAGGGTAAAAAATCTGCCTGCAATGAAGGAGACTTGGGTTCAATCCCTGGGTTGGAACAATCCCCTGGAGAAGGGAATGGCTGCCCACTCCAGTATTCTTGCCTGGAGAATTCTGTGAACAGACGAAATTGGGGGAATACAGTCCATAGGGTCACAAAGAGTCAGACATGACTGAGTGATTCACACACACACACACACACACACACACACACACACACACTGTGTATAAAGTTGAACGGTCATCTGGAAATCCGTCAAGTATATTCAAGAGCAATAAAAATCATGTTTTTAAAGGAGAATTACCTCTAAGACATTATCTTCTAAATGTTTCTGGGATCGTGTTCTGATGACGAGCAATAAAAATCATGTTTTTAAAGGAGAATTACCTCTAAGACATTATCTTCTAAATGTTTCTGGGGTCGTGTTCTGATGACACGAATCACTATCATTCCCACTTCACTGTGTGTACCATAATGACGGTACAGAGTTTGAACATGGATATTTTAAAAGATGTCCAACTCTTTGACTAAGGAAAAGACATCAAATACGAACCGTAAGAGTAAGAAGTACCATGATCAAGAATAACCACACACACTTATGCAGTTGTTGCTTTTTGAGGGCAGAATTTTAGCTCTGGAAAACAGACGATATAATGGGGTCTATTCATCCCCTATATTTCTTTATGCAATTATAAAAGGTGGCTTGGAGACTTTGGTGACACAAAACTGTAGATAAAACTTCCAAAAATTCAGAGAACAGATGTATGAGCAAATGCATTCTAAATATGCATAGTTTGAAAACAGCCGAAGTTGTTATTAACGTATCTTCCCATTCATTTGCTCATCTTATACAGATATACTAGGGATAAGAAAAATGATCCTACCCTTACATAGTAGAAAAGCGGAACCTTCTCTTGGGTAGAAAAGATGCGTACGTAAAAGAGACTAGCGAAACAAGAAAAAACAGGCACCAAGTAAATATTGTGGAAGTAGCACAGGATTCTGTAATGGGTTGGGTAGTAAGAAAAAATGGAAAGTAACAACAGGAAGAAGTCCTTCAAAGAAGAACTTGAGCTAAGTTCTTAGAGAGTAGTTGCTTTCATAAAAGTAGAGAGAACGAGAGAATAGAGAAATACTATAAAGGGGTAACTAGTTCAGAGATAAGGTTGTGGATGACATTCTTTAATTAAAAAAATCAGGCTGGCTTGGAAAAATGTGCAAAAGAAGAGTTGTGCAAGTTACAAACAGAATTTTGAAATGAAGTTTTGTGTAAACATACAAATGAATTTAGACACAAAATAGATCAAACTTTCAATTTCCTTATTGATCCTCTGTCTGAATGACCTAGCCATTATTGAGAGTGAGGTACTGAAGCCCCCAACTATGAGTGTACTGCTGTTTATTTCTACTTTTAGCTCTTTTAGGTTTTTCTTTATACATTTAGGGGTGCCACTACTGAAAGCATAGGTATTTGCAACCATTGTGTCTTCTTGATGGGTTGACCACTTTATTGCTGTATAAAGACTTTATTTCTCTCTTTTTACTATTTTTAGTTGAACGTCTATTTTGTCTTACATAAGTGTAGCTACCCCTGCTTTTGTTTTGCTATCATTTGCTTAAAATATCTTTTTCTATTCTTCACTCTCAGTTTATGTATTTCTTTAAAGTGAGCCTCTGTAGGCAGCATATCCTCAGACCCTGTTGTTTAACTTGTCATTTCATGCCCTTCATTAGAGAATTTAACCTGTTTGTTTATGGTAAACTGCTGTCTGATAAATATTTACTAGGGCTTCCCAGGTGGCTCAGTGATAAAAGAATCTGCCTGCCAATGCAGGAGATGCAGGAGACTCGGGCTCAATCCCTGGGTCAGGAAGATCCCCCGGAAGAGGGCATGGCAACCACTCCACAATTCTTGCTTGGAGAATCCCGTGGACAGAGGAGCCTGGCAGCTACAGTCCTTAGAGCGGTAAAGAGTCAGACATGACTAAGCGCGTATGCAAAGATTTATTGTTGCATTTTGTTTGTCGCTTTCCTGGTTTTTTTCTTTTTTTGAGGGGGCAGGGTAGATTCATTGTTTTTTATCCTGCTGTCTTTTTTCTTTTAACATCAGTGCTTTAAGTTCTTTATCAAGTCCTTTTGTGTATTTGCTACAGTTCCCTTGTGGCTACCATAAGGCTTACATAATCTTAAAATTATAACACTTTATTTTAAGTTGGTAACAACTTAACTTTAATAGAATTCCTAAACTTAACATTTTTCTTTCTCCTCCCCCTCACATTTTTTGTTATTACTGTTACAATTTACATGTTTTAATATTGTGTAACTAATAGGAGATTATAGTATTTATTGTTATTTTTGCTATATTCATTTTTTCAACTTTCAAATTATAGTGGTAAGTGAATAATGCACCACCACTACCATTACAGAATCTAACTCTGGCCGTGTATTTACCATTCCCAGTGAATTTTATGTTGTCTTTTTCAAGTTTTTTTGATGTTAATTACTGTCACTGTGTTCCCCTCTAAGAATTCCCTTTAGAGATTCCTGTAAAGCAGGTATAGAGGCAGTGAACACCCTCAGCTTTTGTTTTTCAGAGAAGTCTTTATCTTTCCTTTATTTCTGAAGGTTGGCTTTGCCAGGTGTAGAATTTTTGATAGACTATTTTTTTTCTTTTCAATATTTGTATATGTACTTTTATTCTCTCCTGGCTTGGAAAGTTTCTGTTGAGAAATCCACCAATACTCTTATATGGATTCTTTTGTATATAACTTTTCTCTTTAATCTGATTGCTTTTTAAAATGGTTTTTCTTTGACTTTTGATCACATAATTATAATGTGTCTAAGTGTAGACCTGTTTGGGGTCCTTTGGGCATCCTGGTCTGAAGGTCAATCTCTCTTCCTACGTTTCAGAAGTTATGGCACCCACTCCAGTACTCTTGTCTGGAAAATCCCATGGACGGAGGAGCCTGGTGGGCTGTAGTCCATGGGGTCAGTAAGAGTCAGACACGACTGAGCGACTTCACTTTCACTTTTCACTTTCATGCATTGGAGAAGGAAATGGCAACCCACTCCAGTGTTCTTGCCTGAAGAATCCCGGGGACGGGGGAACCTGGTGGGCTGCCACCTATGGGGTCGCACAGAGTCGGACATGACTGAAGTGACTTAGCAGCAGCAGCAGCAGCAGCAGCAGCAACATAGAGAAGGCAGTGGCACCCCACTCCAGTACTCTTGC
The DNA here is from genome assembly GCF_029378745.1 of Bos indicus. NCBI lineage: Eukaryota > Metazoa > Chordata > Mammalia > Artiodactyla > Bovidae > Bos > Bos indicus. The sequence continues at coordinate 44,567,800 of NC_091786.1, forward strand.
CTGGAAAATCCCATGGATGGAGGAGCCTGGTAGGCTGCAGTCCATGGGGTCACTAAGAGTCAGACACGACTGAGCGACTTCACTTTCACTTTTCATTTTCATGCACTGGAGAAGGAAATGGCAACCCACTCCAGTGTTCTTGCCTGGAGAATCCCAGGGACGGGGGAGCCTGGCGGCTGCCGTCTATGGGGTCGCATAGAGTTGGACACGACTGAAGCGACTTAGCAGCAGCAGCAGCAGCCATTATTGGTCTAAATACACTCTCTGTCTCTTGCTCTCTCTTCTGCTTCTGGAATTAACAAAATGTCAATTTTGTTTCTTTTCACTGTGCCCTGTTAATGCTGTAGATGTTCTTCACTCCATTTTATTCTCTACTCTTTTTGTAGTTCTGTGTAATTTTGAATATCTTTCAGGTCACTGATACATTTACTGCATTATTGAGTTTAGTTCTGAAAAAAAAGTCTCTATTGAATTATTCAGATTGAATTTTTTTTCAAGTCTAGGGTTGCTGTTTTCTTAGAAAAATGTTTCTATTCCTTTGTGGAACTTCTCATTTTGTTCATGCATTGCTTCCCTAATTTTAATTTGTTGTCTATCTGTGTGTTTTTTTAATTCACTGAACTTCCTTAAAACTATTATTCTGATACATCTCCATTTCTTTAGAGTTAGTGACTGGAAATTTATTGGCATCCTTTCGTACCATGGTATTTACCTGATTTTTCTTTACCCATGATTCCTTTCCTTGTCTCTGCTCATTTAAGTGATTCAGACTCGTCCAAATGTTACAGATCTGCTTTGGCAGAGAACTTCCTTCATCACTTGGCTCAGTGTGGGGTCTTGGTGTGCCTGTTGGTAACCTTCTTGGGCAGGTAAAACCTGCTATTATCTTCTATATGGGGGGCAAGGGAACTCTTGGAACTCTGAGGTCAGGGTTGGGGGCTGTGCTACTAGCTGGGAACAGCTGAATAGGATTGCGGGCTTGGCCCCTACACTAGTCGGGCTATAGGATGGTCTGCACAGTAGCCTGGGTTCTCTGCCAGACTTAGCAGATGCTTGGGACTGGGTATCACATGCAGTGGTTCAGTTCAGTTCAGTTCAGTAGCTCAGTCGTGTCTGACTCCTTGCGACCCCATGAACCACAGCACGCCAGGCCTCCTTGTCCATCACCAACTTCCTGAGTTTACCCAAACTCACGTCCGTTGAGTCGGTGATGTCATCCAACCATCTCATCCTCTGTCGTCCCCTTCTCCTCCCGTCCTCAATCTTTCCCAGCATCAGGGTCTTTTCAAATGAGTCAGCTTTTCATATCAGGTGGCCAAAGTATTGGAGTTTCAGCTTCAACATCAGTCCTTCCAATGAACACCCAGGACTGATCTCTTTTAGGATGGACATCTCCTTGAAGTCCAAGGGACTCTCAAGAGTCTTCTCCAACAACACAGTTCAAAAGCATTAATTCTTCTGTGCTCAGCTTTCTTTATAGTCAAACTCTCACATCCATACATGACTACTGGAAAAACCACAGCCTTGACTAGACGGACCTTTGTTGGCAAAGTAATGTCTCTGCTTTTGAATATGCTATCTAGGTTGGTCATGACTTTCCTTCCAAGGAGTAAGCGTCTTTTAATTTCATGGCTGCAATCACCATCTGCAATGACTTTGGAGCCCAATAAAATAAAGTCAGCCACTGTTTCCACTGTTTACCCATCTATTTTCCATGAAGTGATGGGACCAGATGCCATGATCTTAGTTTTCTGAATGTTGAGCTTTAAGCCAACTTTTTCACTCTCCTCTTTCACTTTCATCAAGAGGCTCTTTAGTTCTTCTTTGCTTTCTGCCATAAGGGTGGTGTCATCTGCATATCTGGGATTATTGATATTTCTCCCGGCAGTCTTGATTGCAGCTTGTGCTTCTTCCAGCCCAGCGTTTCTCATGCAGTGGTAGATGGGGCTATGTATCAGCTTCCTTGACCTGGAAGGCAGCATAATGGCACTCCGGACCTGCACAGATTACTGTTTTGACCCCTTGCATCGGACAAGGGCAGGCACTGAATCCACTGGTCAGGTGAGTCCACCAGTTTCGCTGTGCAACTGGAAAAGCCATGGGCCCTGTGCTCTGTTCCACTGAAAGCAAGGCTCCAGGATGAGCTCCTTACATGTTCTGGTTAGGGTCCCGGCTCAGGCAGGCTGAAGGTTATGTTCAGCACTTAGTGGGGCTATAAGCTGGTTTCCTTGTCGCTCCAAAATTGGTCAAGTTCTTTGTTGTCTTAGCTCACCGCAACCTGTTCCCCAGTTTCCTGGTCAAGCAGGACCACTGGGTTTGCGGGCGACGGACTCTATCTGCACTGCTCTTAGCTTAGGTATGACTGACCTAGCAAGCTTCCAGGTGATTCTCTCCAGCCCTTCCTTGTCAGGCCACGGTGGGAGGCCCTCTCTGCCGCAGCCGGGCTCTGTCTCAGCCCCTCACAGGCAGGATGGAGAGAAGTTGCTTCAGGCTTGTCCCTGTGTTTCTCAAAGAGGACTTAAGACTGGAGGGCCCCACTGCTCTGAGCCTGAGCTGTAACTCCCACTGTCTGAGGACCACAGGGGCCATGCCTGGCCTCCCTTTCCTCGGGCGGTCAGGTCTGCCTTCCCCCTCTTGGTTCCGGAGGCGGGCTGTGCAGTGTCCAGTGCTCCTCCAGCGGAGCGGTCCGGGCGGCATCTCAGCCGCGATGGACGGGCTGTGGCTTAGCTCAGAAGTCAGGGGGGACACCCAGGGCCTCTCTGCAAACCCCCAGTGCTTCTCTGACTTGCCAGCGGGGAGGAGCTGTGCTACCTGCAGGCTTGGTTTCAATACACGGCCGGCCTGGGCGTGGTCCGGCCTCCGCTCCGGAGGCCTCGGCTCCCCCGCTGCCCCCAGCCCAGGGCCCTGGGCGCACAGCCGGCCTGCAGGAGCCCCGGTCCTGTTGACTGTGGCTCAGATGGCGTCCCCGCAGGCAGCGCTGTGACCCAGCTATCTGTCTGGTGAGGGCACTCACCCAGAACTCCTCATAAAGGACATTATCGAAGAGGGGAAACTTTCTGCACCTCACCCCTCACTGTCTACCACACTTAGCTCACACTGCATCACAGTTGTCTCTGGGGATTGCTTTCTTTCTTGGAATATGCCCCCTATCTCTATTCTTTTAGGCGGTTAATAGGAAAGTAAAAAGAAAAGATTCTTTCTGAGTATTTGATTTCTTTCTCATACCAAAGGGGTGGGGGGGGGGAGGGGAACACATTGTGAGCAGGCGGGTATTTTGCTTCGCTGCCACATCAGATCTGCTCCCCAAGTTCCCTGACCACAGCACCCCGCCTGCTCTGTTCTGTAGAAAAGCGAAGCTTCCCATGGGGATGACTGCTTGAGCAGGGATGGCCGCGAGCCCTCTCCCCCTGTCTGTTCAATCAGGTTTCCAGTGGCTGAGCCTTGCAGGTGCCTCTGCAATCCCGGGCGTGGGGTGGGAAGGTCAGAACCAAAACAGGGGTTCCCGCCAGGTGACCCACCTTTTCCTGGGCGCTGTTTCCCTGCTGGAGGAGCACAGACTTGGGGAGACCTCTCTGTAGTGCCGCCTTGGCTTGGGGAGGGTGATGCCGTCAACGTTTAACCCCTTTTCTCACCTTCTAATGCAGTCTGTCTTGGTCTCTGCATGCATGGGGCTCTTCAGCCTCAAAACACCAGGTTCCAGGATTCTCTCAGCCATGTCTTCTTCATCAAGAGCTGTTAGTTGTTCTTCCTATGAGGGGAGCAAAGTCCAGAATGACTTATCTTGCCACTCTGGGTGTCTGCTCTTAAGAACAGATGTCCAGGATGAGAAAGGAACTGCCGGGAAATTAGACCTAGTTTCGTGGAGATCAATGTCCTTAGCAGTTTTCTTACAAGGGATTATATCCTGTCACCTGTCTGAATGTGTGATCAGAGATCCTTCAGTCTCTTCCATGAGTGAGACGGAAACACTCAGCTTCATCTGTATGAGAACCTCTGGGGTTAACTATTTGGGCCACGGGACATGCTAGTTAGTTACCCATGGGATGCCTGTCTGCTACCCTCCATATATCACATGTGTATCTCATCCTAATTATTTAGGAGTTCTATAAAAAAAAAAGATTGTAACGAAACAGATACAGACTCAGATAAAGAGAGTAAACTAGTGGCTCCCAGTTGGGAGAGAAATGCCGGGAGGGGCAAGTTAGGGAAAGGGCATGAAGAAGCACAAAGTGCTATAAAACAAGCACATTTTCTAATAACACAAATATATATTACAATTATAATAATAAATAATACAAATAAATAATTCTACTAATATAATACACCACAGGGAATATAGCTAACATTTCATAATAATGTTAGATGGAGTATGATCTATGAAAACAGTTGAATCGTTGTTGGCTACTTGAAACTAATATAGATCAACTGTACTTTAATAATGTATCCATCTGCTCAAAAAGAATAAAAGTATCTGGATGAAATTCATTTGTTCAGCAAATCCTTCCTGAGGCCCTGTTGCTTGCCTAATCCCAGATCTCACACTGAAAACACAGTGGTGAATAAAGTGGCTATGCTCTGAGCTGAGGGATTTATAGACCAGCCGGGATCGCAAGTGGCCTTGCCCTGCAATGACTTGGAGCAGGGCTTGGGTTCCCAGCTAGAGACGGGGCTTGATCGTGGTGGTGAAAACTCCAGATCCTAGCCACCAGACCAAGGGTCAGGGACAAGGGTCCTGGCCCTTCAGTTGTACAGAAAAGAATTTTCACAAAGATGGAAAGTGATGAAACAGTAAAGTATTTATTAGGAGGGGGAAAATGTACAGTATGTGTGGATAGACGCACGGGCAGACTCAGGGAGAGACAGTCTCCAGGTCGCGCCCTGGCGGCAGTCTGAATTACTTTTACGGGGCATTTCTTCCAGTTTTCCTTTGACCAGTCATTTTGATTTGCCTGGTTCGCAGTCCATATTTGGTGACTCTCAGGACCCTCCCATATGTGTGGACACATCTCTTAGTCAAGATGGATTTTACCGAAAAGGCATCCAGGTAGAACACCCTTTGACATAACTCCTCTTTGACCCCAAGGAGCCTTTCTGCGCATGCGGGGTCAGGGAAGTCTGACTTTAAGAAAGAGAAACACGTGGTCTGTGCAGGGCCCAGCCTCCTGTCTTAATTGTCCCACTATTCTCCTCTTGGAGTTTCTATCCACAGGGAATGAATCCCCAATAGCTTTACCCTGGGGGTGGGGAGCATCCATCTCCTGCCTCTGTAGGATTTAAAACCTTCTTTCGTAGTGCTTCTTTCTCTTAGTGCTTCTCATGCTATTTGACTTGTTGTTGCCTCTTTCTTCATCACACTACAATTTGTCCTAAATAGTGCTTCTGGCTTAAATTTCATAAAGTATATGTTTGAGCACCTATTTTTCATAATTAAAAATCCTCAGTAGCTACCTGTAACTTACTTTTCTAATTTTAAAAAATATTCATTTGTCTGCACCCGGCTTTTGTTGCAGGACACGGGGTCTTCAGTCTTAGCTGAAACTTGAGTGAGCTCTCAGTTCTGGCAGGTGGGCCCAGTTCCCTGAGCAGGGATTGAACCTGGGGCCCCTGCATTGTGAGCATGGAGTCTTAGCCACCAAACCACCAGGAAAATCCTTCCCTACATCTTGTTAACTGAAGAATCCTCTCAGCCTGGTCTCCATCGTATTCCTAACTTAACCTCTCTCTCGAGATAGTGAATTTCCAGGCATAGCTCATTAGACTGTGGGTTCCATGAGGAAAATAATTAAATCACACACATTTTCATTTTTGTCATCCTATTCATTTGGTGACTGTTTTCTGTTTTCTCCCTGTACCCTGGCTTCTAACCTAATTAGAATTCTAACCTAATTCTAACTCTGGTTCTTCTGATTGGAATACTTCCTTCACCAAGTAGTCAAGTTGTGTCTCAAATAGCAACATCTTTAAAAAATATGTGTTAATTCCTATCTCCCACCCAAAGTACTAGTTACCTCATTTAAATCCCCAGAACAGTTCTGTGAATTGCAATGTACTTCAGCTTCAGTTACAAATCTTTGCCTTTTGAGGATTTATGAAATAATTAATAACAGTGAATAGCATAATAAGCCAAGGCAAATAATTATAACCTTGTTAGGCAGAGATTGGCAGCAGGAAAAAAAAAAAAAAAAACTCTGTAAATGCTTTCAGACGTGCTTGATAAAATTTTTAATTTCCTGATCTTTTAGCTATCTGCAGTTGAAACAGAATAAAAATTAATGGTGGTTCTGGTGTAGTAAAAATGAAAATTGCTCAGTCGTATCTGGCTGTTTGTGACCTCATGGACTATAGCTCATCAGGCTCCTCTGTCCATGGAATTCTCCAGGCAAGAATACCGGAATGGGTTGCCATTTCCTTCTCCAGGGGATCTCCCAACCCAAGGATCAAACCTGGTTCCCCTGCTTTGCAGGCAGATTCTTTACCATCTGAGCCACCAGGGAAGCCCAGTGAGCCTAATTCTGAGGGACATGATAAGATTAAAATCCCCATGGGCTTAGAGGTAGATTAGCATGAGTGAGAGCTTCAGAGGCAGTCAACTGAATGACTGATTAGAAATATGTAGAAACACTCCTTCACAACATCCCAGAGAAACACGCTGTTAACGTGTAAATATGTCACCTATTATCTACACTGGAGCGTCTACTGAAAAGGACAGAATGAAACTAATTTCCTTCCTTCCTTCAATATTAGTAACTTTTGGTCCTTGTCATGAAACATGAGGAAACCATGATCCCCAGTCCAGTGAGGGAAGTGGAGAATTATAGTAAATGGCCGTCCTTCCCCCTGAAGACTTTTATTCCTTTCCATGAGGTTCATCCTCCCCTGTGTAAGCCATCTATCTGTTCCTGTAGGGCAGGAATGTACATAATTTTCAGAAGGAATTGTGATGGGCTCTCATGAGCGTCACCATCACTAATACATGAACATGTTCCTTTTCTCTCATGTCTTTATCCTCAGTATTGAGCACAGAGTTGGTCCAGATAAATGGTAAACATTTGTTGAATACATAAACTAACAAAAAATGAAGATATATTTTTCTAGAAAGAGTTACAGATTTCCAGCTACAGAATGACTAAGTCCTGGGGATATAATGTAATGCACAGGGGGAGCATAGTCAATAATATTGTAACAACTTTGTGTGGTGACTGATGGTAACTGGTTTCACTGCTGTGATCATTTCATACTTCATAAAAGTAGTGAGTCACTATGTCATACACCTGAAGCTAATAAAGTATTGTATGTTAATTATAACTCAGTTAAGAAAAAAATAAAGTGATATTTGGGTTAACGCAAAAGTCCTGGGGTGGGGTGGGGTGGGGAGGATCACATCCCGTGACAGAGAGCTCTGTCTCTTCAGGGCCTGAAAAGCAGTTCACTTAGAGTTGGCCCTTGGAATAGAATTGGAACCTTGGGAAGACTACCAAACAGCATATTTTAAATCTAGTCCTACCATTATGTTACCAGATTATCGGATTAAAATCTCTGGGTTTTTCTACCTCCAAACTCCCCTAAAGTTTGTATTTAGTTTCTATAGCTAAATAAGTTCACACAGATAAAGGTACTTTCTCAGTAAAATTGCTGCTGGAACGGATACATTCATGGAGCGCTACAAGTCACATTGTGCTTCTAAGAGACTTAGCTGTTGATAAACTGGAGACTGTGGTAACAGCTTATTGGGCTAAAGAAAGCCACTGGATGTCTGCACTGGCTGGGTGAGTTGTTTCTTTCCTTGGCTTCTATTATGCACCTGGCTTTGAGTCATAGTTAAATACAGTTTCTCAAATAATTGAAACCCATTTGACCTGAAAGAAATCTCCTTCCCAAGCTGAAGGTATTTTATAACACATTATAGAGCAAGAAATTTGTTGTTTTAAAAATGACAGGAGAATATATATTTTGAAACAGGTGTTAAGTTCTTAAAGAAAGAAAATGTTGCCTTATCATTTAATTAAGAGTGCGGAGATTATTTATCCCTTGATGGTTCTTAGCTAAATGCCCTCACTTAGCTGAAAAGACATTGCCTCAAAAAGTTTCTCAAACAAAATGAGTAAATTCTCATTGGTGTAAAAAATTTTGTAAGGAAGATTTGGCTTTATTTCAGTTTCTTTTTACCTTTTATTTTATGATATTTTTAGAATTGCAGAAGAGTTGCAAAAACAGTACAAAGAATTCCCTTATCCCCTTAAACCTGGCTTTCTTAAAAAAAAAAAATTGGAATTGATTTACAACGTTGTGTTGGTCTTAGGTGTACAGCACAGTGATTCTGGCCCTCTTAGTGTTAACCTTTTATGCAGCTCTACTATGATTATCCGTCTAAGGAGTCAACAGTGTTTGATGCCACAGACTTTTTTCTAAACCACAGACTTTTTTCATTTTGCATCCTGTTTCAGGATCTAATCCAGGTTGTCACATTGCATTTATTTTCATGTCACCTTGGTCTCCTCCAGCCATGAGAGTCTCTCAGTTTTCCCTGTTTTTCACAACCTTGAGACTTTTGAAGAGTGCTGCATGGTTATCCGTAGAACGTCCGCTGTGGGCTCCTCTCACGTTTTGCCACGACTGCGCTGGGTTAATGCAGCGATGTGCTGCGTGGTTATCCGTAGAACGTCCGCTGTGGGCTCCTCTCACGTTTTGCCACGACTGCGCTGGGTTAATGCGGTGATGTGCTACGTGGTTATCCGTAGAACGTCCGCTGTGGGCTCCTCTCACGTTTTGCCACGACTGCGCTGGGTTAATGTGGTGATGTACTTCTCTGTGTATTGCATCAAGGGCACATGAGGTCAAAGTGCTTTGCTGCTGACAATGTTAACCTTTATCCTTAAAGTGGGATCCTCTAGTTTCTTCCCTGCCAAGTCACTATTTTTCCCTTTGCAATTTATAAATAATTCTTTTAGAGTAGATGATTTGAGGCTATGCAAATCCCTGTTCTCCTTAAACTCTGTACACGAATGTCAACATCTATCAGTGGTTCCTGCCTGCAGCAAATTTTACTGGGTATTCTAACAAGAACTTTCTATTTTCACCATCGCGTCTATGTTTGTTTATTTATTTTGTTTTTATCAGAATGGACTCAAGGATATTTATTTTACTCTTTGGATTGTATTACAATATTGTCACTTATTTGCTAAACTTGTTCCAGCTAAAGCCACTAGGCGCTTGGTTTTCCTTGTTTTAAAAATACGTTCTTTAGAATAGCTTTAGAGTTACAGAAAAATTAATAAAATAATATATGGAGTTCCCATATACTCCCAGTTTACACTATTATTAACATCCTACATTAGTATAATACCTTTGTTACAATTAATGAATTATATCAATTCATACTGATGCCCAATGTTCATACCGTATCCTTAAATTCAGATTTCTTTAGTTTTTACCTAATGTTCCTGTTCTGTCCCCAGATTGCATGGGATACCATAGTATATATTTACATGTTGTCTTCTTAGGCTCCCTGTGGCTGTGATAGTTCTTAAACTTTGCTTGGTTTTGATGACCTTGACGATTTTTGAATAGTACTTGTCAGGCATTTTCTAGGATACCTTTCTATTGAAATTTGCCTTAATATGTTTTTCATAATTAAAATATAGTTATGAGATTCAGAGAGAGGTAAAGTGCCATTTTTATCACATCACATAGAGAATATATATCAATACAACACAATTTATCAGTGTTGATGTTAATCTTGATTAAAAATATACCTCCTTTTAAAAATTTTATAATTTTTTAAACTTTTTATTTTGTATTGGGGTAGAGCCAATTAACAATTTTGTGATCGTTTCAGGTGAACGGTGAAAGGACGTAGTCATACATATCCATGGATTCATCCTCCCCCAAACCATGCTCCCATCCCGGCTGCCACGTGACGCTGAGCAGAGACCCCTGTGTCATACAGAAGGTCCCCCTTTTCTTTCTGCCTTTCCATCCTTGACTTTTTGGATGGAAGCTGCTATGCATGGCATATACTTAAGGAGGGGGACGTTAACCCTTTCTTTTGACAGCAGGGTATTTATGTAAGTATTTGGAATTCTGTGTGGGAGACTCGCTTATTGTTCCACATTTACGTATTTATTCACATATGTATATCGTTATAGAACTGTGTGTGCTGCTAAGTCACTTCAGTCATGTCTGACTCTGTGTGACTCCAGAGACAGCAGCCCACCAGGCTCCCCCGTCCCTGGGATTCTCCAGGCAAGAACACTGGAGTGGGTTGCCATTTCCTTCTCCAATGATGAAAGTGAAACGTGAAAGCTAAGCCGCTCAGTTGTGTCCAACTCACAGTGACCCCAGGGACTGCAGCACCAAGCTCCTCCGTCTTTGGGATTTTCTAGGCAAGAGTACTGGAGTGGGGTGCCATTGCCTTCTCCGAGAGCTGTGTGTACTTACTTTATATTTCATGTAAGTATTACCATACTGTCTTATTGTGTTAAGACTGTCTTGGCTTTGGCCATTGGAGCTGGGGAAGAAGTGAAAGTAGATTAGCCCTTGTGTTCCTTTGATGTGTCCTCTCAGTGTGGTTTATTTGCTTAATTTGGGAACTTCCTGACTTTCTGGTGTGGTAGGATGCTCTTAGCATCTTGTGGATCTCCTGCCTCCATTCTAGAATCAGTCATTTCTCCAAGGAGCAGTGCTGATTCCTTGTAGAAGAGACCACGGTCTGGTTTAGATGTGCTCGTTGCTACTAGGATGCCATTGCTTTTAGGCCCTTTAATCGCACAGAGTGAGAACACACATTTCTACAGTAAGTCAGATATATGTACATCAGTCAGTTAAGTTCAGTTCAGTCGCTCAGTCATGTCCGACTTTTTGCGACCCCATGAATCGCAGCACGCCAGGCCTCGCTGTCCATCACCAACTCCCGGAGTTCACTCAGACTCACGTCCATCGATCAGTGATGCCATCCAGCCATCTCATCCTCTGTCGTCCCCTTCTCCTCCTTCCACCAATCCCTCCCAGCATCAGAGTCTTTTCCAATGAGTCAACTCTTCGCATGAGGTGGCCAAAGTACTAGAGTTTCAGCTTCAGCATCATTCCTTCCAAAGAAATCCCAGGGCTGATCTCCTTCAGAATGGACTGGTTGGATCTCCTTGCAGTCCAAGGGACTCTCAAGAGTCTTCTCCAACACCACAGTGCAAAAGCATCAATTCTTCGGTGCTCAGCCTTCTTCACAGTCCAACTCTCACATCCATACATGACCACAGGAAAAACCATAGCCTTGACTAGACGAACCTTTGTTGGCAATGTAATGTCTCTGCTTTTGAACATGCTATCTAGGTTGGTCATAACTTTCCTTCCAAGGAGTAAGCGTCTTTTAATTTCATGGCTGCAGTCACCATCTGCAGTGATTTTGGAGCCCAGAAAATTAAAGTCTGACACTGTTTCCACTGTTTCCCCACCTATTTCCCATGAAGTGGTGGGACCGGATGCCATGATCTTCGTTTTCTGAATGTTGAGCTTTAAGCCAATCTTTTCACTCTCCACTTTCACTTTCATCAAGAGGCTTTTGAGTTCCTCTTCACTTTCTGCCATAAGGGTGGTGTCATCTGCATATCTGAGGTTATTGATATTTCTCCCGGCAATCTTGATTCCAGTTTGTGTTTCTTCCAGTCCAGTGTTTCTCATGATGTACTCTGCATATAAGTTAAATAAACAGGGTGACAATATACAGCCTTGACGTACTCCTTTTCCTATTTGGAACCAATCTGTTGTTCCATGTCCAGTTCTAACTGTTGCTTCCTGACCTGCATACGAATTTCTCAAGAGGCAGATCAGGTGGTCTGGTATTCCCATCTCTTGAAGAATTTTCCACAGTTTATTGTGATGCACACAGTCAAAGGCTTTGGAATAGTCAGTAAAGCAGAAATTGATGTTTTTCTGGAACTCTCTTGCTTTTTCTATGATCCAGCGGATGTTGGCAATTTGATCTCTGGTTCCCCTGTCTTTTCCAAAACCAGTTTGAACATCACGAAGTTCACGGTTCACATATTGCTAAAGCCTGGCTTGGAGAATTTTGAGCATTATTTTACTAGCATGTGAGATGAGTGCAATTGTGCAGTAGTTTGAGCATTCTTTGGCATTGCCTTTCTTTGGGATTAGAATGAAAACTGACCTTTTCCAGTCCTGTGGCCACTGCTGAGTTTTCCAAATTTGCTGGCATATTGAGTGCAGCACTTTCACAGCATCATCTTTCAGGATTTGGAATAGCTCACCTGGAATTCCATCACCTCCATTAGCTTTGTTCGTAGTGATGCTTTCTAAGGCCCACTTAATTCACATTCTAGGATGTCTGGCTCTAGGTCATGGTGATGTGATGTGATGGTGATCACACCATCGTGATTATCTGGGTCATGAAGATCATTTTTGTACAGTTCTTCTGTGTATTCTTGCCATCTCTTCTTAATATCTTCTGATTCTGTTAGATCCATACCATTTCTGTCCTTTATCAAGCTCATCTTTGCATGAAATGTTCCTTTGGTAGCTCTGATTTTCTTGAAGAGATCCCTAGTCTTTCCCATTCTGTTGTTTTCCTCTATTTCTTTGCATTGATCGCTGAAGAAGGCTTTCTTTTCTCTTCTTGCTATTCTTTGGAACTCTGCATTCAGATGTCTATATCTTTCCTTTTCTCCTTTGCTTTTCGCTTCTCTTCTTTTCACAGCTATTTGTAAGGCCTCCTCTGACAGCCATTTTGCTTTTTTGCATTTCTTTTCTATGGGAATGGTCTTGATCCCTGTCTCCTGTACAATGTCACGAACCTCATTCCATAGTTCATCAGGCACTCTATCTATCAAATCTAGGCCCTTAAATCTATTTCTCACTCCCACTGTATAATCATAAGGGATTTGATTTAGGTCATACCTGAATGGTCTAGTGGTTTTCCCTACTTTCTTCAATTTAAGTCTGAATTTGGCAATAAGGAGTTCATAGTCTGAGCCACAGTCAGTTCCTGGTCTTGTTTTTGCTGACTGTATAGAGCTTCTCCATCTTTGGCTGCAAAGAATATAATCAATCTGATTTCGGTGTTGACCATCTGGTGATGTCCATGTATAGAGTCTTCTCTTGTGTTGTTGGAAGAGGGTGTTTGTTATGACCAGTGCATTTTCTTGGCAAAACTCTATTAGCCTTTGCCCTGCTTCATTCTGTATTCCAAGGCCAAATTTGCCTGTTACTCCAGGTGTTTCTTGACTTCCTACTTTTGCATTCCTGTCCCCTATAATGAAAAGGACATCTTTTTTGGGTGTTAGTTCTAAAAGGTCTTGTAGGTCTTCATAGAATCATTCAACTTCAGCTTCTTCAGCGTTACTGATTGGGGCATAGACTTGGATTACTGTGATATTGAATGGTTTGCCTTGGCAACGAACAGAGATCATTCTGTCATTTTTGAGATTGCATCCAAGTACTGCATTCGGACTCTTTTGTTGACCATGATGGCCATCCATTTCTTCTGAGGGATTCCTGCCCGCAGTAGTAGATATAATGGTCATCTGAGTTAAATTCACCCATTCCAGTCCATTTCAGTTCGCTGATTCCTAGAATGCTGACATTCACTCTTGCCATCTCTTGTTTGACCACTTCCAATTTGCCTTGATTCATGGACCTGACATTCCAGGTTCCTATGCAGTATTGCTCTTTATAGCATCGGACCTTGCTTCTGTCACCAGTCACATCTACAGCTGGGTATTGTTTTTGCTTTGGCTCCATCCCTTCATTCTTTCTGGAGTTATTTCTCTACTGATCTCCAGTAGCATATTGGGCACCTACTGACCTGGGGAGTTTCTCCTTCAGTATCCTGTCATTTTGCCTTTTCATACTTTTCATACATTTTGCCTTTTCATATCAGCATACCAACTTATAATAAAGTTTAATTTATAAGTCAGCATGGGGTCGGGGGGAAACAGTGGAAACAGTGTCAGACTTTATTTTTGGGGGCTCCAAAATCACTGCAGATGGTGACTGCAGCCATGAAATTAAAAGACACTTACTCCTTGGAAGGAAAGTTATGATCAACCTAGATAGCATATTCAAAAGCAGAGACATTACTTTGCCAACAAAAGTTCATCTAGTCAAGGCTATGGCTTTTCCTGTGGTCATGTATGGATGTGAGAGTTGGACTGTGAAGAAGGCTGAGCACTGAAGAATTGATGCTTTTGCACTGTGGTGTTGGAGAAGACTCTTGAGAGTCCCTTGGACTGCAAGGAGATCCAACCAGTCCATCCTAAAGGAGATCAGTCCTGGGTGTTCATTGGAAGGACTGATGCTAAAGCTGAAACTCCAGTACTTTGGCCACCTCATGCGAAGAGTTGACTCATTGGAAAAGACTGATGCTGGGAGGGATTAGGGGCAAGAGGATAAGGGGACGACAGAGGATGAGATGGCTGGATGGCATCACTGACTCGATGGACATGAGTCTGAGTGAACCCCGGGAGTTGGTGATGGACAGGGAGGCCTGGCGTGCTGCAATTCATGGGGTTGCAAAGAGTCAGACATGACTGAGCGACTGATCTGATCTGATCTGATGGGGTTGCTAAGAGTCAGACATGACTGAACGACTTCACTTTCACTTGTCACTTTCATGTGTTGGAGAAGGAAATGGCAACCCACTCCAGTGTCCTTGCCTGGAGAATCCCAGGGACAGGGGAGCCTGGTGGGCTGCCAGCTATGGGGTCACACAGAGTCGGACACGACTGGAGTGACTTGGCAGCAGCAGCAGCAGGAAGAGAGTGTTTGAGTTGCCAGTATCACTACTCTTGGACTTTGGGGCCATTATTAAGTAAAATAAGATTTACTCTCAAACACTGTAATACCATGACCGTTGATCTGATAACCCAGTAGGCTACTAAGTGATGAATGGTGGATAAGGTATCCAGCTGGATAAGGAATAGTTCACCTCCTGGGCAGGATGGGGCAGGATGTGGCAAGATTTTAGTGTGCTGCTTAGAACAGAGTACCATTTAAAACTTAGGAATTGCTTATTTCTGGAATCTTGATCTAACATTTTGGACCACAGTTGTTTGCAGATAACTGAAACTGTAGACATTGAAACCCAGGGGCCCAGGGGTGGGGAGCTGCTATACCTGGAGTGGGATTAACACATTGTCCAGTAAGATTATGTTTACTTTGTAAGAAACTGCGAGCTGTCTTCCAACGTGGCAGCGCCGTGTCTGCATTCCCACTGGCAACGAGCACCCACTCCTGCTGGACCGCATGCTCACCAGTGTTTGGTATTGTCAGTTGTTTTGTTTTACCCTTCCTAGTTGGTGTGCAAGATCCCATTAGTGCTTTAATTTGCAATTGCCTAGTGACAAATATGTGGACATCTTTCCACGTGTTGATTTTCTGTTCAGATTATTTGACCTTTTCAAAATTGTGTTCTGTTTTATTGTCTCATTGCAGGGGTTCTTTGTGGATTTTGGACCCAGTGTTTTATAAGATACATATTTTTCAAATATTTGATCTAAGTTTCTGTGGTTTATGTTTATTCTCTTATAGTATCATGAGAGAATACAAGTTTTAATTTTAATGAAGTCCAATTTATTGATTTTTGGGTCATTTATTGTTCTTTACGTGTTGTATCTCAGGACTCACTACCAAAGACAAGATCACTTAGATTTTCTTCTATATATTTATAGTTTTATATTTATGTATGTAATTTGTTTTGAGTTAATGTTTGTGAAAGATGTAAGATCTGAGTCTTGATTCACATATTTGCTTATGAAGATTTAATTATTCCAGCACTATTTGTTGAAAAAGACTATACTGTCTGCATTTAATTGCTTTGTTCTTTGTAGAAGATCAGTTAACCATATTTGTGGGTTTATTTCTGTGCTACTTTGTTCCATTGATCCTTATGTTTGTATTTTCACCAGTGCTACACTGTCTTGGTTACTCTACTTAAAAGCAAGTCTTGGAGTCAATTAGCGTCAGTCTTCTAGCCTTATTCTTCTTCAGCATCACATTGATTATTCTGAGTCCTTTTCCTTTTCTTATAGATATTTGATCAGTTTGCTGACATCTACAAAATAACTTGCTGGGATTTTGATAGAGATTATATTGAATCCAAAGATCAAGTTGGGAAAAACTGACATCTTAAAATTGTTAAGCTTGCCAATCAATGAACACAGAATATCTCTTAATTTATGTAGGTATTCTTTTATTTTTTTATCAGAGTTTTGCAGTTTTATACATGATTATCTGGTACATATCTGTTAGGTTTATAGTTATAGTATTTTTAATGCTATTATAAATAATATTGTGGTTTTATATTTCAAATTCCAATTGTTAGTTGCTAGTATATAGGAAAGGAACTGACTTTTGCATCTTTATCTTGTGTCGTGAAACCCTTTTATCATTGCCTATGAGTCCCAGGAGCATGTTTGTTAATTCTTTGGGCTTTTCTACATAGGTGATCATGTCAACTGTGAACAAAGAGTTTTATATCTTCCTTCCCAATCTTTCAATTCGAAATGGCTTCAATTTCCTTTTCTTATTTTATTGCACAAGCTAGAACTTCTAGTTCAATGCTTATACAAGTGGTGTTTCCACTATCTTGTCCTCAAGCTTAATGAGAAAGGAACTAGTTCTCACCAGTAAGTACAATGTTAGTTCGAGGTTTTTTGGTAGATGTTCTTTATCAAATTGAAGAAGCTTTTCTTTAGGTGTTTGTGGGATTTTATTTATTTTATTCTTTTAATAGTAGGTAAAATGTCATCCTTGAAAAAAAATTCTACAAAGTTTCTCCAAAGACTATTAGTTGAAAATTACTTAATTCTTATGATAAGAGGAAAAAAGTTCCAAAACTTGTATATTTTAAAACCTAGTTCTGTGACATCTTTTCTTCATAAATCTCTTTATGAAATGATTGGTTGACTTGTTGAAGCTCTTCCAATTTTGTGTAGGTCACACCTCAATTATACCCATCATAGGCAAGTTTTTTCATGGAGATAATTGGGAGAGACCCTGAAATCTCTGTCCAAAGGGAGCTGTTCAACATGTGGATGTATTCTGTGACCTCCTGCTGTGCAGAGGATGAGTCTGGATGAGCTGACGTGGTGAGTTCGTGAGCTGGCATGGAGCTCACCCTTGTGCTGCTGCTGCTGCTGCTGCTGCTGCTAAGTCGCTTCAGTCGTGTCCGACTCTGTACGACCCCACAGATGGCAGCCCACCAGGCTCCACTGTCCCTGGGATTCTCCAGGCAAGAACACTGGAGTGGGTTGCCATTTCCTTCTCCAATGCATGAAAGTGAAAGTGAAGTCGCTCAGTAAGTGTCCGACTCTTTGTGACCCCATGGACTACAGCCTACCAGGCTCCTCCATCCATGGGATTTTCCAGGCTAACAGTTCTAATCTCACACTGCGTAGACCACCGTCCTATTGGAAGCTGGCTCCCCAGGTATCCTGCATACAGGGATAACTTGTGCCGAATTGAGAGATGAATAAGTTTCCTTCAAAGGGGAAAATAAAGAGAGATTTTTGGCATTCAAAATTTATTCATTAGCATTATAAGTAGTCTCATATGAATCTGTTCTTAAGGGGTAAAGATGGTCTTGAAATGCCAAGAAGTGAAACTTCTAATCTCTCAAAGTCTAGGAATTGTTTATCAAAATTCATTTAAATTTTGAGATTCTTGAAAATTTTGAGGTTTTGAGTGAGAGATGTGATTCTTGGGACCATCAAAATCTACTGTATGACCAGTCCTCTGGTTTGGACAGAAATCTGTTGCCAGAATAGAGAATGTACTCTGAGAATGGGGTATCTGTTAAAAAAACAAGTGGCATAGATAAGAATCTGCGTAAAAGTTTTAAGTCTACACTGATGACTGTAGTTCTCAGGGAATCTTAAGAGATGAAGAAAGCAATAATTGGAGTGTATTTCTTTAGACCCATAGTAACAAAGGCTCTTCCCTTTTCTGTCCCTTAGGAGGTAATCAGAATTCCAAAGACAGCTGGATAAAACGGAATAATACATTTTGTATAAGGAATCTTAGAATTTTTCCAAAATATTGTTGGCTTTCTTTGCTTCACCCTTGCCACACTTTTGTTTCTCTTCATAGTCTAACTCCGTAGTTGTCCCCCTCACTCCCACCTGAGCCAGGAGGGTACATATTGATCTCAAGCCTGAGAAATTCTTTAAAGGTAGACAGGAGGTAGGAAGAATGATCACGATGGTATTTTCTTCAACACTTTCATAGCCCATGTTACCTGTGAATCTTCTGAAGTAATCAGTCACTACCTTAGGTGAAAGAAATTTACAGTCCTCTAAAGCTTTACATAAAATTTCTCTTAAGTCATATGAATAAGTAGAAAGTACTCAAGATTTAACAAATTCAAACCCATTTCTGGTGATTCAATTCAAGCTTACCAAACCACACTTTGGTGATTCGTAGTCGGTTACTGAACCTGTCTGGCTGAGTAGTAGCTCTCTCTAGTCACCCAATGAATGCACTGGATTTGGTGATATTTTAACTCTCTTCCGGCTCTTATATTATAACTTTTATAAGCACTGACACTCCTTGGAAACTTAAATAATATCTTTCCCATGTGTTCATTTCATGCATTTTGATTCGTTTTCCTTCTAAAATAAGGTACTTGTATTGGTAGAGAATAAACAAAATCCAGATTTCACAGGCTAACTGAGCCAGAAAGCAGAAAGCCGGAAGGACTGAAAAATCTCGTAAGATGCTCAGATTAATGTTAAAGATGTTGTGGTTAGCCACAATCAGAGAAGGTTTTAGACGAACACCCAAGGGCCCAGTGGCATTTGGAATTCCTGCTAATATTTCAAAACAATTTTCCATAATAAATCTGTTGTATTAAAGAATGTTAACACTCTGTATTTTATCATCTCTTATACTTTACAGATGTTACTTGCTTTAAGAGTTTTGAATTTATCTTACTGGTATTTACATATTTAGGAAAAAATAATAAAAAGAGATTTTATAAAAAAAAAAACAATAACAAGAGATAGAATCAAGTTTTGACATGGATGAAACACAAGGTGTGACAAGGAATTTTTGTATTCACGTATCCATTGCTTTATTCATCACATTTTTTTGAATGCTTACTATGTGCTGGGTGATATGAGAATTGCAGTGAATAGAAAGAGTAAAGTTTCTGCCTTCACAGTATTTACATTTTAGGAGAAGGAAAAGCAATTAGAATGTAATGTGATAAGTGCAACAGGTATCCTGGGGCATGCAGAAAGAGACTGCCTAACTGGGACATGATATGCTAGGAGAGCTTCCTGTAGAAGCAACATACTAGCTGAGCCTAACTGTGGGTCACAGAGCATCCAAGCAGAGGGTTATGCATGCAAAACATCAGAGACCAGGGAGATGATGCTAGGGAACCAAACAGATTTCAACCTAAGCTGCGTATAGAGACCAAGGTGGGAAGTGATGGAGAATTAGACTGGAGGTGTCAGGAAAGGAGACTCTGAAGGGTATGGTTAGCCACGAGAAGCACATCTGATTTTGTTCTGAAGGCAATGAAAAGCCATTGGACATATTTAGATAGTCATTGACATAATTTAGAACATTTACTGTGGCTAAAGTAGAGAGTATAGAATGGAAATGAGACATTACTTTAAAAGTTACAGGCACCATACTTAGAAAGGATGGGATATAACAAGTTGAGGTGGCTGAACAGGGTTGTGACAAGGGGCATTCAAGACAACTGAAAGAATTTGAGTCAAGAGTCAACGTGACTTGATGATGGATTTCAGGTGGATCAAAATAGAAAGCTGCCAGATTTGATGCCTAATTTCCCATCTTACATACCCAGTTTGGTGGTAGTTGGGCAAGCTGTGCCCCCCCGAAAAAGGAGCAAGCTGGGAATGAGAGATAAGAAGAGGGATCTGTGTTAGAGGCAACTTCTCTTTGGAGTTCCTGTGACCTCTGAGTGGAAATGTCAAGGATGTTGGATGTGGTAGTTTCAGGACTCAGGGGAGAGATTTGAACTGAAGGACTAAAGTAGTCCTCAGTAGTCCTCATTGGAAAAGACCCCGATGCTGGGAAAGATTGAAGGTGGGAGTAGAAGGGGATGACAGATGATGAGGTGGTTGGATGGCGTCATCGACTCTATGGACATGAGTTTGAGTAAACTTCGGACGTTGGTGATGGACAGGGAGGCCTGGCATGCTGCATGCAGTCCAAGGGATTGCAGAGTCAGACACGACTGAGCAACTGAACTGTGAGTCATCAATGGAAAGACAATAATGGTGAGGACAATGAAAGCTTATTCAGGACTTTCTATGCTTTAAGGACTGATGTTTATTCAGTTACTTAAAGTACTTAATTCATATTAATTCCTTAAATCTTCAAAATAACACTTTGATGTAGATACTACCATTATTCCCATTTTATAGATGAGGGAACAAAGACGAGGAGAGGGACAGATCCAGAACTGAATCCCGAAAACCTGGTCCAAGAGTCCATGGCCTTAACCACCGAGGTCATTGGAGCCACAGCAGTGTGGATACATGACCAGGGAAAGTATGTATAGTGACAGCTGAGCACTCTCGGAGAGGACCCGGTATCACTGGCATCTCAGAGACTGGGAGAAAGGGAAAGTATGCAAAAGAGATTTAAGCAGAAGAAGGTGATAGAGGGCAAGATCGCAGGTGTGCGGTGGTAAAAAATCTGCCTACTAATGTGGGTGATGCAGAAGGTGCGGGTTCGGTCCCTGGGTTGGGAAGATGCCTTGGAGGTGGGCATGGCTACCCACTCCACTATTCTTGCCTGGAGAATTCCACAGACATAGGAGCTCGGTAGGCTACAGTCCAATGGGTCTCAGAGAGCTGGACACAACTGAGCAACCGAGCACACAGTGATGTACAAGGAAACACATTTCCTGAGTCATAAGAAATTGTCAGTGCTTTCAAATTCCACTGAGAAGTCTGTGAAGATCAGCCCTAAAATATGCTCCTTGGGCCTGACAGGTCATGAGCCCAGAGGAATGGGCTTGTATGTCATCCAGAAGTCTGGCTCTTGTTCGTGGTCTAGAGATGGTCTGTCTTGGTTTTGTGCAGCAGAGTCCCCTGGATCCTATTTAGGCATGCAGATGCCCATGTCTCCAACCCAGATCCAAAGATCCAGGCACTTTTGAAGTTGAGAGGAACATACAGACACTTTGAAAGCTCTGCAGGAGATTTTGATGCCCATCCAAAATTCATAGTCAGCGCTCTTAGTCACTGGGGAGTCCCTGATCATGCGGGGGCAGTGACGTTGATCCATTCAAGTTGTAGGAAGATTTCTTTTGATGGTTGTGCACCAGTGTGGGGTGCGGCTGGCAGGGAGAATAGGGGCCAAACAACAGCTAAGAGAGCTAGACAGGCCAGTATTTTGGATAAACTCCCAAACTTGGACTGCAAGTTATAGCTACTCCTTGAATTTCTCATACTTTTTACTTTCTTGAGGCAGAATCTATTAATACCATGGATACCTCATCTCTGAAACCCTGTGGTCTTTGCACACGAAGAAGTCTTTCATGGTGAGTTTTCAATGACTTGATCTGGCAGATGTGAAGTTCCATCAGAAACTAGCAAGTCTCAGATACAGTTGAACACAAAGGGCTCCCCTGCATTGTGTTGTTTGTTAGAAACATGCAATTTTTTTCCCCATTGCTTAGAAACAATGCTTTAATACATCCATAATTCTAAAAGCATGGGAGGGGGTTCCAATCGAAAGCGTTAGGTTTATTTATTTATTTCAAAGAATTACAAAGAAGAGAGAAAAGGCACTGTTTTCCTTCCTGTCTGCTGCTTTTCAAAAAGGCTTAATTGAGCACAGCTGTGATATAGCCAGACCTAAAACAGGAAATGAGTGTTTCGATAATTCTACATTTGCAAAGCACTTCTTAAATGCCGTGGTGAAAATACCAACAATGGTGTCTTTTGAGATTAACTGTGAAGGGATTGGATTTAACTCACCCAATTATTTCAGAACACCCCACTTTCAAAAAAATTCTGAAAAACATCCCTTTTCTCTAAGCTGTCAGGGTGCAGCAAACATAAAAATAAAAAGCAAGAAAACATAAGAAAAGTGAGTGTAAAGAATAGAGCAAAAGGCTGTCGTTCCAAGCAAATTTTTCTCCCTGCGTTGTGGCTGCTAAGTACAATCTCACATTTTTTGATTTAGGAGCAGTCTTCTCTAGATCATTTCTTCAGCGGGAATGTGACTGGTGATGAAGCCCTTGGGCTCTTGGACCAAGTTCTTAAGTACTTTGCAATGATGTGCTTCAGGAAGAGTTTTGTTTTTTTTTTTAAATAAAGACTTTCAATGTCGACAAATTTTAAAGTTAATAGCAGCCCTGAGTCACAGAGCCTTCCCCCCCGCCACCCCACGCTCCTCTCATTTGGATTACTGACAGACAGCGCTGACCTGCCGGCCTTGCTGCTGGCAGCACAGGAGGACGCTTGCTTTGGGTCATTTGACTCCAGTGTTCTTGGTCATAGGTTGTTGGGTTTGGGTGAGCTGCAAAGTGTGCTCAAGACAGCAAAAATTTTGTGTCCTATTTTGAAAAACTAGCTTCCTTGAGAAAACAAAAAGAAATGATGACCATTTTCATCCTGATTTTTCTTAGGAAATTCACCATTTAGTTCAGTTGGAAAAGCACTTACCGAGTATATTGAGTTCCAGGCACTGTACTATATGTTGGTAACACAGAGTTCTACTGCAAATAAGTAAGAGTTCAATGCAAGAATATGCAAACTTCTCTATATAAGGTCAAGAAATCAATACTCTGGGCTTCGTGGGACAACATACAGTCTCCAGCACACGCTCTTCTTGTGTTCTTTTCCATGTTCACATGTTCTCTGTTTTACAAACATTTAGATATAAAATCCATGCAAAAGTAAATCACTGGTTTAACAGATAAATAAATAATACAGAAAAGACAGCCCCACACATGGAGAAACGGTAGTTTGGGCCATAGGAAATTGCTAATAGTTGACCGTTTTTTGATGGCAATTTTGTATGATTCTATCTCTGTGCTAAGTCCAACCTACAACACAGTTAATTAAATTCCAGACAATTTTACAGTTTATAATGTTAAATATAAGTGTATAGGTAAAGGAATTAATAAATACTACCTGAGAGTATCTTATCAGGAAGATAAATTTTGACTTATATTTTGATAAGCGGGTAGAAAGTAAGGTGGGAGGAGTTGGAGAGAGTCCAAGCAGATCAAACAGAAGAGCTGTGACCCAAACCCTCACATGGCTCTGAAGTGCAAAATGAGTATGAAAGGTATACGTGGATAAACTTGGGCCAGAGCGTCCACAGCTTTGTACAACTTGCTAAGGAGTTTAGCTCTATCCTACAAATGTCAAGAACTGAAGACTTAACCAGAGAAACGCTGCAATTCTACGTTCTAGAAAGTTAACTTTTTACAACATCAACCATTGCACGTGGCACCCGTGTGCAAGAGGTGTAAGACATTCCTTTCTTAAGTCACTTTTCTTCCATACATTGGGAACGCTATCAAGTATATTGATTTTGTTACAACAGAGTACTTAATCATCTGATGGAAATCCGCCATAACAAAATGTGAGAATCTATGGTGCCTGCCATGTAAATAGTTTTTCTTAGGGGTAACTTTTTTTTTTTTTTTTGGTATGAATTACAATATGGTAGCCATGCCTCTGGAAGCAGGATAAAGTTACTTTATTCTGAAGTAAGTTAGGAAACTCAAAATAATCCAGATCCAGGCAAGAGTTGTTGAAGCACTGGGCAGTGCAGCTCATGGATGTTACCGACATAGAAGCTCTGTGAGAAGCTGCATGTAAAGATTAATAAAGAGAAGGGTTTGCAGGACTGTGAATTACTTTTATCTGAGACACTGGCCAAACAGCTTCGCCTTTAACTGTGAAAGGAAATGCGTGAGCTGTGACGAGCTTATGGAGAACTTGGAAAGTTGAATTTTGGAGATGCCTCGTGTAAGGTAAGTGTGTTTGTCTGGATCTCAAGAGGGGTTAATAGCATGCACAGGATTCCTCAGAGTGTAAAGATAGGAGAAAATTGTAACGTAAAGAGAAGACTGGATAAGAAAGAGAAATCAGCTGAGATCACAACATTCAAAGTTTGAAGGAAAATTTCAAAGGAAAACCAGATACAAGTGTTATCATGGATTCAGAAAGGAGCAGAAACATTTCCAAAGCTGTGGACAGCAAAACCATACCCCATCCTTCCATGCGGGTCGAGGGCCGCAAAGCTAGGCGGGCAGCAGTTCCCTTGGGAAGAGTGGTTTGAATAGTGTGGACAAGAAAGAATTCAGATTTCCGGATGCTGAGGCGAGATGAAAGTGAAGACTGGGAGACAATGAGTGAGTGTCAAATGCCCTGTCATCAGTGTTTCAAAAAGTCTGACTGTGGAGTCAAGGTTAGGTAAATGAAACTCCCTGTGGGAAGCGTTTGGGGTTTTTAGGGTAGGAGAGAAATGACAATAAAAGAAGACTGCATATTCAGTAATTACTCGTACGAATAATGTATGGAGGACAGGTCACAAAGAAAAACACAGCAAATGAACTTCCCAGTGTAAAGATCAGCAGAAAAGCCCGCGAAGGTGGCAGGACGTGGCCGACTGTCCAACGTGCCGCCTGCACCAGACGTGTCGTGAGTTTGGGTGTCAGCAGTGTTTACTCCGCTTCTCCACCTGAGTGCCCTTTGCATTTATACCGGGCTGTGGGGATTTGGAATCAGAGAAAAGGAGGAAAGATAGTGTTGTCTCTAGGGTTGGCAGATATTTGAGGATATCTGCTGGAATGGAAGGCCACCGGCAGTTTGACTCTTCTAAGCTCCCTGCATCAGAGAGAAAACAACAGTTCTGCTTCTCTGGGACTACCCTGTCTTGGGTCTGAGGATGAAAGACAAACCTGGAGATAAAGTAACTCATCCTAAATGGAAAAGCTCTTTCTCCACATGTGAATTCTGGAGCCCAGTGTATAATAAGTGCTGTCTTTTTAAAATTTATTGTTGGTATTCCTCTCCTACACTTCTCCCCGTCACTGCCTTTACCATTGTAGCATGGGACCAATCAAGCTGGTATGTTTATTTTCTATTTTTTAATTTTATTGGAGTATAGTTGGTCTACAATGTTGTATGGGTTTCAGGTGAGTCAGTTACACATGTATATGTATCCAACCGTTTTCAGATTCTTTTCCCATATGAGTAGAGCCCTTGTGCAGTAGGTCCTTGTTGCTTATCTATTTTATACATAGTAGTGTGTGTGTGTTCATCCCAAGCTCCTAATTTATTCACACCCCAGCCCGTCCTCCAGTTTTGATATGTTTAGACTTTGCAAAGCCATGAACTTGTCCTGAGGACAGGTTTGTGAGCAACTTTCCCTTCCATGATTAAATGAAGCCAGTGTTTCTTCTGACACCAAAGAACACAAGCTCTCTTCTTCCGAGATGGATCGATAAAAATCATCCTCTGCCTTGAGTGGCTCTCCTGGCGACTGCTCATTTGTGCACAGACAACAATCTCCCTCTGAATCTCAAAATGGATGACTCCATACATTATTCCCAGAAAACAGAGAGAGCCGAATCACTTAGAGTTCACCCAGGTCCGGATCAGACACAATGATACATTCAGGAGGAACACACCAGACGCCAGCAGCATACATCATCACAGGCCTTCTGAGCACACCTTAAGAACTAAATTTGTAGTCCCTGAATCTTCCTAGACCATCAAAATGCTCTTTGCCCTTCCCTGCTGCTCAAGAGCCTGGCAGGAACGTAGAAAAATTAAGGTATCCAGAGTGGATGTTCCTAAAATTCAATCTGATCGGCAGGGTGAGAGAGGAGCTTCATTTTGGTGAAGAGATATGAGGGGTTGAAACTGCAGCTTGAAATTTCTGAAATCTACCTACCTGTCTGAAGGCTGGGGCTGAGGTGCACTGGGCTTCGGATTATCTATCTTTAAGGCCATGAACAAGGACACTAGGAGATATTTTCACGTGCAACTATGGCACGATCTCAGCAATACTGAAGCTAACAATCGAGTAGCATTAAGAACTAAGGTGCAAATTGCTCAAGAGGTTTGAGGGACATATGATGATGGGCTTGTTGATTTCAGCCTATATGGTATCTTGTCTTAGGAGCTGTTCAATTGATCACAAAGATTAACGCTTTGCAAGTTTCTCTCAAGTGGAGTGTATGCACTGTACCAATACTGAATAAAGTACCTGCATGTCTGTCTGCTCAGAAGGAAATGAAGCTGTCCCTGCCTGTAAAGGCCCCACCTTGTCCTTTACAAGGTGGTTCAGTTGTAAAGAATCTGCCTGTCAAGCAGGAGACACAGGAGCTGTGGGCTCAATCCCTGTGTTGGGAAGATCCCCTGAAGGAAATGGCCTCCCACTGCAGTCTTCTTGCTTGGGAACCCCGTGGAAAGGGGAGCCTGGTGGGCTACAGTCCACGCTTAGTCACGACTTTGACTAAACAGCAGCACAGCAGCAGCTCTGATAGCCCGGAAGAGGCGTTCCTGTGGTTGAGAGAAGGTGTGTGAAATCTGAATTGGGATAACATTAATTTTTAATAAAGATTTTTTAATGTGGACCATTTATTTTAAAGTCTTTATTGAATTCATTACAATATTGCTTCTGCTTTATGCTTTGCTTTTTTGGCTGAGAGGCATGTGAGATCTTAGCTCCTCAGCCAGGGATTGAATGCATACCTCCTGTTCTGGAAGGTGAAATCTTTTTTTAGAATATTTTTAGGACATTTTTTAAAATTTATTTTTTAATTGGAAGCCAGTTACTTCGTGGAAGCAACTTCCATGAATGAATGGAAGCAACTTTGCTTGCTTCCATTGACATGTATATACTGCCGTGTATAAATAGATAGATAGTGGGAAGCTGGGCTTCTCTGGTAGCTCAGATGGTAAAGAATCTGCCTGTAATGCAGGTGCCTCTGGTTTGATTCCTGGGTCAGGAAGATCCCCTGAAGAAGGGTTAGGCTACCCACGCCAGTATATTTGGGCTTCCCTGGTGACTCAGACGGCAAAAAATTCGCCTGCAGTGTGGGAGACCTGGGTTCAATCCCAGGTTGAGAAGATCCCCTGGAGAAGGGAAATGCTACCCACTCCAGTATTCTGGCCTGGAGAAGTCCATGGACAGAGGAGCCTGGCAGGCTACAGTCCATGGGGTCGCAGAGAGTCTGCAACTGAGCTACTAAGCATAGCACAGCACAATGGGAAGCTGCTATCTAACCAGGGAGCCCAGTCTGGTGCTCTGTGACCTAGGGGGGTGGGATGGAGGGGGAGGGAGACTCAAGAGAGAGGGATATATATGCCTGATTTGCTTTGTATGGCAGAAACTAACGCAATTTTGGACGCGAAGTCTTAACTACTGGACTGCAGGGAATTCCCAGGATGATACTCTTGCTCTGATTTTTCTTCCTAACCTATTGTGAATATTTCCATATTTAAAAATTTACAATAGGTCAGATGATGCGTGTGTGCTAAGTCACTTCAGTTGTGTCCAACTCTTTGCAACCCCGTGGAGTACAGCCACCAAGCTCTTCTCTCCATGGCAGGAACACTGGAGAGGGGTGCACGCCCTTCTCCAGAGGGTCTTCCCCACCAGGGATCTAACCCAAGTCTACCCACATTGGCAGGTGGTTTCTTTTCCAGCAGTGCCACCTGGGAAGCCCACTATTTTAAAAATTTACAATAGGTCCGGATGCTACAAACATACTAATAAACCTTCCTGCCGCCTCTGATTCCTCTTTTACCTATGACTCTTCAAATCCTGAGGGTGTTTGTGGATGTGTGCAAGGGCTAACAGACTATTTTGCTTTGACAATTTCAGATTTTCGGAGAACAACTCTTCTCTGGAAATTCCCTAGGCTGCTTCAAGCCCTTCCTCCTTTCTGTCTTGGCTTCAGTTAAACTGTTCAGTTGCATTCCTACAAGAAGTACAGAAGAAGGAGAAAAGTACAAATGGATTGATTTACAGGAACAGACTCACAGACGGGGAAAACAAACTCATGGGCACCAAAGGGGAAAGGCAGAAGGAGAGATAAATGTGGAGTTTGGGATTAACAGATACACACTATTATGTATAAAATAGAGAAAAACAAGGTCTTTCTGTACAGCATAGGGAACTATACTTAGTATCTTATAATAAATTACAACAGAAGAGAATATGAGAAAGAATATGCATGTATATATGTATAAATAAATCGCTTTGCTATACACCTGAAACTAACACAGTGTAAATCAACTATACCTAAATTTTTTTAAAAAAGGAAAAGGAAATAAAATTCTCCTTAAGCTGCATGAGGTCAGATCTGGAACAAGATTGGGCAAGGGTAGGATTTGACAAGCATCCATTAAGTTGAGCACCAATGCTTATAAGTGGATTTCCCTTCTTATCACGTGAAATGAAAAGACTGTCTTCTTAAGATACAAGGGCAAGATTTGAACAAGGATTTTTATGAATACCCATGAACAGGTAAATGGTGTTACTTTGTGGCTGGAGATGACTCCATTAAGTCCCGAACCCAAAAGCTGTGTGATCCAGTTGTTAGTAGATGTCAGGGAAACAAAGAAGAAGAAAAATAATATATAAAGAATTGTGGGGCTTCCCTGGTAGTCCAGTGGCTAGGAATCAGCCTGCTAATGCAGGGGACATGGGCTTGATTGCAGGTCCACAAGGACCCCGCCTGACATACGGCAACGAAGCCCACGTGCTGAAAGTACCGAGCCAGCACTCCAGAGCCTGCGCTCAGCGACGAGGGCACTGAGGTGAGACGCTGAGCGCCACAGCTTGAGAGCAGACCAGACCCCCGCAACCAGAGCGAGGCTGTGTGCACGGCCAAAGATTAAATACAGAAATAAACCTATGAAAAAAACATGAGGGCTGCCCTGGTGGTTCACTGCTTGGGACTTTGCTTTCCAACGCATGGGCTGCAGGTTTGATCCTGGTTGGGGAACTAAGATCCCACATGCCTTGAGAGGAAAAAGCAAACAACAGACAAAGCATGAAACAGAAGCAACGTTTTAACAAATCCAGTGAAGACTTTAAAAGTGGTCCACATTAAAAAAAAAAAAAAAAGTAAGTTTTGACCAGGTCAGTTTCACTGGTAGGGTTCTTGGAGGAGCAACACAGAAAGACCACACCTTCTTTTAGAAAATGGCTCACATGGTTGCAGGGGCTGCTCTCTGCAGAGAGGCTCTAAAATATCGTCATTGAAAAAAAATGAAAATGAATTAATGGAACCGCAGTGAAGATGCGACCTCAGCAATGAACGCTGACACCCCCTCACTGACTTAGAGACTGTGCCAAATGAGTCATGCTCGGGAATTAATGTAAATTATTCATTGAAATTCTCTTGCCTCTCCTTCAGCCACCCCTTGCCAGAAAAGGATGGATCCCGGTAGAACTCTAGCCTGAGCTTTCTGTCAGGAACATTTTCAGTTCCTCACTCCATGATGCCCAGGCTCTGGTAGGGGCAACTGGACGCCCCGTGTGGATACATGCCACGTGAGCATCTGTTCCTCTGACAGGCATTGCCTCGGCTGGACACACATTCTAGGAGACAAGGAGGCAGGGAGGGCTGTGTCTGGGAGGCACATGTTTCTCACTGTTGAGAGTTCAGCTCAGTTCCCTTTTCACTCACACTCTCTTGCTCTCCTCCCTAGAGTTCCATGTCAGAGGTAGACACTACGACCGACTGATATTCTCAGCGTATCTCTGTCGTGGGTGTTTTAGGCAAACTGTGAAGCTCTTTCTAATTTTTTATTCCTCATTATCAGCTTCCACCGGATGATGCCCCTGACTGGTGTAACACAGAGGACTTTCTGCACTGACGGCTTAAAGAAAGCAAATTAAGAAATACCAACTTATATGCTTTGAAATTACTTAGTTTTTTAAATGTAAATTTTCATATTTTAAATGATAAAAATAACCTGTGAAACTTACCCTGAAAAAGATCTGTAGTATCAAATCCTAACAGAGCCAAGAACAAAAAGAGCAATGACCACATATTTTCAAATATAGTAATAAAGTGATACTTCTATTAGTTCAGTAAATCCTACTCTAGTTGGAATTAAACACTCTTTCATTCAAAGCATCAGCCCCATTGATCAGTTTGCTCTAGGATCTTCGTTTGTCAATCTCAGTTTTGATGGCCATATTAAAATATTTTTTGCTAGTACATTGCTAAAAGAAACATCACACTTGCTACTGGACATTTATTGGTTTGAGTGTTGTCTCCTGTAAGGTCACTTAGCTTCTGCATCTCCGAATCAAAAGTCTCAATGTAGCCCAAGGCAAGCTTAACCCTGAGGTCGCTCTTTCTCCTGTAAAGGGAGTGGGCGATTGCATTGTGTATGTTCCCAAAGCTTCTCCTCACTTCCTGCTGACTTTCTGTGAGCCTGACTCACAGACTGGCTCAGACTGACGCAGCAAGAGGACTTTTCAACCAGTCAAGTGTAACTGTGAGACATTCCCTTGTAATCATAGTATTTTATAAGCACAGGTTTCTTTTCTGAGGAAGTGACAGCCAAATGGGATAAACATATTAAAGGCCGCGCTCTCTCTTGTTTTTCCTTTCACTTCTATCAATGTTAGAAATAATGGGTAGTGCAGAACAAGGAAGCTGTTCTTAGCAAGGAGGCAGCATGAATAATATTATTTTCTTCATAGTTATTTGGGATTAAAGAGTGAGGATAACAACAAATTAAATTTACTGGAGGTGTATATTAAATGCATTGATGTGCTGTATATATAATATACAACTGTATATATATATATATATACAGTATACATACACACATACATGGAGCTGAAGGAACATTTTCTGTATAGTAGAAAGAAGCTGGACAAAACTTTGAGTCAGATAACAAGTGTTAAATTTTCTAGTGTTAAGTAGTTTCACAACCTTGAAATACACTTTGCTTCTCTGAGTTTCAGCTAAAAAAGAGAGATTAAAAATAACCTCAGAGGGACTTCCCTGGCGATCCAGTGATTAAGACTCTGTACTTCCACTTCAGGGGTGCAGGATTGATCCCCAGGGGGAGAACTAAGATCTGTCATGCCATGCGGTGTGACCAAGAAAAAAAAGAAAAATCACAAAATGAGCACCTAAATATGGACAGGACCTGGTTGAGGGCATTTAGGTGGAAGCTGACACTGTAGACCTTCAAACACAGATCTGTCTTTTGCCATGCCTGGAGACTCCCCATGATGATTCTCACAGAGAGGCTGGACATTCCTGGCTGGAGGTTTTATCTTTTGCAGCAACAGTTGCAGAAGGCTTTCATGTCTTCTTGAGAATATAAGTATATACTGTTAAATATTTACCCAAAGGTATATAGCACATTTTAAAAATTATCTGTGAGATAAGCAGTGTTTTAATACATAGGTAAACCTCAAATTCCTCTCTAAGTAATGACAAATGTGTAGGTTAGTTCCCTCAGTCCCCTGAAAGCAGGGCTGGGTTGAGGAGTGGCATGTAAAACGTCAGAAAGGCTCTCACCTCTCACCAGTCTCTAGGGTGGATTCAGTGAATTTAAACACTGGAACCTCAGCTGACTGTTTTGTTATCACTCTGCATGGAAAGTTCCTGTTTCCAGGCTGGAGGAGTCATTGTTCAGTCACTCAGTCGCTCAATCATTTCGGACTCTGCGACCCCATGGACTGCAGCCCTCCAGGCCTCCCTGTCCTTCACCATCTCCCAGAGCTTACTCAAACTCATGTCCATCGAGTTGGTGATGCCAGCAAAGGGTCTGGTCCTCTGTCACTAAATCCTCCCTAGTCACCTCATGCTGTTGCTCTTTCTCCTAAAAGAAGCAGGACGCCCAGCTCTTAGATGACAAGAGGTCACCAAGAAGTCTGGTCACGGGCAAAGTAGGACTCCATCCACAGCCTCTTGCAGGAAAAGGTAGTTACTTCTGAAGATTCCCAAATAATAATGCAGAGGAAGGGAGGGGGTAAAGCAAGTAGGTTGATTTTTAAATTAGTATCAATAGATACAAACCTCAACAGCTGCTGTGACCCTGCTACACTCCTGCTGTCTCCAGGGTAGGGAGCAGAAAGGGGCAACATCTAATGTTCTCAGGGATGATACTTACAACAAGCTATACTAGAAGAGAGACTGGTGGTTGTCGAGGGGGAGAGCGCGTGGGGAGGGATGGACCAGGAGTCTAGGATTAGAAATGCAAACTGTTAGATGTCCGACGGATAAACAAGGTCCTGCTGTGCGGCACAGGGAATTATACTCAGTATCCTGTGACAAACCATAATGGAGAGGAATATGAAAAAAAGAAGGTATTGTATGTATAACAAGAATTTTGCTGTACCGGAGAAATTAATGCAACACTGCACATCAACTGTGCTCCAATAAAGTAAACTAAAAAGCAGACAAGAAATCAGTCTATAGATAGCTTAGGGTCACGTGTCCTTAAAGGGATGCCATCGCCTTCGATTTGGAAAAAGAATGGATTGGAATAATACCTCTTTGTCCAGTGTTTTTGTTGGACTATGGTTTCTTAATTATAATAATAGAGGCATAAGCACATTTATATAATTGTGAGGTACAATATTTTAAAAAGCGACAGGGAGATGTTCCCTGTAATGCCTGTAACATTATGGAAAACAAATGTTTTCCTGTAACAGGAAAAAAAAAAAAAGTAGTAATTAAGCCAGGTGAAGCACAGTTGCAGCCCAGCAGAATGGGGGAAGATCCCAGGAAACCAGGCTTGCCTCCAACCTGGCCACTGCCTCACTGTGAGAGCCTGGGCCAGTCATTTAACCTAGACCAGTGCTGGCCAATCAACCAAGCAGCAAATACATGCCTTATATGTATTCTTGAATATTCTAGTAGCCACATTAAAATTTTTTAAAAGAAATATGTGAAATTAGGGGCTTCCCAGGTGGTGTTAGTGGTAAAGGAGGGCATGGCAACCCGCTCCAGTATTCTTGCCTGGAGAATCCCATGGACAGAGGAGCCTGCGGGGGCTGCACTCCATGGGTCACAAAAAAATCACACATGACTGACGTGCCTTAGCATGCACACAAGCATGTGAAGTTAACTTTAAATCTATTTTAATTGACCACATATATAAAATATTATCATATAAACATAAAATCAATTTCAAGATTATTGATATACTTTACATTTTTTTATTATAAATCTGTAAAATAGAGTATTTTATATTTCCAGTACATTTCCATTCAGACTAACTCCATTGCAAGTTTTTCTAGCCACATGTGGCTCATAGCCACTGGAAAATGAAGTTTTAGTCTGTCAGGGTCTTCATTTGTAAAATAAAGAAGATGACCATCTCATCCATGCCTAACAATATTTAATTATTTGGTGCTGCCTTTTGCAAAAATAAATAAATAAATAAATGGCCTTGTATGCAATAACTTCAAGCATGGATGAGATGTTTCTTTCTTTCTAAAATCAAACATGTTACTTAAGATGTTGAGAGCAAAATTTCTTGTGAAAAATGGAAAAATTTAATACCTCCCTCAAAACTTTTTTGTAGGACTTAAATTGTGTATATCAAATGACCTAACATGATAAATGCTCAATATATATATTTTGACATTTGGAATTAAAATATACAAAAAAAGATGGAAGAGGAAATGGCAATCCACTCCAGTACTCTTGCCTGGAAAATCTTATGGACTGAGGAGCCTGGCAGGCTACAGTCCATGGTGTCGCAAAGACTCAGACACGACTGAGCACGCATACATACTAAATATGAAGGTTGAGAGGATGGAGAAGTCTTTGTCGTGGGGCAAATTTGAAATCATGGAACGTGGCATGTATTAAATATTACACTTGCAGTTCATGAAAGTTGACATCTATTATTGATTGCCCTTTCCTTTTTGGGGGGCTTCCCTGGTGGCTCAGCTGGTGAAGAATCCGCCTGCAATGCGTAAGGTCTGGGTTCGATCCCTGGACTGGGAACGTCCCCTGAAGGAGGGCATGGCAACCCATCCCAGTATCCCTGCCTGGAGAACCCATGGACAGAGCAGCCTGGAGGGCTGCAGTCCACGGGGTCACAAAGAGTTGGACAGGACTGAGCAAAAAGGACTTGCACCCTCTTTTTTCTGGAATTTTCTTTCAGGACAGTTAATGACACAACTCTCAGTCTAGGTATCTGACTTTCCCTGAAAAAAGAATGCTATAGGATCCAAACCAGCCCAATCTGACCACCTGCACCCGGAGTTTGAGTTTGGGGAAGAAACTCCAGGAAGGAACACGGTTGGAGGACTCCCCTCCCAATGGAACGTTCCAGGAGAGACTGTCCATTTACTCCTCCTGCTCGTTTCTCTGGACCGTCACTTGATGCTGGTTACTTAGTCTTTGCTTTCATTCTGTAGCATTCCCGACAGCTTTCACAGAAATTCCCCCTCTTTGATAAATACAGATAGTTTCTGCCAAACAGCCTGATTGGGCTAAAAAAAAAATTATACTTTTAAGCTCCATGAACCCTTCTCATTTGAACACCCCTCCAGTTGAAATATCAGTTTCAACACTTTGGACAGCTTCTTTCAATTGACATATGAAATCAACAATCACTCACACTTACTAAATTTCTGCTGGTAAGTTTTCTGGTCCTCAAGGCTACAATGTAGAGATCAAATTGCCAACATCTGCTGGATCATCGAAAAAGCAAGAGAGTTCCAGAAAAACATCTATTTCTGCTTTATTGACTATGCCAAAGCCTTTGACTGTGTGGATCACAGAAAACTGTGGAAAATTCTGAAAGAGATGGGAATACAGACCCCCTGACCTGCCTCTTGAGAAACCTGTATGCAGGTCAGGAAGCAACAGTTAGAACTGGACATGGAACAACAGACTGGTTCCAAATAGGAAAAGGAGTACGTCAAGGCTGTATATTGTCACCCTGCTTATTTAACTTCTATGCAGAGTACATCATGAGAAATGCTGGGCTGGAAGAAGCACAAGCTGGAATCAAGATTGCCGGGAGAAATATCGATAACCTCAGATATGCAGATGACACCACCCTTATGGCAGAAAGTGAAGAGGAACTAAAAAGCCTCTTGATGAAAATGAAAGTGGAGAGTGAAAAAGTTGGCTTAAAGCTCAACATTCAGAAAACTAAGATGGGGAAACAGTGTCAAACTTTATTTTTCTGGGCTCCAAAATCACTGCAGATGGTGACTGCAGCCATGAAATTAAAAGACGCTTACTCCTTGGAAAGAAAATTATGACCAACCTAGATAGCATATTAAAAAGCAGAGACATTACTTTGCCAACAAAGGTCCGTCTAGTCAAGGCTATGGTTTTTCCAGTAGTCATGTATGGATGTGAGAGTTGGACTGTGAAGAAAGCTGAGCGCCGAAGAATTGATGCATTTGAACTGTGGTGTTGGAGAAGACTCTTGAGAGTCCCTTGGACTGCAAGGAAATCCAACCAGGCCATTCTAAAGGAAATCAGTCCCAGGTGTACATTGGAAGGACTGATGCTAAAGCTGAAACTCCAGTACTTTGGCCACCTCATGCGAAGAGTTGACTCATTGGAAAAGACTCTGATGCTGGGAGGGTTGGGGGCAGGAGGAGAAGGGGATGACAGAGGATGAGATGGCTGGATGGCATCATCGACTCAATGGACATGAGTTTGAGTAAAGTCCAGGAGTTGGTGATGGACAGGGAGGCCTGGCATGCTGCAATTCATGGGGTTGCAAAGAGTCGGACAGACTGAGCGACTGAACTGAACTGAACTGAAGGCTACAATGTCCAAGATTGTAGCCACTAGTTAGCTACATGTGGTTATTTATATTTAAGTTAATTCAAATTTAAATTTAGGTTCTCATTCACACCAGTCAACCAAGTGCTCATTTAACAGCAACATGTGACTAGTGGTCGCTGTCCTGGGCAGCACAGAAGCAGAGTCTTCCTCATCTCAGAACACTGTAGTAGACAGCACTGGTCTAAGGAGTTTCCAGAACATTTGTTTTAAAAAATTCATTAAAGGTTGAAATACTTCCTATTGAAGGCTATGGAGTAGAAACAAAATGAAGTATATGGTAGGAAAAAAGGATCATTTGGAAAACATGGAGATTAAACAAATAAAAGAAATAATGACCAAAAAAAAATGACAGCGTTTTTATAATTTCAGTCACTCCTTGTTTGTTGCCAGTACATAGAAATACAGTTGATTTTTGGATGTTGATCTTGTATCATGCAATCTTGGTAAATCATGTGTCAGTTCTAGTAGCTCTTTAGAGATTTCACTGGATTAACTAAATAGGTGATCAGGTTGTCTGTGAATAAAGAGAATTTTATTTATTTCTTCCCCTCCAAAGAAAGTTTAAACAAATGTGGAGGACTGGGTTAATAGTTTTAATGCTTTGAAAAAGGGTCACTGTGGAGATGAACACACAATCAATATCTTAATTTTTCATTTAAAGGTAAGGAGATCTTTTTTAAAGTCCTCCTTTTTACATTGAATTATTAAATTACAGAGTATTCATTTCCTAGTTACAGTTAATGAGTGTCAAGTCATTCTCACTCACTTTCGAGCTACTGGGGTAGTCCAGAGAGCATATGCTACTTTCTGGGTCAGCCTGCTTACTTAGCTGCAGAAATAACACATCTCCTCAAGTCCCAATCTAAACAACTGGCATCTGTGGGACAAGGTATATTCAGGACATCTTCCTAAGAGTCACTTCTCTGAACTACAAACAGTCAAATCAGAGCCTTCCAGAACACAGCCGTCCTGGTCTCCTATGAAGCGGGAGGTTGTGCCATGGCCATTCTACAGGTCAGCATTATACCCGGATGTATCTCTGTTTGTCTAAGGACCAGGGAATAGGAAGTAAGCCGTCTGGTGTCATGTAACCAAATCTGACCTCGAATTGTCTAAATTTCATCCCCTGAAGTTTGCAAGTCTCTATCAACTTTCTCCAGCAACTTGGGAAATTAAGTCATTGTTGGCAGGTGCATTTTGTTTAGATAAGGGTCTTCGTAGCTAAAATAATGTGTTTAATGAAAAGGAAAAAAGCATTTGTAGGATTATTTGTGATGCATCCTGCAAGCCAGAACCAGAGAGAGCATTTCCTATTACTAAATGAAATGTTTTATGCGAGGAAGAGAAAACTGTCAAGCATATAAACCTGCTTTAAATTAGGTCAGTTTCCAAAGAGTCATATTCATGCAAATGTAAGTGAAAAATATA
Organism: Bos indicus; assembly: GCF_029378745.1. Lineage (NCBI taxonomy): Eukaryota > Metazoa > Chordata > Mammalia > Artiodactyla > Bovidae > Bos > Bos indicus. The sequence goes on from NC_091786.1 coordinate 44,605,001, forward strand.
CTTTTGTCCTTGGAGCCTATATCTGCCAGGTCTTGAGTTCCGGGACTTACTCTGGACATTCTTAAGTTTTACATTTCCGTAAGTGGTTTAGTGTTGGCTTGGCTAAATTTTCCCTGCCTGCCTGCCAAATCTCCCTGTCTATTACACATTTGATGGCTTCCTTCTGGGGCTGCTAACTTTTGCTATCTGACAAATGAATTAACAAGAGGACATCATCAAAGTGGATCCTAGATAATTAATGTACATTTGACATTTCAGTGCATTTCTACATTGAAAGACATTTGATTTTAATGTGTACTCTTATTCCCAACTTTACTTGGGATTTTTTTCAGCTCCTCTTTACAACCTTTTTGGAATAATAATCATGTTTCTTCTCCCAGGCTAAAGCAAATTCCATTTATTTTGCTTAACTTCTTTCATGATTCTTTGTCTCCTTTGCCGAAAATCTCTTTGACTCTAAATCAGATCATCACTTTAAGGCCCACTGGCTGATTCAATTTAACACATGTTTTTACTTTTTCCTGAGTAGGTTAAGCTGGCCCTCTGCATTGGAAATGGTCTGTAATGCCACTTAACGGGAGTCAACCCTTCCAGGAGGCTGGAGATCTGAACGCTAAGACAAAAATCATCTTAGAGGGGTGACTTACTTTCTGAGGAATGGAAGAACGAAACTGAAAACTATTCTTTTATTGAGGTCTTCTGACGCTGTTCATCACCTCTTTGGAGCAGAAGCCAAGCAAAATGACCCTAACACAACCACAAACAGAAACATACCCACCCCTTCCATCTCACCAATAAACACGTTGTGTTGGCTTCAGGTGAACAGCAGAGCAATTCAGTTATACACACACCTGTGCTCACTCTTTCAGATTCTTTTCCCATACAGGTCATCACAGAGTATTGAGCAGAGTTCCGTGTGCTGTACAGGAGGGCCTTGCTGGTTGTCATTTTAAACAGAGTAGTGTGTTTATGTCTGTCCCAATCCCCTAATTCACCATCCCCCACACAAATGAATTCCTTTGCAAAACAGAAATAGGTTTCTTGGATTCTAATCCCAGCTGTGACTTACCTTTCTGCTTCAGTTTCCTCATCTGTAAAACAGGAATAATAATAGCATATACCTTATAAGATATTGGGATTGAAAAAGAAAATGTAAAGAAAGCTCTTAGAAACATTAGTTCATCATTATGAAACTTATTTTGGTAGTAGTTTATTATGATAAGTTGGAAATCTATCCCTGGTAGCCTAAAGTAATTGATGCACACCTTCTTTATGTTCCTAGGTTCAAAAAAGCTGGAAGGAAGCAGACGCCTGCTAGTATTGGGTCTGGGAAACCTAGAGAACTAAATTCTATTTGCAACTGATATTCCCTTAGTTAAAGGTAAGAAGGTGAATCATGTGTTAGTATAAGTGCAAACTCAGGAGTGCATGCAAATCTATTCTTTTTCCTTAGGATACTAGCTAAGCAGCCAAATCAAGAGCCCAGATAAAAGTGGTTTAAAACGATAGATTCATTTCTGTCTCTTGTCACACAAGTCATCCAGGTCTGATATGGTCATGCTCCTCAGCTCTCACTATCACAAGCATATTCTAGCTGTAAAAAGAAGATAAAAGGACAAAGGAAGACATAGCCTTTTTATTGAAGGCATCAACTGAAAGTCAACTCACGACTTCTATTTATGTATTCTTGGTCAGAACCTCCACGGCTCGACCTGTCTGAGCAGCGGCCTGGGAATGTCTTGATGGGAGACCATGCTGCACCCACACCCCGTTTAAGGTGAGAGGTCCTGTCACTAAAGGTAGAGAGTGGGAGGACGGAAGGAGGACAGACATGGATGGAGAACTAGAACCAGCTTCCACAAGCTTCTTCGGGAATGCAATCACTAGCTCCTGCCCAAAGGAGTCAGAGTCCCATCGAGTCGCTCCCTTTGGTCCAAGGTTTAAAATGTTTGGGTTTGTGAGGTATTTTCTGTTCTTAGTGTGTCCTTTCATCGCTCAGCTACCTCAAAACTAGAACAAAAGGAGTTTGCTTCAGTCTTAATCCCTACTACGCCCAATGTAGAATGATGGAGAATGAAGCGGGCAGAGAACATCCATAATAGAAACATTTCCTTGCAGAAGGTGTGGAATGGGGAACAACGGCAGTTGCTCTTCAGCACAGTTACATCTTCTGGGCAAGGACACTGACCACCCCCGGTCCTGGCCCGCAGGCGAGTCCTGGTCCTCAGCACATTTAGTACTTGCTCGTTCCTTTGGAGACCATTCTCTTCAACAGTTTGGGGCGTTTGCTCCTGGGAGTTTTTCCTTCTATGTTGTACTCCATGGCCACCTCTTAAATGGGCATTGGGGAGAGTTTTCTTCTTGCAGCCGTGGCAGTCCTCGGGTTGCTTCACATATCAAACAACAGCAGGCTTTGAAGGTCGGGCTGGTACTTTGTTAAATAGCAAAATACATTCAACAACCTAGTCTGCTTGCCTTTGATCAATTCTGTGTGCCAGAAACTCGGCGAAAGATATAATGTGCACATATATATATATATATATATATATATATTTATACTTGATAATTTTGCTCCTTTATTTCCTAGCCTCAGTGGTTTGCACAGCTCCATAATTTTCAGTGTAATAGTGGGCCAGTGGAATGCTATGAAATAATAGATGATGTCTTTGGATTCCCAAGAAGTACAGCCTCAGATGAGCGGTCATGTGACAATGATTCATTACTGACTGCGATCGAGGAGAACCGACAAAGGAGTTGGAAGGGTAACCAGGATGTGAAGGATGGCAGGCAAGGTCAGGGAGGGCGCTTCGCCTCCACTGTCCAGAGGGGCTCTGGGGATGGTAGAGTGATGGAAATTACGCCTTGAAATTCATCCTAATCAGGTACTAAGGGAGTTAGAGCATTTATATTTCTGCACCCACTGGTCATTATTCTGGGGGCTGCCCCAGGTTAATTAAAGGAACTCCTGGCTCTCTCCCAGTTAGAGCCAAAGTAGTTCCAGCAGCAGCAGGGCAGCCTGCCAAAAATGAGATGCTGGCTGCAGGGAGAGAAAGCAGTCTTGGAGCCTCTGTATGCACTACTCAGATGTAAAGGGATCACAGTGAATATTGGCACAGTGAATATATCCCAGTCTCTTTGGATATGGAGGCAGAATCCTTAACTGGAGAATTAATTCAATGAGCTGACTCACAGTCTCACATGCATGCTACTCACATGTTACTTGCACAGGTTCTGTGCAGGGATCTCTTGTAAGCATCAACAGTGCACTATGATGAGATCCTGAAAAGCTGGCAGAAGCTGGCAAAGGGTGAGAATTCTTACCAAAGTCAGGTGTCCTAGACGAGAGGGATTTAAAAAAGACTTACAGAGATAATCCTGCAAAAATGCTTACTGCAGTATTGTTTACAGTAGCATCAAAGTGGTACTAACCACGGGCTTCCTTTCATTAGACAGAACGTCTCACCATATTATGCAAACATTAGATTTTTTCAGAGAGCCATTTTAAATTTACAAAATACATATTTATGTTTATATAAAAATATAATACAGATAAGTCTCTCACATGCCATTGTCTATCAGCTGAAATCCCAAGTGTCCAACCCACAAAACATCACAGATATACTTGTTTATCTTCCAGAGTTTTTAAAATGCCCATTCAATCATACAAACATAGATTTTTCTTTTTCTTTTTTTATACACAATATGTAGCAGGCCATCTTCATCATTTTACAGTATGTTTTTATCACTTAATGATGTCTTTATGTTCTTGCCATATAAATATAGGGAAGGATTCCTGATTTTTTATTAATCTACAGATCATAATTCTATTGTATATTTAAGCAGACTCCAGTTCATAAACCTTTGGGTTATTTTTATCTTCTGCTGTTACATCAAGTACTGCATAAATCAACTAGTATGTTCACTACATACATAATTTTGCACCTGTGTAAATATATCTGTAGAATAATTCTCTAAAAATATGATTGTTGGGTTGAAGGGAATAAGCTTTTGAAATGTCAGTAGGTATTGCCAAATTGCTTTCTACAAAGGAGTGTATGAATTTTCTATCCCAGCAGCAGTATATGAGAGTTTGCTTTTCCCCATAGCTTATACTAAAGTGAATTGTGAAACTTTAGGATTTCTCTCAATTCTGTACATGAAAATGGCATTTCAGGATGTGGATGATCTATTTCTATGTGACAACCCCCGGCCCCAAGCTTCCCTGGTGGCTCAGAAGGTGAAGAATCTGCCTGCAATGCAGGAGACCTGGGTTCAATCCCTGGGTTGGGAAGATCCACTGGAGAAGGGAATGGCTACCCATTCCAGTATTCTGGAGAATCCCATGGACAGAGGAGCCTGGTGGGCTACAGTCCATGGGGTCACGAAGAGTTGGACATAATTGAGTGACTAATGTTTTCACTGACCCCCAAAAGCACTGACTTGAAATCACCATGTGTCAGCGTGGTGCGTCACTCTGGGAGGTGGCTGGGCAGTTCTGGTTTTTCCTAGGCTTACTCTTGTAACTACATTCAGCTGGAGGTTTCCTGGGACTGGGTCTGCTGGATCTCCTTGGAAAATGGATTGTGTCTCTCCATGTGGTCTATAATTTCCAAAAAAGCCACACTGAACATTTTTACAGGGGGGCAGGAACCTTCCAGGAGGCAATCCCAAACACACGTCACATTTTCTGATGTCCTAATGGTGAAGCGATTCCCAGGACTCAGGCCAAAGTCCCCGTGCAGGGAACCTCACTATCATCTGGAGGTATGATTCACTGAAGGGGCAGTTGAGGTAAGTCTACCAAATTTAATGTGGTTAGTTTGCATTTCTCTTGTTGTACATGAATTTGAGGAATCTGAACTTCTTTTTACATGTTTAGCAGCATTTTTTTTCCTTTTCTACTAAATGTCTAATTATCTTTAGCCAGTTTTATTTCTCCATAGCTTTATTGTTGGTTTTTTTTTTTTTTTTTTTGTTCTAAAGTTTTAGGAATTTTCCATGTAATAGGGAGATTGTTCACTTTTCTATGGTGTGAGCTAGAAATCTTTTTTTCAAAAACAGTGGCTTTAAAAAATGGTGTATGCTGACGTTGCTCTGGTGGATCATTTGCATTTTATATAGGCATTATTACTTTTTAAGATATTTTTCAGGAATTCTGTGCAATGCTACATCAGAACCCCTTTTTAAAAATTACCAATTGCTGCATTAATTGGATTTTTCCAAACTAATCTTTTTAGATTTTTCTGTGGTATTTAGTTTTTATTTTTAATTGATCCACTCTAGTATTTTTCTGGTTAACAGTCTTTATGTTAACAGGGTACCATAAGTCCCCGACATATGAATGAGTTCTGTTCTGAGAGCGTGTTCATTCTTAAGTCCAGTTTGTCCATAAGCCCCACAAAGTTAGCCTAGATACTCAGCTAACACAATCGGGTATATATGCTGCTGCTTTACCATTGCCTTCTGAACACCCTTGGTTTAATAAAGACACTGCACTGCTGCACTCTGCACAGTGCTGTGAAGCACACGACAGCACAGCCCCTCGCAGAGAGTGCGTGCAGGTCACGGTGGATCCAGATGCACAAACCGGTTTGTGAGACTGGACATGAGAACACACAACAGCAGCTCTGAAAGTCTGCAACTTGAAGGTTCCTATGTAGGGGGCTTTCTGTGGTCTTTTTGCATTTTTACGAAGCATCTTTCTGCTGTGCCAATACTCTCTTAATTACTAGCTGTTAAATTAGGTGGATTTCCATGTAGTAGTTTTCGTTGGACTTTCCTGAGTGCGGGAAGACAGCAGAGAGCACGCCAGAACAGCCATCCTGATAACATCACTGATTCAGATGATTTCCTGCATTCATGACTTTTATGTGTGACTCACTGAATCCTTTTGGCAAATAAAAAACATACCACGTGTATTTCAAAGCAATCTTTCTCCAAAACGAAATATTAATTTTGACACTCTCCAAGACCTACTGATGTCAGTGCTTTCACCCTACTGGGCCTTCTCTCTTCACCTATTCCTGTGTAACTGACTATTTTCTCAGTTGTCTTTTTCAACCTTTATGCATATCATCTATGCTCATAGTTTAACTGAAATGAAGTTTATGGGGATTTTTCTGTCATTCCCTTTTTAACATGTATTAAGTTTTGGTCTGATGTTTATGGCTATAAACAAAATATATAGTAGAAGTTTTATTATGGAAAATAATTTTCGGAAAATTCTTATTGTATAACTAAGGAGCAACTTCTACTATATAACCATAAAGGATATGAATTAGGTCATACCTGAATGGCCTAGTGGTTTTCCCTACTTTCTTTGGTTTAAATCTGAATTTTGCAATTAGGAGTTCAGGATCTGAGTTAGCTCCCAGTCTTGTTTTGCTGACTGTATAGACCTTCTCCATCTTCTGCTGCAGAGAATATAATCAATCTGATTTTGGCATTGACCATGTGGTGATGTCCATGTGTAGAGTCATCTCTTGTGTTATGAAACAGGGTGTTTGCTATGACCAGTGCTTCTTGGCCAAAACTCTGTTAGCCTTTGCCCTGCTTCATTCTGTACTCCAAGGCCAAACTTGCCTGTTACTTCAGGTATCTCTTACTTCCTACTTTTGCATTCTAGCCCCCTATGATGAAAATAACTTTTTTTTTTTTTTGGTGTTAGTTCTAGGTCTTGTAGGTTTTCATGGAACTGTTCAACTTAAGCTTCTTCGACATTAGTGGTTGGGGCACAGACATGAATTACTGTGATATTGAATGGTTTGCCTTGGAAATGAACCAAGATCATTCTTTTTTGAGATTGCACCTAAGTACTAAGTACATTTAGTACTTAACACATTAGTAATATACTAAGTGCATTTCAGACTCTTGTCGACTATGAGGATTACTCCATTTATTCTCAGGGATTTTTGCCCACAGTAGTGGATAAAATGGATGAATTAAATTCACCAATTCCCATTCATCTTAGTTCACTGAGGAAAAGCTGTGACAAATCTAACAGCATATTAAAAGCAGAGATATCACTTTGTCAACCAAGGCCTGTATGGTCAAAGCTATGGTTTTTCCAGTAGTCTATGTGGATGTGAGAATTGGACCACAAATAAGACTGAGCGCCAAAGAGCTGATGCTTTCAAACTGTGGAGCTGGAGAAGACTCTTGATAGTCCCCTGGACTGCAAGGAAAGCAAAGCAGTCAATCCTAAGGGAAATCAGTCCAGAATATTCACTGGAAGGACTGATGCTGAAGCTGAAGCACAGGTACTTTGGCCACCTGATGTGAATAACTGACTCCTTGGAAAAGACCCTGATGCTGGGAAAGATTGAAGGCAGGGGGAGAAGGGGACGACAGAGGATGAGATGGTTGGACGGCATCACCGACTCGATGGACATGAGTTTGAGCAAGCTCCAGGAGATGGTGACGGTCAGGGAAGCTTGGCGTGCTGCAGTCCATGGGGTCATAAAAGTAAGACACAATCGAGCAACTGGCCAACAACAACAAAAGGAACAACTGTCTTTCTGCAAAATTAAGTAGGAAAAGTCCCAGAGATAGTTCCGAAAGAGTATGAATTTTAAAAGTCTAGAAAGAAAAGGGCTTTGGAATTCAACAGGCTTGGGTTCACAAGGACCCTCATCTAATTGCTAAGTGATTTTTATCAGATGCAAATTACTACAAAATTCTCAGATTCAATTTCCTCATTTTTAGCATTATACTACTGTTTCTTCCATGTGTTATTAAAAGGATTTAATACAATATATTTTAAGTGATACAGCCATAGTTGTCTTTTCTATCACATATGAAAAACAATTATGATATAGGCAGAGTAATAGCACAATGGCTGGGTATAAATAGCTTTAAAATCACCAAATATGTTGAAAAACTGACATGCTGTTGAAGCTTTTAAATTTTGTAGAATAAATGGCTTTTATCTAAATAGTTGTAAAATGCTTATTAATGTTGAAAACTGTTGAGCTTTACCTCCCACTTAAAGGCAGAATATGTCAAGGTACTGACGGTTCACTTTATGTGTCATCTCGGCTGGACGAGGTGAGCAGCTAATTGGTCCCACATCCATCAAGATGTTGTGATGAAGGTATTTTTAGATGTGATCGACACTTTATTTTCTTTCCCCTTCTCCCAGTTTAATTGAGAAATAAATTGACATGTATCAGTATGAGTTTAAGTTGTGCAGCATGATGTACTGTCAGCTGATGATCACAGTGGGTTTCAGTAACACCCATAACCTCATAGAGAGACAATGAAGAAAAGAAAGAAAATTTCCCTTGTGATGACAACACTTAGGTTCTACTCCCTTAATAACTTTCAGTATATCATACAGCAATGTTAACTATACTCATCAGATTGTATGTTACATCTCTAGTACTTTTTTATCTTCTAACTAGAACTTTCTAACTTTGACCAGCTTTTTCCAATCTTCCCACCTCCTTTCTCCTATCTCTGAGAAGCATAGATCTGACCTCTTTTTCTTAAAGTTTTGTGTTCTTTAAATTTGTTTTTTTGAGTCCACATAAGTGAGATCATAAAGTATTTGTCTTTCTCTGTCTGATTTTTTTCACATAGCATCATGCCCTCAAGATCCATCTTCAGTTCAGTCAGTTCAGTTGTTCTGACTCTTTGCGACCTCATGGACTGCAGCACACCAGGCCTCCTTGTCCATCACCAACTCCCGAAGCCTACTCAGACTCATTTCCACCAAGTCATGATGCCATCCAATCATCTCATCCTCTGTGGTCCCCTTCCCCTCCTGCCTTCAATCTTTCACAGCATCAGGGTCTTTTCCATTGAGTTAGTTCTTTGCATCAGGTGGCCAAAGTATTGGAGTTTCAACTTCAGATTAGTTCTTCCAGTGAATATTCAGGACTGATTTTCTTTGGATTGACTGGTTGGGTCTCCTTGCAGTCCCAGGGACTCTCAAGAGTCTTCTCTAACACCACAGTTCAAAAGTATCAATTCTTCTGTGCTCAGCTTTCTTTATAGTCCAGCTCTCACATCCATACGTGACTACTGAAAAAAAATCATAGCTTTGACTAGACGGACCTTTGCTGGCAAAATAATGTCTCTGCTTTTTAATATGCTGTCTAAGTTGGTCATAACTTTCCTTCCAAGGAGTAAGCGTCTTTTAATTTCAAGGCAGCAGTCATGATCTGCTGTGATTTTGGAAGCCAAGGAAATAAAGTCTGTCATGGTTTCCATTGTTTCCCCATCTATTTGCCATGAAGTGATGGGACCAGATGTCATGATCTTAGTTTTATGAATGTTGAGTTTTAAGTCAACTTTTTCACTCTCCTCTTGCACTTTCATCAAGAGGCTCTTTAGTTCTTCTTCACTTGTGCTCAAGATTGCCGGGAGCAAGATCCATCTATGTTGACACAAATAGCACAGCTTCCTGCCTTGTTTTTCTGGTGGGGCAGTGTTCCACTGTGTGTGTCTGCCCAGCTGCTTTATTCATTCATCTGTTAATAGAAACGTATGTGGTTGTCCTGTCTTGGTTATAAAAATAATGCTGCTGTGGGCACTAGGTGGGAGATAACTTTTCAAGTTTGTATCTTCATATCCTTTGTATATGTTCCCTGAAGTGGAATTGCTGGATCTTATGGTAGTTCTATTTTTAATTTTTTGAGGAATCTCTGTACCATTTTCCATAGTGGCTGCACCAATTTACATTCCCATGTACTCTGCAAATGAGGAGAGCGTGGGCTTTCTAGGAGCAGGGCTGTTGGATGGGCGAGCAGCTCCCTGTGTGCTTGGGTTAGGTTCCCTGTGTGTGTAGGCTGAAGGCTGCATTCAGCAACGAGTGAGGACATGAATTAGTTTCCCATTTCAGGCACCCAGGAGATGCAGCTCTTAACCTAGCAAAACCCTCTGTTGTCTGAACTCAAGCTGACCCGCACCCCAAGCACCCTGCTTGAGTAGGACTGCTGGCTCTGCTCTGCAGACTCTCAGCTCTGTCTGCCCGTATCTTGGAGCACTGTCATCTTACCCAGAGTCCTGGTCAGAGGGGCCAGGAGACACTCTTCAAAGCAGGTGGCGCTGTTTCTCAGTTACCCCACCTGGATGGGGTGAAGAAAGGACACTCCAGGCTGCACCCAGAGGCATTCATCCTAGTTCAGGACTGCGTTCTCCTGACTTGGCCATCTACCCTCATCCCAGCTCACCATCAGGAGCCGTCTGCCCCAAGGGGTCAGCAAAGCAGAGAGCTGTGATTATAATCAGCAATGGAAGGCCAGTGCAAAGGTGGGTGTCAAGAGCAGCCGCACCAGGGGGTGGACACTCACGTGTGAGGAATCGGCGCCTCTTTGGCTGCAGCTCGAGTCTTCTGGCTCTGCCTGCTTCAAGTGTTGGCAGCCGACATCTCTCCAGTTCTGGCGGAAAGCGTAGGAGCCCCAGGCTTCTCAGACCTTCTGCGGAGGTGACTGCTCTTGCATGCTCCTCTTGCTAGGTACAGGTGTTAAAGGTGAGAGAGGTAAGAGAGCCGGTGAGGAGAGGAGGGCCAGCAAGATATACTTGGTTGCTCCTTCCTGACAAAAAGAATGAAATAATGCCACTTGCAGCCCCTGGATGGACCAAGATTGTCAGACTGAGTGAAGTAAGTCAAACAGAGAAAGAGAAATATGGTGGGGAATCTAAACGGTAAACAGACTCTCAGACCTAGAGAATGAATTTATGGTTACCGGGGGGAAGGGTCGGGGAAGGGATGGCGAGGGAGTTTAGGATGGACATGTCCACGCTGCTGTATTTAGGATGGATGACCACCCAGGGCCTACTATAGAGCGCAGGGAGCTCTGCTCAGTGTTATGTAATAACCCAGTTGGGAAACACATTTGAAAAAGAATAGGTAGAGGTGTATGGATAACTGAATCACTTTGCGATACACCTGAAAATAACACAATGTTGTTAACTATGCTCCAATGTGAAATTTTAAAGGTTAAAAAAATAAGCAAGGAAATCTTAACCACGTAGAGAATAAGTCAGTGGTGGTGTTTTCACTGTCGTTTGGAGCAAGAATTAATCTCATATCAGTGTCTACAGGGTTTGAAGTCACAGGAGAGGACTGGAGACAGGAAAATGAGTTTCTAAAACTGGAAAGAGAAAAATCACTGAGCAGTCGCTAAGTCAAAAAGAGACAGCATCCAGTGTCACCTAGGCTCAAAATATCTGTCATCAAGAGACTTTGGTTTTCTGCAGTTAACCCCCCAACACCAGAAATTTTGGATAAGATATCTAATTTCTTTTTTTTTTTAACTCCTTATATTTATGCTTTTAAAAACTTTTCACTGCTCTCACTCTAATTCAGAAATGAGACTCATTTTGCAGGAGATGTATGATTTTTCCAGTTTAATCTTGACCAATGATTCTCAAAGTGGGTTCCTCCAAATGCAGGATCAGCATCTCCTGAGAACAATCGGAAATGCAGTGTTTTCAACTCTGCTGGAGATATTCTGAATCAGGACTCTAGGGATGGGAGCCAGCAAGCTATGTTTTAACAAGCATGGTGATGTCAATGCATGCTTGAGCTGAGAACCACTGAACTGGTTAATTGGGCCCCCTGGTGGCTCAGATGGTAAAGAATCCACCTGTGATGCAGGAGACCTGGGTTCAATCCCTGGGTCAGGAAGGCCCCCTGGAGAAGGGCATGGCAACCCACTCCAGTATTCTTGCCTGGAAAATCCCATATACACAGAAGCCTGGTGGGCTACAGTCCATGGGGTCACAAAGAGTTGGACACAGCTGAGTTACTAGCACTTCACTTCAATAGCCCCCTAAATTTCAGAGACGTGACATATTGTACGCATTTTTATCACTCATACAAAGAGTCACAGTGACCTCTTCAGTGCCGTAGTTTTCCAAACGCAATTCAGAAATTCAAAGAATTTCTATCCTGTGGCTTCTGACATCTCAACAAGAGCCCTCCAGGATCACAAAGACAAAGAGAGAGAGAGCTGGTAAGGTAGTCTATTAGCTTTTAAATACTTTATTTATTTTTTACTGAAGTATAGTTGATTTACAATGTTGTGTTAATTTCTGCTATAGGGCAAAGGGACTCAGTTACACACACATACACATTACTTTTTCACATTCTTTTCCTTTATAGTTTATCCCAGAAATGTGGACACTGTTCCCTGTGCTGCAGAGTAGGACTTTGTTGGTTGTTCGGCAGGTATGTAATAGTTTGTACCTGCTAACCATCTACTAACCCCAAACTCCCGATCTGTCCGTCTCCCTCCCCCTGCCCCTTGGGGGGGGGAGTTCTGTTCTGTGTGACATTTGGGATCACAGCTCATCTGTCAGAACCATCGTGCAGCCTCTCACACTCAGGGGAGACAGAGAACAAGGGCCCTGAGGGAGCTTGGCGCACTCCCAACGGCGTTAGAGCCAGCATTTTCCTCGATCAGGCTAGTCAATGGGAAGACAAGAGAATCGTTCTAACCTAAGTCTTCTCTCTGATTTTCCCTCCTTCAGAATGATCAGTTTCCATTGTCTACGATTCAGTGGGCAGATGTAAATCATGGTCATGGCATCGAGTGATTTTCACAATCTAGTCCTTCCTACTTTCCTGACGATTACTGCCCTTAAACACAAATTTGCAGCACTAGCTCTGATTACTGTTCACTAATGTCTTCCTTTCATGTCCCCATAATCGCCGCCTGTGAAAAGTGCCGCTTCTCACGTCATAGTTCCCTCCTTGTTATGCGTTCTCCCATCCAGATATTTCTTGTCTTGCAAGACAGCAGTCAGCAGCTCTCGCACGCGTGCCCCTGTTAGACTCCGGTACTGGGAACGGCTCTCTGGCACCTGGATTCTCGTCTACACTGTTCCGCGCTGCTCCGGTGGCCATTGCCAGCGGAACCGGAGGTAGACGTGTCGCTGTCCGAGCCAGTCAGACTTTGTAACAAATGTGCAACCATGTATCGTGAATACCACTGCAAAGGTGCCTGGCGATGGTGTGCTTGGTTTCTCTTCCATCGATCACTCTCTGATGAGACATCTTTATAACCAGTTGATTTCTTAATAATGTGGCCATAGATGGGGTGGGGAGCAGGGTCGGTGTGCAACGTCAGATGTTGAGAGGGCTACATCCAGAACTGGCTCTGGCTCTACATCATCCAGATACTTTGTATTTTGTCTGGAAAAATTAAAGAGTTTTGTGGATTTTAGTTTTATTTCTGTATCAAGTAGTTTAATCCTAGAGTTCGTGGATCATTGACACTATCTTGAATAATCCTTTGAATAGAGATTATTAAGGAACCTTTATTTAACCAAATAGGTATATCTGTAAGGCTTCTCTGGTGGTGCTAGTAGTAAAGAACCCACTGCCAATGCAGGAGACATTAGAGGCACGAGTTCAATCCCTGAGTCGGGAAGATCCCCTGGAGGAGGGCATGGCAATCCACTCTAGTATTCTTGCCTGGAGAATCCCATGGACAGAGGAGCCTGGTGGGCTACAGTCCATGGGGTCACAAAGACTCGGACAGGACTGAAATGACTCAGCATGCACGTGTATCTATATCTATATCTATCTATCTATCTATCTATCTATATGTGTGTGTGTGTGTGTAAAATTATATTGAAGTTTTAGTGTAATATAGTGCCTGTAATAAGAAGTATTATAGAGTTCATTCCTTTGTAAGCCCATCAATTTCATGAAGGAAAGGTGTATTTTGATCCTAGCATCCACTCCTGTTAGAGACATTGAAAACTTCCAGAAACATTATTGGCTAGTTCCCAACTTAGGAGAGGGAAAAACACTTCACCTCCTTGTGTTTAGCAAGACCAAGCAGTTTCAAAATCAGTTCTCTAGCTCCCACCATAGAAACAGTTCCTTTCATGAAGGTCTGCCATTTCACAGCTTCTGCCTGTTAGTCCATCATTTCCAGCCTAAGTTTTAGAGGAGAGACTAATCCAGTAGGTCTTTTAATGAGTTTCCAGAATTATCAGAGAGAGAGATAATTCTCTGAGGTTAAATAACTGACACAGTGATTGACCTTGGTCTTCTTCTTCAATTCAGGTATAATTAATTCCTCAGCTGCTCACATGTTGGTTGCACTATGGAGATTCACATATTCCTGACCTTGGTCCAGACTTTATCTCTTTTGCATTAATTGCCTACGAATGTTGCCCACAAAGGGAACACCATCACCTCAAGTGAGGTTGATTAGTATATGCTTACATTGCAAACCTTCCCCAAATAGATTGGAATAAATTCAAGGTTGTATGCAGGAAGGAAATTACCTTTGCTATCTATAGAGTTGATCATATATTATATTTTTCATTAACTTTTTGAATGCATGATTTAATTGTTTGAAACACTATACCAGTTTTTCATTTATTCTTTATCCATAGCTACAATTTTTGAATTTTCTGCCATTCCTTTTTAAGTAGCTTGATTATGGACCTGTGTACTAAAAAGTAGACATAAACTATAGAAGTATTTTTCCTTGAAAACAAGATAATCATTTTTATATAATTTCCACAAATACAGCACTCAATTAAAACAGCTGGACATTAACAAACTGTTGAAGAAAGATATGTTGAAATAAAATTGCTTATGTTTATACCTGAATTATGGTTTTGAAAAGAAAAATAACATATGTGTAATCCCTGTACAGAAAATTTAAAACAGGACTTCCCTGGTGTTGAGTGGTTAAGACTCCACACTTCCAATGCAGGGGCCACAGTTTCAATTCCTGGTCTGGGAAGATTCCGCATGCTGCGTGGTCAAGAAAAAAGGAAAGAAAAAGAGAAAACTGAAAGGTTTAAGAGTGTTGACAGGAAGAATGAAATTATTAAAAAAGGTTTAAGAGTGTTGACGGAAAGAATGAAATTATTTTTAAAAAAAAAAGAAAATTTAAAACATAGTGATAAAAGCAAAGATATCCAAACTCATCTGAATATCTTCCCACCATAAGGTAATTGGTTTAAAATGATTTTCCCCAGTATTTCATCACATGTATATGCTTTTTATAAATGCAATAAGGCTGTATGTTAAACTTTACCACTTTATTATTTCTAATCTAAAATTTTGATATTCTTGACTTATGTGTCTTCATATTCATAATTTTAATTTCTATATTATATCTCAATAGATGTTGGTATCATAATTAGTTAATTATTCCCCCATAATTAAGCTTTTTTTCCCCACTGTTACAACACTAAAATCAAGTTTTTGTGTATTGATAGTTTTCTATACTTTGCATTATTTTCTTAGAAGAGAGTCCAGCATGTTTACCATGGGAATAGAAGTTATAAATAATTTTGTAACACTTTCTATATATTGTCAAATTGCTCAAGACAAAAAGTTATATATCACTATACTATAAGAAAAACACCATTCCAATTTTCAATTGCTACCATAATTCCTGTATCACATACATATTAATATGAACAATATTATCATTTTTTTCTTTAACACATAAAAATGTCAAATTGTTTTGATGTTCCTTTATCATTAGATTTTCCATTTTTTAATACAATGTTATTAGTACTTACTCTTTAACACTTATCTATTCAGGCTCTTAACTTCCAGTGTTTAAGAGCCTAAGTTTTTCTTATAAATATTGCAAATATTACACTTATAAAATACTGTCTTTTGTTTTCATTTTTACAGTAATTATGTTTCAATGTGATTTTGTATTTTTATTTATTTGTTGGGAAGATTAAAGGAATTACAGATGCTTTAAACTTTTAAGGAGTCAAATGTATGTCTATGTATGTTTAAACTTTATATATCATTTTTATGAATAGTCACCCCCCTTTTCCTTTATGTACCTGTTCCTTACATTGTATCTTTTTCAATGATGAAGTTGCTTCTATGGACTGATTTTTTTTTTAATATTTGAAATTCCATCTGTATTAAGTAATGAGAATTCTCCGGAAAAACAGAATCTAGATGTAGAGAGAGAGGAAGTGGGGTGGGTTTTAAGGATTTTGCTCTTGTTACTGAGGGTAAATCTGAAATTCTCAGTACATTAGGCAGGTTGGAAATTTTGGCAACAGTTGATGTTGAAAGGGTGCAGAAAATATCACCCAAAATATGCTTCGCTGGCACAGTAATTATTTTGAGCTGGTTGTTTTTAAGAAGCCAGCACAGAAAAGGCTCTGAAAACCAGGCAGAAGTGACCCTTCTGTAAGGGACAAGAGCACTTATAAGGGAAATCGTCTTTTTAAGGACATCTCCCTCTCTAAACCAGGAAGAGGAGGATGACAAATCTCTAGGAACTTATCAATAGAGGAGGCATGGAATTAAATCTACTGAACAGCCATATCCTCACTTACTGTACTTTGCCTGATAAACTCTCACACCGCCCGCCCCCCTGCCCCCGCCCCAGCCACTCAGCGTCTCCTCTCTTTAGCTGAAGATGGCGTTTGACGTGGTGGCTTTGGGACCACTTGGGAGAGTTACTCAGTTTACTAGATGTCTGCCATGTATAAAAATATACACAAGTTATTAAACTTTTGCTTGTTTCCCTCCTATGAATCTATCTGCCTATTATCACAGGGGTTCTCTGTAATAATAGAAACTAGAATGGTAGAAGGAAAATTATTGTTCCTCCTCTACAATTTGGCGACCTATGATGTGACTTGCTAAGACAGCATATTCCCTCAGAGCCTGCAGACCGGATCCTGGAAAACATGGACGCTGGCAAAGGGAAACATTTTCACTAAAGTCAGTTCTCCTGGCTTCACGCCGTAGTGCTCAGCTGGGAGAGGAAGGTACAAATGTAATCTTGCCTTTTCCTTTCCAAATGCAGATTGGAAGGAGAAAATATTAGGGACAGCACTGCTCTAGTTTTCTACTGATTCTTTTCCTCCCAAAGCCGGTCTTTATTTTTTCCCGTTGTCTTTTGTGTTGTTCATCGTAAGGATGAGACCCACAAGCCAGCTGTATTTTCCTCTCCTCTTATTCTTGTCTTGAGAGCTTGGCTTCATGACCATGATGATATTCTCTGGTTGCTGCCCATCGGAAGACGCCTGTTGGCATGCATCTGGCAGACAGCCATGTAGGCTTGGATCTGGGAAGTAGTGTTCTCTTTGTCCCAGCATGCCAGCTCTCAGGAGAGTTTGTTATAAGGGGTTTCAGTCCATAGGGGGGTCTTTGTTGTCTTGTTAGTGCTGGAAAAGTTCCATTCCAGAAGTACCACCTGGTGCCACAGATTAGTGGTACCATAATTGGAGGTGCCTCATGTTCTGGTGGGAAACTGGAATCACTGTTTTCTCATGTTTCCATGAGAAACATAAGCACTGTTTCCATAATGCCACTCACACTGCCTGTGTCAGCGAAGGTCTTTGCCCTTACAGGCTAAGTTCATGAGTGAACGTTCTGGATCTAGTGTGGGCGGCATCTTTGGGGATATCTCTTATAGCTATGGTTATAGCCATAAAAAGTCTTAGTGGTTTGAGTCACTACTTCAATTAATATAAGATCCTACTCATCAATGGCCAAATGATGGCTCTTTTGAATTGAAAATACTTCTATATTAAAAAAAATACAGAATGCTTATCCTGAACAATTGCCTTATTGATACCAATGGAAAGATTAAATAGAAAAGAAGACTCAAAGGAGCATGGGAGCTGGCCTTAGGGACTTTCCTAACAGGATGAAACTGGAAAGCCTTTCTTGCCTCCACTATAGTCTCTACATGCAGAGAGGAGCTAGATCAATGGCCTCTCACAGTTGACATGGACCCCACATACAGAGAGTCTGCTTGCTTCTAAGGAATGTTCTTCCTGCCCATGATTGTATTTTAACAAGCCAAACAGACCCTGGGATTTTCCCTCAAAGAAAAAAAAAATGACTGTAATTTCCTCCAGTTCAGTTCAGTTCAGTTCAGTCACTCAGTCGTGTCCAACTCTTTGCGACCCCACGAATCGCAGCACGCCAGGCCTCCCTGTCCATCACCAACTCTCGGAGTTCACTCAGACTCACGTCCATCGAGTCAGTGATGCCATCCAGCCATCTCATCCTCTGTTGTCCCCTTCTCCTCCTGCCCCCAATCCCTCTCAGCACCAGAGTCTTTTCCAATAAGTCAACACTTCGCATGAGGTGGCCAAAGTACTGGAGTTTCAGCTTCAGCATCATTCCTTCCAAAGAAATCCCAGGGCTGATCTCCTTCAGAATGAACTGGTTGGATCTCCTTGCAGTCCAAGGGACTCTCAAGAGTCTTCTCCAACACCACAGTTCAAAAGCATCGATTCTTCAGCGCTCAGCCTTCTTCACAGTTCAACTCTCACATCCATACATGACCACAGGAAAAACCATAGCCTTGACTAGACGGACCTTTGTTGGCAAAGTAATGTCTCTGCTTTTCAATATGCTATCTGGGTTGAGATCATAACTTTCCTTCCAAGGAGTAAGCGTCTTTTAATTTCATGGCTGCAATCACCATCTGTAGTGATTTTGGAGCCCAAAGAAATAAAGTCTGACACTGTTTCCACTGTTTCCCTCATCTATTTCCCATGAAGTGATGGGACCGGATGCCATGATCTTCGTTTTCTGAATGTTGAGTTTTAAGCCAACTTTTTCACTCTCCACTTTCACTTTCATCAAGAGGCTTTTTAGTTCCTCTTCACTTTCTGCCATAAGGGTGGTGTCATCTGCATATCTGAGGTTATTGATATTTCTCCCGGCAATCTTGATTCCAGCTTGTGCTTCTTCCAGCCCAGCATTTCTCATGATGTACTCTGCATAGAAGTTAAATAAGCAGGGTGACAATATACAGCCTTGACGTACTCCTTTTCCTATTTGGAACCAGTCTGTTGTTCCATGTCCAGTTCTGACTGTTGCTTCCTGACCTGCATACAGATTTCTCAAGAGGCAGGTCAGGTGGTCTGATATTCCCATCTCTTTCAGAATTTCCCACAGTTTATTGTGATCCAATGATCAGAAAATGGATCACCTTAAATCTAAGGTTCAGGTCTGATTGAAGAAATAGTAGAGACCTTTCCCCCCAAGGTGGATTGATCTGAGTTTGAATTGTACAGTCAGAAAGAGGAGAGCATTTAAAGGCCTCTGTTAAATGCTTTACACAGATATTATAAAGCCATAACTCATTAAACCCTAAAGCTCTAGAATGGGAATCTTTTAATTTCCACTTTAGTTGAAAGGCTTCTCCTTGATATAAAGAAGCAAATTGAAGACAATGTAGTTGGATGGGCAAGTCAGCCCCATGACATCATTAAGGCTGCAATCCAATTACTACAGAAATTAAAAGCAACTATATTTCCTTACAAATCTTTACAAAATCAGAAATGTGGCTGGAGAAGTAAAGCCTGACTCTCCTTTTACCAACCTCAAACCCTGGACTCTTTCTCTCAATGCTCCTACAGGTTTCAGGATGTTAGAAACAGAATGATCTGACACTTAAGAAAGGGAAGGAAACATTTAAATAGCAATTATTCTAGGCATCTGATTATTTGCAAATATGCCTTGAGAACTCCTGGGAGAAAGTTTGGATACTATTTTTGTGCCTTTGTGATATAGATTTTTTTATGCCATCTTCTTTGGAATCTGAGAGCCACTTCTTTCAAATGTAAACTTCAGGGAAATGATTTTCATCAGAAAAACAAAAGAGCTTTTGGGGAACTGGGCTAAAGAAAAACCTAGTGTTTAACAATCATTAAGAAAAAACTTTGGCCATCTGTAAGGGTAAAATGCCAGAAACACAATTTGAATCTGTTATGTATAATATAAACTAGTGAGTTTTGTATTAAAGTTCAAGGCTTTAGCATAGTCAACGAAGCAGAAGTAGATGTTTTTCTGGAATTCTCTTGTTTTTTTCCTACGATTCAATGATGTTGACAATTTGATCTCTGGTTCCTCTGCCTTTCCTAAATCCAGCTTGTACATCTGAAAGTTCTTTGTTCATGTCCCACTGAAACTCAACTTGAAGGATTTTGAGTATTACCTTGCTAGCTTGTGAAATGAGCACAATTGTGCAGTAGTTTGAATATTTTTTGGCATTGCTCTTCTTTGGGATTGGAATGAAAACTGACTTTTTCCAGTCCTGTGGCCACTGCAGAGCAGATCACAAGAAACTGATTTTAAAGAGATGGGAATACCAGACCACCTTACCTGTCTCCAGAGAAACCTGTCTGTGAGTCAAGAAGCAGATTAGAACCTTACATGGAAGAACTGACTGCTTCAAATTTGGGACAGGAATAAGACAAGGCTGTACATTACATACCTGTTAATTATTTATTTTATACCTGGCAGTTTGTACCTCTTAATTCTTTTCATCTATTTTGCCTATAGGTTAGTAATTCTAATTAATATGTATAATTCAAATTACTAGAAATAATAAGTGAAACAGCTCTGAATACAAAGAAAGTAGAATATGTTTCAGAGTAGGAAAACCTAGGAGATATGGAAATGTATTTTTGTTAAGTGAAATGGAAGTAATTTTGTCCTACAATAAAAGAAGCTGTTTCTGAGTGGGAAAGGGGTAATAAAGGACACAGTCAGTATATTGGGGGCTGGGGAGAAAGAGAGAGGGAGGGAATTTCTCCTATGTGACCAAGCTGGCAAAAACTTAATGAGTGTATTATAAGTTTTCAAAAGAAACTTTAATATCAACACTGTACTTATACAAAACTAAAGCTTAATTTTTTATACATGCTAAAATAACAAAGTTTTGTTGGACTATTGCTCTAGTCTTGAAAACAAATTATAAAAACTTTTTCTTTAGCTTTGAAGTAATCTGTATAGAAAGCAAAATATTTCTGTTTTATCAAAATAATTTCCTGCACTTTATCAGACTTGACTATTCAGGAAAACTGAGTCTTAATATTAACAGCTAAATTTTGCTCAGAACTATTAATCTTTTGTGTTTTCCTTTGGAAGCTTACTGTCATTAAATATTATTTTTGAATGATGTGTGATCCTTTTTAGTCAATGCCTAAAACTGTTGCTATTTTTGATAAACCTCCAAAATCAAATTTTAAATGAATTCTGGTTGACATTGAATTAATTTTGAGATTTTCCACAGGGTCCCTAAAACATCTCAAAAGATTTGTTCTCTCTTCTTATTAAAAAAGAAGAGAGGTATATTAATTATTTAGGCTTATTTGCTGTATTAAATTATACAGAAATCATTGTCAAAGAAGAAGTAATACTAAGCCTTCTTTAAGTTGTATTTTTATTGGTATATACTATGTATTCCAGAAATTGTTAGATGGAATACATAAAATTCATATATGTCCTGGTATAAAGTTATCAGTCATAACTCTATTTTATTATCTTGAAATGTGTGTCACAGGCATAAGCAAATTCTTTGTCAACTGCATTGTAATAAACTCTAATCAGATTTTAACCATGGGCATTTTAAAGTATTTTTGTCATTCATAGATATGTTTTTTTTTTTTAATTCAGATGCTTTTGTGAAAGTGTTTCATGTTCCAAGAGATTCATAGAAAGGACTCAAACAAGTACTCTAGATACAGATTTCTGAAACTCTTTAAATCATAAAATTGAAAGTGAGTAAGAAATTTATAAGACTTTTATGAAAAAACTGGATTCATAAAATTGCCAACAAAAGATAAAAATCAACAAGAATTAATTTCATGGGATTGAATAAACTGATAAGGGTAACTATAACGCACATGAGTTTTAATTGAAACTGTTGCTGGTTCTTTAATATTGTGGTTTTCCAGATTTAAGTAAACTTTCTTTTAAGCTATAACTTACAGCAATCTGGTAAATTTTATCTTTGTGAAATAAGAGAAAACATTTAATTTTTCTCCCTGCCTGATCCCTCCAGAATTTGAAGACCTCTAGTGACTATTTACATAAGTTATTTACATAAATCCAATAAGAATTTGCCCTCTTGTAACAGGACACAGTTGGAAATGTTGGTTATATTTCCAAGGCTTTGACTGGAATGTGGTATTTGAGAATGATGACATAGACTTAGGCATAACCAGGCAGCTTTGAGGGACTCGGGTTGACTTTACAGAGCCAATAAAGCCTCTTGGGAAAACGTCCTGATATCTTGCTCACAGCTTTCATTTTAGCCTTACCAGTTGACTAAAAAGCTTACTTCCTGGCAGCCCAGGAATTTTGAGATGTTTTGTGGAACTAAATAAGAGAGGAATTTACCCAAATCTTTAAATATTATAGGCAAAATCAGATGGCAAGCCTTGCCTTGTCTTGGCTTCCTAGCCTTTAGCACTTTTAAATGTTCAGTCTGAGATTCCTTATTCAAAGTTTCAGCAAGGCTCATTTAAAAGCGTCTATATGATTGATATATTCTATATGGACTTCCTAGATGGTACTAGTGGTAAAGAACCCACCTGCAGTGCAGGAGGTGTAAGAGATGCGTGTTCTGTCCCTGGGTTGGGAAGATCCCCTGGAGAAGGAAATGGAACTCACTCCAGTTATTCTTGCCTGGAGAATTCCATGGACAGAGGACCCTGGCGGGCTATAGTCCATGGGGTCACAAAAAGTCAGACACAGCATGACTGAAGCCACTTAGCACATATGGTCAATAGTTATTCTTGCTGCACTTATGTAAATAACCAGGTCAAGTTTATTGAAACTAGACATAATTTGCAAACAAATTAGTTTTACCATGATCACGTTTGATAGAAATGTGGGTGATTTTACAGAGAGAGAGAAAAAAAACAGTATGTTTGCTCCTGGATAGATATTAGATTCTAGTGCAGTTACCACCTCTGAAGTTTTGTTTTCTACCCGTAAACTGGACTGGATCCTGAATTCTAGTTTCCTTAAACATGCTATGGATCTTCAGACTAGCACTTCCTATTTTCTCCCACTCTTTGGACTTGGAGTCACTAAGAACAAAAACTGTCCTTTTCCTTAAAGCCTTGAAAATTGAAGGAGAATGACTTGATATAAATTTCAGAGATGTTAGCTCATTTTTAGAAAATCTTCATGCCTGTTGCTATGTGGGCCACTTAGAAAGTTTACCTGAGCGCACGATAACACCATCAGAAGCATTAAAAGATGCTCTGATCCCAACGTCTGGAAATCTTTTGGACCAGCAGTTCCCAAGACTCAGATTAGGCATATAGCCTTTCCTGACAATTAACATTTCTCTGACTTGTATTTCCATGGAAAGGCCTCTTAGGAAATTCCTCACTGCTCACACCAGACAGGCCTAAGTTGAAAAGCTCACCTGCAAGTCCTTCTCCTGAAATGAGAGACACAACTGCCTTACTGGAATGACTGACTCTCAGGACTGGGAGACTGATTCAGTGAGATATGCAGCATCTAGCTGTTTGGTTCTTGATTGTGAAACACTTTATTGAAAGTTTCAAAGGTGAGAACTGAAAAGGAGCTGAATATACCACCTTAGACAATGCCTTCGGGGCATACTGTTTATTTTGAGCTGGTTATTTTAAAGAAACTGTAAGCATAGAAAAAGCCATGAAAATTGAGACCTTACTCTTCTGTTAGAGACATTTATATATATAATGGAAATCTATCTTCTTAAGGGTGTCTCCCTCTATCAGGAATGGTCGTTTGGTCTATTAGGAATGGAGAATGACCAAATCCCTAGAATTTGTATCAATAGAGAAGGCGCTATGTTAAGTCTGCGTGATAACCAGATCCTCATTTGCTATACTTTACTGAGTATCTCCCATAACTGGCTACCCCCTCCTCAGCATCTTTTGTCTTTAGCTGAAGATGGTATTTATGGTGGTGGCTTGGGCCATTTTAAAGAGTTTTTCAGTTTTTTTATGTTACCTCTCATATATGCGAGAGGAATGCATGTTACTAAACTTCTGTTTGTTTTTCTCCTGTTTATCTGTCTTAATTACTACAGGGGCCTTTTAGCCAAAAATCTGGAATGGTACAGGGGAAATTACAATATTGTAGTTTTGAGTCCAAAAGCTAAAAAATCAGGCAGAATTTTTAAGTTACAGTCTGGAGGAAGAACTTCCTTTGGGGGACCCTCAGGGTTTGCTCATGAGGCCTGATTGGATGAAGCCTGTGGACATCATGGAGGATAATCTGCTTTACTCAAAGGACAGACGTCAATGTTCTCAGGGAGATGACGTCCCCAGGATGGCCCCACCGATTGCCGCTGATCTCCCCACTTTGCAAGGAGAAGGTCTCACAGCTGCCCTGAGCCCCCGAGAGACCCCAGGACACAGAGTGGAGGGGAAGGCCGGCCCCTGCCCCATGCACACGAGCCCACCGTCTTCAGAGGGAGGGGAGCGAGGGCGCCTGACAACGCTGCCCGACCCTGGGATGCGCCTCTTCCCTGAGACTCCCCCGTGAGGCCCTAACTTCTCCACCGGGAAAATGCAGCCCCAGGGAGACCACAGGCACCCCAGCATCGTGAGTCACTTCATGCAAGGCCTGCCCTTGTCTTGCTCAGTGTGATGGCAGGGCGATCGTGGGCTCAGCTATGGGAATCCGACCGTGGTGCACATGGGGGAAGGGGCGTGTATCAGATAAAAGCAGCACAGGGATCCGGGCCAGCTGAATTCATTCCTGCAGTGTTCAAGTACAGTGACCACCAGCGACTTTGTCCGTGTAGACAACCAAGTGGGTGGCACATTCTGCCCAGGGAACTCACAGAGGCGCAGAGCTACCTGGCGGTGGTCCTCAAATAGTTCTGCTGGCCAGAAAGCCTGGCTTGCCCATGTCTTAGCCCCACCCACTGTGGAGAGAGATCTACCCACCATGTGGCCAGAGCCCCGGCCAGGGCACCAGCAAGCTCTGCAGTCCAGCAGCATTCAAGCTGAGATGCTGGCAGGTGAAGCTGAGCACCCAGAATGCAAAGGCATTGCCAGGTGTGGGTGGTCCCCCCACTACACTCAGGAGGAATAATTCATAGCCAAGGCTTAAGGTAACTCCCAGCCTCTTCCAAGGAGAAAGCCTGCTTGAGGACAATCGGCCTTTGCCTATCCTGCCCAGGCACATGAGCTGGGTAACCCCACCCATTCTGACTATGGGGATCCCGTTGGACCCAAAGGACTGATAAGAGTTTCTGGAAGCTGTGTAACCAGCAATATTCAAGCTGAGAGGTGGCCGGATGGAGCTTGTCATCTCCAGAGTAGATCCAGGACTGGGTATAAAGGATTTCCTTGCTATGTCCCAGCAAGGGGGTTGATTTATAGCTCAGACTGAGGGTATCTGCAACTCCTCCAGCCAGAAACTTGTTTGGGAGAGATTGGCAGAAACCTGGTGTGTCCCTTCCCCATCCAGCCAAGGCAAGGGAACTAAGACACAGCTCAAACAATTGCAAAGTGTCTCCAAGCTCCATCTGACCAGAAGGGATGGGAAAAACAAAGGAACAAAAAAACAATACACTGAAAGCTATATTTAACAGCAGCACTAAAGCAAAGAGGTATGCAGGCAGAGCTGATGGTCTGAAGAGCAAAGCCAGCGGTTCTGATCAGCCAAGGAACATGGGGTGCGAGTCAGCCTGAGTTATGATGACACTCAAGACTTTTACTGGCTTAGAGCCGCCTCCACCGCTGCACACACACACGGGGACGCCAAGCTGTTCTCTGCTCGTTGCTGATTTCAGCCTTCAGCCTGCTCGACCAGGATACATGTCACTGTGAGAAGGGATGAGCCCGTCCCACCACCCCGCTTAAAGTAACACTTGAGGGGAGAGCTCAGCCCACGGCTTCCCCACTTGCAGAGCAGAACCAGCGACTTTACCTGACCAGGGAATTCAGTGCACACTCTTGCCTGATTCAGCGGCTCAAACACAAGCCTTATAGGCCCCCGATCCCATTCTTCCACCCTGCCAAGGCAGGGAAACTAATTCATGGCCCAGTCTACTCCCCAGTAGAGTACACAGCCCCAGCTACACGGAACACTGACCAGGGAGTGAGCCCATCCTACAGTGCCCCTCGTCCAGGGATCCAAGCCAGCCGTCTTGATCGGCTGTCCTCAGCCAGTACACACTGGCCATCCCAGGCCTCAGGTCAGACAGTTGCCTCACTGCCGAGGTCCAGCCCCGGCTGATCCAGGGACTTCGAAGCGGGGACGGCTTCGGCGAGGATCAGGATACAATAGCTTCAATTATATATTAATTAGAGATGTAAAGAGTAATAGAATGAGGATAGCTCAGTAGGAAAATTCACTGGAGAAAAGAGGCTGAGTAGCTTGGTTTACGCGGGAAACCAATAAAACTTTAAGACAAAGTTTGCACCACTTACGTAGGCCGCAAGTGTCCTTCCGTTCTCCCAAAGGAGAGGAGACACTGAGGCCTCCCCAGTCGGATCTTAGAAGCCCAGGCATAATTAGCAAGCATGGCAGGCTCCGTGCTCCAGATGGAGACTCAGCCAGAGTTTGAGAGAGAGAGCGACATGGGGAGACCAGTATTTTGAGAAACTGATCCCAATTCTCTATTTCCATGGTCTACTTTTATACACTGAGATGTTATGCAAAAGTCACGCGGGGTCAGCAGTTCTGACTTTTATCAAAGTCAGGTGCTTAATACAAATGTATACAGAGGTCTTAGGGGTGTTATATCATCTTCTGGCCAGGGAGCCTACTGACAATTTATGACCCTCTCCTTGTGACAGCAGTCAGTCAACCAGGACACTTATTTCTCCAGGGGTGATTATTCTTAAAAAAGACTCCACCTTCCGAAGGTACCAGATAGTTACATTCCTATAGGGCGAGGGTGTGGTGGGTTTTAATTAAGGAAAGAATTTACTTAGCCTAAGGTCTAACGTGATTAATATCAAAGGTTAATACTTATTTCTTCTATATATTCATTAATGTGTGTAAGGGCAGGGGATGTGGAGACTTAGCAACAAACATTGGCTCAACAAATGAAAAACCCTTCACCAATACAATTTCTAATCAGCTCACTATACTTATACTAATGGTTTTCTAACTTTTCTAAGGAACCTGTTTTTAGAAGGTTTAAAGCATCTCGTGCCTCTCACGGTTGGGAGGCTGTGAGCAATCACATGTGGCCGGACAAGCCTGTCAGGCAGGCTAGAGAACCTTCAGAGGAGTTTGTAGGTTAAAACACTCTTGTCACGCCCAGGAGTTTTTATTAACTACAGCTCTAAGTTAACTCTTCTCCGAAAGAAGTGGTGGGGGACAGCCCCCTGTAAAGTCAGAGGTGTAGGTGAGAGCACAAAATAGTAAAGTAGGCAGGCTCTGGTTATGGGGGTAGATGCTCGAGGATTTCCAGGGGGACTCCTGAGGCTTGATCCCACCTTTGCGTATGTCGAGCCTCCTTCCTCATGACCTTTGCCATGGGCGGAGTGCCTCATGCTGGCCCCCAACACCTCACTCCAAGGAGACCGTAATGGGAGCCCCCACTTGCCCAGAAAGCCAAACTGAACTGAACTTTATTAACCAACACAAGGAATCAGAGCCACAAAAAATCAGATCACTACAACACCACTGAAGAAAACTAGCAAAGGCCCAATAACTGACTCTAAAGGTAAAAAAGTCTATATATTATCAGGCAAAGAATTCAGAATAATCCTCTTAAGAAAGTTTAGCAAACTGCAAGAACACAGATGCAGGCTGCTAGATGACATTGGGAATATAATGCATGAACAAGAAATGAGAAGTTCAAGAAAGAAATGAAAACCATTAAAATGACCCAAAGAGAAATTCTAGAGTTGAAAAGCACAGTAACTGAATTGAAGAATTCAACAGAAATTTTCAAAGCAGACTTCACTGTGCAGAAGAAACGGGGACCTGGGCGGAAGGACAGTGGGAATTATGTCAGAAGAGCAAAGGCTAAGTGAGGAAAGCTTGCAGGACTCCGTGGGAAGGAATAATACCTGCCTGCTGGGAATTCCAAAAAGAGAGAAAGATAAAGCATATTGAAAGTAACAATGGCTGAAAACTTCCAAACCTGGGGAGAGACATGGACATTCAGTCTACACAGCTCAAAAGATAGCACATAGATTTAATCACAATAAGTCTGCACTGAGACACATCATAATTAAATTGTCAAAAGTCTAAGAAAGTAAGAAATATCTTTTTCCATTCCATCACTCTGAGTCTATGTGTGCGTTTAAGACCAAAGTGAGTCATTTGTGGCAGCGTATCATTGATTGTTATGTTTTTATCCCTTCAGCCACCTGTGCCTTTTGATTAGAAAATTTTATCCATTTATGTGAAAATAATTATTGATAGGTAAAAATTTAATATCATTATTCACCTGTATGTGAATTCTAAACAAGAAGCAAACAAAACCCTCCCTTCAAATTAATAGAAAAAGAGATCAGATTGCAGGCAAGGCTTGGGGGAAGAGGTGTTTGAAGGTAATTATTTAAAAGGTACAGACCTTCAGTTATAAATAAGTACTAGGGATATAATGTACAACACTGAATATAGTTAACACTGCTGTATGATATATAAGAAAAAGCTTAATATTTTATCTATATGAGATGATGAAAGTGAAAGTGTTAGTCACTCAATGTGTCTGACTCTTTGCGACTCCCTTGACTATAGCCCACCCGGCTCCCCTGTCCATGGAATTCTCCAGGCAAGAATACCAGAGTGGGTTGCCATTCCCTACTCCAGGGCATCTTTCTGACCCAGAAATTAAATCCAGGTTTCCTGCACTGCAGGCAGATTCTTTGCCATCTGAGCCGCCAGGGAAGCCTACCTACTGTGGTCATTATTTTACAGTATATGCAAATCAAACCTTTAAGTATTATACCTTAGGCTATATGACAATGTTCGGAGAAGGCGATGGCACCCCACTCCAGTACTCTTGCCTGGAAAATTCCATGGACGGAGGAGCCTGCTAGGCTATACAGTCCATGGGGCCGCTGAGAGTCAGACACGACTGAGCGACTTCACTTTCACTTTTCACTTTCATGCATTGGAGAAGGAAATGGCAACCCACTCCACTGTTCTTGCCTGGAGAATCCCAGGGACAGAGGAGCCTGGTGGGCTGCCGTCTATGGGGTCCCACAGAGTCGGACACGACTGACTCGACTTAGCAGAAACAGCATATGATAATATTTGGTAATTATTTCTTAATAAACTGCAAAAAATGTGTTAAATATTAACCAACTGACGTTTCCATCTGTATACACAACAGCCTGCCGATTGCAGTGTTTCTGGTGGAGGATGTCCCCTTATAACCGTGGCCTAGGATGGAGCTCTGCCAAGCCGTGGTACGCTTTGCTGGCATTCGGAGGACCATCCATCTACATCTAGCTGATTTCACAGAAGTATTTGTTGTAACCAAGGCAACCACCAATGGTGGTGTGTGGCTGGATTACTGGCACTCTGAAGAAAGTAATAGAAGACTAACTAAATCTAGCATCCTCCAAGTATGCATGCAGCAACAGAAAAACATTTCCTTTTCCATGGCTTTACCCTAGAATGGGCAATCTCTCTAGTTAAAGTCCTATCATCCCATCTTAGATTGTGGAGGCAAAACTTGAATGATCATTAGAAATACTTGGGCAATGTTTCTGAAACTATAGGCTATTGATAACCATTATGAGAAATTCTTATTCACAGACTCTACAGTGGAGGTTGGCAACACACACAGTTTAGGAAAATGTTCCCCCCGCGACTCTGACCATCAGCCAGATTTTAGCAGCACTGATGTAGGAGCTACAAGAAGCAATTGGTCGGACAAATAATACCAGATGCCTAACTTGGGAAGGCTCGCGGCCTTGAAAACGGCTACCCAAGGGTCTCTGCTGGCTCCTCCTGCTGCCACCGACCTCCCGGATTGTCAGACTGGACGGGGAGAGACCCGTGCCTTTAGTCCTTGGCTGCCTTCCAAAGCAGATGACCACAATCCCGCCCCTACCGCCCCCCCCCCAGCAGGCTCTTTGTTCACTTCATTCATCCAGTATGTGACTGAGACTTAAGCATTTCTGTGGGGGACCTCTGGGCAAGGAAAAAATTGGCAGCAAACTACAAAATTAATTCTCCTTGAGCCATACAGCTCCCTGCCTGGGACATTTCACTCTTTGTCAGCCAGCTGAGATGATATTGATATTCCCATTTTTTGGCAATGAAAATCCAGAAGGAAGAGAAGTTTTTCTTTCCTTTTTGCAAGATCCTCCTCTTTGCATGATTTTGTCCTCCCAAGTGAGGGTGGGCTGTCCTGACTGTGCACGGAAACTCCCAACATCCTGCCAGCTGCATGTACTTTTAGGACCTTTCAATCACCAAAAATGTATCATTTACAGATTCTACTGGCAAAGACAGTCCTCTGGGATGTTCAGGATGGATGTATGTGTGCAGCCTCTGCAGCTGGACCTGACTAGATGTAAGAAAGAATATACCCTCCCCTTGTGCTGCAGAGTGGAGTCTCAGTGTGAGGTCAAACATGCAACCAGGAATAACTTTCTTTGGGGGTCCCTTCTTTACTGCCCTGTATATCCAGGATTCCATGTTGTAAGATTGTATCTACCATTCCTCTAATTCCTTCTGGGCTAATTACATCTTGGCAGGAGACCTTTATCAACCATTTGTAAATCTCACCTACAGATCTCAAGTCCTATTCTCTGAACCTGATGCTCAACTGTGCACCACTGTGAGGGATGTGGTCAGGGATAAAAGCTAGGTGTTCGGTATTGTTAGTTGCCAGTGGGTGGGTGATTTAGCCCTTCTGGCATAGTGCCAGGCTCAAAGAAGCATTCGATCAATGTTTCCTGAATGAAGGAAGATGTTTGCATACAGACCAAGTCCTCTGGAAATGATGCTTCAATCACAGAGTAGCTGGTTATCCTGGATATTTTCATCTAGTTCTAATTCAAGTATGACTTCTCATCCTGCTTATGCTTGAGGTAGCCTCAAGAATTGGACTTGGAACAGAAACAGTGAATTTTCAGTAAAGGGGCAGGATTGAGCCAAATTTAATCTCCATGGGCTACAGCCTTCCTGAGAAGAAACCACCCCCGGAATAAAAATAGGGGTTGAAAAAGGTCAAGAAAGGACAGAAGAATAAGTCAAAAAAGATCAGAATCGGGGTGATTTTTCAGCATAACTTTGGAGAACTTTCCACACATTTCAACCTCAAGAAGGTACTGAGAGAACCCAGGAGAAAAATATGTTTAGTGGCTTAAAAACAATTTCAAAGAAATTCTAGACTTGTTCTTTCCAAAATAATAGTTTTCAAGCACTCAGCTACTTAGGAACGCATTTTTGCCTCCCTGAGATCAGGCTCACACGAACCCCCCAACTCTGTCTCCACGACTTACTAACAAAGGAATATTCTCTGCAGAGCACCCTTCTTTAACCTGTGTGCTGTGCTGCCCTTAGTCACTCAGTCATGTCCGACTCTATGCAGCCTCATGGACAGCAGCCCCCCAGGCTCCTCTGTCCATGGGATTCTCCAGGCATCAGTACTGGAGTGGGTTGCCATGCCCTCATATGGGGGATCTTCCCAACCCAGGGATTGAACCCAAATCTCCCGCATTGTAGGCAGATTCTTTACAGTCTGAGCCACCAGGGAAGCCCAAGAAAACTGCAATGGGTAGCCTATCCCTTCTCCAGAGGATCGTCCTGACCCAGAAACCAACTGGGATCTCTAGCTGGGCTACCAGGGAAGCCCCTTCTTTAACCTAGTAGGCACATTTATTTAGCAAAACTCTCCTTCTACACCGATTCTCTGTCTCCACTTATTCAAAGTTCATTGACCCTTCAGAATCCCAGCCTTATTCTTTTTGTTTCAAACTGTTTAAGATTTATTTTTGACTGTGCCACGGGCATATGGGATCTTAGTTCCCCAACCAAAGTTTAAACCTGTGCCCCCTGCATTGTAAGCACGGAATCTTAGCCACTGGGCCACCAGGGAAGTCCCTCTAATCTGTTTTAAAATAGCCATTCTAATGACTCTGGCCCTTTCTTTATTATTTTTTTCACCTCTTGTCTTTTTGTACTTTCTATCTTCACCACTTAAGACTATTCCCTGTTGTTTTACAACTATTTTAAATGCATTGTAAATTACCAGGGAAGTTAAGAAGCTATTTGAGGGCAGGATTCCTGTCTTCAGTATTGTCAGATAATAAGGAACAGAATCAGATTTCTTGAATTGGGTAGCATCAAACTGATCATTGCAACTCCTAAACCTCAAAGTCTGTCAAAATCATTACAAACCCATGGGTGAGGGTCATTCAGGGAGCAGGGCAGAGGATCACCTTCTGTTCTCAACATCTCTGCTTTTGAATCTGTGTTAGCAGATGTTTCTCTGAGATTCCATGGGTCCCAGAGGACGATCGTGCACGAGCAAAGTTTCCAGCTTCAGGCCTGTGTGGTTTGCATTCGCTGTGAGGTAAGCCAAGCTATTTGCTTTGTTTTCTGTAGATGAGGGGAAATGTGTATATTTTGAACACTCAGAAATTCCCTGAGAAGTCTTGTGTGAACAAATAAAAGTGTGTCTAATTATTCAATCTACACGGCCAAATGTTACCTACTGGCCTGTTTTTCCTAGAAGATATGATCTCTGTCAAGTGAGTAACACACATCCTTTCAACTCTTAGTGTTAATTAGTGTTACTTGCTCAGTAATGTCTGAGCAAGTAATGTCTGACTCTTTGCGACCCCATGGATTGTGCCCTGCCGGGCTCCTCTGTCCATGGGATTTCCCAGGCAAGAATACTGAAGCGGATTGCTATTTCCTTCTCCAAGGGATCTTCCCGACACAGGGACTGAACCTTTGTCTCTCACATCTCCTGCACTGGCACTTGGGTTCTTTACCACTGGTGCTGCCTGGGAAACCCTACCACATGCTAATCCTTACAGCAAAATTGGATAGAAATAAAAATAGCTGGTACACATAACCACTTTGTCAGATATTGTCTTCCATTTACACCCATCTGCAAATTTGCTATCCTACGTTACCTTTTTCACATTGTTTCAAATCTTCTTCCAAAGCAACTGCCTGATCGCAAGGTTTCCATGAATTCTGCTCCCCCATCTCCACCCCCAGCAGACACTCAGTGAAAAGGCTGAATAGAACTGTTTTGAAACATGTCACTATAATTCGGGGTTCTAAGGACAAGGAGTCAAAGTAACTCTAGCAGTTTGTTTTTCACACTATTTTTAGTTTACCCTTTTCACTTCAATCTAACAGCTGAACGCCATGCTTATCATCTACCTGGTGTATGCCAAGACATCTTGGCAGAAATTTAGGTGAAATTCTGTCTTTGTCTGGATAATTGTTGAAAGGATACCCAAATGCTAGAATGCTCAGTGACTTCCAAATACAGAGTAGGTTATCAGTATAGGGCAGTTATTGCTCTTATTTTATTCATGGAAACTGAATTGGGAGTCCCTGTGAAGTCACAAGGACTGTTGTTGCTTTGGGAAAGGTACTGGCTTTTCTGGGCACCAATTTACTTATCCATAATATAAAGCCATGATGTTGGAGGGTAGATTGAACAAAAGAATTTTCAAGGTCCCTTCTGAATTTCACATTTATGCTTTCATAGGAAGAAAGGCATCTTAAGAAATGTCTGTGTCTTAACTTTTTACATCAAGTTGGAAAACATAGAAAAAATATTAGAAAGAGAACTCTTACAGAGAGTATATTTTCCTTGTTGATTTAATTGCTTGGTTTAAGCACTCAAGCTGTGAGAAGCAAGAATTTGATGAATTCATCAACATTTGCAAGGAGTTGTTGGTTTTTTCAGGGCAATTGCATAAACCTAGAGCTCTTGCACTTTCAGGGAGCAATTGCAATAACTTCCAAACCCAATGACCTGCTTTATCAGGTTGAAATTGATCCTCTTTCCTTTAAAACATGATTACTGAATGAAATTTACACTGAGTCTCATTTCTTAGAACATGCGTTTTTCATTCTTTATGCATTAACTTATTTTATTCACCAACAGTGGTGGGCCGCCAAGTGCCGTGTGCTAAGAGAACTGCAAAAGTGAATAAAATCTCCTTTCAATCATCTGCAATATTAATGAAGCCATGAACCCCACATCGGGAGACACAATTATGCAGAAAGTTATGAATCCCTCTATTGGCCTTTTATATTCTCTATGTGATTACTCAGAAGAGGAATGCTGAAAACAACGTGAATTGAACATGCTTTTTTTTTTTTTTTTACAATCCCTGTGTTATATCCAAGAATATAAGGTGGACTAAATTATAATAAGCAATCCATGTTGAAGCAATGTGTTGGAGTGAAAAGAACAAAAACATTAAAGGATGTTACAGAAGTCACCCATGTGTCATCTAGCCACATCTCCATTCAACCATTTATTTATTCAAAAATACTTATTGAACAGCTACTATGTGCCAAATACTGTGTTGAGGATGAAAACTGACAAGAGCTAACATTTTCGAGTGGGATGATGGGAGCATTAAGATAGAGAAACCTTCTCTTATGATGATAGATTGAAATGTATGGGTACCAGAAGTCAAGGATGCTGTCTTGGATGAAGGAGCATTTCTGAGATCTGTAGTGTGAGTAGGAATATTCAGGCAAAGAGCAGAGTGAGCAGTGAAGCAAACAAGGATTGTGCCCCTCAAAACAAACAGCAAGAACCAAGGTCAAGAGCAAAGAGGAAACAGGAAATGGAATTAATTTGGTTTTACAGAAATGGTGACCTCCAAAGGGGGAAGGAAATGATAAGAAATAGGCCTGTAAATGTAAGCAGAGAAAATCGTACAGGGTCCAGCAGGGGCTGTAGGAAGAAAAACGATGTGATTGGATTTGCATGTTAAGGCGATCACTCCAACTGCAGCACAGAAAAGATAATGAACCCAATGAGGAGACAAGCTCAGAGCCTGCGGCAAGAACCCAAACATGAGATGATGAAAATTTGCAGCAGGAAAACATCTGTGGTTTCCGGAAAGAGGCAGTTTTGAGAGTTTCTTAGTAAGCAGAGTGGACATGACTTGCTGCCTGAATTCTGGGATAAAAGGTGCTCTGGTGAATTTCTTCCTGGATTATGGTGCCACTCGTTGGTCAAGATGGAATAAGAGTTGGGAATGAAGAGAGTTATGGAGGGGGATAGGATAGCTTCTGTGTTCAGAATTCTGAATTTCATGTGCATGTGATATATCCACCTAAGGTTCTCCACTGGGCAGTTTGTTTGGTTTGGTTCCAAAGTTTAGGGAAGACAGAGGAAGTGATATTTGAGAATCATTGTTATAAAGATAATAATTGATGACAGGGAGATCCAGGGAGAGTATGAAATCATCCACAAGGATGATCATGGACCTCGAAGGGGGAAGGAACTGAGCAAAGGCTTTGAGTAATATTAGTATTTAATAACATTTAAGAGGAAGAATAGCCTAGTAAGGAGATTGAGCATGAGTGGTCAAAGATGGAGAAAACGTTTCTGCATTGAATGTTGCTAGAAGGTTCAGCTTGCCCTTCACCTGTTTGCACTCAGCTCTTTCCTGGGCTGTGCTCAGCCGTGCACTGCAGGGAAGGGGAGCATGCAAAGCTACCTCCCCAGACTGGCTTCCACCTTGATTTGAGCAAGGAGAGATGCTCGCTGGAAACTGGAAGGTGTGACAAAGGGAGAAGGTACTGCTCTTCCGTCTCTCCTCCTGTCTCCACCAGTAGCAACACGCCTGTCTGCAGGGCGTGGGGACTCTCCCAATGCCGAAGATTCCCAGGCAGTGACTTTTTTTTTTTTCTTTTTTTTGACTGCTCCAGGCGGAGAAGGCAATGGCACCCCACTCCAGTACTCTTGCCTGGAAAATCCCATGGAAGGAGGAGCCTGGTAGGCTGCAGTCCATGGGGTCGCTGAGGGTCGGACACGACTGAGCGACTTCACTTTCACTTTTCATTTTCTTGCATTGGAGAAGGAAATGGCAACCCACTCCAGTGTTCTTGCCTGGAGAATCCCAGGGGCGGGGGAGCCTGGTGGGCTGCTGTCTATGGGATTGCACAGAGTCAGATATGACTGAAGCGACTTAACAGCAGCAGCGGGCATCTTAGTTCCCCCACCAAGGATCAATCCCTCAACCCCTGCAGTGGAAGCACAGTCTTCACTGCTGGACCAGCCGGGGGAAATCCCTCCGAGACTGATTCTACCGGCAGCAGCGCTCACAGCTACCGGTGTCAGCTGCCAGTGGGCCCCTGAACTACTTCCTGTTTATTATGCTCCTCTAGGGATGGGTAAAGTTTCTGGAGTTGTGTCCTATGCTAACATGCCTCCTGTTCTTGCTCCCTTACCTCTTCAGACACCCACAGCCTCTCCATCACCTGTCTGTGAATAATTTCCTAACTTCACCCTGTGCCATTCTAGTCCCCCTTTTAAAAGTAATACTCCAAGCAGATTTGAGGTTATGTTAGTTCTTCCATTTTTGCAATGGTTAGCTTGTACTGAATCCCTTCCGTTTGAAACACCTAGTGTGGTTCTTGTGTTTCTGGTTGGACCTTAGTTGATTCAGAGCTACTTCTGAAGGGATAAGACTGCTCTTGTAGGTGGCAACAGGGAACTTGCTGGGGACTTTGGCAAGAATCATTTCAGTATGAAAATGAGACCATGACTGCAGATGTTGAATGATGATTCATTCCGGAAAACAAGGAGAGCTATTTCCTATAAATCTGATCAAGAAAGAGGTAAGAGAAAGCAAGTAGAACAGAGTCCTAAAAAAAAAGAAAAAAAAGAAAAAAGAACAGAGTCCTAGCCTTGTGTTATCAGATGCGAGGGCCATAGTCGTGTGTAGCTGTTGGTCACTTGAACTGTAGTTAGTCGAAGTTGGTATGTGTTGTAAGTGTGAAAAAAAAAGAAGCACTGGATTTTAGATACTTAGTAATAACAAAGGAAATATCTCATTAATATTTTTCTGTGGATTATATGTTGACATAGATATATAAAGGGTCAATAAAAGTACTGTTAAAATTAACTTATTTCTTTTAAATTTTGCTGAAGGTAGTTATCAGAACATTTAAAATTACCCATGTGGCTTAGACAGTGCTCTGTTAGACTAATGTTGAAATAGCCAAATAGCATTATAAGCCCTCTTTATGTATTACAGCTTACATGGTATCTGGCTTAAAGAGTTAGGACCAAAAAAATGTAATATGTACATGATGCAATCTTGCATCAAAAGACACAGAGGTAAGTCAGAAAAATGATGATTATTCCTGTGCTCATATTTAAATAGTATATAATACTCTATGCTCAGAAGACTCTTGTGAACAAATGGGATTTGTAGGCTGTATTGAATGCAGAATTGAGAAAGAAGAGAAAGAAAGCAGAATCAATTGGAGGACTTCACCAGGATTCCTGGGAAGTGGGGATGGGTGTCTGAATTAGGGCTCTGTAGGTGGGATAGAGTGTGGGGTATAAAGAATATTATGAACAGAGTTGTCAGGATTTGAATAATGATTAAATATAGAGGTTCAGGGAGAAGCCACACTGCATATCAGGTGTGAAGAGTGCTGTGCACTTAGATTGAGCACTTAGGTTTCAGAAAGGAAACATTATTCCCTTTTAGAAGGTGTTTGGTTATATTGCTGGTTTGCCCAGGACCAGAGACGGCACTGAATGTTCTGATGGGGTAGCCAACTCTCCTGACAGCAGGCATTCTCCTGAATCCACAACTGGCTAGTCTAATTGCCATCAAGTCCGAAGCAACCATCTCAGCTCTCCCCCACAGCCAAATGTCTAATCTTCACATCAGTTTCTAATACACCATCACTCTCAAAGGAGGCTGAACAGCTGCACACAGCAGAAACTGCCCTGGAGGTGGAGGTAGCAGATAAGGGTTCAAGGCCTGGCTCCATCAAAACCAGCTATGAAAGTGACATTACCCAGTGGAACATCAATTTCTTCACCCATAAAATAAAGATGAAAATACCTGCCACCTGAGTGCTCTAAAGCTATGCAAGGCTGTGCGAGTGAATGTACTTTATAAAAATGCAGCTTTGCCTAAATATACATGGAGTGCATTTTTCATGGCTTCTGTTTCAAATTTACACACAGGCTTTATTTGGTGGAAATATGAGTATTTCCAGAAGTGAGCTTTAAATTATTAACCTCCGGTACTGTGGAAAAAAGAAACTCTGAGCTAAAGGATCTATTAATAGGGCTTCCAGCACTCACCCCCATCCCCAGTAAATATGTGTTGCCGTGTGTGATAGTGTCGCAGGGATGAGTGGGTGTGTGCTTCAGAGTGGAGTGTAGACAGAAAGCATCACAGCTTAAAACAGCTACATTTGACTGCTTTGCAGAAATGGTTTCTACAATTAACCCTACTCATCTGTTTATAGACCCAAAATAGTACAAGCACACAGTTGTGTTCATTAATTTTTGATAAGCAAAAAGACTCACAGATATTTCATTTCCAAGCATATGTTATCTGCATTTGGCTTCAGTGGCAGGCATATGTTTTGACATATGAAATTCCATCTTGCACCAAACACATATGACTCAACGTCTCAAACAATAAGTGAACCCCACGTGGGCATCTCATTGGCAAAGAGCTGGGCTTGTTTGTATTTAGAGTTCTTTGAATAAAACTTTAAGCAGGGGAACCACTAAAATCCCTAAATCTGGGACACTGATTTTATGAATGTATGTTACCTATCCATTCTGAAAACAGTAATGGAAAGAGCAGATTGGCTGTCTATAAGTATACTTCGTTTGTGAATTTCTCTCCCCAACAACTCCCATTTGTCCTCAACTCCACATTTGTCCTCAAATAATCTGATACACTAGGCCTTTTCTGGAAACATAACAGATACAGCCATTGTTTTGTTTTAAGCAATCCAAGCAAGTTGAATACCTTTTATGCATTTAGCACAACTCTTGGTACAATGTTTTTTAAAAGTAGCAAAAGATGCAAATAGCAACCTGGCAGTTGGAAACTCAAGATTTACACATAAAATAATTAACAAGCCTGTATTATCTCTGTATACAAAATTCTATATTATTCAGTGAAAACTAGTAGGTTTACCATCAATCACTGCAGGCTGTGAATCCTAGAATACCTAAGGAGTTAAAGGAGATAAGAGAGGATACAATGAGGAGATGATGACCGAACTGAGTTCAAACCACAGGCAAGCTAAGAACTTCCAAAGAGAGGGGTCAGGTGTGCTGGTTGCAAATCACATCACTAGCCAACATGTAAAGGCTGGATCAGGGAGGTTGGGCCAGTCTCAGGGAGGTTGATCTTACCAGGGCAGACCTGGGGAGGGATTGGTCTGAGTTAAAGTTATCTACAGACCTGCTCCTAAGGAATATAAGTGACGGGTGGAAGTGATAAAAATTGATGGGTAAACACTGGAGCACAGTGCTGGTTCTTCATCAGGGACCAGTGGGAACAGAGCTGGATTAACCTGGGGCAGTGTTCATGGAATAGTAAAGGCAGAGAATGATGTCATCCACGTGGCAACCGGGGTTTTACTTGTTAGCATCCCTTTTACAAGAACAACAGCTAACGACAGTTCATGGATAAGATAATACTCTGTGGGTAAGAGTAGGGAGTGAGACTGCACCACCCCTTACACCACACAGACCAAGACAGACCGTGAGACAGTACGAGAAATGGCTATTGCTGTGCTGCCCGCCCCCAGGCTGCCCCAGCATCATACTTGGAGGGCTCCCTGAGCCTCCAGTTCCTCTGAAACAGAAGGGAAGTGGGCAGGGAACCTTTAAAAGAATAACATAGCCTGAGGACACGACGTGAACTGATCAGAACCAAGTAGATCCAAGACGACAGACAGCTGACTTCCACTAGGCCCTGAGTCTCAGTGTTTGCTGGTTTTAACGCAGCAGCGAGTCACGTGACACATCCACGACAGTCCCGAGGTCAGCCTTGAAGGTCAAAAGTGGGTGTTGACCCAATTCCTGGAAATCCTCACCCCTTCCCCAAAATAGCTGGAATATTTCCCCCAATCCTTAGTCTGTGAAATTACCTACCCTAGAAAAACAGACAAGGCATACCCTGGGGCTATTCCAGCCCTCTAAGAAGGCCCACATTCTGTGCAGTGTGCTGCTCTCTAAGCAAATCCACTTCTCACCTCTCTCTTTGTCTCTCACTGGATTCTTTCTGCAAGGAAACATCAAGAATCTCAGCGTCGTTACGTCCCAAGATTAGGTGGAATCTCAGTTAAAGGACCATGGGTTCAAGTCCCAATCTGAGTTTTGGCTGTTTGAGTCCCAGCCCTTGGGTTCAAGCCCCAATTTGAATCACACAGTTTCACCTCCAGGTGGGAAAGGAGAACCCAGGGTGACATCCAGTACCCCCCAAACTGTGGGCTGGTTAGCACCCAGTCCCCCAGCACTGAGGGCTCATTAGCACCCAGTCCCCTGTGGGGGAGGGGAGCTCCTACCCTGGTTGGTTTTCACAGGGATATCAAGAGAGCAGTGGTGCTGAATCCCTAGGAAACTGACTGACAGAGAAGAGGGGAGGACTTCCAACATTGCCCTTGGCAGACAGGATTCCTACCTCCAGAGCTCAGGTAGGAGTCCCGACCTGCAGCTCTGCTCATCTGTAGAACCAACTCAGTGGCCCAGTCTAACGAGGGAGTCTAGTGGGAGATAGGGCTTCCTAACTCAGGTCACCAGATAAGGGATTTTGCCCAGCCTGGAGCCTGGTCT
Organism: Bos indicus; assembly: GCF_029378745.1. Classification (NCBI taxonomy): domain Eukaryota; kingdom Metazoa; phylum Chordata; class Mammalia; order Artiodactyla; family Bovidae; genus Bos; species Bos indicus. Next base: position 44,645,473 of record NC_091786.1, read on the forward strand.
TTGCATACTTCAGGCAGCAGGTCTGAGTCCCAACCTTGCCTGCTATGGAGTATGGCTCCCAGTCCCTCCAGATAGGAAATTTTACTCAGGAAGATTGAGGAACTGCCCGAAGTGGGCCCTTCCAGTTCTCCCAGGCAGGAACCCGAGTTGCAGCCCTGTTGCTGTGGAGCCTGGCCCCCAGCCCCATCTGGCAGGAAGGGCTGGCAAGAACACTTGGAAGTGGCACAACCGAGCAACTCTAGACCCAAGAGGTGGGCAGGCAGAGCTGGTCCCATCCGAGCAGAGCCAGTGGCCTTATCCAGCCAGGGAATGGGGTCATAGGTGGACTTGAGTCAAAATCACAAAGAGCATTACTGGTTTTGGAGCCCTTCTCCTTCTGCACCTGGGTGGGAAACTAATTTGTAACCCACTTATTGCTGACTACAGCCTCCAGGCTGCCCAGGCAGTGACCCTTAACACGGGAAGCTGCGTAGCCCATGGAACAGCCTTGCTTGCAGTGGTGCTTAAACAGAGAGCACAGCCTGTGACTTTCTCCCATCTGGAAGCTGAGTAGGATCCTGGGGGGATCCTAGGGACAGAAGCCTTCAAACAAGGTTGCTGATCAGGGCAGGGACGGGGTGCAGAAACAAGAGGGAAGCAGACAGGAGCAATAGTGCAACCTCGGGGCAGGGTCCTTGCTCTGCCTAAGGGACGTACATAGCGATACCCTTGAGCTCTTCTGCAGCACTAAAACCCACAGCAAAGGAAGACGTCAGCATTCTTCATTCCAGAGAAGGTCACAGCTGGATAACTAGAGAAGGCCATCAGGAGACCACCTGAGGCAGCTTAAAGAAACCATATTAGCTCATGGGGAGACCATCTCAGCCAGGTGAAAGGAGTGCAGGCCCTGCACTCCCCCTGATCCTTAGCAGCAGCCCCGCTGCTGAACCACTGCTATCAAAAGTGAAAGTGCTGGTGCCTAAGTCGTGACCCGGGGACTGTAGCCCACCAAGCTCCTCTGTCCATGGGAGTCTCTGGGCAAGAATACTGGAACAAGTAGTCATTCCATTCTCCAGGGGATCTTCCCAACACGGGGCCTGAACTTACTCTTCACCAGTCCCTTCCTGGTTGGGACACACAGTTCTGAGAGGCATTAGCCTGTGTCCCCCTTGGTCTGGCAAAAGCCTGTCTACTTCGCCCAAAAGTCTGTCTCTGAGATTTAATTTGGCACTGGAGACGCAGGCGTCCACTTGCAGAACAGTACTGGTGACCTCACATAACTGGCCTGTTCGGTGCACACTCTTGTCAGTCTCAGTCCCCAAACACTGAGTTCTGCAGGCCCTGGTCCTGTCCTCTGCCCAGCCAGGGCAGGGACGCCAACGCAGAGTCCCAGCTGCTGTTCGGCATGTACCCAGTAGATACCTACTTCACGCCAATGACTGAACACTCAGTACATACCAAGTGCTGTGCGACATGCTGTGAAGGTACTATCTCTTGATTTATATATCAGTTTAGGAGTTTGTTTCTTTGCCTGTTGTTTAGATGAGTAAAGTGAAGCTTGGGGAGAAGGGCCTGGCCCAAGTCCTCCAAGGGGGAGTCAGGATTCCAATTCAGATCCACTTGACACTGAAGCCCAAATGTGTAACTGAAAACTCATCATCAGATCCAATGCCTATATTAACATGGGGTGTGCAGTCACTCCTTGATTATTCTTATCTCCAGGTATTCTTTATTTTTAAATCTTTGTGTAACTGTATTAGTAAAATATGCCTATTAAACACACACACACACACTAACTGAAATATGAAGGAAGTAGACCTAGGAGATGGCACCCCACTCCAGTACTCTTGCCTGGAAAATCCCATGGATGGAGGAGCCTGGTGGGCTGCAATCCATGGGGTCTCAAAGACTCGGACACGACTGAGCGACTTCCCTTTCACTTTTCACTTTCACGCATTGGAGAAGGAAATGGCAACCCACTCCAGTGTTCTTGCCTGGAGAATCCCAGGGATGGGGGAGCCTCGTGGGCTGCTGTCTACGGGGTGGCACAGAGTCAGACATGACTGAAGTGACTTAGCAGCAGCAGCAGCAGACCTAGGAGAAGGCAAACATTCCACTCCTTCCTGTGTTCCTCCTGCAGCTGATTTCCATCCCCTCCCTGGAGGCAACTGATAATAGCAAACTCAAGTGTGGCTTTCCATATCTTTTTCAGCACTGACAGCAATCTTTGCTCCCTGAAGAATTCACCCTGCTTTGAATTTGTCTTGATACGTAAGTCAGATCCTGTCTTCTCATCATCCCATTCCCTTTGGTATGGTTAGAGGAGCTGTGGGAGGGAACAGGACACTCAAAAAATGATGGCCTATGTGGCAGCTTAAATCTTTTGATAAAGTTTTCTTTTTTTCTTCTCACCCAATTTGATAAATATAAAGAAACAAATTCACACTGTACATAGACTCAAATTCAACAAATACCTATTGAAAGTCTATAATTCAAGCACTGATGTTACAAACACCTATAAAGCAGGACCCCAGTCTTCAAGACATTCATAGTTTAGTAAAGTAGACAATCATAAAAAGAAATAAATACAGTAGATGGAGTTTAGCATGTAAGAATAAAGAGCCTTTGAAATCAGATAAATTGTATTTAGTTATTTATTGCAACATAACAGACCACCTCAAAACTGAGTGTCTTTAAACAGTTCACCATTGTCTCTCTCAGAGTTCTGTGGATTGACTGGGCTCAGTGGGTGGTTCTTGCTTGGAGTCTGAAATTTGATTACAGTCAGATAATGGGTGCAGTTGGCGTCATCTGATGACTCAACGAGGCAATATGTCAAAGCAGTGCCTAGACTTTTCACTCAATGCCTGGCACCTAGTGCCCTTCTGGCTGTACTTCTGTCCATCAGCATAGCCTGGAGTTTACCTGGGGGTTGATTCTGCCAGAAGAAGAGGGAGGAAGTTGAATTTCCAGGCCACTTAGGGTTGTGACCATAGGAATTATGCATCATTTCTGTCTTGGGCTAGTGGTCAGAGCTGTTATGGGGCCTGTCCAGGTTCAAGGACACGGAGAATTAGATCCTACCCCTTGGTGGGGGACTACCAACAGCAATGTCCAAACATAAAATTACACATGGTGGTGGATGCTGTTACAGTCATCTTTGGAAAATGCAATCTGCCACAAAGAGTACAAAGAATGTGATAATTAACGTTTTGAGAAGAGAAAGTTTCCTGAAAAAGGCAAAAATTGACCTAAGTTTTGAAGACTAAATCAAATTTCAATGGTAAGAAAGATGAGAAGCAGGGTAGGTGAAGCATATTCCAGACAGAGTATAGATGCCGTCCAAATACATTTCATGCTGAATGTTGGGGAAAGCATAGAGGCATATGTTTGCACAGGATTGTAAAACACAAGGCCAGAGCTTTGGCAAATGGGAGAGGATAGTTAGACATGGGGGAAATAGTGAAGAATCTTGTCAACTATATTCAAGCAATATGACCAGTGGGGTTATGTTACTTTTAAGAAAGCTCAGGCTAGTAGTAATGTAAATAAAAAAAAAAAAAAATGAGGGCAAGAGAAGAGGCAAATAAAGAAGCAGAGCGCTTCTTGACCTTGGAATCAGTCTACCTAGGTTTGAACCCTGGCACTGACATTTGCCAACTGAGTGAGCTTACACAGTTTACTTGGCCTCCGTGTTTGTCTCTTTTTCTTCATCTGAAAAATAGATGATGCTTTTGAACTGTGGTGTTGGAAAAGACTCTTGAGGGTCCTTGGACTGCAAGGAGGTCCAACCAGTCCATCCTAAAGGAAATCAGTCCTGAATATTCATTGGAAGGACTGATGCTGAAGCTGGAACTCCAATACTTTGGCCACCTGATGCGAAGAGCTGACTCACTGGAAAAGACCCTGATGCTGGGAGAGATTGAGGGCAGGAGGAGAAGGGGACAACAGAGGATGAGATGGTGGGATGGCATCACTGCCTCAATGGATATGAGTTTGGGTGAACTCCGGGAGTTGGTGATGGACAGGGAGGCCTGGCATGCTGCGGTTCATGGGGTCGCAGAGTCAGACACGACTGAGCGCCTGCACTGAACATACACAGGCTTGTTAGGATGATCACATGAGCTGGTCTCTATGAGGCACACAGAATAGTGTCTGTCATATGGAAAGGTAATGTTTTCTGGATTTATTTAAACCCATAAATCACCAGGCTGGTGCAACAAGAGCTTACCACACACCTGCCTCACTTAATACCTTTAACAACCAGTGAGGCAGATACATTATCAGCTCCTTTGACAAATGGGGACGTGACACATTGCAACTCATGTTAATTTCCCAAAGTCAGCCATTTACAATAGAGACTATATTCGGCAAAGAGAAAATGATAGCAGAAACATGTAGAACCAGAATCAGTTTTCCATTCTAAACCCTATATTTTCCAAACAGAGAATCTATGTATTTCTATTTAAACAACCAAACCATTTCTTTGCAGTGATGTTGATTGGTTTTTTTAAAACATTATCTCTCAACCAAATTATTAAATTTTCTCTGAGTATATGAGTATAAAGCTTACCAGTTGCTAAAAGTTAAATTTATTCAGAACGACAAATCACCATTTGCTTAGACAGAAAGACAAATTAGACTTCTTATCTGTCCGAAGGAAAATAGCTGACAGATTGATTTTGCATGAAGCTTCAGAGCTTGCGTTTGGCTTTTCTTCATTAGCAGCACCACAGAATACTTCTGAGATTTGGCCTGGTGGTTTCTCCTATCCAACTAACATACCCCTCACAGAAGGCTCAGCCTGGAATAAACAAATCAGAATTTGCAGACCTGAGTATGGAAGCGACAGGCGTCTGGGGAGTGTGACTTTCTTCACGACGATGTGCTAGTAGGTTTCACTTGCTCTTTCTTCAGCTATTGTTTTGTATCCTGCCGTGATGCAGAAGACACTTCGGTGGGATCAGGAATAAAACTTTAGGAGACATCTCTACTGGAAGGAAGGAAGGAAGGAAGAGAAAGAAGGAAAGGAAGGAAGGAAGGAAAGAAAGAAGGAAGAAAAAAGAAAGTGAATGAGAAAGAGAAAGACATTAAAAAGTAAAAATAAAAACAGATCATGCTGACAACTAGCCTTTGTGAAGTAGATACTTCTATTTCTCTCTCTGAGACAAGTTTTGCAGGATTTTGTAATGACCTGATCAGAAACCCTCCACGCTCACACCCTGGCATGCTGGTGGGCGGCTGTTAAGTCCACACCCTGCAGATGCCGAGTCCTCCTACTGCCCCGCCCTGCTCCTGCTCCGGCTCTCACACCCCTTAACCTCTGGAGAAGGAATCTGTGGGAAATGCGTCATCTTCCTTTCACTCAGCCTCCAACCAACTGTTTCACAACCTCTTTTATTTGATCGATATTGCACCCATAAGACTTAGCTGGAAGGTTGGTTTTCATTCAAAACAGTTTAGAAACCATGGGAATCAAATGAGCTAAAAATTCTTCACTTGATTGAAAGGAAAAAAAAAAAAAAGAAGAAGAAGAACACAAACTTCTTTTCTCATTCTTTCTCTGTTCCTCTGATTTTATTCTAACCAGATGGATTCAGTGACCAGAACCCACCCCCGCCCCCCCCCCCCAAAAAAAAAAACAACAACCAACAACTCTAACATGAATTCTACCTTTTCTACAATGGGAACCTGTCACAGAGCCGGGAGGAGAGGCGTTTCTCTGCTCTAACGTGGGGCTCCACTGAGCCCCAGGGAGACAGCAGCCTGTCCTCACTGGCACTCCCTCCTGAACCAAGCAGAGGGCAAGACACAGGATGAAATGCCGGGGGCTTGCTTTGACCACATTCCCTTTGTTTAAAGAGCTTGGTTTTGTATATATGACTCACATTGGCCAAACAAAGGAAACAAAATCTTCCTCCTTCCCTGAAGTCAGGAAAATTCAATTACTTTAGGATTACTCAGAACTATTATCATCACTTCTGGGGCCACTCACGCCAGGAAACTGGGTTCTTAGCAATGGAACTGAGTTCCCAGCTTTACTCTTTTTGATGCTGTGTCCCGGGGCTACCCAGGTTGTGCAAGAGCTAAAGCATCTGCCTGCCAGTTCTGGAGATGCCAGAGACGTGGGTTCCATCCTTGCGTCGGGAAGATGCCTTGGAGTAGGAAATGGCACCCCAGTCCAGTGGCACCCCGCTCCGGTATTCTTGCCTGGGAAATCCCATGGGCAGAGGAAGCTGGCAGCCTCTAATCCATGGGGTTGCAAAGAGCTGGCGGTGACTGAGCACACACACTGTCCTAAACCATGCAGACTGTTGGGATCTCTTTCTCAGAGCTTGGGGCAGAGCAGATGGAGGGGCCAGGAACCAAAAAAGCCACAGAAAAGATGACATAACTAACTTGAATGCAATTCAGGGGCACGGTTTTAGCAGTGCTGAATGTACTGGTTGTATTTCATAAGGTTGGGAGTCAAGGTTTAATAAGAGAGAGATATCTGTATTGGACTTACCAGGTGGTGCTAAAGGTAAAGAACCTGCCTGCCAATGCAAGACATGCAAGAGACTCGAGTTCAGTCCCTGGGTTGGGAAGATCCCATGGAGGAGGGCATGGCAACCCATTCCAGTGTTCTTGCCTGGAGAATCCCATGGACAGAGGAGCCTGGCAGGCTACCATCCTTAGGGTCGCAAAAAGTCAGACACAACTGAAGCAACTTGGCACGTGTGCAGTTATCTGTATTGATGCAGGAGACACCAAAGCATGCTCTAGGCCCAGGGCGAAAGGGAGGAACTGGCAGGGAAAAAAGAGAGAGAGAGAGAGAAACAGGGAGAGGAGATCTCGTGTGACTGTGCTTGAGCTCAGACGTGGTCCTGATGGTAACTTGCAGAGAGCATTGGAAACAGAGCAGGGCCCGGCTCACCCACACCAGGAGGTGTTTAAACAAGGAGACTGCACACCTGCTGTTCACTTTCCACTCAGGAATGTGTCTCCTCACTTAACACACACTATGTGGAGACTACAGACTTCCAGAACCCTGGACCCAGGTAGGAAAGTTTCACCAGATATCTTATCATCCTTATCACAGTTTAGAGGCTAAACGTGTCACTCAGCAGCCCGTACAAACAAGAAGAGGCAAACACAGACATTTAGATTCATTCCCCATAAAATTTTAACGAAAGCTCTGGCAGAGTACTGGGTTGGAGAAAAATTTCGTTCAGACTTTTCCACGCCATCTTACAGAAAAACCCAAACAAAGTTTTTGGCCAACCCAATGGTAGACTGCTATCAAACCCCAGTTTGAATGTTGGTACATGCATTTGAAGTGTGAGACCTGTTTCAGAGTCAAAAGCATGTCTGCATTTGCTCTTCCGACAAGTCCCAGTTTTACATTACGTTGAGCAGAAACCAAAGGAGAAGCCTGTTAATCCTCCTGCCTAGGTTTACTGGTCAGGCAGTCAGTTTTTATTGCTGGCTTTAAGAGGCCCACCCTCAAAACATACTTCGAGAACTGAGTTGGAGGTCGTCTAAGGAATTCCAGGAAGTCAAGAGGAAGAAGCGGAAACGTCACTTCCGATGGACAGTGTGCAGCACTTCCTGCTCAGGGCGCTGTCGGCTCAGGTCCAGGAGCTGGGGCGCTGCGCGGCCCGCAGAGGCCCCGCCAGGCGTGGGGTCGCTGCGGGGCGCTCGGACCCGCGCCAGCTGCTCTCACAGCCGCTCTCCTGGCAGCTGAGCTCTGTGTGTGGCTAGCGGGGGCCATGGCGGACGGAAGGCAGAGCCGCCTCAGAGAGAGCGCAGGGAGGAAGTCGCCATGGGCTCAGGGAACAGCGGAAACGCGTCTTTCTTCCGTGAGAAGCCTGCGATGGAGGCTTGAGAAACAGCAGCTTCGAGCTGAGCAGCCTGAGGTCCAACTCTTGGAAACGGGCAGGTTGTTTGGAAGCGGGGGCTTCAGAAAGAAAGTGAAGAAGACCACCGACGTGATCAGGGAAGGCACCAGGGCCTTCATCACAAGGGACTAAGGTCTTGCCCACTGTCCACACATGTCTCTGAGGAAACATGGAGCTGACATCGATCTTTCCTGAACACATTTATTCAAACGATATTTCTTGGGTGCTTATCATTAGCCTGGTTAAAAGATGGAAAACTGAATGACATGGCACAGTCAAGATCAAAACCAGACACAAAAATCCTTTTTCTAATGTTTGATGGAGACTCCCCAGCATGTGCCTTGAATTTACTCTTTAAAGTGCATTATAAATAAAATTTAAACTTGGCTAGAATGAATTTTAGGTTTTGAATTATGTCTTTTTGCACAAAAAGTTCTCATTACTTCAGTTACTCCAAGGAATGTTCAGATATCCTCCCTAAAGTTAGCTACAATCTGGGCAATTTAAATACGTGAATTATTTTTTCAATAAGAAAGAAAAAAATTTCTGATTTTTTTCTGACCCTGAACATAGTTTTTCACAAAATTTTTCAAGTACTTCGTATATGCCTGGTTAAAATGGTAAAAACTTTGTAACAGAGTCATCTACACTCTGTGCCAACAAGAAGACATTGGATTTTCAAGGACTTGATTCCTTCTCCTTTATAAAGAATTCCACAGATAAAGTGAGGACTTAGTATGTATCAGACTGGGTCTTAGTTCATTTATGTACATTACTTCTTTAAACCTACACAACCACTCCTTGAGTAGTTACTACTATATCCCCAATTTTCAGATGAAAATAAAAGTCTTGGATCCAGGAAAGGCTTAAATGAGAATGAGATATGCAGTCAGAGGAGTACATCCAGTCCTCTTTTCAACCTGATACAAGTTCCAGAAAATTACTGATGGATTTACTCAGTAAAGATAAATCATGAAATTGATAGTTGCTCACTTGGGAACTTTTCCAGCCCTCAAGGGCTAAAGGAAATCCCATCTGGCTAAGAGTAAGCTTCTATCCATATAAAAAGAGGTATTGAAGAAGAAAACCACTGCTTAACTACCCTTGTTTCCTGCCATTGGTTTCCGGAGCTTACCGAGGACATACTACTTCAATCACCCACCTAATGCTGGATTACTCACTTCTTTATGCAGACAGCTCATATAATCACATGTATTAAAGCCGTAATCTTTGTGAGGTCAGAGAGTATGTCAGCTTTCAGCTAGACAAACATCAGGGGCTCGAGTCACCCATTCATGTCTGTATATGATTCACAACAACCACCAAAATCTGCCCACTCCTTTAATAAATATTGATTTTTTTGTTTTGCACCAGCAAATCTCCTATATGTTAGGGATTAGTGGTTTGGAAATAAAAAGAAAAAGAAAAATTCTTATTCAAGAAGAGAAATCCAGGCAAAGGAAATAGCAAAATCAAAACCCCTGAGGTTAGAAATAAGCTTTGTGTGGAACAAAACAGAACAAAAATGAAGTGAATGTGGAAGCAGTAAATAGCCCAGAGGTCATTGCGGGTATTACAGAGAGATAGTTGCTGTCTTCCACTATGGCAAGAGAGATGGTGAGATGTGGGCACAAGTTTCAGATCTAAAATCAAGGTGTCTGTCTGATAATGCGAGTGCAAAAGTGGCTTCTAAGGTTTATTTGCTAACAGGAGGAGCAGGTTTCCTGTGAAGGAGACCAACGGTTCTCTGTGGACTCTGGTTAGCATGAGATGACTATTATATTAGAAATGTCATTTAGGCCATTGGAGGTATATGTCTGGTACCCAACAATGAAGTTGCAAACATGGTTAAGCACAGTCTCAGCCCAGTGGCCTCAGAATCAAATGTGCTTTGTTGGAAGTTGATTTTGGCTGCTGGAAACATAGCTCGTTTCTTTCTGGACTAGTAAGTTGTATTTACCAGGGCAGGGATATTCTTTTGTCCATCTCTGAAGTTCCATTCTTTAACTGGATACATACCATACCTTTGTAAAGTTGGGCTGAATGTAATCAGTCCAAGCAGAGACATACTGGACCAGCACATCAATAAATACATGGTCAGAACAAAGTTCATATAAGGTATATCTTCTGTTTTCCAGGGGCATAAACCTTAGATGAGGCATATAGTACATTCTTAAAAACTAAAATTTGAGAAAGCATATGCTTGCATGCTAAATCGCTTCAGTCATGTCCAACTCCTTGCAGCCCCACAGACTGTAGCCCATCAGGCTCCTCTGTCCACAGGATTCTCCAGGCAAGGATGTCGGAGTGGGTTGCCATGCCCTCATCCAGGACATCTTCCCAACCCAGGGATCAAATCTGAGTGTCTTAATCGCCTGTATTGGCAGGTGAGTTCTTTACCACTAGTGCTACCTGGGAAGCCTGAGAAAGCATATACTATGTGCCAAAGCACGTATAGATGAAAGACTTGTAGGGAATGAGGTACTTGTCAGGTGCCTGAGGGTTGAAGTGGTCAGGGAGGATGTCAAGGAAGCATATATCCAGGTCTGAGCCTTACAAGGTAGGTAGGATGCAGAGTCTTGATGATAAGCTGCATGATCGCATGTACTATATCATATTTTTATAAACTAAGCCAGTATAGGATATCAATTTGAACAAAAAGATTGAACTTATTTGAGCACGTCTTTAAATACTGGATAAATATCTGGAATTTATCATGTATACAGACCACTGAAGAGGAGACTCTCTCTAGGGTTTATGTAACTAGAGCTTAAGAGTCTCTCAACTCTTTTTTAGGAAAAAAAATTCTAATGATGCACCAGTGGAGTGGATGTCATGCTAACATGTGAGGACTTAGGAGGCCATGGGAAAATCCCCTGCACACTCAGATAACCCCTCTATTACTTCTCTCACCTACCTCAACAAGAAATGCCCTCATTAAAGGACCACTTCTTTAACTACAGACAGCTCACTGGTTTTCTGTTTGGAGTCTAGAGGCTTATGCATTTGGTTTTAACGCTTTAAGGGACATAAGTGGATGGTAAAAAACATCCGACCTTAGATGAGTAAGTGGGGCCCCCGAAGTTGAAAGAGGCAGGAAGAGAGCTTAGGAGCTCCAATTTATCCTGGGATGGATATCTTCTTCTTTCTCTCTCTCTCTATTATTTGCTTATTTATTTGACTGTGACAAGTCTTAGTAGCAGCATGTTGGGGCTTCCCCAGCATGTTGGGGCACAGTGGTAAAGAACCCGCCTGCCAATGCAGGAGACAGAGGTTTGATCCCTGGGTTGGCAAGGTCCCCTGGAGGAGGAATACTAGAATGGCAACCCATTCTAGTATTCTCACCTGGAGAATCCCATGGACAGGAGCCTGGAAGAGTCCGTAGTGTCACAAAGAGTGGGACACAACTAAAGTGACTTTGCATGCACGCACGTGGGATCCAGATCCCTGACCAAGGACCCAACCTGCGCCTCCTGCATTGGCAGCATGGAGTCTTGGCCACTGGACTGCCAGGGAAATCCTTCTTGTTCTTTCTTGAGTTCTGTAAACACAGTCTGTCACAATCAGAGAAGAAATCCCCCTTTAGAAAGAAAAGACAACCACTGTATCATTTTGTTTGTTTTTAAAGCATCTGGGAAAAGACTGAGAAGCAAAGAACAGCTTCCTTCCTCTACTAGACAAACGCCCGAGTGTCACAGGCAGTGGCTCCTCGCATCACAATCTGGACTCTTCCCTCTCCTGCAAGGTTCTACCTCTTATTGTCACTACCTGCCTTTTGCTCCCATGTCTCCCCCCTTCAAGTGCGCCAGCACAACTTTTTAAATATTCACTAAGGGAGCTTGCTGACTCTGCTCTTCACACCAAAATGCCAGAAGGAAAGCAGGAGAGCTTTTGAATATGAAAGCAGACACACGTGACAAATGGAGCACGAGCCACCTCTTGTCCCCTACAGCCGTCCACTGTGAACACTCCACGGTCACCACACTATGGATCAAGCTCTCCTGGTTCTGTCCTGATGTCAAAGCATCTAGCTAGATAAAGGGGAGCTCCACTCGACAAGGATGAAAGCATCTAGCTAGATAAAGGGGAGCTCCACTCGACAAGGATGAGAATTTGGGGAATTGGGCAACTAAATAGAGAACTCCCTCTAATGAAGATATTGGAAGAAGTATCAATGTTTGCTGGTTACCCTTCTTGAGACTCGGCACATTTGTGGAATCTTTGAGCTACACTAGGTTACTTTGTATGAAAGCTGACCAACTTTGGAAAGGAATATGAGTACCATCTCTGGTAGAGGAATTAAGATCCCACAAGCTGCATGGTACAACCAAATAAATAAAAATAATAACAAAAGTAACAAACAGACATTGCCTGCTCTAAAGTCCTGTTAAAATGGACTAGCCTTATTCTTCTAAGGTCATCTTTCTTCTATCTAAAATTAGGGAGCATAATTCATCAAACACGCCTAAGAAGACTCTGAAAGTTGGGAAGAAGCCAGTAGCTGGACTAGGGGTGTTGGGACTTGAGGACCAACATGATATTGAGTCTGAGGTTTCCTTTCCTCACAAACATCTTCAGCAATGCTCTGCAGAAGCCTTTGTCTCAAAACTGGTACAGATGAAAAAATCTCCATGGAAAGCCTGTTCTTTTCTCTATTTTTTAAATCAATGTCACACCCTACTCTATCCAAAATAGGGATTGAAAAAAACTCACCACTACTATGGCCCCTGAAGTTTCAGCAACACAGCTGAGATTTGGCTTTCACTCCACAATCTCTGCATGGAAGCGTGGAAGCAGGTGGCAGGCTCTGATTCCCCTCTGCCCACCCAGCAGGACTAGGGGGCAGAGACCTTCCAGTTCCTGTCAGACAGAGAACCAGGAGGTGCTGACTGCCCCACCCAGGCACCGCTGACCACGGTCAGATCTTTCACTTCCTATCTGGCTGAAACAGGCTGTGTTCTGGTTCTCTCATCAGGACAGTATTAGTAGAGTCCAGTAGCTGACCGAGCCTTCACCCTGAGTCAGCAGACTTAACCAGGTGGGATAAGGTGGGACTAGTCACCAGTAGGTTTCACCAGTCACCAGCATCCATTCCCATCTGGCACCAAGACTGAACATGGTGAGGAAACTCAGGACTAGTAATCACTCCACTATCTCTGCTTCCCATGTGGTGCTAATGGTAAAGAACCTGCCTTCCAATGCAGGAGATATAAGAGACAGAATTTCTATCCCTGGGTTGGGAAAACCCCCTGGAGCAGGGCATGACAACCCAGTGTTCTTACCTGGAGAATCCCATGGACAGAGGAGAATCCCATGGACCTGCCATGGGATTGCATAGAGTTACGGTCCATAGGATTGCACAGAGTCAGACACCACTGAAGTGAGTTAGCATGCACTGTGTCAGCAAGGCCCAGTGGGTGGCTGAATCCCCACACTCACTCAGGAGCAAGGAATCTTAAGGAAGCAGTATTAACAAGGGCTAGCCAGCCCTTCCTCTCCCTTCTTCTGGTGTCTCTGGGGGTGGATGGGGAGTTGAGACATAACACTATGCAGCATCAATAAGGCATCAGTGAGGCAGAATGAGGTAATCTGAGGTGCCCTGCTTTCACTGGGCAGCTGCCAGGGGGGTGATGAGAGAGGTGAAGTTGCACTCCACCGTTCTTCAGTGAGACTGTAAGAGCAAATGCTCCACTTTTGCTGGAGTGATGTTGGCAGGACCCAGTGGAAAGACAAACATACACGTTCCTCTGGTACTTGCACTACACACCAATAAGACGGCCACCTACTAAAAAAGAAGACTGAATAGGCACCGAAGTCTCATTATATAACATCCAAAGATGACCAGGATACATTCAAAACTCACTTATATCCAGAACCAGGAAAATCACTATATGAACAAGAAAATGCAATCAACAGATGCTAACATTAATGTGATTTAGGGTTAGAGTTGGAGAAGGAAGTGGCAACCCACTCCAGAGTTCTTGTCTGGGAAATCCCATGGAGAGAAGAGGCTGGCGGGCTATAGTCCATGGAGTCACAGAGTCTGACCCAACTGAGCGACTAAGTGCCTAAGCACACCAGGGTTAGAATTACCTGACAAGGATTTTAAAGAAGTTATAAATTGCTTCAACAATCAATTACCGATTCTCATTTAATCAATGAAAAACAGAAAAATCTCATAAAAGAAATAGAAGTTATAAAAAAAGAACCAAATAGAAATTATAGGACTGACATAGGTAATCAATCCCCATAATAAAAATGCGTTAGATAAAGGTGATAGGGGAGGGAGGAGGGAGGAGCGTTCAGGATGGGGAACGCATGTATTCCTGTGGTGGATTCATTTTGATATTTGGCAAAACTAATACAATTATGTAAAGTTTAAAAATTAAAAAAAAAAAAAAAAGATAAAGGTGATAGAAGTAGGATCAGTGAACTTGAGGACCGGTGATGGAACGTACCCAATCTGAACAACAGAGCAACTGGAAATATGTATGAGCAGCACCTCGAGAATCTTGAGACAACAAAAGCATTCATTTTTCTCATCTTTGGATATCTCAGAAGGAGAATGTATCAAAGTGTTTCCCAAGAAGCAATGGCAGTAAATCTAAATTTGGCATAAGGTATATAAACTGACAGGTTTAAGAAACTGAGTGAACCTCAAACATGATAATCCAAAGAAATACAAGCCAGATTGCATTGTGATTAAGTTTATGAAAATTTATAACAGAAGTTTTGAAAGCAGCTAGAGAAAAATAACAACCCATCACTTGTAGAGGAATATCAATTCTTATCTGAAATCATGGAGGCCACAAAGAAGTAGCCTAACACGTTTCTAAAGTACTGAAAGAAGAGAACTGTCACCTGTGAATTCTGTATTTGGTGAAAATATATCTCAGGAATGAAGGAAAATAAGGATATCCTCAGATAATGTAAAACTAAGAAGATATATTGTTAGCAATCTTACCCCTAATGAATAACTAAAGGGAATTCTTAAACAGAAAGGAAATGATACAGAAGAAAGCTTGGATTATATTATTTATTTATTCATTTGGCTTCATTGCATGTGAGATCTTAGTTCCTTGACCAGGGATTGAACAGCACATTGCTCTTCCAAATAATCTGTGAGGCAAGAATGAAGTCTTGAACCCTCATATTAAGATTGAACTATATCTAGCCCTTAGCATGTGGACATAAACACAGGCAAGTGGCTTGACAGAAGGCCCTCACTTCTGTGGCCTGGGAGAGGGAACCACCCTGGAGATGTGCCAGGTGAATTACAGGCTGCCAAAGGGGGAGGGTGAACGGGGAGCCACCGTTAATCCGAAGGTCTGCTGTCACAGGCACAGTACTAGACTGCGTCCAGGAAGCATCTCGTTTCCTCCTCACTATAGGTTAGCTGAGCCCTAATTTGCCTTATGTCATGATTGCGGAAGACTTTATACATCCTCTGATTAGTGACAAAGGTTTTACTGTCCTAATTTGCAGTGTAGAGTTACTGAGGCAAGTAGCCAACAAATAGTACACCCCATGTCACCCCAGATGAGATCAGGGGTGAGAAAAATTAGGAGTTTGGGATTGACATAGGCACAGTTGTTGTTGTTGCTGTTGTTCAGTTACTAAGTAGTGTCTGGCTCTTTGCGAGCTCATGAACTGCAGCACACCAGGCTCCTCTGTCCTCCACTGTCTCCCAGAGTTTGCTCAGATCCATGTCCATTGAGTCAGTGATGCCCTCTATCTTATCCTCTGACATCCCTTTCTCCACATTACTATATATAAAATAGATAACCAACAAGGACCTACTGTATAGCACAGGGAACTATTCAAAATCTTGCAAAAACCTATATGGGAAAACAATCTGAAAAAAGAATATATATATATATATATATATATATATATATATATAACAATCATGCTTCTGTACACACAAAACTAACACAACATTGTAAATCAACTAGATTCTAATATACAATAAAGCCTAAATTAATTTTCTTTAAGAAAATAAACTTTATATCAGAACACATCTTAATGAATTCCCAGCTAAGCAAATTTTTCTCAGACCTAAGTATAGAAGAATTTTTAAAGACAGAAATTCTTAAGAATCTTTAAATGTATATCCTAAAGGATCCTCCCAACACAGCTTGAAAAACACTTAACTTGAACAGAGAAAATCTAATTCTTTGAAAGGATCATTCAACTGGGCTTCCCAGGTAGCTCAGGGGTAAAGAATCCTCCTGCTAATGCAGATTACTCAAGTTCAACCCCCTGAGTCTAGAAGCTCCCCTGGAGAAGGAAATGGCAACCCATTCCAGTATTCTTGTCTGGAAAATCCCATGGACAGAGGAGCCTGGCAGGCTACAATCCATGGGGTTGCAAGGAGTATCACCACCACCATCTTTCGATTGCAAATCAGTTCTATGAAGTGCATCTTTATAACTGGTAAGATATTTCTAAAGAGTAAGGTACTCCTAAAAATATATACAATAAGTTTATATTTTAATTAAACTAAAGTTTTAGATATAAAACTTCTCATAAGTTTCACAAGCATCCAAGTACTTTTAGACCCTGGTTCTACATACTTTCCAGGTTAAAAAATAGCTTACTAGAAAACGTCAGACCCCCAAATTACACTTACATTGTTTTTTGAGGGAGTCAGCTCCTAAGAAGGCAATTGGCTATACTTTCCCTTTTGTCAGAACTGATGTTGGTACCACTCCAGCCGTTCTTTACACAGGAGACTCTGGAGTGTTTTGCCCGCTTTCAGGTTATGAGGGATAGCTGCCAAATTCTAGATCCGCTACTTATTTTTCTAATTAGTTCCTATTTGGGGATGCTATTGTGTTTCTCCTTAAAATGCAGAGAAGTATGCTGCAGCTGTAAAGGTCTATGTTCACCATTCAAAACCTACCTGGCCTGAAAGGATGATAGACTCTAGTGCTTTTCCAGAAGAGGGCAATTGGTTTTCTGTTTGTAGTCTATTGTGCTGTTGGTAAATCCTAGGTTTTTCTCTTATGCACATAAGTCAAAGGAGGAGGAATTTGCTTCTGGTTCAATAAGTATTTCTCCTGGAAGGTAGGAGAGAGCCCAGGAGAGCTGTTAATCCAGTCTGCTGGGGTAGTATACAGCACAAGTGCAGAGGCAGGCTGCTAAAGCAGTGACGTGAGTGGTGGGGCTTGATGATATATAGACTTCACCTGCTCTGCAACCAGAGCCTATAATAAAGTTTACAGTTTATAAAACACCATCCTAAAATATTTATGTGGCTCTGTAGGTGAATTGGATCTGTTTTTCAACTCTGTATGCAATCATGCTGTACAAAAGCCACTGACCTTTATAAAGGAAAATATGGCGCTTCTCCTAAGCTGTTCAGTGAATTTAATGTTCTAAATTTAATGTTCTACTTGAGTGGGGGTTTTGTGTTCTGGGAATAGTTGAGGGGGAGTAGGGGAATGGTAAAAAAAAAAAAAAAAAAAAAAAGTTGGCTCCCTTAATATGTAGAGTAATTCTCCTTTTGCATGTCCTTAAAATGTTGACTATCCTCTGAAGTAGCACCGTCTAATGGAAAATATCTTCATTATCACAGGAAGTTTTATCTGTACTGTCCAATATGGTAGCCACACATGGCTACTGATTACCTGAAATGCAATCAGTGTAACTAGGAAACTGAATTTTAAATCTTAAATTTAAACTTAATTTAGATTTAAGCAGTTACACGTGGCCAGTAGATTTTCAAGCATTAATTTTAATGTTTGTGGTTATAGGATTCTTTATAAACATTTTGAAAACAGCCTGTTTCTACCTAGAAAGCTGTTTAATGCAAATACACTTTCCAAGTGTTCACAGATCATCTGATTCACAACTGTGGGTCCGTAGATGTCTGTGCACCCCGAGGACTTACATTCTGCAGTGAGATACATGAGATTTGAATTATGACCACAACAAGCTATGTGAATTGAGTTAGATAATATTCTTAAAATGTGTTCTTTCATCTGCAAATTGAGCCTATTAATAATACCTACTTCATAGACTTGTTGAGAGGGTTAAATGAAAACATTAATCATCACTCTTAGGTTAATGGTTGAATCTATGAAAGAAATTATAGAACCATTTCATGGCTTAATTAAAAGGGACTTTATGAAGTTTGGTCTGTACCACCCAGTTTCTGTCAGAAGAATGGAGCCACTTATAAGTACTATAGGAACATGGTATACATAACAGGAATTAGATCTTACACAAATATGGGAGCGGATGAAGAAAGGAAGGTCTATAAGGAGGAAGTGGATATTCAGAAAAGAGTAAAGCATTTCAGTCTTAATGCCAAGGACGTGCCCTTTGTGTGCCAGTGCCAAACTGAATCTCAGACAGAGTTTCGGGTGGAGTACCAAAGAACAGCTTTATTGCTTTGCAAAGCAAAGAGGGACACAACAGTTCATGCCCTCAGACACTGTGTGTCCCAGCCTGGGAGGATTTGGTGAGGGGTTTTTTTAGCAATGTTCAAGAGTAGGCTTCCTGGTAAGGATCAGGGTGTGTGCTGTAATCTGGCCTCATATGATCCTGGGGAGCTCCTCTGATTCTTGAGGTCATCAAACCATGACTTAAACTCTGGAATGAGGAGTGGTTCCTCAAGTACTAAACCCCCCATTTGTTGTGGGTTTCACGTCTGTAAAGATCCCCTTCATGGATCACAGCCTTGCCCTGATGAAAGGACTTGGATAACTCAATGAAGTTATGAGCCATTCTGTGCAGGGCCACCCCAGATGGACAGGTCGTACTGGAGAGTTCCGACAAAACACGGTCCACTGAAAGAGGAAACGGCAAACCACTCCACTCTTCTTACCTCGAGAATCCCGTGAACGGTATGGAAAGACAAAAAGATATGGCACTGGAAGAAGAGCCTCCCAGCTCAGAAGGTCCAATATGCTACTGGGGAAGAGCAGAAGGCAGCTACAAATAGCTCCAGAAAGCCAGCTGGCAGGTTAGCTCAGTTGGTTAGAGCATGGTGCGAATAACAAATAGATCCAGAAAGAATGAAGTGTCTGGGCCAAAGCAGAAATAATGCTCAGTTGTGGCTATGTCTGGTGGTGAAAGTAAGTCCAATTCTGTAAAGAACATTATTTCATAGGAACCTAGAATGTTAGGTCCACAAATCAAGGTAAATTGCACATGATCAAGCAGGAGATGGCAAGATTGAACATCAACATCTTAGAAATCAGTGAACTAAAATGGATGGGAATAGGTGAATTTAATTCAGATAACCATTATATCTACTACTGTGTACAAGAATCCTTTCTAAGAAATGGAGCAACCTTCATAGTTAACAAGAGTCCTAAATGCAGTACTTGGGTGGGACCTCAAAAATGACAGAATGATCTCAATTTGTTTGTTCTATACAGTCAGCAAAAACAAGACCTGGAGCTGACTGTGGCTCAGATCATGAACTCCTTATTGCAAAATTCAGCCTTAAATTGAAGAAAGTAGGGAAAACCACTAGGTTATTCAGGTATGACTTAAATCAAATCCCTTATGATTATACAGTGGAGGTGGCAAATAGATTCAAGGGATTAGATCAGATAGAGTGCCTGAAGACCTATGGGCCCATGTTTGTAACACTGTACAGGAGTCAGTGACCAAAACCATCTCAAAGAGAAAGAAATTCAATAAAGCAAAGTAGTTGTCTCAGGAGGTTTTATAAATAGCCAAGGAAAGAATCTAAGTGCAAGACAAGGGAGAAATGGAAAAATATACCCAAATGAATGTAGGGTTCCAGAGAATAGCAAGGAGAAATAAGAAGGCCTTTTTAAATGAACAATGCAAAGAGGCAGAGGAAAACAATAGAATAGGAAAGACAAGAGATCTCTTCAAGAGAGTTGGAGACATGGAGGGAACATTTCATGCAAGAATAGACAGGGTAAAGGACAGAAACAGTAAGGGTCTAATAGAGGCAGGAGAGATTAAGAAGAGGTGGCAAGTATACACAGAAGAGCTATACAAAAGCTTTGTAATGGTGTGGTCACACATCTATAGCCAGAAATCCTGGAATGTGAAATCAAGTGGGCATTAGGAAGTATTACTACAAATAAAACTAGTGGATGTGATGGTATTTCAGCTGAGCTATTTCAAATCATAAAAGATGATGCTATGAAAGTGCTACACTCAATATACCAACAAATTTGGAAAATTCAGCAATGGCCACAGGACTGGAAAAGGTCAGTTTTCACTCCTATCTCAAAGAAAAGCAATGCCAAAGATTGTTACAACTAAAGTACAATTGTGCTCATTTCTCATGCTAGCAAGGTAATGTTCAAAATCCTTCAAGCTAGCTTCGTACTTGAACTAACAACTCCCAGATGTACAAGCTAGGTTTTGAAGAGGCAAAGGAACCAGAGATCAAATTGCCAACATTCTTTGGATCATGGACAAAGCAAGGGAGTTCCAAAAAAATCTGTTTCATAGACTATGGTAAAGCCTTTGACTGTGTGGATCACAACAAACTGTGGAAAATTCTTAAAGTGATGAGAGTATCAGACCACCTTACCTGCCTCCTGAGAAACCCGTAGGCAGGTCAAGAAGAAACAGAACCAGATAAGGAACAATTGACTGGTTCACAATTGGGGAAGGCATATGACAAGGCTGTATATTGTTCCTCTGCTTATTTAACTTACATGCAGAGTAGATCATTTGAAATGCAGGGCTGGGTGAATCACAAGCTGAAATCAAGATTGTCAGGAGAAATCTCAACAACCTTACATATGCAGATCCTACCCCTTTAATGCAGAAGGCAAAGAGGAACTAAAGAGCTTCTTGATGAGGGTGAAAGAGGAGAGTGAAAAAGCTGGTTTGAAACTCAGCATTCAAAAATCTGAGATCATGGCATTGGGTCCCATCACTTCATGGCAAATAGAAAGGAAAAAATTGGAAGCAGGGACAGATTTTATTTTCTTGGGCTCCAAAATCAGTGCGGACAGTACCTGCACAATAAATCAAAAAATGCTTGCTCCTTGGAAGGAAGGCTATGACAAGCCTAGGCAGTGTATTAAAAAGCAGAAACATCATTCTGCTGAAAAAGGCCCATTTAGTCAAAGCTGGGATTTTTCCAGTAGTAGTGTGCAGACCAGAGATTTGGACCATAAAGAAAGCTGAGTGGTGAAGAATTGATGCTGATGTATTGTGGTGATGGAAAGTATGTTGAGAGTCCCATGGACTGCAAGGTTGTTAAGTCAGTCAATCCTAAAGGATTCCAACCCTGCATATTCATTGAAAGGACTGATGCTAAAGCTGAAGCTCCAATACTTTGGTCACCTTATGTGAAGACCCGACTTACTGGAAAAGACCTTGATGCTGGGGAAGATTGAAGGGCAGGAGGAGAAATGGGTGACAGAGGATGAGATGGTTAGATGGCATCAGCAACTCAATTGACATGGATTTGAGCAGACTCTGGGAGATACAGGAGGACAGAGGAACCTGGAGTTCTCCAGTTCATGGGGGTCACAAAATTTTGTACAGGTCTTAGCAGCTGAACAATAACAACAATATAGCCCAAAGATATTGCTATCTGCATCCCTCAGGGAGAACGAGGACCCTGCCTTAAGGCTGCACTTTCGTTTTTTGGATGCTCTTCCTTTGTCTTTGCATCCTCTTCCTTCCTTGATCAGCAATGGTTTGAACTTGCCCTTTGTAACTCAGGAAAGGTCATGAAGGCTGTAGCCTATTTCCTCAGAAACAAGAAATGTAGGACAGAGAATGAATTCCATATCTAGGAGCCCCACAATGGCTTGCTTGATTTCAGTCTGAAATGCTGGAACACATGGAGAAGTCAGAGTTTGCAGGAAAATTCAAGAAGCAAAGTATCTGGATATCCATCTGGGCCATGTAGGAAGAACTAGTTGGTGGACTGTAGTAACTGCCTCTTCTGAGGAAGCTGGGGTCTCTCTGGGCTTGTGCCTGGTGGTGGGCAATGGGTCAGTGCTGGCTGACAGGACCAGCAATTATGGTGACAAGATCTACTCAGATTGTGAGGAGAAGGAAGACAACTGTTGTTCATGCGACACTTCTGGTTTGTGGTCCCAGGATCTGATTGCCAAGTTCCTTCAAAGAGTAATGGCCTCGTCTTCATTTCTATCTTCCAATCTTAAATGAGTTTCTTTCTTGGCCAACTCGATTCTGAAACCACACAGGAAAGGTATTCTGATGTGGACAAAAAAAAAAAAATTGCCTGCTGTTTTAGCAAGCAAAAATGTTGCTTGCCATCAAGACATGAGCCACTGTAGCTGCCACCTGCCCCTGACACTGTGCCCTGAGGGGGATTCAGGATGGAGAAAAATAGGACACTGGTTCCAGATAATTAACATGCTTATCAAAGGAATAACTTCAATGATCTCAGACTCTTACATTTTCCCATACATAGAAAAGTATTAAGATCTTTGACTTGAGATGTCTGGTTTTTGGGATTAGCTTTAATTTTTTCAGTGTTTGATTTATTCTTTTTTTTTTCATCAAAAACTCCTATAATGTTAGCCAAGTTGATAAAACACATTCAAGCGCATAGCTCATCACCTTATTTTAGAAATGATTTTGATTTTATTATTTGCAAGTTATAATGATTTTAGAATCATTTATACATGATTTTAGAATAGACATATGCTCCTTAATTTGCAAATGATTTTCAGAATATTCTGTCAGTGATTGGCACAAGAATGTCTAATGGGGGTTGTGATTAGAACACTGGTTTCTTGATCCTCAGTACCTGGAGGACTCGGTCTGTACACAGCTGGAAAGCATGCCCTGGAGCATTTCAACTGCTCTTTCTCTTATGCTGATGAGAGAGGATAAAGGCCTGAATAACATCCAAGGACAGTTCACATTTCCATTCAAAGACAGTGACTCCAGTGGAACCAGCCAAGTGATCACTGGCATATACAGAAACACCTCAAGGCTAAATTACTCCTAGAGCTTTCTATGTCCCTGTGGATTACTAGCCTTTGGCTGAATTCGGGTATATCTTTATAAAATAAAAGTTTAGTATCACCTTCTCAGCAAAAAAGACTGAGGCAAATTATTGTGCTCACATTTATCCATTGTGCCCCCCCCCACTAAGAAGATAAATCAATCCACATTTTCTTTGTGACAAACTTGTAGAAATATTGGTGTATAAGCAAAAGAAATGCGAGGGAATTATTTGTGTAATGGAGATATTTTTTCTCATAAATTGTCAAATTATAAATAGTTGCCAACCTGTTGGATTTTCCTAAGGCTGTGCTCTTTGCTTTTATCAACTTTATATATGATTTATGCAGGCAGATGCATCAGATTGAAAAACGATAAAGAAAATGTGACTTGCCTGAAAAATGAATCCAGAGATAAGCTTGTGAGTTTTAAAGCATTGAATCGGAATACAAAATTTCATTGTAATGATGATATAAAATTTATCTATTTTTCACCCAAAAATTGCCATGTAAAATACTGTATATTTAAATTAATCACCAAAACTTTGTGATGTTGATATTACACTGTTCGTTTTGCATAGAAAATACCTAAGCCTCAAGGATATGCAGCAACTATTTTACATTGCTGTCCAAGCTAGTGGTGAAGATGGATGTGTCTACCAAGAAATGCAGAAAGCTACAAATAAGAAGAGTTTATCAGGGATCTTAAGAATTGCAATTCAGGAGGCACTGCTTCAACTAACAATTCAAATCTGTTCCAAGGGAAATAGAAAATGGCAGGGGTTATAGGACAAGATACAATGCTATTCCAGAGAAACTGTGTAGGTTATTTTTACATGACTATGATTGGTACCAGTGAAACAGGAGGGAAGGGGGAAGGGCACAACTTTGAAAGAAAGACATAGCATGAAGGCACAACACAACTGATTAGAATCAAATGAGCCCAAGATGGCAGAGAAGTCAACCTGACTAGACCTTGATCCTCAGTATAAGCTCCTTGTAATACATCAGCACCTCAGCAAGCTAAATGACACAGCCAGAGGTGCCGTGACAGTTCCCAGGTTGACGAAAGACCAAAAAGTGGGAGGTAGCTTAATACCTGGAAATCTCTGCCCCTTCCCAAAATGGTTGGAATAATCCTCCTACTCATTAGCCAATGAAATGACTCAGCCCATAAAAGATAACCACATTATATTTCCAGGCCACACCTACCCTCCGTGATGGCCCACACTCTGTTTGTGGAGTGTGTTTTTCGCTGAATAAAACCTACTTCTTACCTACCACTTAGTCTCTCAGTGAATTCTTTCTGCAATGAGACACAAAAAAACATGAACCTCAGGCAGTCAATTCAGTTGATCAGTAGTATCCAACTCCTTGAGACCCCAGCAGCGGCAGCACACCAGGTTTCTCTGTCCATCACCAACTCCCAGGGCTTATTCAAACTCATGTCCATCAACCATCTCATCCCCTGTCATCCCCTTCTCCTCCCACCTTCAATCTTTCCCAGCATCAGGGTCTTTTCAAATGAGTCGGTTATTCACATCAGGTGGCCAAAGTATTGGAGTTTCAGCTTCAGCATCAGCCTTTCAAATGAATATTCAGTACTGATCTCCTTTAGGATGGACTGGTTGGATCTCCTTTCGGTCCAAGGGACTCTCAAGAGTCTTCTCCAACACCACAGTTCAAAAGCATCAATTCTTCAGGGCTCAGCTTTTTTATAGGCCAATTCTCACATCCATACATGACTACTGGAAAAACCATAGTTTTGACTATATGGACCTTTGTCACCAAAGTGATGTCTCTGCTTTTTAATAAGCTGTCTAGGTTGGTCATAGCTTTTCTTCCAAGGAGCAAGTGTCCTTTAATTTCATGGCTGCAGTCACCATCTGCAGTGATTTTTGAGCCCCAAAATACAAAGTCTCTCATTGTTTCCATTGTTTCCCCGTCTATTTGCCAATGAAGTGATGAGACCAGATGCCATGATCTTAGTTTTCTGAATGTTGAGCTTTCAGGCAATGTTTTCACTCTCCTCTTTCACTATCATCAAGAGGCTCTTTAGTTCATCATTACTTTCTGCCATAAGGGTGGTGTCATTTGCATATCTCAAGTTATTGATATTTCTCCCGGTAATCTTGATTCCAGCTTGTGTTTCATCCAGCCCAGTATTTCACATGATATACTCTGCATATAAGTTAAATAAGCAGGGTGAAAATATACAGCTTTGATATACTCCTTTCCTGAATCGGAACCAGTCTGTTTCTCCATGTCCAGTTCTAACTGTTGCTTCTTAACCTGCATATAGATTTCTCAGGAGACAGGTCAGGTGGTCTGGTATTCCCATCTCTAGAAGAATTCTCCAGTTTGTTGTGATCCACACAGTCAAAGGCGTTGGCATAGTCAATAAAGCAGAGGAGATGTTTTTCTGAAACTCTCTTGCGTTTTTGATGATCCAGTGGATGTTGGCAATTTGATCTCTGGCTCCTCTGCCTTTTCTAAATCCAGCTTGAATATCTGGAAGTTCAGGGTTCACGTACTGTTGTAACCTTACTTGGAGAATTTTGAGAATTACTTTGCTAGTGTGTGAGATGAGTGCAATTGTGTAGTACTTTGAACATTCTTTAGTATTGCACTTCCCTGGTGGCTCAGAGGTTAAAGCATCTGCCTGCAATGCAGGAGACCTGGGTTATATCCCTGGGTTGGGAAGATCCCCTGGGGAAGGAAATGGCAACCCACTCCAGTATTCTTGCCTGGAGAATCCCATGGATGGAGAAGCCTGGTGTGCTACAGTCCACGGGGTCGCAAAAAGTCGGACACGACTGAGCGACTTCACTTTCACTTTCTTTCACTTTCACTTTTCTTTGGGATTGGAATGAAAACTGACCTTTTCTAGTCCTGTGGCCACTGTTGAGTTTTCCAAATTTGCTGGCATATTGATTGTAGCACTTTCACAGCATCATCTTTTAGGATTTGAAATAGCTCAGCTAGAAATCCATCACCTCCATTAGCTTTGTTTGTAGTGATACTTCCTAAGGCCCATATTACTTCATATTCCAGGATGTCTGGCTATAGGTGAGTGATCACACCATCGTGATTATCTGGATCATGAAGACCTTTTTCATACAGTTCTTCTGTGTATTCTTGCCACCTCTTCTTAGGCTCTTCTGCCTCTCTTAGGCCCATACCATTTCTGTCCTTTATTGAGTCCATCTTTGCATGAAATGTTCCCTTGGTATCTCTGATTTTCTTGAAGAGATCTCTAGGCTTTCCCATTTTATTGTTTTCCTCTAATTCTTTGCACTGATCACTGAGGAAGGCTTTATTATCTCTCCTTGCTATTCTTTGCAACTCTGTCTTCAAATGGGTGTATCTTTCCTTTTCTCCTTTGCTTTTCACTTGCCTTCTTTTCACAACAATTTGTAAAGCCTCCTTAGACAGCCATTTTGCTTTTTGCTTTTCTTTTTCTTTTGGATGGTCCTGATCCCTGTCTCCTGTACAGTGTCATGAATCTCCATCCATAGTTTATCAGGCACTTTGTCTAGCAGATCTAGTCTCTTAAATCTATTTCTCACTTCCACTGTATAAAAGTTAGGGACTTGATTTAGGTCATACCTGAATGGTCTAGTGGTTTTCCCTACTTTCTTCAATTTCAGTTTGAATTTTGCAATTAGGAATTCATGATCTGAGCCACAGTCAGCTCCTGGTTTTTTTTTTTTTTTTTTTTTTTTCTGACTGTATAGAGCTTCTCCATCTTTGGCTGCAAAGAATATAAACAATCTGATTTTGGTATTGACCATCTGGTGATGTCCATGTATATAGTCTTCTCTTCTGTTGTTGGAAGAGGGTGTTTGCTATGACCAGTATGTCCTCTTGGTAAAACTCTAGCCTTTGCCCTGCTTCATTTCATGCTCCAAGGCCAAACTTGTCTGTTACTTCAGGTATCTCTTGACTTCCTACTTTTGCATTCCAGTCCCCTACAATGAAAAGGGCAACTTAGGTGGGTGTTAGTTCTAGAAGGTCTTGTAGGACTTCATAGAACCATTCAACTTCAGCTTCTTTAGCATTACTGGTCGGGGCATAGACTTGGATTACCATTATATTGAATGGTTTGCCTTGGAAATGAACAGACATCATTCTGTCATTTTAGAGACTGCATCCAAGTACTGCATTTCAGACTCTTGTTGACTATGATGGCTACTTCATTTCTTCTAAGGGATTCTTGCCCACAGTAGTAGATATAATGATCATCTGAATTAAATTCACTCATTCTAGTCCATTTTAGCTCACTGGTTCCTAAAATGTGGATGTTCACTCTTGCCATCTTCTGTTGGACCACTTCCAATTTACCTTGATTCATGGACCTGACATTCCAGGTTCCTATGCAATATTGTTCTTTATAGCATCAGATTTTACTTCCATCACCAGTCACATCCACAACTGGGTGTTGTTTTTGCTTTGGATCCATCCCTTCATTCTTCCTGCAGTTATTTCTCCATTGTTCTCCTGAGCCTCAGTAAGTCCAGACATCGGGTGAGTGATTCTAATTAAAAGACCATGCATTCAAGTCCCAAGCAGGGTTTTGGCTGGTTTCTAGTCCTAGCCTCTTGGGTTCAAGTTCCAAACTGGGTTTTGGCTGGGTTCATGTCCTGGTGCATGCGTTCAAGCCCCAATCTGAGGGAAACAGTTTCACCAGCAAGCATTCAGTCACTTGCCAGCAGTAGATTGATTGTTTAGCTGTGATCTCTAGGGAGTAAAGAAAACATGTTCCAGGTGGCTTTGGATGGCTTTTGGATGTCAAAAGTTTACATTGCTCTTGGAGATGAACATGTGTAAGTTTATAGTTCAAATTTCCTCCCTTTGATGACTCCTTCTTTGGAAAGAAGGAGTCTTTCCATATTGATGATAAATCATCATATGTGCTCGTACTCATTTGTTAATATCACTAAACGAAAGTCCCTCAGAACCAGGAAGTTTCATTGTTTGTATGTCAAGTCCCACAGAAGAGGAAAAGGGACTAAGAGTCATGATCTTCAGATAATAATCACGTTCAAGCAATAAGAAGATTTTCAGGAAGAAAGACTAGGCATCGTCCACACCAGAAATAATGATATACTTAGTCCATTTTTTATCTGTGGTATAAATTGTGGGACATGTCTAGTTGAGTAATTCAAGACTTTGCACACTCATAATTTTAATATCCTGAGTAGCTGAGAAATAGCAAGAAATACGGAGCATCATTAATTTAAGAAAGACAAAGAGAGAACATATGAGGTATCTGAATGACATCCAAGACCCTTTAACATCTGATGAAATTTACTTTTATTGACTATTTCATCCCAACCAAGAATCAGAACCATCTATATCCACACAGCTTACTGCCTATATTAACATGACTTTAAAAGTTGCAGATAACTGTATTTCATTACAGGCAGTTCCTGAAAGATCCATCAACTCTTCAACTGAAAGGATCAAATGGTAGTGTGTACTCTAAGACTTTCTTAACCTCTTGCTTCAAAATACTTGCCTTGATGCTGTGTACAAATCTAAAATTATATGTCATTACAACTCTCATATTTAAAGACCTTAAACTTGATTTTAAAATGTCAATAAATAATCCAAATTTGCTCTTCACTCTGTCCATAACTTCTACTGGGGAAGAATACCTCTTCTTGAGGTAAACAATAAACTCGACTTTGTTTTATTGGCTAGTCATTTTTCTGTTTTGGGAACTCTGCCTCTGGCTCAACTCAGCCAAATTCACAGCTCATTGAATGCTCCATTCTCAATCACACCCTGTTTTCCCCACATATCTGTTTCTACCCACCTGCCTGAAATGCTTCATTCCATACCCTCTTTCTTTATCCAACAAGCTTCAAGTTAAAATTTAAGATCAGTTTGATTGTTATCTGAAGTCTCCTTCAACAATTATAGTTGGAGATAATTATTTCTCACTTGGTTGCTACCTAAGAAATTTGCCCATAACTCAGTTATTATAATCCCATTCTATATTATAAATATATGCATGTTTTTCATGCGTATATTTTGTATATGCATGGTAGTATACATATATTTGGTATATACATTGGTAGTACGTAAGCTCCCTGAAAGCAAATAACATTAGCATTTCTTTTACCTCAGTCTCCTAAACAACAGATTTATTGACTGACATGTTATAGCTATG
Source organism: Bos indicus (assembly GCF_029378745.1). Classification (NCBI taxonomy): domain Eukaryota; kingdom Metazoa; phylum Chordata; class Mammalia; order Artiodactyla; family Bovidae; genus Bos; species Bos indicus. Next base: position 44,674,449 of record NC_091786.1, read on the forward strand.
TATTTGTTCTTTTTTGAGGAAATGAATATATAGTCAGCATGTGTCTTTTTAATATTAAGTACTCAAAAATTAAGTTATATTTTTGTCTTAAGATATTGAACAACTGGAGTCAATGATTCAGCAAGGTAGTGAGGAAAGAAAATGTGGAAAATGGCTCCCTACTTTTTTTTCCCTATAAATACACCTATGAGACAGCTTAATTTATAATTAAGCACAGTCAGAGATTAGCAACAAGAGATAGGAATAAAATAGAACAATTATAACATACGCTGTAATAGAAGCTATGTGAATGTGGTCTCTTCTTCTCAAAATACAATAGAACTGTTTTCCCCACCTTCTTCTTATGATGACGTATCCACTTGGTGAGATGAAATGAAATGGATGATGGAGGCATTTTGATCACTATATTAGGCTATTACTGACCTTCTGGTGATTTGTCAGAAGGGGGATCACTTGCTTTGGGTGATCCTGGACGACTGAACTGTGACAAAGTTGATGGCTGGATGTCAGAAGCGGATGATGTCAATGGTTGGAGAACTCAGGTGAGACAGAGCAGAATGGCAGGAGGTTTCATCACACTACTCAGAACAGCATGCAGTTTAAAATGTATTCTTTAATTCTGGAACTTTCCATTTAGTATTTCTGGACCTTGGATGAACTCAAGTAATAGAAACCAGAGAAAGTGAAACCATGGATAAAAAGGGACTAGTCTGTCGTCTAAGCCTCATGGTCTTTGGCAAAGTTTCTTTCCCTCTCAATTTGTAGAACTACACTCTGCTTATTTTCCAATACATTGCTAGTTCACTATCATTTTTTTTTAAGTCAGGTATTTCAGAGCTGATTTTCAGATCCAGAGAGTAGATACTGTGCAAAATGGGAATGGATTTTACAGAAAGCTCAGGTTGAACATTATTCACTAAAGAAGGTATATTCGTCCACCTTCCCTATTCATTATACATTTTAGCTCTTATTTCTCCTGCATTCAGTAAGGAAAATGTGTATATAAGTTAAATATAGAATCTTCTTGGGTCAGAAAGAAGAAGATAGCCAAAGGACCTATATTTTAGAACTGCAAACACTATTTTCTAAATACAATTCTGAATAATTTACTGTTGCTAACCTAAGATTTAAAATGGAGATAGAATTAACACCTAATTCAAAGCATTATGTAGAAAGTGTAATGTGATAATGTAAACAAAAGTGTTTTATGAATGATTAAGTGAAAGTGAAAGTCACTTAGTCGTGTCCAACTCTCCAGGCAAGAATACTGGAGTGGGTAGCCTTACCTTTCTCCAGGGGATCTTCCCAACCCAGGGATTGAACCCAGGTCTCCCGCATTTCAGGTGGATACAGCTGAGCCACAAGGGAAGCCTGAGTTCTAAGCAAGTTCAAACAGTTGGTAATCAGGACGAGAGGGCATGTGGAGACAAGGAGCAGTAATCAAGGAACTGCAGTGTAGTCCTGGGGCAAGGCCCTGGTTCCCCCTCAAGGGATACACACACAGTATCTTTGAGGCATAGTGAAGATATCAAAACCCCCACCAAGTGGGAGAAGTAAACTGTTTGCTGCCCACAAGCATGTAGACACCAGACTCCTTAGAACCAGGAGGTTGATGATTCTGAGTCCTCCTCACCTCACACCGAATCGTCAGGAGAATGTCCATGAGCTGATCACACCCCGCCCCCTGAACACTAAGACACCCCATCGCCCTCTCCAGGGTGTGACACACAGTTTTGAGGGCACTAGCCCACTGTATCCCCCTTTGCCTGGCAAAATAATAAAACTTTTATACTTTATCAAAATTCTGTCCCAGGAATTAATTCAGTCTTGGGGTCTAGAGGCGCAATTTGGCTTCAGTTGGGTATGAGGGGAACAGTGAAATGATATGACGGATAAACAGTAGAGGTTTTACATCTCTGAGAGTGTGGCATTTGGGGTGAGGACAGAAAGAGTGCTGTTCCGGGTAGGCCTCTTGAACTCCTGGGGCTTTCGGTGGTTTTTTCAGCCGTGTGCTTTCCTCTTCACAGAACATCCTCCGTGTTGTGTTTGTGCATCTTTCAGGAACCAGCTGGAAATACCAGATGGGTTTCAAGAATGTGGAAACTCCAAGAAGTTTTGCCCCAATGCTGCTATCTCCCATGCACTGGAAAACTCCTGAAAGATTCTTGTCTTTCCTGTTCTTCATGTTCCTGGAGTTTCTTCCTGAGCAAAGCGTGAGGGTTAATAAGAGCCCTGGGTCTCCCTGGCTCTGAGCCATGACACTGGCATTTACTAGTTTCATGACGTTAGGAGAAATGATCACATTTAAGATATGGAAGGACTCAGGAATAAATTTGTTTTCCTGGTTTGTTGGAAAGAACACAATAATGGTGTATGAGAACTTTTAATCCATAAACTGATACATAACTTTCAAAAAAATGAACACTTTCAATTACTAATGTGTCAATAAAGTCTTGGCATCTTTGATATAGATTGATGTTTATTTATAGAAGCCAATTATATGTATATTTATAAGAAGCAATTATATATATATTTATAAATGTAAACATACATAAATGCACTCTATCATGCACACAGAAACACGTCTGCTGCTAGACAGGCTGTAGGGAAGAGCACACTCATTCTGGATTTTTTTCTCTATACACACACTCACAATACTTCTGACACTAGGTCTGCACACCAATCCAGAAATTGTATACTTCAGGGACTTTTATGGAGGCATGATTGACCATGAAGTCAATTTCCAGGCCCTTTCTTCTCTCTGGGGAACTGGGCCTAGGGCTGAAAAGCAAAGCTTCTCATCATAGCTTGGCTTCTCTAGTGACCAGATCCCATCCTGGAGCCCAACTAGTGCCACCTCATTAGAGCCACAGACACTCCTAGCACCCAGGGGACTGACTTCAAGGGGTGTAGATGCTCTGTCAGAAATCAGGGCCAAAGACCAAATACTAGAACAAATGACGCTCCCTGTGCTCTTAACACTTAGGGAGTTCCTCAGGCTCTAGAAGCTTTGTTCTGGGAACTGGGGTCAGATTTTACACACCACACACACACACATGCATATATTATAAAGAGAAAGAAAAAGGATATATATTCTTTTATTTCACACTGGCAAACAAAGGCAACACAGGAGCCTCAGCTTTAGGACAAGGATGTACACTCACAGTAGGTCTAGCAGCAGATTAGATGAATAGATCTGGAGTCAGTTTGATCTAGTGGCACAGACACTTGCTATTTAGCTTTCAAGGAAAAAAAGTGTACTAGCTGAAGCTGAAACTCCAGTACTTTGGCCACCTCATGCGAAGAGCTGACTCATTGGAAAAGACTCTAATGCTGGGAGGGATTGGGGCAGGAGGAGAAGGGGACGCCAGAGGATGAGATGGCTGGATGGCATCACTGACTTGATGGACTTGAGTCTGAGTGAACTCCAGGAGTTGGTGATGGACAGGGAGGCCTGGCACGCTGCGATTCATGGGGTTGCAAAGAGTCGGACACGACTGAGTGACTGAACTGAACTGAATATTATCTTTTGAGATCCTTGGTTTTCTACCTATTCAGCCTATCTTGGACTCACTAGGTCACCAAAATATCCATCAGACATTACTCTGTCTGCCCTTATCATTTTGGTTTATTTTTGAGGGCACTGTTCTTCTGAGCTGATTAACTCTCCACTCCCATCCCACCCCTGCCCTTGGTCTTCTTCCTACTAATGTGGCTCAATCTAAGGCCCAGAAACAATCTTCTTTTCTGGGAAATGCCTCTTGTATTTCTAGTGACCATTAATTCTTAAACAGTTAGATCTCTTAAGATATAGAAAACAGATGGCAACATCTGGACTACAGCAAAAATAGATGTCACACATCTAGGTATACCCAAAGCCAAGTTATCACTGATGGCTTTTTTTTTTTTTTTTTTGTATTTAGCTTTCAAAGAAAGTACTAGACTCAAAAATGATATTTGCAGCTGATTTTGACAACTTCATCATGCAGAAATGATTTATAACTTGGCTGATAAAAGAGTTTTTCTCTTTCGTAGTTATAAACATGTTTCAAGATCAGCATTTACTCTAATGTATAATATTTGTATATAATGTATGTTCTTTTTGTAAATATCAGTTGTTAAAAAATGTTTGCAGTCAATTTGCAGTTTTAATTGTAAGTGTGTCCAATTCAGCAAGACAGACCACTTATTTACTCAGTAGTTGCTGTGATGTCAAAGAATATACTAGTTTACTCAAGTTTTTTTACACTTTTATCAAAGTGCACTCTGTTCAAAGGGCCCTATAGGCTGATGACTAAAGGAAAATCAATACACATAAGACAATCAGTGAAAAAGTAAAATCCAGTAAAGTTCATTTGTGTGGTACCAGCAATATACACAAGAGAATTGCTAAGCCAAAAAGAAATCCATGAATACAAGAAAAGGATTTGGTACTTCAGACCTGGCACAAATGTGGGTGTATTTACTTAAATGAAAACGTAGGCCTTCAGAGCTGCTTACCTGGGAATCTGACTTCGGTGCTTGAGTTAGTTTTCTCTGGTTCCTGTAACAAACGACAGCAAATTGGTTGGCTTCCGACAACAGAAATCTTTGCTTTCATGGTTCTGGACGTCAGAATCACAGGGTTGGCAGGGCCAAGCTCCCTCCGAAGGCTCTAAGAGGTAGTCCAGTCCTTGCCCCGCCAGGCCTCCAGCCGCAGGCATTCAGTGACTCCTGGCTGCATCATTTCCGTTTGCATTATTTCTGTTTCCACCTTTGCGGTCACCTCTGCTTTCCTTTCTGTTTCTCCCTCCGCCTCGCTCCTCTAAGGATGCACGTGATGGCGTTAAGGGCCCGGCGGAATGCGCTTGGCTGTTTCCTTGAGTTTCTTTCTTCCTTCCTCCCTTCATCCCTCCCTCACTTTCTCTTTCTCGCTCTTTCTTTTATAGCCACTATGGACAACTTAAAAAAATTAAAAGCCGAGCTACCGCATGATCCCACAACCCACTACCGGGCATCCCTTATGGCTTGCACCCAGGGCAGAGTACTTCTCCCACCCAAGAGTTTCACATGAATCAGTGACTGATTCTGTTCAATGAAACATCAGTTCTAATGGTTTCTCCCTAAAATGCCATGAAAAAAATTCTCTAATCTGTTTGAAAATGGAGCAAAACAAAATAAAAACAACTTTTTTAATTGCAGGATTTCTCAGATATTTAGCTGCAAAAATGCACTGTAAGTCTTTAATGATAATGCCAGGTTTCAACAGAGCGAAGAACAGTTTTATTTAAGAAGATAAATGAGTTTGGGAATAGCAGAGGAATTTCACTGGGGACAAGCAAGCATGGTGAACCATAGGCAAATTATGAAAACAAGTGATAACTGTTGTTCTTCTACAGAGGAAAGGAGGAAGTTGGAAAGAGATGTTCTGAACAAAAGCTCATTGGAGAAACGTATGTTTGAAGTGGTGGTGGCTTCTCACCGCCTGCACACGAGAGGGCAGCTTGCTGCTGTCAGTGGAGAGGACAGTCCTTCCTGCTGGACTTCTTCAAGCTGCCAGGAGCGTGTGGGCATCCTCCTCAACTCCAGTGCTGGGTTGTTTTCTTAAACGTTTTTACAAGAAGCTTTAGAGACTTAAAGGAAAAAAAAAAAAAAAAGAAATTATTTTCTCCCAGTGCATCTGGAGAGCTAATGTCCAAAGGATAATACTTGGAAACATGCAGCTGTAGTGGCACACCATCTAATTTCTAAATAACAAAATGTGTAACAATAGCTCCCTTTACTATTAAACAATTTTCTGGAGGTTCTAGTCAAAGGCAAAAGGAAGAGAGAGAAGATAAATAATGTATAACAAGAAATAAACCAGTTCATCCTAAAAGAAATCTGTTCTGAATATTCATTGGAAGGACTGATATTGAAGCTGAAACTCTTAATATTTTGGCCACCTGATGCGAAGAACTGACTCACTGGAAAAGACCCTGATGTTGGGAAAGATTGAAGGTGGGAGAAGGGGACAACAGAGGATTAGACGGTTGGATGGCATCACTGACTCGATGGACATGAGTTTGAGTAAATGCTGGGAACTGGCGATGGACAGGGAGGCCTGGCATGTTGCAGTCCATGGGTTGCAAAGAGTTGGACATGACTGAGCGACTGAACTAACTAACTGAAACCTATTGGAAAGAATGAAACAAGAGGATTGATGTCATCATATTCATTTTTTGAAAAGTATCTAGAAGATTCACTGTAATAGATTAATCACAATAATTTAATGACAAGATCCAATAAAGCAACTAAATGAAGAAGCAAGAGAGTTCCTAAATGTTTGTAAGGGCGGTTTGAATGTATAATATAGTGAAGTTTTCTTTAATAAAACAATAGGATAGGTAAAGTGTGTATAAATAATCAATTCTAATGAGAAATGCAAAGCTATAACACTTTCTAAGGACTATGCAAATTTAAATTAATAAACACAGGTTTTCCTGGATGGAAAGATTGAGTTTTGAAAAGGTATTATTTATGTTTAAAAATACATTGTATATTGATTGAAACCTCATAAAAAACCTCAATGGAAAGCTATTTGAAATTGGACAAAATAATTTTAAGCTATTCAGAAACTTTTGGAAAAACTATTTTGAAAAAGGGAAATAAGACACTTTTGTGATCAGATATATATATATAAAATATTAATACATCTATTATAAAAGCCCAACAATTCAATGAGTGATTTATTGGTATAACATGAAATATACAGATCTGTGAGCTGCACAAGTAGTTCTGAACTGGATCAGAGAATGTGTAATATGTAATATATGATGTTATATATGCTATGTGACGCATCAACACAGTGAAGGGATAGAGATGTTCCAATAAAGGCTAGAATATTCCTTTTCCTGTAAATTTTGACCAGCAGATAGATGTTTGTATATCTGTGTAGTTATATTTACATACTTATGTATGTATGCTTTAACATCTACATTATCAAAGCGGGTCCCCTATCCAAGACCTAAGCAGGCCCAACTCTGCTTAGCTTGCCAGGTCAGATGAGATTGGTGCATTCAGGGTGGTTGTTTTGCTTAGTGAAGTAAGTCAGATAGAGAAGGGTAAATACTCCATGTTACCACTTATATGTGGAACATAAAAAATAAAAGCAAATGTATATGGCAAAACAGAAATAAGCTCACAGATACTGAGAAGAAACTAGTGGTTATTAGTGGGGAGAAGAAAGCAGGGAGGGGTAAGAAGGTGGCATGGGACTAAGAAATACACACTGCTGTTTAGTCGCTAAGCTGTGTCTGACTCTTTTGTAATCCCATGGATTGTAGCCGCCAGGCTCCTCTGTCCATGGGGTTTCCCAGGCAAGAATATTGGAGTGGGTTGTCATTTCCTCCTTCAGGGGATCTTCCCAACCCAGGAATCAAACCTGGGTCTCCTGCATTGCAGGCAAATGCTCTACCCTCTGAGCAAACAGGGAAGCCCTGTAAAATAAATAAGCTGCATGGACAATAGTAGAGGATGGGGAGTACAGGCGATAGTTTACAGGCAATATAATGCGGCCAATACTTTATGACTTCATGGCTGAGTGACCGAACAATACCAATTTTATAATAACTTTAAATGGAGTGTTGTTGTTCAGTCACTAAGTCATGTCTGATTCTTTGTGACCCCATGAACTGCAGCACACCAGGCTTCCCTCTCCTTTACTGTCTCCTGGAGTTTGCTCACATTCATGTCCATTGAGTTGGTGATGCCATCCAACCATCTCATCTTCTGTGCCCATTTATCCTTTGCCTTCAATCTTACTCAGCATCAGGGTATTTTCCAGTGAAGTTGCTCTTTGTATCAGGTGGCCAAAGTGTTGGAGCTTCAACTTCAGCATCAGTCCTTTCAGTGAATATTCAGGGTTGATTTCCTTTAGGATGGACTGGTTGGATCTCCTTGCAGTCCAAGAGACTCTAAAGAGTCTTCTCCAGCACCACAATTTGGAAGCATCGATTCTTTGGCACTCAGCCTTCATGATCTAACTCACATCTGTACATTCCTGAAACTAATAAAATATTAAATCAATCATATTTCAATAAAGAAAATATCATCTAATGCTTAAGACTGTCAATGTCTTATTGAGAAAGCAGTGAAATAAAGTGTTTATTTAATTTATTAAATCATATATAATCAACTTATAGACTAAAAAGTATTTTATAAAATCTCCCTCTCCAGCTTTTGAAAGTACAACACAAACAACTTAAATGTTGGTCAACTAAAATACATCAAAATAAATTCAGAAATTACAGAATTAACTATAAAAATAATTTCAAAATTCCAGAATAATTGGAGGTAAGCTTTTAAATGATTACATCATAGCTAAAAATTTTTTAGCAAAGTATAAGTTCAAGAATTGGAGACAAGCTTTTAAGTTCAAGAATTTATATATGTCTACAGAATAATTAAAAGATATATAGACAAAAGTAATGAAGATTAACAAGAAAAGGTGTTAGAATATTTCTTTCTAAAAACATATCATTTTAAATCAGTATCTTAAGAACAATGCTATGCAAAGGTTTAGAAAGGCAATCCATGAAAGGAAGAATTTAAATCCAAATTAACAAATGAGCAAAAAGTCTTTGTAGATAGAGAAGTGAAAATAACATGATGCATATAATAAGACCCCATCTTTTTTTGCCTCTCAATTTGACACAGGGTAGCAACAGTAATGGTAATCAAAGCTGGCCTGGCCGAGATAACAATGGTCATTGACAGAGTGTGAAGTGCTGCAGGGAACCTGGAGGCAATCTAGGTGCATGTATCAGGAGCCTTCCAAAGGGTCTGTGCACACTGGTGTAGAAATTTCATTTCTAGGCTTCTTTGGTAAGAAGATAACATACAGACATATCTATCTATCTATCTGTTGTTGTTTAGTCTCTCCAATTCTTGTCCAATTCTTTGCCATCCCATGGACTGTAGCCTGCCAGGCTCCTCTATCCATGGGATTTCCCAAGCAAGAACGCTGGAGTGGGTTGTTATTTCCTTCTCCAGGGGGGGTCTTCCTGACCCAGGGATTGAACCTGTGCCTCCTGCATTGGCATGCAGATTCTTTACGGCCGAGCAACTTGGGAAGCATAGATCACTTGGAAATAAAAAATATATCTTATGAGAAGGATTATTCAAGTGAAGTCTTTCCTCCTCTGTGTGTGTTTTGCAATAGCACAAATTTGAGGACATTTTACATGTTCAGAAAAAAGAATCATTAAAAAATGTATGATGCATCTGTGTGATGGATCATCATATAGCCATTAAAATTTCATTGTCAAAGAATATTTCTGACATAGTGCCATATAATATAGCATTGTAGGAAAAAGCACAACAGACTTATCTATGCATAGAAGTAGAAAAAGAATAAAGAAGACAACTAAATTTTAAAATATTTTAATGTTTTATACTTTTCTCATATTTAAATTTTATAGATGGAACATATGATAAATTTATAATCAGAAAAACAAGTATTATTTTTAGAATAAGTACAAATATTACTGCAATTATATAAAGGAATTTGAAAACTCAAATTCTGAAACAATTCTCTGAATGCTACACTGTATTTTCCATCTCTGGCTTCACTGTCAACAGTGGAATAACAAAGGACAAAAATTCCCCTTCACACAAAAGGCAAAAACAAACAACTAATAACCATCATGAAATCAAAAAATAAAAGACATTATTATATTGAAGTGTGGTTTGAAAAAATAGGTTAAGCAATTTATGTATGAATCCTTTAAAGGAGCAATACACTAGTTTAGTGATGCAAACCTCCCCCCTCGGAGATCCAGTGTCTCATTCAGGGATTATTTTACAAATAGAAACTTCCAGTTTTGTCAATCTGAACATGTTGTCTTCATTAGCATCACCTAAAAATGTGTCATTTATCCCTGCCAAGGTTGGTAATGATGTGCTAAATACTGATTGAGAAATATGATTGATGTCTTTTTATTGTTTTAATTCAAAACCAGTTCAAGGCAGCTAGGTGTGAGTATAAGCCTCTTTTAATATTTTAGCAGTTACCATATATATTTTTTCCTATGTATCTTAGGAAGATACTTCCTGAAGAGAGCATTAGATTATATGGAAATCAAAAAGGCAAGAACTTGACAAATTCCTAGAGGCACACTGTTTCCTTGCTTCAAATGGGCTTCTGATTTATTTGCATTGCAAGAGCTAAACCCTTCTTTACTCATAGCCTTAATTACCACCATCATTTGTTCTACAATGGCTCTTGATTCCTTGACATCTTCTCTCCTTCCAGACTCCAATCTGTAATGTCTGCTCTGCAAGGATTCATGGTCTGGCATCCTATACTCTGACAGAGGGAACATCTCTCTTCAAGCTACACTCTGTGTGCATTTGTAGGTCTCTGGGCTCTCCTCCTTGAAATATATCATAGCAGTCTTATCTTTATGAGATGGCTAACATCCATGTGAAGAAAGAGCCACTTTCTAAGAAGGAGAGTTAACCAAAAGTATTCCTTTTTATGATGAGATACAGATTTCCCATTAAAAATAGAACCCTTCATTTCAAATACTGCAATATTTGAATTGTTAAGTAATATTTACAGTTGCTTCTAATCATCATATTTGGGTTCTTCAAATCTAATATGCATGTTTACTGTACCACAGATTTCATTGTTAATGGGATATTTTTGGATTATGTTTTTAACAACTTTCCACTCGTATTTTAAAACTTGGGGCCAACTAGACTTCATTTACTAAAGCTAGGAGCAATTCTTATAGGATGATTCATCCAAATGTTGGCAAACCTGTAATCTTCTTTAGCTATAAAAGTCCTGATACAAGTCACACCTTCCAACAGCTTATTGCACTTTCCCAGCACGTGACCTTTGTGCCCACACCATGCATCTTCTCTTTTCAAAAATATACACTGATCGTAGCATACCTATATGAAAAAAAAATCCTCTAATGGATTCTTGCATTAATTAGGGTAAAACAAGCTGCAGTGACAAAATTGAAAATGTCCATCGCATGTTAGAGTAAATGCTGATTTTTCACTCATGTATCGTCCAGCATGGGTGTTCTTGATTAGAGAGCAGGGCTAAGATTCATCTAGTCATTCAAAACCTAGGTTGCTGGTGACCGTTCCTTCTTATTTATGGAGCTTCCAAGGGTGCCCTGCATATCATTAGTCAACCAAGAGATGAGAGGCAGTGGAGAAAACTAATCCTTATTTTATATTCCCTCCACCTGAAAGAATGTTTACTATGGTGACTAGCAAACACTAGTCACCATATGGGCTTTCCTGGTGGCTCAGTGGTAAAAAAATCTGCCTGCCAATGCAGAAGACAAAGGTTTGATCCATGGGTCAGGAAGATGCCCTGGAGAAGGAAATGGCAACCCACTCCAGTATTCTTGCCTGGAGAGTCCCTTGGACAGAGGAGCCTGCTGCTGCTGCTGCTGTTAAGTCGCTTCAGTCGTGTCCGACTCTGTGCGATCCCATAGACAGCAGCCCACCAGGCTCCCCTGTCCCTGGGATTCTCCAGGCAAGAACACTGGAGTGGGTTGACATTTCCTTCCCCAATGCATGAAAATGAAAAATGAAAGTGAAGTCACTCTGTCATGTCCAACTTTTTGTGATCCCATGGACTGCAGCCTACCAGGCTCCTCCGTCCATGAGATTTTCCAGGCAAGAGTACTAGAGTGGGGTGCCATCACCTTCTCCGTAGAGGAGCCCAGTGGGCTGCAAAGTCCATGGGGTCACAAAGAGTTGGACATGACTGAGCAACTAAACAACAGCAGCAAGCACCATCTAGATTCACAGAGACTATAAAATGTAGCTGGTAGGGAAGCCATTTTTTAGCAGTAATTCTGCCTCACAGGAGGGGATCCCAAATCTTCAGTGGTCAATTTGCTCTCTCTGACATAGTTTCCACCCCAGCCTTCTCAGTAAGAAATGCAAGTTGGTGAGCTGATCTAGGCTTTTGCTAACATGCCTGCTTCTTTTCCTCTGTCTCCCCTTTGCAGGCATACAATTCAGTGCCTCCTAACCCTGCTGCTCCAGAATCTCACCATTAAGCCTCCAGATCCCTGCACAAGCTCTTTCCTTGCCTGGATTTCTTTCTCTTGTTGATAGTTTTCTGAATCCTGAAAGTGTAACTGAGATGTTCTCAAACTCATCTTCATGTAACAGCTAATGCATTTGATACAGCTGAGGCATGTCTCCTACTCTGCGATGAACTCTCTGAAGGCAAGCATCATTTTATGTGTATGAGGAGTTCAGGATGGGCCACCCCAAATACTCTTTTCTGGCATATTGATTATTTAGAGCATAAGGCTCTTGAGAAACAGCAGATGCAGGAAGGTCTCTCTAAGCTTCCCTTTTCTACCTCAAAGACAGTCGTAAAAGTTCCATTAGAAAAGAAACCTCTTTGAGCTGAGAAAAACATTCTATCACCTGATGGGAGTCAATGCTGAAACAGATTTGTATGTAGAAAACGACTAAAATAACCTTTAGTTTCCATCCGTTTCCTGCATGTATTTCCTTGTCCTTGGCCCACTGTTTACTACCCCTAGCCCAAGTTAAATTGTCTTGTCCCAGCTCCACATTTTATCATTCTTTGTTTGGAAAGTCTATGAGATTTGGGGCCCTACAGCTTCTTCAGGTCTTCATTTTCCTTTTTTAAGACTCTCTTGTCCATGTAAAAAATATTAAATAAAATGTGCATGCTTTTCTCTTGTTAATATCTGAGGTCAGTTTAATTCTTAGGCTCAGGCACAGAGGCAGAAGAAAGTTTTATCTCCTTTCTATTAAGTTCCTTTAGGGAAGGGATAAGCCTGCTTGGCTAAAAATGTATCCCACATTTCTAACACATATTGGGGCACAGAACAGGTGTTCAAAAATGTTTGTTGAATAAGTGAAGGCACACAGTCTTGCATTTTGTGTTAGGAGTATCTATCAGTGTTGATAAAAACACACAAAGAAGAAAGTAGGAAAGAGAGAAAACAGAGGGGAGGGAAACTAGGTTCTGTAGCCAGGTACCCTTTATTTCAAAGCTCATCATCCATTTTAGGTTTGAAGTCATAATTAATACTGTTGTTGGAGTAAAATAAGTGAATAAGCAAATGAGTTTGCATCCTGGTGGTAGACTTCTCCTCTATGAACAGAAAGGACAGTGACCCCTCTTGATGCAATTTATTAAAGAGACTTCTAATTTACCTAGAACCTTTTAGCTAATCTCCAATTTCTAAATCTCAATAAATGCTATTTGGCAGGAAGGGGATCAGGAAATGCTATGATTTAAAGACATCAGGAAGATTTGGTGAAGAAAAGTTTAAACATAGAAACATTCTGAATCTCAGACTAAAAATCAGTTCAGTTCAGTTCAGTCGCTCAGTCGTGTCTGACTCTTTGTGACCCCATGGACTGCAGCATGACTGGCCTCCCTATCCATCACCAACTCCCAGAGCTTTCTCAAACTCGTGTCCATTGAGTCAGTGATGCCATCCAACCATCTCACCTCTGTCATCCCCTTCTACTCCAGCCTTCAATCTTTCCAAGCATCAGACTAAAAATACTCAGAAGAAATAATAAACTTTAATAACAAAGCTATGATTTTTCCAGTAGTCATGTATGGTTGTGAGAGTTGGACCATAAAGAAAGCTGAGCACCAAAGAATGGATGCTTTTAAACTGTGGTGTTGGAGAAGACTCTTGAGAGTCCCTTGGACAGCAAGGAGATCCAACCAGTCCATCCTAAAATAAATCAGTCCTGAATATTCACTGGAAGGACTGATGCTAAAGCTGAAACTGCGATACTTTGGCCACCTGATTTGAAGAACTGATTCATTTGAAAAGTCCTTGATGCTGGAAAGATTGAAGGCGGGAGGAGAAGGGGTTGACAGAGGATGAGATGGTTGGATGGCATCACTGACTCATTGGATATGAGTTTGAGCAAGCTCCAGAAGTTGGTGATGGACAGGGAGGCCTGGCGTGCTGCAGTCCGTGGGGTTGCAGAGTTGGACACGACTGAGCAACTGAACTGAACTGAGCTGATATCTATAGTTTAAAAAGCACTGATATCGAAGATGATATCACCCCAGATATCTCTGGGGAGAGTGGAGGGCTCAAAGTGAGCTCATGGTTGCAGAATTGTCTAGAAACTATCTGAATTCTACAACAAAGTCTGTTATAAAAATCTATTAAGAGATTTTTCTTTTTCAAATATTTGGAAAGTTTCTATGAGATATCTCCAAAAGTGTCATTAATATGAAACACACACACACACACACACACACACACACACACACAAACAGTTGCTTTCTTCTTGGCTCCATGCTGGTTATCCTGGGATGCTTTCAGTGGAGGGGCATTTAAAAGGCTCAGTGAATGACTTCATTATGTATAGATGGTAATGAGCTTGAATGTTCCTCTCTAGTAACATCTACAAGAGAAATTCCCTCATTTACTCAAACCTCTTCCCTGTAGAAAACTTGATGTCTTTTCTCAAAGAGTCATCCAATGACAAGCTGTAAAGGCAAAGCATACTTTACTCTGGGATCTTTGTCTAATTTTTAAACACTAAGATTGCAAAGGGAAATGTTCCTTCTCTTTTGAAACCACCACCTAAATGTGTGTCTCTGATTTCTAATATATTCAAGATCTGAATCTAATTATCTTTCACTGTAAGATTCCCTCACTTTATCTAATGCCCTTCAAGATCAGTGCTCTTTTAAATCCTATAAACTCAATCCCTTTTGTTAACCTAAATTCAACTGCTGTTTTCATTTATTTAAGCCATTCATGAAGTGTGTATTTAAAATGGAAACACAAATACCACGGCTGTGTAATTGCCTCTGTGATCGCCACAGATCATGGTGAACCCGAGATCCCGAAGTAGCACAGGGTGGATGCAAGTGATTTCCTTGGGAAGCAAGTCCTGGGGTGGACAATTTACCAGGGAGTGTGCTGGGGGTTCCACCACGGAAGGAAATCGGGAAACGCCAGGACTGGACAAAATGAGGCTGGGACTGCCCTGTGGTCTCAATGGCAGCGTGGAAGGATGCGGTAGGCCTCTGTCCCTTCCCCTCTTCAGGTTGGATGGTGGGTCCTCTCCACCTTTGAATCCTTGCTGGCTGCAGGCTGTCCAGGGAGTGAACCTGACCCAGCGAGGCAGGTGTCCACTCACTGCGGTTCCCAGAGGGTGCGGAGAACTGGGGCTCCAGCAGCTGGAGTTTAAATCTTTACTGAGGGACGATTTGGGCATCCAGCAATCAGCAGGGAGATGCAGCCATTCCCTGGAAAGTGCGGAACTGTGAGGCGCTGTGGTCACAGCTGCACTCGTTTCCTCGCTGGGAAAGCTGGAGCGGGAAGACCGTCCTCAGGGAGGCGGTGAGGGCTTCAGAGGGGCCATGTCTCCTCACTCATCTCAGGCTCTGAGGGGAAAGGAGAGACCCCTCCCACCCGCGCTTGGGGACTCTGCAGCACTCCGCATAACGGTAGCGGCCCCCTCGGGGTGGCTTGATTAGAAGTGCAGGGACACGATTTCTCCTGGTTTCTGCGGGCACACACTGGCCTTGTCACCCGCTGGAGCCCTGCTGGGACCCCGCATCAAGAGGGCAGTGACGTCCCTCTCCTCTAAATGGCAAGCGATCAGGAGCGCACTTTGTCTGCGGGAGGAAAGACCTGACCTGACTTCACACACTTTGTTTACCTCATCATCCTTCCTCCAATTATTTTTTCATGAAGGAAGTAGAATCACCCCTTGGACCTTACCCTGGTTCAAGTGTGGGAGACGTATGGCAAGAGGGTATGGTGGTTTGACAAGGAAAACCCCAGGACTCCTCATGTGTCACACTACCCACTGCGCTCGGTAGTCAGGCCCAAAGACCATGATAATTATGCTTTCTTAAATAAATAAAATGAGACTGGAGAAATGATGTCAAACCAATATTTATTTTAATGTGTATATAGAAAGTCATTTGCAGTACCAAGTGGCTACAAATGAACTCCCAATGGAATGTAAGTATTATATCATTAAAATTGTGCAGTGAATGACTTTAAAAACAATAAAAATTCACTTCATAATCTAGATTCTATTAACAATAAATGCCCAGTTATCCTACTGCACTTTTACTAATCCATTAAGCTACAGTTTTAAAATCACTTATAAGGAAATGTTAGTATTAGATATAATAAAATGCTGCTATAACATGTTGGATTTTAATTACTGTTCTTATAAAATATGAATTAACATAGTGGCAATTCACTTGAAGTCTAATTAACTTGCCTTAGTTATCTTGCTCAATGCCTACAATAGGCAAATACTGTTTACAAAGTTAACATATTAATAAGAAAATGATTATGTATTTTCTCCAATTTAGTTTCTATTTAATTATATTACAAAACTTGGTTTGTCTCCCAACAAAGTATCAATTTTGTAAATGGTATCTGGAGCAGTTACTTGATCATAGATCTTAGAAACAAGCTAGTGTCACCCCACTCCAGTGCTCTTGCCTGGAAAATCCCATGGATGGGGGAGCCTGGTGGGCTGCAGTCCATGGGGTCGCTAAGAGTCGGACACGACTGAGCGACTTCACTTTCACTTTTCACTTTCCTGCATTGGAGAAGGAAATGGCAACCCACTCCAGTGTTCTTGCCTGGAGAATCCCAGGGGCGGGGGAGCCTGGTGGGCTGCTGTCTATGGGATTGCACAGAGTCGGACATGACTGAAGCGACTTAGCAGCAGCAGCAGCAGTGCCTTATTAATTCTGTGCAGTTTTTTAAGGGTAGCTGTGCTTCCTGTCCGATGCCCCCATATCCTGCTCCTCCGACCCTGCTGCTCCGACTCTTCCACAGTTCTGACGAAATGAAATAAAGACTACACAGAGCCCCGGCTCCACGCCCTCTGCATCCTCTCTGATGAGTGGGCTGATGTGGAAGACAGGAGACTGGCAGGAGAGAGGGATGCCAGGGCAAGTACCAAGGTCAGCACACTGGTCATGGATAAAATAGTATAAAGTCTGCGAAATTGATGTGGTATATCTTACAAAATACTAATGACTAGATGAGTTACTTTCGTTTTTTTTTCTTTGTAATATTCATGCAAAACAGCTCAAATTTTCTTGCTAATTCTGGAAGACTGTATCAGATAACAGAGTTGGAAATCCTGTGTACTTCCATCAGCTGAATAGAGCCCCATCACAGCTTCCTACTCTTTCATCCTCTGGATCCTGCTTGGCAAGCTCCAGGGTTTGTTGCTTTCCTCGTGGGATATCACACATCATAGGTGATATTGAATATCACCCTTGAATATCCACTTCTGACCGGTTTTCATAGAATTCCAAATTATAACAACTCTTAAGCTGTTTGAATCAATTTCTTCCCATCCCCTTGCATATTGAGGAAAAGGAGTGAGGGGAGGGGACAGAAGGAAACTTTCTAGGTGAACTGATCTGTGCATGCTGCTTTTGCCCTTTATCCAGAGAGATTTCCAATCTAGCTTGTGCGTGGGACCCCCTGGCGTTGTATGATCTTTAGCATCTGCCCAAAGGAACCCTGCCTACGCTTCCTGTCAAGCTGCAAAAGTCCTCAATTTGAATTCATTTCTAGTGCCTTATTTTCAGAGACAATTGGAAACTGTTCTGCTAAATTTAGATCATACATTCTCAAGGGTAGGCTTCCCAAGTGGCTCAGTGGTAACGAACCTTCCTGCCAATGCAGGAGACACAGGGGATGAGGGTTTGATCCCGGGGTCAGGAAGATCCCTGGAGAAGGAAAGGGCAACCCACTCCAGTATTCTTGTTTGGGAAATCTATGGACAGAGGAGCCTGGAAGGCTACAGTCCATGGAATCACAAAAGAGTTGGATCCTACTTAGCAACTGGTGCTGCTGCTACTGCTAAGTGGCTTCAGTCATGTCCGACTCTGTGCGACCCCATAGATGTAGGCCCAATTCTTAAGGGTTAAGGGTTTTTCCAGTGGTCATGTATGGATGTGAGAGTTGGGCTGTGAAGAAAGCTGAGCGCCGAAGAATTGATGCTTTTGAACTGTGGTGTTGGAGAAGACTCTTGAGAGTCCCTTGGATTGCAAGGAGATCCAACCAGTCCATTCTAAAGGAGATTGTTCCTGGGTGTTCATTGGAAGGACTGATGCTGAAGCTGAAACTCCAGTACTTTGGCCACCTCAAGTGAAGAGTTGACTCACTGGAAAAGACTCTGATGCTGGGAGGGATTTGGGGCAGGAGGAGAAGGGGACGACAGAGGATGAGATGGCTGGATGGCATCACTGACTCGATGGACGTGAGTTTGGGTGAACTCTGGGAGTTGGTGATGGACAGGGAGGCCTGGCGTGCTGCAATTCATGGGGTCGCAAAGAGTCAGACACGACTGAGAGACTGAACTGAACTGAAGGTGATGTCATCTCCAAGCGGTAACAAAAATCCCTGGTTTTTGTGGAACAAAAAAGCTTACTATTTTTATGTGTAGAGCTCAGATATACATATGACATATAAATAGATATCTAGTATATCTGTAGTAGTAATATTTCATTAGGGAGCCACTTGGAAAAATTAAATGTCAAAAAAACTCCCTAAGGGGTGAGATAAAGAAAGAAAATATTGAGAAATAGTAATGCAGATAAACAATTTGGAAAATAACAGCAGGAGCACTTTGGTATCTTCCGAAGAGGACTCCGTCTTAAACACCACACGGAGTGGTCAGAGCACCGCATCCCACCCGCACAGGCATTTTAGTTCTTGAGACAGTGTCCATGTTTTCTTCTTATTCTTATTTCTGAATAGCATGATGAAAGTAAAGCAGTTCTCCTCCAAGGAAAGATCAGCTTTCCTTGGTTCATTAATTGGTTAAAGACCTTAGATTGGTTAAAGACCTTAGATCAGCATCGGCGACCCTTTACTTGACCTGACTTGTTGCAGCAGAGAAGGACACGAAGGTTTGGGTACAATCAGACTGGAATGTTCACTGAGTGCCCTGCTATTATTTCAGCCCCTCTCCAGTTAGATGGGGCCAGAGGGCCTGTGCTGGCCGATGGGCTAAAAGCAGCAATAAGAGCCTCACTTCCAGGGCAAAGCACGTAAGAGTCAGCGGCAGAGGCTCCAGATGGTGCAGTTACGAATGGGCAGAGCCTCCCACGGCCGGGTCCTGTGGGGTGAGGAGGAGTGGCCCCTGCTTGTCTGCCTTGGAAGTGGATCTGTAGTGAGAGATCAGCTCTGCTGGTGTTCAGGCCCTGAAATTCTGGGATTAATTTCTCAGTCTCATAGCCTAACCTATCCTGAAAAACACAGAGGTGATTGCTAGCTTTGAGATGTGGAGCTGATTTGGGGGTTCCAAATCTATTAATCTCTACAGTGACTTTCCAGCCTTTGCAAAGTTTACTGTGGTATATAAAACCCAGCTTTATGTACCGGATAGAAATGTTTCATAAGCTGCCTAATGGAAAACCCACAGGTCTTCCCCAGAAGCAATCTGCTGTCTTCTGACAGTTATTTCTTAAAGAATTTATTTCAGTGACCTCAGTGGTAAATCTTAATAATAGTCAAATCTCAGGGTGGGGTTCACAGGATTAAAAAAGAAAATACCACAAAGGGAAAGTACCATGCTTTGGGAATTATTTATTTTTATTAAGATATGCTTGTCTCCAGCATTCCTTTTAAACCCAGCCTCATTTCTTTTAAGTCCTGGGCCTGTGGGCCAGTGCTTATTTGCATGCTAATCACCAGCTAAAGGCATTTTATGCTGATCTAAGGTCTTTAACCAATTAATGAACCAGGGAAAGCTGATCTTTCCTTGGAGGAGAACTGCTTTACTTTCATCATCATTACCATTGAATTGGATTCAGTGTACCCATTGCTTCATACTTCAGGCTCTTTCCTGAATATACACGTAGACAATCAAGCAGCCATGCTCAGATGCTACTGAGGATCTCGTGGAGTCTGTCTATATTTAGGAAACATGCCAAACACTGCAGATATGTAATTGACACAAAATGGAGAAATGGAGAGTCTAAAAACCCTCTAACAAATGGTGATCACTTGTCGGTCATCCACTCTACATGCAGTCTTCTTGCTATCCTGAGAGCTTTTTAGAAGAATGTATATCCTGCCAAAGGTCTTAGATTTTTAGATGAAGCCCTATACAACCCCTTGATCATAGACCTATTAATGGTGCCTTTAGGGACACTACAGAAATATAAGATGGCCATGTAGTGGGTAAAAAGTAAATAAGATGATGTTGAACACTGACTGGGTGTCTGACAGAGGAGGAAACTGAGCTGTGGCTCATGATGTTTGTGCATAAGACCTAAGTATTTGGTTCCATATTTCACAGGTGGGTTCCACATAATCAGGAGAGCGTTTTTGAAATCTATGGCAGCCCATAATGGCTATTTCAATGACGTAGAATATACATACATTTATACAAATTCCTTCAAGCATGACATTATGTAACTTCAATGACCAAAACAGCTCACCTATGCTACTCTTTGTTCTAGGAATTTGACCTTTGTAACTAGGGGCAGTTCCAGTTCTTAGTTTAAAGGGTTTGAGAAATGTATCTGCACAAATAAACAGCAGCAGTACGTCAGCTTTTCAAGCCCCCGAGCCATCTGTTTCCCGATGGCTGTGTCTCCCTGAGGCCTCTTGGTGCACCAGCGTGAGGATGATCCAGGACCACACTCCCTGTCGCAGGCCGTCTCTGTTCCCTGGTGTTCTGCCATCCCATTCCATCCCCTTGTTCTCTAATAGATCAGAGCTGCAAAACTACTAACACATGTGCTAAGAAACATAGCTTTGTTTGTTTTTTTTTTTTTCCCCTCTTGGAACTAATTGATGTGCTATGCCCTGGAATACCTTGGAAGAAGAAGATCAATTTTTTTTCTATTGGTTTGCTTCAGTAACCTCACACCAAGTTAATGTTTAGACTTTGAATAATTCTGTCTCTGTCTGGATGGTTCAATAGATACCTTTCTTTCAGATTTAAGTCAACCCTCTAGCAAAGGTCCTCTCTCCTGTCACCAGTGCTGGGTGCGGACTGAGCGAAAACGAACAGGCTAGTCCTGCCTGCCTGAGCTCTGAGGGCCTCCACGTTACGGGGTTCCTGGTTTTTGTTATTAATCTTGTTGGAGTGTAGCTGATTTACAATATAGTGTTACTTTCAGGTATGCAGCAGAGTGATTCATTCATTCAGTCACACATACACATTTATTCATTCTTTTTCAGATTCTTTTTTCATTTAGGTTATCACAGAACACTGAGTAGAATTCCCTGTGGTATACAGGAGGTCCTTGTTGGCCATCCACTCTGTATACAGTAATGTGTGCATGCCAATCACAAGCTCCTAATTAACTCTTCCCCTTTGGTAACTATAAGTCTGTCTTTAAAATCAGTGCGTCTGTTTATATTTTGCAAATAATTTATATCATTTTTAAAAAAAATTGAGTCCGTATGTGAGTGATATTGGGCTTCCCAGGTGGCTCAGTGGTAAAGAATCAGCCCACAATGCAGGAGATGCTAGAGAGGTGTGCTTAGTCTCTGGGCCAGGAAGATCCCCTGGAGGACAGCATGGCAACCCACTCCAGTGCTCCTGCCCGGAGAATCTCATGGACAGGTGAGCCTGGTGGACTATAGACCACAGGGTCACAAAGAGTCAGACACGACTGAAGTGACGAACATGCATGAACGCGTGAGTGACATCATACGGTATTTGTCTTTCTCTGTCTGACTGCCTGAGTATGAGAGTTTCTAGGTCCATCCACATTGCTGCAAATGGCATTGTTTCATCCTTTTCTACAGCTGAATCGCACTCCTCTGTACGTACATACCACACCTTTATCCATTCAAAGAAGGGGCAGATGTACACAGATACTTCTCCACAGAAAATATACCAAGGGCCAAAAAGCACACGGAAGGGTGTTTCTGTTTGTCTCACTTGCTTGCTTGTCTTGCTTGCTTATCTCCGTCACTTAGAACAGGCATCAGCACACAGTAGGCACACAACAAATTTCGCTGAATGAGCAGTTAACAGATACACAGAGTACTCCTTCTAAAGCCCCAGTAAGGGCAAGAGTACTTGAAGTGCTCATCACGCCATCACAAGCTATCAAAGCACGGATTTGGAACATCACCCAAGGCCTTCCTGCTCTTAGCAGTTTTGTCTGCTGTCTGTCCTTTCTTAGAACCAGAGACCAGAGGGATCTTCCTCACACTTTATCTTCCTGCCTGGGTCATGTTTATGAAAAGCTGTTTTTTACTCCACCTACCAAGTACGGATTTACATGAATTAAGGAAGGGATCACGGAATTTAATGAGTTCCCTCTTTTCCCAAGTCTTGTTTTCTAATCTAGCGTCATGCTAAGCAGGTCAGTTCATTCCATCGTCTGTTTTATTTTAGGAGGTAAGCCTCTGGACTCAGTCTCAGAGGAAAGAGAAGAGAAAGAAGCCTGGGTTTTCTTTCTCTGGTGAGAGGTGTGAGGGCAAAGTAAGTGCAGAAACTTGATAGTTTCAAACTGTTCCTTCCATTGCACTGGGGGATTTTCATTTAGAAAGAACAATAAAATACAAGTCACAACTACTTTGAGTGGAAATTTTCAGCTCAGTAGTAATGGACCTAGGAGAAAAGGTAACTGGTTGAATTTGGTCAGGGACCATATTGCCACTGGTAACCTCACCTCTATCCTGGGCATATACCAAAGCCTATTGCCAATGATTAGTTCAGTGAGAAGAAGCGGTGGTGTACATGGGGATGGTGACACTGGATACTCAGCAGGGCCCACTGGTTAGGACTTTCTCTCTGCTTGCTGTGTATGCTGTTCCTGCTGTTCCAAGGGATCAATTAGCTAATCATATTAAATATCCCCATAGTTTCATCATATATTCACTGCTAAGTTAGTCAGTTCAGTCGCTCAGTTGTGTCTGACTCTTTGCGACCCCATGGACTGCGTGCTAGGCCTCCCTGTCCATCACCAATTCCCAAAGTTTACCCAAGTTCATGTCCATTGCATCATTGATGCCATCCAACCATCTCATCCTCTGTCTTCCCCTTCTCCTTCTGCCTTCAATCTTTCCCAGCGTCAGGGTATTTTCCAATGAGTTGGTTCTTCGAATCAGGTGGCCAAAGTGTTGGAGTTTCAGTTTTTGCATCAGTCCTTCCAATGAATACCCAGGACTGATCTCCTTTAGGATGGACTGGTTGAATCTCTTTGCAGTCCAAGGGACTTTCAAGAGTCTTCTCCAAAACCACAGTTCAAAAGCATCACCTGGAGAAGGGAATGACACACCACTTCAGTATTCTTGCCTTGAGAACCCCATGAACAGTATGAAAAGGTGAAAAGGTATGACATTTCACTGCTAAAGACGCACCTTAAAAAAGCCTTAGTGAAAGAGAATAGGAGATGAAAAATGGCAGGCAAGCTATTTTGCTTTCAGTCTGCCTGCCTATGTTACAAGATGCTGAATTGATTAAATAATCTGTGTTTCAATATTAGCCATGATAAAAGAATCTATTCAGATTGGTGCTGTGGATCCTACCCTTGGCTGTACCTCAGAATCTCCCAAATAATTTCTAAAAATTACTGATGCTTAGACCCTAACTTAGAAATTCTGAGTTAGGGCCTTGTGTTGTTTGTGTTTAGATACTAAGTCACGTCTGACCTCATGGGACTGTAGCCCAGCAGGCGCCTCTGTCCATGGGATTCTCCAGGCAAGAATACTGGAGTGGGTTGCCATTTCCTTCTCCAGGGGGTCTTCCTGACCCAGGGATCAAGCTCTCGCATCTCCTGCATCTCCTGCATTGGCAGGCAGATTTTTTTATCACTCAAGCACCAGGGAAGCTCCTGAGTTAGGGCCTGGGCATGGATACATTTTTTCAAAACTCCCCAGGTATTTGTAATAAGATGCTCTGGAGGCAGAATTTGGAACTGGCAGTGTAGTGAAAACAGCAGTGCATTTAGGGCAGCTCTGTTACCAGCTGTCTGATCCTTAGCCAGCCACATTACTCTTTAGACATCAGACTCTTCATCTTAGTGCTAAGTCACTGTATTGTTCTGAAGAATACATTTGACAGTGCACCCAAAAAATGTTTGGAAACTTCAAAGTTCTATATAAATGTTAACTATACACCTGAAACTTCAATGATTATTAGACTGTGTTAAATGGTTTGAAATAGGAAAATACAAAAATCCATAACAATAATGATAATAATAATAATAATACCTTTCCACCAACCTCGGGATGTCTTAGCAATTTCACAGAGAATGTGATTTCTGTGACCTCAGTGAAACACTACAGCGTTAGTGTTATTTTCTTTAGTACACTATGAATTTCTCTCTAGAAATCATACCTAATAAAACTGAATTTTATTTTCAATTTATTTTTACCTAGGTAATTCTCATTTCTAGGTTTTGCCCATCATATGGATTTTCCCAGTTCAGAATGGAGTTTTAAAGTGCTACGGATCCTCAGAGAGAGGCATGCAAGTGGAATGCAAAATTGATGTTTGTTATTCCTACTGCTTGTTTATGAAACTAAAGAGCACCAGAAGCCATTTCAATATGCTGTTGTTTGCAAAAATAAGCTGTAGAAACATGAGCCGGGAGAGAAGTTACCTTAAAGCAGGGGAGAGTCAGAACACAGGACACAATACTTGGACAGCCTTGCAATGAAAATGACCTAAGTAGACTGCTGAAACTGTTCCTGGATGGAAGGAGACAACATAACTGGCAAAGAAGATGAAAAGGCAGAAGGAGTCAAGCCAGTGAAGAGCACGTTTGAATGTTACCAAGAAGAGGTGATTTGATTCTTTAGTGAGAGCTTGATAGACATGCTGGAGATGTGCAATATTTTAAACCCTAGTCTAGAAAACACGGATGTTTGCTGCATCCGATGGAACAATTCCTGGCTACTCTCTCTGGGTGGATTTGCCTTCAAGTCAAGGAGCTATGAATTGGCTCAAATTCTTTCTCAAGGCCATAGAAATACAGCTAAACTCTGGGTATACCCGACACATACCACCACATACAGAGCCCAGAGAATTCACAATGATATTTCAGTAGGAGAACCAAAATGGCAGACTTCCCGTGGTCGAGCCAAAGATTATGTGCTTAACTCTCCTTGTGGTTGAAAGACATCCTTAGCACATTTATCCTCCCAGTGAAGCTTTGGCCTGGAGATTTGTGTTTCACTTAATCTCTGACTCAGATCAACCATCAAGGACCAAATAGCATCCTCAGTGACCTCATGTTAGAGACATCAATCGTTGCTGCAATAATATTGCACATTTAAAACTTGACATTGTGTACTCAGGAGATGAACTCTCCTCCCCCGTCTCTTTGGATAAGATGTCAGGCTAATTTTAGGGCCAGTAAAATGTATTTATGTAAGAACAATTATAGCAGAAAATGGGCACGTGCTCTTGAAACTAAGTATGCAAAAAATAGTCTCCTTAAATGAATCGTGCAGGAAATAGAGTGTGATTTCTATTCCAGGCTTTGCTGATCTACATTTGCTTTCAGCTACATATTTCAACACCGCTGACATCTAGAAATGTGGTGCACACGCTCTCACATCTGGCTCATCTCACTCTCCCTTTCCACCCCAGTCCTAAGGCGTGCCGTCTGTTTCACTCCAAACGTTTCCAGGTTCTTCTGATTATCTTATGATCAGACAATGACCGTACTTGGTGTCAGAGAAGGCATTTCAGAAACCTCAATAAATAGGCTTTCAAAAGGAATTCCAGTGCTCGAAAACGATGAAGCCAAGACGTGACTTCCTGCCAAGCTCCAGAGAGCTAAAATTCTTTCTGAAAGGATGATGAGAGCAGGTCCTTCTGTCTCTCTTGGGGCCGTGTTGGTGCCAGCCAGATGCCCAGCAGAGCTGGGCTGTCAGCACAGGCCTTGCCAGGGAACCACAGAGAGAAACATGAGAAACGGCCTTCTTTCGGGAAAAAAAAAATTAGCAAAATCCTCTCGATGTTCAAATAGCGTGTATTTTATGCACAGCCTACATTAATAAAATGATGCGAATAAAACCAGATTTTACTCTTTATTTATGCTCCAAGTGTTCCAGAATGTTTTCAAAGCAATTGGTCAAACAGACCTGGGGTGCCAGCCTTCCATTTATCTACTGACATGAGAGCAGAAACAGTGTAGGTGATTAAATCCACTTACGGGTCAAATGCTGGAAGGGCTAAAAATAAGTGATGTGTGTTCTCAACGGCCTTTGGTACCTCTCCAGACCTGGGTTTCAGTCTGATCCCTGTCACTACCTGAACAAATGGGCCTGGTCAAGTTGTTCTGCTTAATGGGGTGGAGCTGGCTCATTCGTTTCTCTCTCTAACCCCTTCTAGTCTGCAAGACTCAGTAACTTTTCTCAAGGTGATTTTCTTCAAGTTCACTTTCTTCTAAAAACACCTGGAGCAGATTCTCAAGCTGACTCAGGCTTTCCATTTTCCAGGCCAGTGGTTCTTGAAGTAGAGTTCAGAAGCATCATCATCACCTGGGGAAGTTGGGTAATGCAGATTCTGAGGCCCTACCACACCTGCTGAATCAGGAACTCTAGAAGTGGAGACTGTCCTGCATTTTATCAAGCCCTCCCCAGGAGCTCTGACACACTGAAGTGTTAGAACCACTGCTTTAGTCCGATCCTTCCATCTGACCAACCTAGATAGCATATTCAAAAGCAGAGACATTACTTTGCCAACAAAGGTTTGTCTAGTCAAGGCTATGGTTTTTCCTGTGGTCATGTATGGATATGAGAGTTGGACTGTGAAGAAGGCTGAGCACCGAAGAATTGATGTTTTTGAACTGCGGTGTTGGAGAAGACTCTTGAGAGTCCCTTGGATTGCAAGGAGATCCAACCAGTCCATTCTGAAGGAGATCAGCCCTGGGATTTCTTTGGAAGGAATGATGCTAAAGCTGAAACTCCAGTACTTTGGCCACCTCATGCGAAGAGCTGACTCATTGGAAAAGACTCTGATGCTGGGAGGGATTGGGGGAAGGAGGAGAAGGGGACGACAGAGGATGAGATGGCTGGATGGCATCTCTGACTCGATGGACGTGAGTTTGGGTGAACTCTGGGAGTTGGTGATGGACAGGGAGGCCTGGCATGCTGCGATTCATGGGGTCGCAAGGAGTGGGACACGACTGAGCGACTGATCTGATCTGATCTGATCCATCTCCCTCATGACCTTCATTTAGTTAAAGTCTTAGAGTCGAGGTGTAAATTGAGGAGCATAAATTACAGGTTTTCCTATCTATCTCAATGCAGAGCATTCCAAGAAAACCTTTGTGCAATGGAATTGTGCTCAGTCTCTTAATCATGTCCAACTCTTTGTGACCCTATGGTCTGTAGCCCACCAGGCTCCTCTGTCCATTGGGATTCTCCAGGCAAGAATACCGGACTGGGTTGCCATGCCCTCTTCCAGGGGATCTTCCCAACCCAGGGATTGAACCTACCGGAAGGTTCTTTACCCTCTCAGGCACCAGAGAAGCCCAAGAATACTGGAGTTGGTAGACTATCTTTTCTCCAGAGGAACTTCCCAACCCAGGAATTGAACCAGTGTCTCCTGCATTGCAGGCAGATTCTTTACCATCTGAGCTACCTGGGAAGCCTGTGAAATGGAATATTTCCTGCCATATTGGTAAAAAAGGATGCCACAGCCATCAGGGATTTCAGTCTTCCAAAAGTAAATTTCTGAGCCCAGGAAGAGCAGTGATGTCTGTCCAGCAGTCATCAGTCACTTCCTGGTCATCGGTGAGTGCTGAGGAGCTGGGTGGGTTGGAGGCAGGGTTCAAGATAACATGGGAGGCGGCCACACCACAACTCCCTGTGGAGAACACGGGAGTAAATTCAATAAAATAAAATTCAATAAAAAGAATGTGAGTAATCAAGGAGCAGGATTTGGCCTCAGATAGCAGAGATGCATACAAAAGGGATGATTTCAGTGAGCCCAGATGCCTGCATCTTTGCAAACATAGACAGGAGTTAAATTCCTTAACCCAAGATACCTGGTTTTCCTTAATTAATAACAATCTTTGATGTTCAGAGCATCTGCCTGCTTTGTTGCAAACTCCTATAAAACCAGACTCTTCCCCCGGCCTCCTCAAAGCAGTTCTCTCAGGGCTACTTGGGATGCTGCCTCCTGAACTTGAAGTCCTAAAAATTCCCACCGAATAAGCATAACTCTCAACTTTCAGGTTGTAACTACATTTTTCAGTCGACATTTTTCATAAGTCGAGACGGCATAAAGCAAAGAAACTACCTTCGGACGCATCTTGCTAACAAACGCACGAGATAAATAGAGATAAAGCACAGACGCTCACGGACAGAGTGCAGAGCACGGCGGCTTTGCGCTGAGCACTGAGTGTGACTCCTGGGGAAGGAGCTAGGAGGTGGCGTGGTCCTCACTGCTGCGATGGCGGCTGGAGGCGATGCCTCTCCAACAGCTGCAGCAAAACCGATGCCAGATGCTACTTCTGCTTCTTCCCTCTTTTTGTAAGAGTGAAAATCCTCTTCAGATTTCTTTCAGTTAGGGAAAACAGTCATTAACACAGGCTATTCATGAGTGTGATGCAGTGTAAGGCGAATTTTCCAAAATAGGGGCATGGACTTTGGAGCCAGGAGACCCTGGTGTGGGACGTGGCCTTTGTCACCAAGCTTGGTCAAAGGGTGTGTGACTTGACCCAGGCTTTTATCCTCCCTCTCCTCACCTATAAAATGGTGATAAAAATAATGCCTGCTTCATGGGCCATTGTAAGGATTTCGTGATACTGTCTGACAAACCACAAGCACTCAGTATCGGGGAGGTGTGACTACCTAGCCCAAGCTCACACTGCTCACTGCAGCTGAAGAATAGGCCAGTAAATCAAGAGACAAGGTGTTGGGGTGATATCGCCAAACTCTTGGCTTTCTCTGTCCACTGAAGCCGAATAAAAATATAAGAGACAGAGTTTGGAAGTCCTCAGTCAGCAGGGAGGAAATGCAGCTGGCTAGAGCCTCAAGAACTGTGCCCCTCCCTTCAGGGGGTCTGAGAGGTTTGTCTCCGGGCTTAGGGTGAATGATAAGGCGCAAAGTGATGAAGGTCTGACATTCTCCCGCTTGCGTTGCTTCCTAGCTGTCGTAGTTGGCATCGGGTGGCCGTGTTATTAGGTCCCTTTGTCTCTGGTTGTCCACCATTGGCCTTCTTTCTGAAATACAAAAAGAAAGAAAACTACAAGGGGTCATCTGTTGTAAAGGTGAGACCAGATACAGGATGTGATTAGCGCAAAGTTGGTGCAGAATGTAGCCCATGCTACATTAGAATTAGGGGACAGAAAAGCAAACTTAGTTATAGACTGCAGGTTAGGAACAGTTAAAGTAAAACTAGGAGTGATGGGGCCTGCTCACTGCTCTTTTTATCTTCTTTGTTCTCAGGAAAAAGAAAGAAAAACTCCTCCCTCTTTTTTTCCTGTTTCACTGCAACAGGGGCAAGGATTAGTGATTTTATTCAGAAAGCCAGCAGGCTGAGAAGATGGTGACCTAGTGTCCCGAAGAACCATCTTGCTCACATTTGGGTGCAGCTTCTTTTACAGAACAAAGAGTAAAGTAAAAAAGATGGTGTGTGTGTGTGTGTGAGTGTGTGTGTGTGTGTGTGTGTGTGTGTGTTGTATGTGTGCTCAATTGTGTCTGATTCTTTGGGACCCCATGAACTGTGGCCTGCAGTCTCCTATGTCCATGGGATTTTCCAGGCAAGAATACTAGAGTGGGTTGCTATTTCTTACTCCAGGGGATCTTCCCAAATTGCTGCAAAGGTTTCCTGGTTCCAGCCAGACTCTGGAGGGGATGTGCTAATTTTTTCTCTCCTGTAGCTATTCATAGGCAGGCCGGGGCAGGATGCTTCCTGTGAGTTAAACACAGGTACTTTAGCTTAAAGCTCAGCAAGGGAGACAGGGTCCCAGGAAATGGGCCCTCATGTATACTTTAAGCTATAGGCAGCATCCCTTTAGTGATTAGCTTGTAGTAAAAGTAACAATACAAAGGTTTGAGTAAAAGAAACAGGTCCAATGTGGAGTCAGTTTGTTCCTTCCTATGACTGTATTACTCATGGGTTACTTAGGTGTTTGGCAGCACTAATTACTGCTTCACCTACAGGAGGAGCACTATGAAAGTTTGATACTCACTGAGTATGGGAGGCAGAATAAAGGCTCTTCCCAGGTGGTGCTAGTACTGAAGAACCCACCTGCCAATGCAGGAGATATAAGAGATGCAGATTCAATCCCTAGGTTGGGAAGATCCCCTGGAGGAGGAAATGGCAACCCACTTCAGTATTCTTGCTTCGAGAATCTGACGGACAGAGGATCCTGATGGGCTACTGTTCCTAGGGTCTCAGAGTCAGACATGACTAAACATCTGAACCCAAAGACATTGGTGCCCTAATCCCCTGAAATGCACGAATATGTTATTTTACATAGCAAAAAAAAAAAAAGAAAAGCCATTTTGGGTGTATATCTTGAGAAGGAGAGATTATTCCAGATTATTTGGATCTTTAAAGGTGAAGAACCTCTCTTGGTTGTGGTCAAAATAGGGTGTAAAGATGAAGACCAAAGCAGGGAGGAGGCCAAGAGCCAAGGGATGTGGGTGGAATCAGTAACCGGAAAAGGCAAGGAGACAGACTCGCCCCCATCAGGGAAGATACTGGATGACAGCAAACACTCCTTAAAAGCAGGAGGAGTGAGGAGGCTTGGGCCTGCCAGACAAGAGACCACGTTTCTCATTCTTGACGTTAAGGAAGCCTCTCAGGCTACGCATGTGCAGAAAGGCTCGTTGAAGGTCAACAAGGGGAGGGGGCGCCACCCCGCAGTAGTTCATGCAGCTTCCCTTTGGCCTCCGTGGCGGAGTCCAGCTCTGCTGGAAGATGCTGGCGCACGTTCGGGAGGACACTGAGACGAACCGAATGTGGACTCAGAACCAGGTGGGCCACGTGACTGGCGGAAGGAAACCTGGAAGAAACGCCCGGCCACAGTGATTCAAACCACCAGGCGGGCGCGGCTTTCCGAGGCCGCCGTGTGTCTGTCCACAAGTATTGTATGCTTTTTTATTTTTTTCCTCCTCATGTGTACCTTACTTGTTTCTCTACTTTCCTCCTTGGTGGGAATTCTTTTCTCCAAAGATGAAGGACCAGAGCCCTTGTCACTGACCACTGGTCCAGTGGCTTGTATTTAGTCTTCTCACCACTGTGATCTGACAGCCTCTGCCCAGGAACCCAAGCCCCGCTTCAAGCTGCAGGCGAGGCCACTTGTCATCACTTACATCTTGATTTTAGTTCGAAGAGACCTTTACCAGACTTCTGACTTAAAGAACTATATGATAATAAACTTGCTTGTTTGAGTCACAATGTTTGTGATGGTTTGTCAAGACAGCAGTAGCAAAGGAAAACATTGGGTCACTGGAATGATTTGGGGGCAGGTTTCCTTTAATTTTCTTTATGTAAATAGCTGAACACCTTCATTTATGACTGACCTTGCCTTCAAATCACTTCAGACTTCCTCCTGGCTAGCAGCTGTAGCTCACTCCAACCCCAAAATGCATCCAAGGCTACTATGACCTCTGGCCCCTCATTCTGTCCCCACTGTTGCAAGAAAGAGGCACTAACAAGCTTGGAATTAATGACAGGAGAAGCAAAGAACTCGAATAATCCATAAAACGCATAAGCAGCCACTGAATATTTAATCGCAAGTAAATTGTGGTTAGAGCTTCTTATCTAAAACAAAGATATAATAGATTCCAGGATACTTAAAGCTATAAAGTTATAAACTCTTCCTCCAAATTCTTCTTGGAAGTCTCTGTGAAAGACAGCATTATATTATATCATACTTTCCATGAAATTTGTAAAATATAAAATTCTGCTCCTGTACTTCATCACAATAATCACATTTATTATAAAACACCTTTTTAATAGGGAACTAAAGAGAAAAGTCAATGATGATTTTAGGTACATAAACTGATTTTTTCAACTTTTTTTTTTTAAGAAAAAATGAAAAATAATGCACTGGGGTTAAATATATGTGATTCTGGTTATTATTAATTTCCCATGATGTTATTAAACAAAGAAAGAAAAAATATTGAGGTATCTTTAGTTTGTGGATTTCTTTAGTATAATTTTCTATGAAAACAAAGCAAAACAAAGTTCAGTTGCCATTGAACAAGGTTTAATGTACAGAAAAGTTTAAGGAAATGATCAGGGAATTTGGTTAGAGGTTTTATGGCCTGAGTGTAGGCTTCTGTTATGAAATCTAGAATGTGTGAAATTTAAACTTTTTTTTTTTTTCATGTGATCACATTTTCTTTCAGTGACAAGTTCCAATGACTTAATAACTAACTTGAAAGTGAAAGTGTTAGTGTCACAGTTGTGTCCGACTCAATACGATCCCGTGGACTGCAGCCCACCAGGCTCCTCTGTCCATGGAATTCTCCAAGCAAGAACACTGGAGTGAGTTGCCATTCTTTTCTCCAGGGAATCATCCTGACCCAAGGATTGAACTCATGTCTCCTGCACTGTGGGCAGATTCTTTACTATTTGTGCCACCAGGGAAATCCCAATGACTAACTTAGGCAAAAGCAAATAAATGGTGAGATAGCACAACAGAAGTGGATTCTCTTCATCTCTTCTAGTGATTTATACTCTAGTAGTTCCTTTTACTGTCTGTAGTCTCTCTGTTTGGATTAACTGTTCTTAGTTATGCCGTTTAGATGTCTGTTTGCATGGTTCACTTCTTCACGTTTACCATCCAGGCTCTGAACCAACGGTCACGACCCAGTCACAGGCGGGACACAGAAGCCACTGATACGGCCTCTCATCTTTGCACTGGGCTTAGACTTACTTAATTTGGAATGTATAAATTTGAAGCACAGAATGGATAATGTCATGTGATGGCAAATCAATTGATCAGCAAAATACTCTTGCTGTCTTATCTTCATTTCCTGAGAGCCACTCCGGTCACCTGACTTACCATATTGAATGCCTCCACTCAGAAGCATCAAAGTTCCCATCTATTGTTCTATTACTTCAACTTTGAATCCACACAGAATGTGAACTGGGAAAAAAGTAATGATCTAAATATTCAAGCCAGTTCAGTTCAGTTCATTTCAGTCGATTAGTCCTGCGACCCCATGGACTGCAGCACACCAGGCTTCCCTGTCTATCACAAACTCCCAGAGTTTACACAAACTCATGTCCATTGAGGCAGTGATGCCTTCCAGCCATCTCATCCTCTGTCGTCTCCTTCTCCTCCTGCCCTCAATCTTTCCCAGCATCGGGGTCTTTTCAAATGAGTCAGCTCTTTGCATCAGGTGGCCAAAGTGTTGGAGTTTCAGCTTCAACATCAGTCCTTCCTATGAACACTCAGGGCTGATCTCTTTTAGGATGGACATCTCCTTGCAATCCAAGGGACTCTCAAGAGTCTTCTCCAACACCACAGTTCAAAAACATCAATTCTTTGACACTCAGCTTTCTTTTTAGTCCAACTCTCACATCCATACATGACTATGGGAAAAACCATAGCCTTAACTAGACAGACCTTTGTTGGCAAGGTAATACCTCTGGTTTTTAATATGCTGTCTAGGTTGGTCATAGCTTTCCTTCCAAGGAGCAAGGGTCTTTTAATTTCTTGGCTTCAGTCACCATCTGCAGTGATTTTGGAGCCCAACAAAATAAAGTCTGACATTGTTTCCACTGTTTCCCCATCTATTTGCCATGAAGTGATGGGACCAGATGCCATGATCTTAGTTTTCTGAATGTTGAGCTTTGAGCCAACTTTTTCACTCTCCTCTTTCACTTTCATCAAGAAGCTCTTTAGTTCTTTTTCATTTTCTGCTGTAAGGGTGGTGTCATCTCCATATCTGAGGTTATTGATATTTCTCCCAGCAATCTTGATTCCAGCTTGTGCTTCATCCAGCGCAGCGTTTCTCATGATGTCCTCTGCATAGAAGTTAAATAAACAGGGAAGCACTGCTATTTTTTTTTTGCTGATCATTTTGTTTTAATTTTAGAAGTAAGATTTTGAAAATATTTACTTACTTCAATCAGATCATTGATTTTACCATATTAGTTTTGTCTACAGTTTTTGCATGCAGGACTTAATTGTGGAGAAAATGAAAACTTCTTGGGTAGTATTATAGTTGATTTAAGAATGTTTATTTTTCAGAGTATTTTAAAAGTGACATATTTAGTAACAAATTAAACATTATACATATTTGATTTTGAAAGCATCTTGAGGTTTTCAGCAAACTCTCATCCTCTTAATCTCTTCTGGCTAATTATTTATTCAACACACAGTGGGTGGTTGCTGACATCTAAAATACGGCAGTTGAGCATATACAGTCGTATGCTCCCAGCCAAGTTGTAGTGCACATGAATTTTCCAATTTTAAGTAAAAATGGAAAAACCAAAACAAGGAGCTTGAAATAGAAGTCCTGAGGGAGACTTCACACACTGGTTTTAGGTTTATTTATTCAGAGCTGTTATTTCTCTAAAAGGCTCAAAGTATTATAAGGAACACAGTGTCCTCCAAATATGCACATAATGCAGCAAACTGCTTTCCTCTCCAGCCAGTGCTGCTGAAACCTCATACCTTGCTGGAAACCTTGGGCTTCAAATACCTGTGACCTACTGCTAGCAAGATCCCTAACTTGATGATACAGTTAGTGTTGAGAAGCCAAAATCCAAGGATGCTTAAAGAAAAAGGAGGGTTGCCTTGCCCTCCTCCAGGGGATCTTCCCAATCCCAGATTGAACCCACATCTCTTACTTCCACCTGCATTGGTAGGTGGATTTTTTATCACTGGTGCCACCTAGGAAGCATAAACATCAAACTGATTTGTTAACTCAGGCAATACTAAGGAAAAATAAAGATCTCTACCCTGGTGGAACGTACATTCTAATGTCCTATAGCAGAAAATAAAAAGGTCACGATCAATAAGAAGATTATAAATGATGTAATATATTAGAAGATAATGAGCGTTGAGAGAGGAAGAGAGAAGAAAAGGAAATTAGAAAGCTGAGGGGAGAGAGTTGGGTGCAAATTAAAATCCCAATGGTCAGGGTAGGCCTCAAGAATTCAGGTAGGTGAAAAAGAAATCAGGCACCAAAACACGTGATACTTGCCTTTCTGGGCAAAGAAAATACCAGTGTGAGGAACCCACGAGAGAAGTTTGTAGGTTTGTTCAAAGATCAGTGAGGCCAAGGAGTTTGGGGTGGAGTAAGCATTAGGAAGAACAGCAGGATTTGAGGTCTGGGAGCTTACAGGGAAGAGCCTGCAGAGCTCGGTGGACCTTCTTGTGCTTGAGGGAAATGAAAGCATTGGCATTTTTTCCTGGAGTAATTACCAAATTATACTTATTCCTTCTGACTTGTGTGTTGGAATAAGCTGTATGGGGCACAGAAGGAAGGAGCGGTGGGTTCTCAGGGCAACTTTCATCATCCAAGCAGGATGTGAGGAGGCTCGGAATAGGGCGCTGGCCGTGCAGTAGGAGGAAGCACCTGCTTCTGTCTCTATCGCTGCAATGCATCAGGAGATAACAGAAGTAAAAGCAACGTCAAAAAATAAAAATAAAGAAGAAGAAGAAAGAAAAAACCCAAAGAAAGAGCAACTTTCATACTTTAACATGGTGTTCTATTTGGCCATTGATGGCTTAGCAGTAAAGAACCCACCTGCCAATGCAGGAGATGCAGGACACTTGAGTTTGATCTCTGCATTGGGAAGATCCCCTGGAGTAGGAAACGGCAACCCACTCCAGTGTTCTTGCCTGGGAGATCTCATGGACAGAGGAGCCTGGTGGGCTACAGTCCACAGGGTTGCAAAGTGTTGGGCAGGACAGAGCAACTGAGCACATGCCATTGAATCTATTTATCATTTGAGTAGATAAAATGATCACATTTTCGGTATATTTGGGGACCTCCAACACATGATTCTATGGCCCTGGAATTCTTACTGATAAGTAGTTAAAACAGCTTATTTCTGTTTTAGAATAGAATGATAATTCCTGATTTCTTAATCCAGTTATAGACCTTGCCTATTTTCTTGTCTTTCAGGGAAACAAAATATTAGGAGTATAGTTTTTCCTCTTGATGAATGTGATCTATTATATTACTACCAGAGAACCATTGCCTAATGTTACAGTTAGTTCTTGATTTTCCATACAGTTACAGGCAATTTTAAGTTCACATGAGGAACTAAGGACCTGAAGAAGAAATAAGCTAACCTTGTATATGCAACTGTGTATTATGACTAGAAAGCCTACTATATAGATTAATGTAGCAACATAAATATATGAAGACTGTAGGCTCACCAAGGAAACGTTGTGGCTATAATCAGTACATGAAATTTTTTCGAGTAAAGAAAACATTTTTTTTTTAATTCTCTAAGCATCACAGTTCAACCTAAGAGCCACTAAGCTGTGGCTACTGAGCCCTTGAATGTGGTCAGTATGAATTGAATGCAGTGAAAGTGTAAATATACACCAGATTTTGAAGACAGTATGAGAAAATATGCAAAATATCTCACTAATGTTTCTATATTGAATACATGTTGGAATGATAATTTGAATATATTAGATTAAACTTATTATTAATGTAATAAATTTCCTTTTGTAATACATCTACTAGGAAATATAAAATTACATATGTGGTGTGTATTTGTGACTCATATTATATTTCTACCAATGTCTCTTCCCTAAGTTATAAAATGAGAAGGATACCATTTCAAATATTTTTTCTTTACTCCTTTGTCTTCTTGTTAAAAGTTTACATGGCTTTAAGGCAAAGAAAAAGAATTTGTCCCTGGAGATGGAGAGAAAAGTGGATAGAATGCAATAGAGAAATGTGTGATGTATTTTCCACTCTTTTTTAAAGCAGTATATCCCTAACAGTAATTAAACAAATTTCAGCACATCAAAGATAATTCATTCATATGAACACTCAAGTTCTAATTAAAGTCTCCTGCCTCAGACTTAGAAATAATTTATTTCATTTTGCTTTTATTTTACTGATCACTGACATTTAAAAAAAATAATAAACACAATACTGGTCACTCAGTTACCATGGCTGAACAGACACCACACTGTGGGCTAAACTATTATGTCTATTGCTATTGTTGTTCTTCAGCCATTAAATCATGCCTGATTCTTTGTGACCCCGTGAACTGCAGCACTGCAGGCTTCCCTGTCCTTCACTGTCTCAGAGTTTGCTCAAACTTATGTCCCTTTATTCGGTGATGCCATCCAGCCATCTCCTCTTCTGTTACCGTCTCCTCCTGCCTTCAATCTTTCCCAGAATCAGGGTTTTTCCAATGAGTCAGTTCTTCGCATCAGGTGGCCAAAGTATTGGAGTTTCAGCTTCAGCATCAGTCTTTCCAATGAATATTACGAATTGATTTCCTTTAGGATTGACCAGTTTGATCTCCTTGCAGTCCAAGGGACTCTCAAGAGTCTTCTCCAACACCACAGTTCAAAAGCATCAATTCTTGGGTACTCACCGTTCTTTATGGTCCAACTCTAACATCTGTACATGACTACCGGAAAAACCATAGCTTTCACTATAGGACTTTGTCACCAAAATGATGTCTCTGCTTTTTTTTTTTTTAATTTAATTTTATTTAACTTTACAATATTGTATTAGTTTTGCCATATATCAAAATGAATCTGCCACAGGTATACATGTGTTCCCCTTCCTAAACCCTCCTCCCTCCCCATACTATCCCTTTTTAATATGCTGTCTAGGTTTTGTCACAGCTTTCCTTCCGAAGAGCAAGTGTCTTTTAAGTTCATGGCTGTGGTCACCATCAGCAGTGATTTTGGAGCCAAGGAAATAAAATCTGCCACACTTTTTCCATGTTTTCCCCGTCTATTTGCCATGAAGTGATGGGACTGGATGCCATGATCTTAGTTTTCTGAATGTTGAGTTTTAAGACAGCTTTTTCACTCTTCTCTTTCACTTTCATCAAGAGGCTCTTTAGTTCCTCTTCAATTTTGCCATAAGGGTGGTGTCATCTACATATCTGAGGTTATTGATATTTTTCCTGGCAATCTTGATTCCATCTTGTGCTTCCTCCAGCCCAGTGTTTCTCATGATGTACTCTGCATATAAGTTAAATTAGCAGGGTGGCAATATACAGCCTTGATGTACTTTTTTCCCAGTTTTGAACCAGTCCAGTGTTCCATGTCTGGTTCTAACTGTTGCTTCTTGACCTGCATACAGGTTTCTCGGGAGGCAGGTAAGGTTGTCTGGTATTCCCATCTCTTTAATAATTTTCCACAGTTTGTTGTGATCCACACAGTCAAAGGATTTATCATAGTCAATGAAGCAGAAGTCAATGAATTCAGTTACCTTTTGCAGTCTATTGTTATGGAGAATCCAAAAGAGAACTCTGAATTGCCCAAACCACCTATTCCCAAATTCTAAATAAATCTTAAATCAAGGTTGTGTAACATTGTGTAACTTAATTATTCTAGATTATGTGTTTCATAATATTTGCTACTTGAATTATCATTTATATAATTATTGCATTTGGCTGTGTGCACCAAATCCTATGGTTTTCCCAGGTGGCGCAGTGATGAAAAATTCACTTGCCAATGAAAGTGACTCAAGAGACATAGGTTCAATCTCTGGGTTGGGAAGATGGGATCCCATGCCAGGGTTCTTGCCTGGAAAACTGCATGGACAGAGGAGCCTAGTGGGACCAAGTCCATGGGGTCACAAAGAGTTGGGCGCAACTGAGTACACACACACACACACACACACACACATATACACACATATATATACACACACATACTCACACACATACACACAGACACACAGACACATATCTACCCACACACATACACACACACACACACATACACATACACACATACACACATAAACATGGACACATATCCACACACACACACACACATAAACACACACATGCACACACACACACACACATACACACACACATACCCACACACACGTGCACACACACAGACACACAGACACATATCCACCCACACACATACACACACACACACACATACACATACACACATACTCACACACATACACACATAAACATGGACACATATCCACACACACACACACACACGTAAACACACACATGCACACACACACATACACACACATACCCACACACACGTGCACACACACATGCACATACACACACGCACACACACATAAACACACACATACACACAAATACATGCACACACACATACACACAGACACATATACACTCATATACACATATACACTCAAATACATGCAGACACACACACACACACACATGCGCGTGCGTGCAAAAGACTGTAACTCAAGACTCAAAGTTCAGTTGAATATTTCTTTTTCCCGCCATTGTCCTGTAAGTAGTTTTCTGTTTCACCCTGTGTACTCTATTCATTTTGGTTAATTTTTTTGTATAAGATATGAAACTTAGACCAAGTTCATCTTTTATTTCTGTGGCCTCTGAAAGACCATTTTTTGACCATTTGCTTCTGCAGTCTTGATTGCCATATTGAAACCAGGAAAACAGATTCTTCCCATTTTATCCTTTTTTTAAAAAAATAAATATTCTAGTTCCTTTGTTTTACATAAGCATTTTACTAAGCTTATCTATGCGAAAAATTATTGCTGAGATTTTGATAGGAATTGTTGTAAACTTATACTCTTTGTAGGAATTCACTGTCATTTTCTAATTCTTAAATTTGGTATGCCTCTCCATTTTTTATTTCCTTCAATTTCTTTTATCATCTATTATCCTGAGGTTAGTGTCTATTTTTTTTTTAACCTATCAGTTTGAGATTCTGAATTCTTAGCATCATGCTTGAGTTTTACTTTAATAAAACCTGGGCACTTCAGATATGAAGCTTCCGCTTTAGCCTGTCTCCTCTGACACCTGTGTGGGATGGGGGGACGGTGAGGAATGGGCCCCTCCCTCACTGCCAGTTGGGAGCTGAAGGTCAGATTCTCAATTCTGCCTCCACTGACACTAAAGTAGGTAAAGGTTTTACTCATTACTGAGTGAATGTTCTTCTTCCTCACAACATCGCCACTAACATCTCTCCAATTGGAAAAGGCAGAAATGTCTTGTTACTCTTCCCTAGGATAACATGGTTGGAGTTTCAGCTCCAGCGTCAGTCCTTCCAGTGAATATTCAGGGTGTGTTTCCTTTAGGATGGACTGGGTGGATCTCCATGCAGTCCAAGGGACTCTCAAGAGTCTTCTCCAACACCACAGTTCAAAAGCATCAATTTTTCGGCTCTGAGCTTTCTTCACAGTCCAACTCTCACATCCATACATGACCACTGGAAAAACCATAGCCTTGACTAGACGGACCTTTGTTGGCAAAGTAATGTCTCTGCTTTTTAATAAGCTGTCTAGCTTTCATCACAGCTTTCCTTCCAAGGAGCAAGTGTCTTTTAATTTCATGACTGCAGTCACTGTCTGCAGAAAATAAAATTCGCCACTGTTTCCATGTTTTGCCTGTCTATTTCCCATGAAGTGACATCGTGGAAGCGGGTCTGATTATCACTGGCCAGTGGTGCATTGAAAGTGAAAGTGAAGTCACTCAGTCATGTCTGAGTCTTTGCGACCCCATGGACTGTAGCCCACCAGGCTTCTCTGTCCATGGGATTTTCCAGGCAAGAATACTGGAGTGGGTTACCATTTCCTTCTCCAGGAGATCTTCCCAACCCAGGGATTGAACCCGGGTCTCCTGCATTGTAGGCAGATGCTTTACTGTCTGAGCCACCAGAGAAGTCCCAGTGGTGCATTAGGGCCCCTGTAACACCCCCACCTGGGACTGGGAGGCAGGCGTCAACACTGCCAGACGTCTGTGGACACGCAGGGTCTCCACTGACCCCCCGTGGGGAGTCATCACCTGGGGGTGCAGTCCTGGGCTCCCTTTGACCTCTCTGAAACCAGGCTGACAAAGGAGGACGTCCGGGCTACCCATGCTTTGCCGGGGTGGATGGAGTGAGGTCACATCTGTTCTCTGTGGTGTTTGGCTGAGTAGAGAGGTATTATCTAAAGTTTTCTGTCTTCTCAGATTGACCTTTTTCTGGTCCTTTAAACAGTGAGTGCTGATTTTTGTTGGGGCTATTTTTATCTATTGGCATTTCTGGATTGTCAGCTTCTTCAGTTCCAGGTTTGGGATATATTAGACAAAGAGAAAACCCAGAGAAGTCAGTACTGTATCATTCCCTGGTGGTTCATTTTCATTTCATGAGCAACTAAATGAAAAAGAAAAGAGAAAAAAAAATGGAGTAAAATATGGAGCAAAATATCCTAGCATTGATCGCCTCATTTTAAACCAATTGAGCACACAGAGAAATAAGGTTCATGGAGCTTTGCCAAAACAGCAGAGACATGAAAAGAGTGCTTTCTGAAGGTGTGGAGTGTGACACTGCCGTGCCCTTACACACACGTAGTCTTCCCTGGGCCTCAACACCCCAGCCAGGCTACCTTCTTCTCTCCATCTGAGTTGTCTATGTTTATCAGATATATAATGCCCCCAAATTTTGCTTATATGTAGTGGGAGAAGTAGGAAAAATCGTGTTTATTCCATCTTCTCTGAAGAAAAATCCTTCCTATGGATAGTTTTGGGCTTCCCAGGTGGTGCTAGTGGTGAAGAGCCCATCTGCCAATGCAGGTTAGACATAAGAGGCGGGGTTTGATCACTGGGTTGGAAAGATCCCCTGGAGAAGGGCATGGCAACCCATTCCAATATCCTTGCCTGAAGAATCCCATGGATAGAGGAGCCTGGTGGGCTACAGCCCTTGGGTGTCACAAAGAGTGGGACACGCCTGAAATGACTTAGCACACATGCATGGATAATTTTATTCTTCTTCACCCAGACCAGCAAGGCAAGAAGAGGCTGTATTTCTTGCCCCAAACTCTGCTTTTAGACAAAGGCGGGTGCTTTCACTTGCAGTGTCATGGGAGACGTGGAACTGAAGGCATCTGCAGTTTCTTCTTAGCTCCCCTCTATCTGATCCACTTTGCCAGTTTTCAATTACCCAACATCTTCCAAAATGGGCTTTAGATACTTTCCTAGAGGAGCATAAAGAAATACAGGTATAGAAGGCCTGTTTTCTGACAAGCTCCATCACTGGAAGGGAGTTATTTAGCTCTTTCCTCCTACAGGACTTCAAATTATCATGAGGAACCACAAATTACCATGAATCATTTGAGCTGCAGGGTCAGCCAGTCCATCCAGCTGGACTGTGGGAGACCTGATTTTATTAGCGCTAACCAGGCTTGATAGATGGATGTCAAGTTGGACTCGAATTCCTTTACGAAAGAAGCTGTATCATTACTTAGTGGGTTACTCATTGATTCTGGCTGAGTTGTCGCTGGATTTGATTTCTAGCGAAGCAGACTAATAGAGACAACAGCAAGGAAGAAAGGAAAGCTGGAGGAGACAGGGAGGCTGTCATTCAGGGGGGCCTTGAGCAGACAGTGGTCCCCTGGCCTTTAAATTGGAGGCACTCACCAGCAGGGCTCTGTGAGAGTGGGGAGGGATGACTAGATCACACAAGGTCATTCTGTCGCTCCTCTCAGCATCCTCTTTGTTTGGCACTCTCGACTCTGGGACCACGATGTCTACCCACCTCATCTCTGAGAGTTTTTGTGAGGCTGAAGTGAGGTACATGGTCTTGTCCTCCAATTATGTGAGTAAAACCCTTAGAATTGCCATGTGTGCCTTCGTGCCTCTGCTGTGTCCTCTTTGCTTTCCCGTCTTCCTCCTCCCTGAGCTCCCATTCAGGGCATGAAGAGGAACAGAGAGAGGAAGAAATTCCAGGATCTTTGAGGTATACAATAGGCCTTGGGACACCAGTTTTATTTGTTCATCGCAAGCCCTGCTGGCGTGAGAGCAGAAAAGGATGGGGAGAGGCAGGTGGGCGGAGGGGTGCAGGGTGAGACAGGGATGCTCATCTTTCACAAGCCACGTGTTAACCACGTGCTCCACGCCAGGCTCTGTGCTACACGCTGGAATAAAAATGTTATCTGCAGACTGGCCCCTCACCAGATTCTTGTATAGAGGTGTAAACAATGAGACAAATAATAATTACCCAACAGGAGGATTATTAAAGAGGTTTAGAGAAGTGTCTCTGAATACCTAGCACTCTTAACTCTGCCTAGCTGTTCAGGGAAGAAAAATGTCACTGTCATATTCAAAATGCATCTTGTAAAAGATGGCCAGGAGTTAAGCAAAAAATGGGGAATACTGGGTACAGGAAAGATGAGGAGGGCTGCTTGTAGCATCAAAGATGTGAAGCAACAATAGAAGGGTTATAATGTACCAATAGAGAGGACCCATGGGGGAAAGTACAGAGAGACGAGACAGACACAGCAAATATAACTTGAAAGCAAGGTAAAGTGTGATGCCTTTCAAGTCATCATAAGAGTATTTAGTCTTCAAGGGTTTCTCTTTAAGTTAGCAACAGTGTCTTTAAGAAGGAGTATTCCCTCAACTTGCCTCTGTTCTTAAAACATCAGAAGCTTTATGCCTCAGAGAGAAGAACAAAACTCTTCATGTCTGTTGATCCATCCACATACACAGACTGTGCAAGGCACTTGATGCCATGTTGACTTACCTGTTTTCTTATTGGATTTGATAGGCCACAAGCCCAAGAATTCTCTCAAGAGTGTTTAAAAAAAAAAGTAGAACAGGAAGAGATTAAGAGCTTCTTGCTGCATGTGGATGGCATCAAAGGAGTGGTGTTTAGCTTTGCATTTCTACATGTTTAAGTTCAAGAGGATCCTTGTCCTGAATCTCTAATCACACGCTCCAGGTCTACTTCTGTGTATAGCAGATAGATGCATTTGCTTTGCCCACAGAGCTTTTTAAAATTTTGAAATTTTACCCACGTATATTCAATGGTTTCATTGCCTCTCTGTAAAAATCAGAGCACCAGGCTTTCTGGAGCCACGTTTCTGCAGAGCAAATGGGCAGGGAGTAAGGAGCCTCTTGCCCTGGAGCCCGAGCTCTGTGTTCCATCCATCTTCACCTGGCCAGAGTCACTCACTGGCTTTACTTCCCTGACTTCAAGAGACTTAGAATTCACCAACTCTTAAATAAGTGAGACAATTTAAAATGGAACTAACTCGATTTTGATGACGTCCCTTCTTGTGAGTCTCCCCAAAGGCAGACTCATAAACACGGATTTGGGTACAAGGAGTCTTTTTAGGAGATGATCCCAGGAAGCCGTCACATGAGAGTGAAGACAGGGCAGGTCAACCGACAGCCTGCTCCATGGAGAAACTGGGCATCTTCTATGTGAAGCCACAATATAGGATCTCATGGAGGGGCAAGAGAAGAACATTTCCCCACCATTTATCCTCGCTTGTGGTTGAGAACCGTGCCTGGGAGCCAGTCTGGGTTCTCCATGCTCAGCCTTCTTCCAGGATGGCACAGGAGCCCAGCGGCTTGGTCAGGAAGTCGCAGGTGATTGTGAGAAGAGTCCATAGCAGCTGCAGAAAGACTCCATCGTGCCAAGTGATATGGATGAGCAAACAGTAGTTTCTGCTCCACGACATCCTCTTTGAATGAAATG
The DNA here is from genome assembly GCF_029378745.1 of Bos indicus. NCBI lineage: Eukaryota > Metazoa > Chordata > Mammalia > Artiodactyla > Bovidae > Bos > Bos indicus. Next base: position 44,719,021 of record NC_091786.1, read on the forward strand.
TCCCTCAAAGAGCAAGATGGTAAGATGGGATTAAGCAGGTATTCCCATGCAGGAGATCCGGGTTTGATCCTTCAGTCAAGAGGATCCCCTGGAGAATGGAATGGCTACCCACTCCAGTGTTCATGCTTGGAGAATTCTATGGACAGAGGAGCCTGGTGGGCTACAATCCATGGGGTTGTTGCAGAGTCAAACATGACTGATTGATCAACACTCAGGTAAGCATACACAGATTTTGTTAGGGGAAATACCTGAGAGAGAAAATGGGAAAAGGAGAGTCAGGAGACCTCAGTGCAGGTCTGAACTGGAATGCAGAAGAGAGGGACAAGCATGGCGTGTGAGTGCTGCAGACTGCCAAGCCACCTAAGAAAGGTTGGGCAACGCCATTGGGAAGTCTGCAGGAATGGGCGTGTCTGAGCATCCCTGCCGTCCTGCCATTGGCTGGGCACCTTCCTGGGAGGAGTCCTCTGCACAAGTGGGATGGTTCCAGGGCACTCTTGCTAGTTAATTACCATCCTTGCAGTTGACAGGCTGTGGAGTGCATTCTGATGGCCACCACAAATGGTAATAGAAACGCAGCAGGAATACAGCATGCGGTGGTGGACAGTTATTAGTTTAAGGGGGAGAAAGAATAACATATTCATAGCTTTTTACAAACTGTATGGATAACATAATTTTTTTTTTTGTATTTATATAGTCATACTTTGAACTTCTTATATATTTGGTATCTTTTCTTTACAGTAAAGTAAAATCTTGACATGGTAGGTAATTTTTCCAGTTACTTAGGAGGTTTAGATGGAAACAGTGAGAGACCTTATTTTTGGGGACTCCAAAATCACTGCAGATGGTGACTGCAGCCATGGAATGAAAAGATGCTTTCTCCTTGGAAGAAAAGCTATGACCAACCTAGACAGCATATTAAAAAGCAGAGACATTGCTTTGCCAACAAAAGTCCATCTGGTCAAGGCTATGGTTTTTCCAGTAGTCATATATGGATGTGAGAATTGGACTATTAAGAAAGCTGAGTGCCGAAGAATTGATGCTTTTGAACTGTGGTGTTGGAGAAGACTCTTGAGTGTCCATTGGACTGCAAGGAGATCCAACCAGTCCATCGTAAAAGAAACCAGTCCTGAATATTCATTGGAAGGACTGATGCTGAAGGTGAAACTCCAGTACTTTGGCCACCTGATGCAAAGAGCTGACTCACTGAAAAAGACCCTGATGCTGTCAAAAGATTGAAGGCAGGAGAAGAAGGGGATGACAGAGGATGAGGTGGTTGGATGGTGTCACCAACTCAATGGACAGGAGTTTGAGCAAGCTCTGGGAGTTGGTTGTGGACATGGAAGCCTCCAGACACGACTGAGTGACTGAACTGAACTGAGGTTTAGATGAGAAGGACTTTTTGAATCATCTTGAAAGTCAGACCTAGAACTTCAGAGGCTTACAGCTCACCTCAGCTTCCTAAGGTGTTAACCCCCTATGTGTAACCACTGTCTCACCAGATGTTAGAAAATGGTATGTATATATATATTTATAAATTTGGTCATGTCATGTGACGTGTGGGATCTTAGTTCCTGGACAAGGGATCAAGCCCTTGTCCCCTGCATTAGAAGTGGGGAGTCTTAGCCACTGGACCACCAGTGGAGTCCAGAAAGTGGTAGACCTTCATTTTCTCTAATTTTTATTTTGTATGGGAGTATGTAGGCCTTCCTGGTTGTATGGGAGTATGTAGGCTTTCCTGGTGGCTCAGACGGTAAACAATTGCCTGCAGTGCAGGAGACCCAGCTTCGATCCCTGGGTCGGGAAGATCCCCCAGAGAAGGAAATGTCAACCCACTCCAGTATTATTGCCTGAAGAATTCCATAGACAGAGGAGCCTGGTGGGAAGCAGCTCATGGGGTCGCAGAGTCAGACGTGACTTTCACTTCACTTATACTGGAATACAGTTGACTAACAATGCTGTCTGAGTCTCAGATATGCAGTCGTTGGTTCATACTGCATTGCTATCTCTCTTCAAATTCTTGTGCCGTGATTTCTTCTGGGCAGCATGGAATCAGGCATCTGCAACACAGAAGCTGAGAAATGCTACAACTCCTTTCCTCCAAGAGCCTGTTGTCAAACATGTCCCAGCACCCCACTAACAACATTTGTACTAAATATGTCCCAATGTAGTAGAATGAAAGCCTCCAAATATCCTTCCATTTTCAGCCTCACTGAGATTCCATATCATGAGAAGTGTTCCATATGGCTTCCTCTGAAATAGCAAACTCCACTCACCTATTTTTACCATCAAAAGAGGCTACCACTCCTTGTTTCATCACATTTGTTTTCTGAAAAAAAGAACACATGGTATTTTTATACCAGTGTTTTATTGTCTGTCTAGTCTGAAAGCTCTAGGAAAAATTACAAAATTGTGTTTTGCTATGATTATGCATGACATGAAGGAACAACACTTTGTTGGATTAACATGCCATCTTTAGGTGCTGTAATGGAGTTAAAGTTTAACTGTCAGTGCATGAAATGAGGCCCCTTAAACCTAGAAAAGAATGAGGGTCAGTTTAAATACCCGAGTTCTAATAGCATGGATGCTGTTCACCCTTTTAGGGCACTGAAATGGTCTCCTTTCTGTAGTTTAATTCTAACACATTATATGTATATATGTGTGTGTGTGTGTGTGTGTAAAACTATGTATTAGTTTTATATTGGTGTTAATTGGTGTATGAATACATACATTACATTAATATGTATTAGTGTTTTGTGTTGGTACTAATTGAATTAAAGCAATTTGAATTTTTATGGAAAAGGTGTTTTATAAATAGCAAAGACTATTATGTAATATTCATAACTTTTGCCAACACTCACTACTTTCCTTGTGATTATCTGCCATTTCCAGTAAGTAACATTTTAACATTGGATGTTATCATGAACTCATAATAGGAGACTATTAATCAAAAAAAAAGGACATGTCTATACATTATATTCTATCATATCATGTAATTTAAAAATCAAAATGTCCACAAGACTGGTATAATTTGAGCCCATTTAAGGATACTCTGTCATTTTGGAGTAAACATTGTTTCTCATAAAAATTAGATGTTTTATGAGAGTGTCACATTTAAAAAAATACTCTGCAAAGGAGAACAAAAAGTTAATGTTTAGACAAGGTGGTGTCCATCTGTTTGTGATGCATTGCTGAAACTGAATGTCCTCACTCTACTGAGAGCCCTTTGATTTGAAGGTGGGTGAGGAATTAAGAGAAAGATGTTACAGGAGGTGAATGTATCTACTAGGAAAAGGTGGGAGGTTGGGACAAAGTGGGATTCTGCTTTGACTTAGATTCTTAGACTATGCCAAGGGCTATGTCTAAATAGTAAACAAGAATGACACATATGGAGAAACCTGAGTTTACAGTCCTAACCAGAAAGTCTATGGGGAATGTAAAAAAGTCTTTCAATCCTCAAATGACATTCTGTGAAACTTACCAGATTCATTATGCTGGATCCTTAAGATTCTTTCTGTCTTCATGCCTTTTTTTTTTTTTTTTCTCTTTTTTCTCTTTAAGAATAAGGATGGTTCTTCAAAGCCGATCAGTAAATATCTTACTACACCTTGGTTCCCAGGTAAGAACAGAAGATCAGAGCTTCTTTGGTAGCTGCCTAGTGAGGGGACAGGTCACGGAGGACATATCTTGGGGTGGGGATAAGAGCGCCGAGGGAGGAGAGAAGTTCGAATGAAGGCTAAAGAAAATAGGGGAGGGGCACCCACAGTTTGGTTCCGTGCTTTTCGCATCATGCTGTATAAGCAGATTTGTCAATTTCTGGACTAAACCATATTTCTCTGTAGATAGTGGAGGCTGTATTTTCATAATGATCTGTTGTCTGTTTTTACACACACACAAACACACACATATTTTCTCTCAAGAAATTTATAAAACATATATGGTATTTTTTCTTATTTTGATAGCCATTTTATGTGGTATATATAATTAATTCCACGTTATGGATAGATAATTACAGCTCAGAGATGTAAGCTTCTTGCCCTGTGTGAAATACTTACACACGAACTGTCAAGCACAACCCTGCCTTAACCACCATCACTGCGTCATCCTCCTCCTAGCAGATTATTCAGTAACATGATGCGGGAAGAAAAGTTGTTTTGTGATTTACATTGTTTGGAAAGGATACCCATGCCCTTGAACAATTAGAAATAAGGTTAAAATGTATTAAGGCTGTGAGAAATATCATACTTTATCAAAAATAAAACACTTTTGGGTAACCCATCACTTTTTGCAGTTATATGACTTTGAAATATTGATTGAAGAAGGTTATCAACTTCTGGTGGAGCTAGAGAAAGTAACTGGATATCATGAGTTAGGGAAAAGTGACCTAGTCCTTAATTTTCCTCCCTTCTCTTAATATGTCTAAGATTATACTAAGATTGTTTCTGTTTGTTTATGAAGATTTTTAAGTTCAGTATAGAATCCTGAATAGAAATTGCAGAGATGATGCCTAAATGTGAACTCTTGTGGGGAACGTGGCCAGCAGCTGGTTCAGGAACTCCTTAGGCACACTTTCTAGGGACTAAATGTGGGCTTTGGCTCACCAAGTGGGTATTCATAGATTAGATTTTAAAATTTCATCATCTTCTGACTTTTACAAGATCATATGCTCCAGGAGGGCAGGGGCTAAGTTTTATTTCATTGACCACCTTATGAAAAAGAAAGTGAAAGTGAAAGTTAGCCACTCAGTCGTGTCCGACTCTTTGTGACCCTGTGGACTGCAACTGGCAGGCTCCTCTGTCTGTAGGATTCTCCAGGCAAGGATACTGGAGTGGGTAGCCATTTCCTTCTCCCGGGGATCTTTCTGACCCAGGGATCAAACCCGGATCTCCCGTGTTGCAGGCAGACTCTTTACCTACTGATAATTCCTGAGTCATTAAGAGTTACTGAATATATACTTAGATCTTGAATAATTTAACTGAGAAGTGGCTTAAAAACTGAGTACATTCTCAAAACTAATCTCTGCCACGGAACTCCAGGATAGTGGTTCTCCTTGTGGTGGGTGTTGGGGTAGCCACCGGGAGGGAGCAAATGGAACCTTCTGGGGTTCGTGCAGTATTTGTTCCTTGGCTTTTGTGTCGGTTACTTGAGTGTGCTCAGTGTGTAAAAATTCACCATGTATGCACTTTTCCATATATTTATTGTACTTTATTATATTGTAGTATATTATATTACACATATATTATATTGTAATATTCAGGGAAACAGACAATCCAAAAGTGAACTATGGCTTCATCTATTTCATCAATCCATTCTGAATATGTCCGCTCTTATAGATACATGGAAATCAAGAATTTATTACTAATTATTAAGGACTAGTAGGGCCTGTTAAACCTCGTTTGGGTAAGCTATGCTTAGATGAACTTGAAATGCAAACATATTGTAATTGCCTTGTCTGGGCTTTTCCATTCTGCTTTGGAAAATTTTTCAAATTATGGTTCCCTAAACGCTTGCGCTATACAGAGGAGTAGGGAAGTTATCCCTATTGTGATTCAAATTTTTGGCTTCATATGTATCATTTAATTTAGTCCATTCAATGGTTTTGAGTTGAATATTATTATCTCCTCTTTATAGGTCAAAATACTAAGATCCAAAGAACTGAATTTATTAGTCTAAAGTCATCGGGCAGGCATGAGATTTCAGTTCTTTAGTCTTTTCTGCACAGGCTTTTTTACATACTGTACTGCCATGGGATAAATTGTAGTGAGAGGCATCACTGTCTTGATTAAAGCAAAACAAAATAAATAAGTAAAGAAAAAACTGAACAGTTAATCACAAATTGGACTATAAAAATATCATGGTCTGAAGATTTCAATTTACTTTTGATATCAATGTTTGACATAACTGAATTCTATGGATTTGACTTTTTAATTTCGACATTTTTGATTCATAATAAAATATGCATATACTTTGTGTGTGTCTCTCTATGCCTTTATATAAACACAAATACTATATATCTGTTGTAAGTATAAGACAAATGAAATGCTCATAATTATCCATCAATAAGCAAGTGTTCTGTGAGTTTTTAAAAACTGCCTTTAACTTTCTAAATCAGACATATTCACAAAACTGAATAACACCTTTATCACCTCATTCTCTGTTTCCAGCCATCATGCTTCATATTTAAAATTTTACATTTGTCAGTAAACATCTTCTGTTGTTGGAATGGTTCAAGTTTAGAAGTGAAGTAGGTTGGACAGAAGTTAAATATGGAACAATAATAATAAAAGAAAAATGTAAATTTGCTCTTTTAATGCCCTTTGATAAGGCCTTGAGAAAGCAAGAGACTTTCATCAGGTGAAGTCTGGCAACAACTTATTAAGATTACATTCTCTTCTGCCTTAAGAATGTGGATTTTCTTCTTTTACTTAATTTTTTAAAAAAAATGTTATTTAGTTGCTGGGTAAAATTTACAAAAAAGGAGAAATGAGTCAATTCTAAAAGGTTCATTTAGTTTCTGACAATATTTTTCACAGCTGCAATGAACTATGAAGAAAGTGAGAGTTGATTAGTATGTGCCATTAATCATTTAGGTAAAAGAAAGGGAGTCTTTAGTTTTCAATGAGCAGAAACAGTGGCACATGAAGGCAAAATCAGTGGTTGACGGGTAGCTTACTCATCTCCTAGAATAAAGTCTAATTTGGAAAAAAAAATTGTGATTCCAGTAGCATTCATTTATGATAGTGAAGTCATTTATTCTCTGTGGCACAAAATATATCACTTGTCGAAATATATTGGCTTTTAAAAATTATCTTTTACTATTTATTTTCCCTATTCAAAGTGAACATGAAGCTGACTCACAAGCATATTCAATGGAAACTAGATAGTCTGCCTCTGAAAGGACATTTCAGAAGTAATTTGCTTGCTCTGAAAGGCCAGAGAAAACTATCTGAGTCATAGTGTGAAAGGTGCAAAACCTGGTCACTCAAAGGAAAAGGAGAACAAATGCTGTCCAAACAGGTTCTAGACTAGTTTTGGTTGCAGGGGAGTTCAGTGAGGATGGACACAGAGGTGGAGCTAGGTCAGGTGCTTCCTGAAACTCTGTAGGGCACTGACTACAAAAAGGGACTGGATCCTTGTCCGGGCTTTGTGTCCGGACATGGAAATCACAAGTAAAGTCAGTAGGAAATGTTAAATGCAAAGGATGATTAAATAACAAGAGATTAACTACTGAGGAATAAAGGGAGCTCCACAGAATTTAAGAATAGAGGACATAGGAAGCATCCCAGTGCCCCGAGCACTTAGAACAGAGTGCTTCAGGAACAGCCCTTTGGGAAGATGCTCTCTGTCCACACAGTTTGTTGTGGTCCCCACGGTCAAAGTCTTTAGTGTCTTCAATGAAGCAGATGTTTTTCTGAAACTCTCTTGCTTTCTTCATGATTCTACGAATGTTGGCAATTTGATTTGTTTCCTCTGCTTCTTTGAAACCCAGCTTGTACAGCTGAAAGTTTTAGGTCATGTACTGTTGAAGCCTGGCTGGAAGGATTTTGAACATAATCTTAGTAGCATGTGAAATAAGAACACTTGTGCGGTAGTTTGAACATTCTTTGGCATGCCCTTCTTAGGGATTGGAATGAAAACTGACCTTTTCCAGTTCTGTGGCCACTGCTGAGTTTTCCGAATTTGCAAACATATTGAGTGCATCCCATTAACAGCATCATCTTTTTTACAATTTTCAGTAGCTCAGCTGGAATTCCATCACCTTTGACTCTGTGGGTCACAACAAACCGTGGACAACTCTTAAAGAGATGGTCTTAAAGACAGACCACATTATCTGTCTCCTAAGAAACCTGTATGCAGGTCAAGAAGCAACAGTTAGAACCGGACATGGAACAATGGACTGGTTCAAAACCGGGAAAGGACTACAACAAGGCTGTATATTGTCACCAGCTTGTACTTGTGTGCTCAGTCGCGTCTGACTGTTTGTGACCCTGTGCACTATAGCCCACCAGACTCCTCTGTCCAAGGGATTCTCAGGCAAGGATACTGGAGAGGGTTGCCATTTCCTACTTCAGGGAAACGTCTGGTTCCAGGAATTGAACCCATATCTCCTGTGTCTCCTGCATTGGGAGGCAGAGTCTTTTACCACTGAGCCACCTGTGATGCCACGAAGTGAGGCCAAAAAACAAAAAACAGCCCTGAGCACTTAGGGTTCCTGAGCGGATACGCACACCAACTGGCCCTATGTCCTGCTGGGCACAGAGTGCCAGGCTCATCCCCACTCACAGCCACAGCACTCTCTCTTCTCCTCCCTGAACACCCTGCCTCTCCCCACCTCTGGATCGCAGCCTCTGCTGCCCCTTCGCTCTGGTGCCTGTCACCAGGAGTGCCCCATGGTGGCCTCTCCTCATCAGGAGATTTCCCCCACCATCTTACTAGAAGCCCTGAGCCCTCCACCCCTGCTCTAATGCTATTTTAAAGTTTAAAGAAGTGGGTTTACAGATTAGAGTGAAAAGGTGTCTGGGAGTTCCCTGAGAAAAGAAATAGAGGGACTTTCTTGGTGTTCCAGGGGTTAAGAGTCCACCTGCCAGTGCAGGGGGCACAGGAAGATCCCGGGTCCAGGATGAATCACAAGCTGGAGTCAAGGTCATCAGGAGCAATATCGATCACCTCAGATGTGCAGATGATACTACTCTAATGATAGAAAGCAAAGAGGGACTAAAGAGGCTCTTGATGAAGGTGAAAGAGGAGAGTGAAAAAGCTGATTTAAAACTCAACATTCAAAACCCTAAGATCATGGCATCTGGTGCCATCACTTCATGGCAAATAGATGGGGAAACAGTGGAAACAGTGACAGACTTCACTTTCCTGGGCTCCAAAATCAGTGCAGATGGTGATTGTGGGCGTGAATTTAAAAGATGTTTGCTCCCTGGAAGGAAAGCTATGACAAACCTAAACAGTGTATTAAGAAGCAGAGACATCACTTTGGTGACAAAAGTCCATACAGTCAAAGCTATGGTTTTTCCAGTAGTCATGTATGGATGTGAGAGTTGGACTATAAAGAAAGCTGAGCTCTGAAGAATTGATGCTTTTGAACTGCAGTGTTGGAGAAGACTCTTGAGAGTCCCTTGGACTGCAAGGAGATCCAACCAGTCCATCTTAAAGGAAATCAGTCCTGATTATACATTAGAAGGACTGATGCTGAAACTGGAGCTCTGATGCTTTGGCCACCTGATGCGAAGAACTGACTCATTGGAAAAGACCCTGATGCTGGGAAAGATTGAAGGCAGGAGGAGAGGGGACAACAGAGGATGAGATGGTTGGATGGCATCACTGACTCAATGGGCATGAGTTTGAGCAAGCTCCAGGAGTTGTTGACCGACAGGGAGCCCTGGCATGCTGCAGTCCATGGGGTCACAAAGAGTCAGACACGACTGAGTGACTGAACAACTATGAAACACACTCAGTGACCACCTAGTAGTTCCTGTTTTCTTGTTTTATGGGAGAGTTGGGTCTATAATGGAGTATTTTTCTGTTTCAGACTCTGACTGAAAATGTGCTTTGTTAACATATCATTTTGTGACATTACAATTTTTGCTTTAAAATCCCCTTTTTCTTAAAATGAAAATCAGCAAAGCAGTGTAAAATGTCTCCTTTTCCTGAAGAGAAAGAAAAAAAATCTCTTGGATTTATTTGCTTTTAGCTTAAGAACAAAATCCTATCCTATTAAAATAACTTCATGTGTTATGAACATAGTAGTCCTCAAATTTGTATCTGAATCAAATGTCTGAGTTTGTTGATATCTTCACCATTTTCTGAAGGTTGTCTTCCTTTCTACTGAAATAATAAATGGGTGAATATCAAGCGTGAGATGCTTGCATCTTTAATATGCCAGCACCTTCTGTCTTAGAGGCATATCGTGCCAGATGGAACATTTCATAAACACTATAAGAAACAAATTACATTAGGTACCTTGGCTAGCACAGTGACACACAGCACCTTGATATAACTCAATTTTGTCTTTGCCTACGTCTGAACCATCGCGTTTTAAACCAGCACTGGGATAGTATAAACTATCACGTCTGAATAGAATGATGAATCTGCCCACTATGTTTGTAAAACAGCCAGCCTTATTAATTTCTTCATAACAATATTTATGCTGATAGTTAAACCTTAGAATAGCAAAGTAAGATTATTTTTCCCCAAAACCTATTTTTTAAAGGTGGTATCTTTTTTTATGGACACTTCAAGGATTAGGAAAGAAAGCAATTGAAAAAATTTTGAATCACTGTTCCAGTATTTGCAGTTAAGCAAGTGGACATTTTGCTGCTGTTGTTTTTAGTCACTCAGTTGTGTCCAACTCTTTGTGACTCTATGGACTGTAGCCCACCAGGCTCCTCTGTCCATGGGGTTTTCCGGGGAAAATTACTGGAATGGATTGCCATTTTGAAATGAATTTTTTAAAGAAATTATTAACTTGCAGGTTGAAGAAAAGATAAATAATTCCCATCACAAATTGCTATAACTCTTTTGATACTTAAAGAAGGAATATATTTGTCTTCAATATGTAAATGAGAGAGTAACAGGACACTCAGGAGAAAATAGTGATTAGTAGATAGATAATACACAGAAAGATAAATATAGACAAAAAGGTGAGTAACAGATATGCAGATAGATGTGTGATAGAAAGCCAAAAGCAGTATTTATTTCTCCAATTTGAATAATAAAATATGCCTTTCATAGTCTAAGTGCCTAATTTAAACAAGCACTTCTAGTTTAGAAGTTTTATTACAGATGATGTTTTAGAGATGAATTGATGCCACAGGTTGCCACAACTAGAGTAAAACACTTTAAAAAATGATGTATGTACGACAAAGAGAGCGTGAACAGCCTCCTTTTGGCTTAGTGGTTAAGAATCCATCCGCAGTAAAGGAGATGCAGGTTCTAGCCCCAGGTTGGGAAGATCCTCTTAGGGAGGAAATGGCGATCCATTCCAGTATTCTGGCCTGGAGACTCCCATGGACAGAGGAGCCTGGCAGGCCACAGTCCATGGGGTCACAGAGTCAGACACAACTGAGCGAGTGAGAATACACACACACACTTCTTTCACAAACACCTTCCTGTCCACCTTCGCCTGCCTTCTTAACGTCCAGGGGCTTATCTCGGGGCCTGTCTCTGAACCCCAAGGATTCACAGCACGCCCTCCGCACCTCCACTATGAGGAGCTTTCTGTGTGATTGTTTCCATTCCTATGACAAGGTGATAATTGTTTTTCTTCATGATGTGGCTTGCCATTGCAATCTGTTTTATCACACAGTTTAGTAGAAACCAAGAAAAGCTCAGGAAATGCCTCATGAATTCATAGATTAAAATCATTTTCTTAATTGGAAACTTCTTTAATCTCATGAAGGAGACAATGAAATTTGTAGCTGCACGGCTAAGTGCGGAAATTGATGGCTACTTTTTTTCAATTAGTGCACTAAAATATGATTTCAATATGCTAGTGACAGTGAGTTAAGTAAAATATAAAGCACCAGTAAACTATGTAAATCAGGAATTGCATAAATCAAAATAAAAATTCCTAAAATTTTCTCCCTTAAAAAAAGAACTTATCAGTAAGCATACAGTTTGAAATGTGTGATCAAAGAAAATATATTGTACTATGCAAAAGAATCCAGCCACTGATATAGCAAAATAGCTCCTTTGTAAACACCCTTGATAAATCATGACTGTTCTCTTTGCTGAATCAGTTATCTATCTGAGAAAGAATATATATATATATATATATATATATATATATACATACATATATATATATATGTGTGATTAGTTTAGACTTATCATGCTATCCCTAGTTTAACATGACCACCATTTAGAACAAAGATGCTCATCTGATTTAATTGATAATAGATCTCTTTTAGAAGCACCTTCTATTATAAAGTTACTATAACAAATTTTTAGAAATTACTGAAACATAAAAGAAAAACACTCATAATGTTAACAACCTAGCATAAATTTTATATTTTTTCAATCTTATTTCTTATTCAGCTTTTTAAAAAGCATTACAGTGTTTATAAGCAGAGGCTTTTCTTACTCTCTGTTATAGAGCCAGCATTTTGAGCTTATTAGTCTGTAATACTCAATTTTAATGGTTGAAAAATATTCCATTCTGTGGTTTTAAACTATTTCTTTATTACTGCATTTGGGCGTTTTCTTGTCTGTAGTTTTTGTTGTAATTTGAATAGTATTGCCACCTTAATAATGGTAATTATTAAGTACAAGAAGTAGATTTACTGGCTTGAAGCAAAAGAACTTGAATTTTTTTTCCTGCTTTTCTTAATATTTCTTGCTAGACCTTGAATAAGAGATACTTAGTACACATTTTTAAAATACAGAAGTGAAAGGATAGTTGCCGAGGTCCAGCCCCAGCTGATCCAGGGTATTCGAAGGGGAGACGGCTTCGGCAAGTTCACTGGATACAATAGCTTTATTTAAATACTCATTAGAGATATAAAGAGTAATAGAATGAGGATAGCTCAGTAGGAAAATTCAGTGGAGAAAAGAGGCTGAGTAGCTTGGTTTACGCGGAAAATCAATATAACCTATGACATCAGGTTAGCTCTGACCACGGAGGCTGAAGGCACCCTCTCGAATAGCGGAAGGTGCCCCACTTTAGGCACTTTCTCGAGTGGGTCTTAGAAGCCCAGGCAAATAAATGGTCGCAGAGGATCTCCACGCTCCAGATGGAGATTCAGCTGGAATGTGAAAAGAAAGATTGACATGGGGAGACCAAGCTTTGGTGAGCAAGGCCCACAGCTTTATTTTCAACAGGGGCTTTTATACCCTAAGTTGCACATAGAGGATAATAGGGGATGTGAAATCATACAAAGTCAGCAGTTTTTGATCCTTATTGAAACCAGGGTTTCTCTTCTGCAAACTTATCATATACAAATGGTTTAGATGATTTACATCATTTTCTGGCCAGAAGGCCTATTAACATTTTATGACTCTTGACAAAGGTTTGTTAACCGTAAGACTTATTTTCTCTAAGAGTAATTATTTTAAGGTTTGGCACCATCCTTCGCAGGTGTTAGATAAAGTTGCATTCCTATAGGGCAGAGGTGCAGTGGGTTTACAACAAAGGAAAGAATTTATTACCTTAAGGGTCTAAAGTTGCTAACACCAAGGCCACTACTTATTTTTTCTACATACCAACTATATTAATTAATACACATTCAAGGATACAATACAGGGGATGTGGAAACTTGGCAGCAAGCATTGACTCATCAATGAAATCTTTTACTAGTTTTATTCTGACAGTTTCTAACTCTCTGAGAGGCTCTAAGCTATTTGAATATCTTAAGCTTCCTGTGCCTCTCTAGGCTGAGAGACTGTAAACAATCGTATGCATAGCTGTAGGAGTCCGGGTAAACTTGTCAGGCGAGTTAGAGAGCTATCTGAGGGGTTTGGATTTAAACACTCCTAATTGCCCAGGAACTTTATTAACTGCAGCTGTAAGTTAACTCTTTATCAGAGAGAGCGAGATGGTGGTGGGGGACAGCCCCCGGAAAGTCAGAGGTGAGAGCACAAAGCAATAAAGTAGGCAGACTCTGGTTTTCTTTGGGGGTAGATGCTCGAGAATATCCCGGGGGACTCCTGAGGCTCGATCCCGCCCTTGCGTATGTCGAGCCTCCTTCCTCATGACCTTTGCCATGGGTGGAGGTCCTCACGTCGGCTCCCGGCAGATAGTATTGTTGTTAAAATGTTCTTTCTATTCTAAAAGTATCTCCAAAAAAGCCTATGAACACGTTGAAGTCACAGGAAATGGCATCCATGACAAACTGCTTCTATTTTCTTGGCCTAGGTTTATCCAAGGTATTAGACCTAGCTTTTGAGGGGTTTGTTTGGATATTAAGCAAGAAATTCAAAAATTAAAACAAGAGAGTAGTTAGTAGAGTAACAGGTAAATTCAAGTCATTATAGTATTATCAGTTCCTTAAAAATTGATGTTGATATTGATAATTGTGATAATCTCAGTTCTTCAATAAATTCATTAAAACGCATGTTTAAAATATTTATCCAGAAATCCATGATTATTAAGACAATATAATTCAGCTAACATGTGCTGACTGAAAGGTCTTTGATGGGCTGGGATTTTGTAACTCCTGGAACTGGCCAGTGTTTTTAGCACCACACACTCTCTGGATAAGCTATCTGAACGATTGATTCAATTGGCCAGGCAGTCGATCTGAATTGGTTCTTGAGACAGTATTTTTCAAAGAGACATGGCTCTGAGTGATGCGTGTGGCTGCCAGCATTCACACCTCACGCTCCCACAATGACGTGCGGATGTAATGGGCTCCTCTCAAGCTTTAATTTGGCAAGGAATCCCTGCCTCTGAAAGCAAGGAGGTGACAGCGGTCTGAGGAGGCTCACAGTGTACAGGAGAAATTACAGAGCTGCAAAGACAGGCCTCTGCTCTGTCAGTACCATCGTCGTCATTTACTATTTATCAGGGCGTCCACAGCGTGCCTTGTCCTTTACGGGCTGCAGACGTCACTGTGCATCAGAAGAGAGAAGGAGATGCGAGTCAGCACATGCAAACACGAACCGATACCTGGCGCCGTCCAATGTTCACGTGATATTTAGGAAGACGCTGCTCACTGCTGAGTCTTGAGATTGTACGCAGTGGTGGGAACAACCCATCCTGTACAACAGGCGTTCGACAGCAGAGGCAGCAAAGGTGACAGGAAGAGAATCTTCAAGGAGCGATCCTGGTATAAAGATACAGCTGAAGGCTGCATTGAGCGAATCTTCAAGGAGCGATCCTGGTATAAAGATACAGCTGAAGGCTGCATTGAGAGAATCTTCAAGGAATGATCCTGGTATAAAGATACAGCTGAAGGCTGCATTGAGCGTGTGCTGTCTGTCTTTTTTCCTAGAGGTGAAGTGAAGAAGGCAGATGCAAAGCCTTGTATTTCAAGCATCACATGTAAGAGGTTAAACGGCTCTGAGAACTCGTTTGTTTCTGGGAGGTTAGTGTAGAATAATAGAAAACACTCTGTACTGAAGCAAAGATTTATATTTTGATGTGAGTCAATACCATCAGCAATTTTGATTTGATTTTATACTTCTACTCTAACAATTTATTAATTTTTTGATTGAAAAGTAACAGGAGAAATTATATAAAGTTTTAAAATATATAAAGAATATAATAAAAGTCAATTTCTTAAATTAACCACATTTAACATTTTGTGTGCTACATTTCCATTCAGTCATATTTCCATTTAGAAAGCCTTTTCCTTATGAAACTTTTAATTTTCTCTCTGCCATTAGAACATTAAGTACTTTCTCATTTAATATTCTAGCAAATGATTTATATTATTCTTTTCAATAGCTGATTATTAAAAATTCTTTATGACACATAAATGGAAAATATATTTCTGGAACAAAAAGTCATGCCCACTTTATATTTTGATGGATACAAACTAATGCTTTTTTAATACTTATTACAAAATATTGGCTATATTCTTCCAATACATCCTTGAGCTTATCTTACAACAAATAGTTTGTACCGCCAACTCCCTTACTCATATATTGCTCTTCTCCCTAACTCCACTGGTAATCACTAGCTTGTTCCCTACACCTGTGTGTGTGTGTGTGTGTGTGTGTGTGTGTGTGTGTGTGTGTGTGTTGGCTTCCCTGGTAGCTCAGTGGTAAAGAATCTGCCTGCCAATGCAGGTGACTGGAACGTCAGGAAGATCCTCTGGAGAAGGAAATGGCAACTCACTCCAGTATCCTTGCCTGAAAAACCCCATGAACAGGGGAGCCAGGCAGGCCACAGTCCACGGGGTGCAAAAGAGTCAGACGCAACTTAGCACCTAAGCAACAACAGCAATACATTTAACGCAATGCATTCGTCTGCGATGTTCGGTCGCTCAGTCGTGTCTGACTCTCTGCAGCCCCATGGACTGCAGCATGCCAGGTTTCCGGTCCTTCACCAACTCCTGGACTCAAGTCCATTGAGTCGGTGATGCCATCCAACCAACTTGTCCTCTGTTGTCCCCCTCTCCTCCTGACTCTGCAGTGTCTTCTCAGTGCAGTGGGATGACCCAGAGGGATGGGATGGGAAGGGGTGGGAGGGGGTTTCAGGATGGGGAACACATGTACACCCATGGCTGATTCATATCAATGTATGGCAAAAGCCACTACAATATTGTAATTAGCCCCCAACTAAAATAAATAAATTATATAAAAAAAGAGTCTTCTCCAACACCATATATATGTATGAGTCTATATATATATCTCACATTTTCTTTATACATTCACTGGTTGATGGACACTTGGGTTGATTTCATATCTTGGGTATCATAAATAATGCTATTATGAACATTGGGGTGCATGTGTCTTTTTGAATTAGTGTGTTTTTGTTTTTGGTTATACCCAAGAGTGGAATTGCTAGGTCATATAGTAGTTCTGTTGTTAGTTTTTTGAGGAACCACCCTACTGTTTTTTTGCCATTATTGCAACAAATTACATTCCCACCAACAGTGTATGAGGGTTCACATTCTGGCCAGCATTTGTTGTTTGTAGGCATTTTGATGATAGCCATTCTGACAGCTGTGAGAGGATACCTTATTGTGGTTTTGTGTGCATTTCCATGATGTTTAGCGGTACTGAGCATCTTCTCTTGTGATTATGGGTCATCTGCATTTCAGCTTTGGAAAAATATCTATGCAGCTCCACTGCCTATTTTTTAATTGGGTTTTTTGTTTGATGTTGGGTTGTATGAGGTGTTTATATCATTGGACATTAATCCCTTATCAGTCATATCATTTGCAAACATTTTCTCCCATTCAGTAGGTTGTTATTTTGCTGCACAAAATGCGTAAGTTTAATTTGGTCCCATTTGTTGATTTTTGCTTTTATTTCCTTTCCTTTAGCAGATGGAATCAAGGCTTCCCAGGTGGTGCTAGTGGTAAAGAAACCACCTGCCAATGCAGGAGACATAAGAGACGTGGGTTCCATCCCTGGGTCGGGAAGATCCTCTGGAGGAGGAAATGCAACCCACTCCAGTATTCTTGTCTGGAGAATCCCAGGGACAGAGGAGCCTGGTGGGCTACAAAGTCCATGGGGTTGCAAAGAGTCAGAGAGGACTGAAACACTAACACTCTCATTTTGACTGCGGTTTTACTCACTGGAGATACTTAGCGTAGACAACACCATAGAGACAAATGTCGAATGGTGATTGTCAGGTGCTGGGGTAACAGGAAATGGAGAATTTCTGTTTAATGTGGGCAGAGCTTGTTTTTCAAGATGAAAAGAGTTATGGAGATGAATGATGGTGGTTTCACTTCATTATGAATGCATTTAATATCCTGGACTATATAGTTAACACATTTAGAATGGTACATTTCATGCATTTTTCCACATTAAAAAAGATGAGAAAAAAGGTATGCATATATCTCACAGGGGCAAGAAAAGAATTTACATTATAAATTTTCTAAAGAAAGTGATCTAATAAAGGTTTGGTCAAGGACGAAGAGTCAGGAAGAAACTGGGGACAATGATATCCTCTTGATTACAGAATATCATTCCCTTGAAACATGTATTATAAATATTTTCCCCAGGTCTGCTGTTTACATTTTAGTTGCATTTATGTGCTTTTCCTATAGAAGAATTTTACTTTAATTTTGAAATGATTAAAGGTTTTTGATTTGTGTTGGTTTAAGAGGCCCTTGTTACTTTTAAATTAAAATTTGTTTCCAATGCTTTTCTTTTTGCTACACTGGCCTTTAATTCATCTGAACTTATTTTTATAAGCTAATGTTTTTCTCCAAATTTTTTATCTGTTTAATTACCCTGGTACTCTTCAGCTAACAGTGGTATTGGTGCCAACTTTATTTTGTACCATGCCATGTTTATATACCCATGGCCCTATTATTGATGTCACCCTAATCCCCCAGCCTGCATGTAACTCATGGGTGAGATGCCAATCATCGGAAGAACAGACAGGAGAGTGTTCTTGGTTAAGGAAGCAGAAAATGCAGCAGTCCCAAGATGGAAGGGTCTCCTTTTTTAAGAAAGAATAGTAGACTGGGATGTCTAGAGTGTCCTAAGTCAAGGTTCATGATGAAATGTAAAAGACTCACGGGGCAAGACCACGCAGGATGCTGTGGTTGCTGCCTCTGGATGGGGCCTCAGCCTGGTGAGACTCGCAAGGTGCATGGCAGGACACACTTTTGGTCACTGCTCCTTCAGAGCAGATTGGAGGTAAAGTCTGTCCTTCTCTACACCGCCCTGGCCCTCTCTCATCTCATTCCAAGCAGTTGGGTTGAGATGGGGAGTGGGAGAACCCACAGCTGGATTGAATAGATGGCAGAAAAGCACAGTGTGGAGACAGGAAGGTGGGAGTTCTATCCAAATAACTTGGTCGCTTAGATTATGCAGTCTCTTCCAGACTCGGCTGATGAAGATGTCCTTGTAAACAGCTCCCTTGCTCCCCTTCTGTTTGTTCATCCCAATTTTTCTCAGATCTAAATCATAAGGATGAGATCACTAGGCAACATTTAACCCAGCTCCTCATTTTTGCTTTAATGAATGTACTCAATGCCTTCCCAAACCTACTAATTTATTTCCTGGAGTAGAGTGAGAATGAGAATGAAGAATGAAGTCGTGAAAGAATGACTGACTCTCACTGGCTTAGTAAATTTGCTGTTGGACCACGTGGGCAAGATGGCATCCAAAGGAAGATGAGGAGAAGCCAGCAGGTCTGCATGACACAGAAAAATGAAGAATCTGACCTCCTGCCCTAATGATTCACTGAGCTTGTTTCTCCTTTTTCTCTTTAAAAACTGTCTTGCTGAGCAGATCATTTGAGTTGATGTCTGAACACAAGCCCACCTTCTCCCCAGATTGCCAGCTTTTCTGAGTAAAGCATCTTTCCTTTCTGCTTCTGTTAAGTTATTGGCTTTTGTAGCTTCTTTATCTGCTCCATGTAGCCCTTTCTTTTGAATTCCTCAGTCCCTCCTCTTTAGCTGCTCCCTAACGAAGCACACACCTCTTCCTTACAGGATTGTGTCTTTGGATTCTCCAGGTGTCAGACGATCACACAACGGTGCTTGAGAAGGAGGCAGAATTCATAGGGCCCATCCCAGAACCACCTGTGATTTCCCAGAGCTTCCATAACCAACAGCAGTAAATAGTTTCATGTGATATTTCCCTTCTTTCAAATGGCTTTCAATATTGACGTACCCTGTGATTATTGAAAGATTTACACTTGTATCGTGAGTGCATGTAAATATTTAGAGAGCTTTTGGTGCACTCGGTGGGGTAGGAACTGGGCACATATGCTCAGGAAAGTGCTTAAAAGTTGAAGAAGATAATGGTAATAATACCTTACATTTTAAAATGAATGCATGCATGATGACATATATTCTCACATTTGAGTCTTACAACATCTTTTTAGCAGAGGTTCAATTGTTAGTGACAGCTTATGGCTAAGAAGTTCAAAAAGAAGAAATCACTTTCTTAAAACACATACAAACACAGTTTTCCTAATTTTGTGATTGTAGTTCTTTTTAGTATACTATTTTGTCCTCCTTCTATTTAATTAGACGAGGGGTAATATTGTCTTCATATTATTTACATTTTCTTAAGGGCTAACACTAGGAAAATGAACAATTAACTCACTATTACAGAACCGAAATGCATTATTACTTCTTAGTTGTGAAGGCAGAAAGATTGTGCTAATAGAACCTCAAACTAATGAATAACCTTTTATCATGAATTATAATGTAACACGTGTAACATTTAGCTATAACAATATTTTAATTTAGTGAAGCTTTCTATGGTAATGTTAGCACAATTACATGAAAATCAAGCAGAAAGAAAGATTGGAAGTATCTTAATGGAAACCACTAAACAGATGACCTACACTCTCAGAATATTTATAAGTAAGAGAAAAAAAATCTATTTTCCACTTTAAGAAATGAACTAAAGGAAGATAATTTTGGCCCGAGGTAAAGCTGAGAAAGTGCAGATGATGACATTGGACATATTTTTGGAATCTCTGTGTTCATTCTTCTTTTTCTTTTTCTTATGATTCCTTTGCCCCATTTCTGCTACTTCAGCTAGGGTATTTCCACCCAGACACATGCACATTCTATGACAATATGAATTTTTCAGTGGTCTTTTTAGTGTATTTTGAAGATGATATTAGACCTTTGGGAGAAAAAAACATACAAGCAAAGCAGGAAGCTCTTTAACCATAAACTGTATTTCCAGACAGCAAGTGCCGTCTCTACTGTGCCGTTCAACCACACGCATTCTGTTGTCAGCATGGTTAGTATGTGTAGAAGAGCAATAATTCACTACAGTGTTGCAATTATGAGAACTGCTCATCCTCTGTTACAGTAGGAGAGAGGACCTGATGCTTATAATTCGTGGTTGCTTTCTTATATCCACAACTTTTCAGAAACATGGGCCATTTGCTTTTCCTGTAGCAATTTAGGGAGAATAACATTTGACAAATAGTTAATAATTCATACACATACCAAATATGCATTTGTGAAAGAAAATACTTTTTCTGAGTTGAATAGTTTAGGCAATTTTCATCATGCAAAAACCACTCTGATAAAGTGAGCCAGGCAAACTGGCCATTTTAGGCCAGCTGGGTTGCCCTTGATGTTGTATGCAAGACAGAACAATGGTATAACACTGCCTGCCATTATTTCTGTAATCCCCGTGCACTCCACAGGAAGCCCCCCAGGTGCTATACAAGATTAATAGCAGTGAAAAAGTCTGTGTACAGTAAACTCACCAATAGTTTAGCCATTCCAAGTAGATTCATAATATACCCTTTAGTATGGAAATGGGCTTCCCTGGTGGCTCAGAGGTTAACAAAAGGAATCTCAAATACCCCTCCCCTCCCACACACACACATACACAGATCTTAAAAAATAAGAAAAGCAAATTGACTGGAATAGTAATTTGTCGCCTCACAGCCCAGAGGATCCATTTCTCTTCAGCAAAGGGAGAGAGAGATTCCCCTTGATTCTTTACTTTTTTCTAATTTGAGTTGTAGTTCTGAGGCTCTTTGTTGAGAATTCAAAGGATTCCAGACAAGCTATGGTCCTTGTTTTAATTAAGACCAAGAGATAACCATAGGAGTTCTTTAGCAATAAATTAAAGTTCATTTCTACTTGAAAAGAATCAGGAAGCTAGGGACAATGAGAAAGAAAATGGAAAAGTGAAGGAAACGGGAAAATGCATTGGGTGGTGCTATTGATTGCTACCAAATATTAATTTGTTCTTTGTTGTGAACCTTTTCATCAAGAGAATCTCCATCAGGTATAACATGATGTTTCCAATGAATGTCCTCAAGGCAACAAGAGGAGAAATTCATTCGTGTGGCAGCAAAGGCGAACCCTGAAACCGAACAGGGGAGATCAACGTAAGCCCAAAGAATACCATTTAAACACATAATAAGAAAAGCTTCAGGACAAAGAATGATATGATTAAAAGACAGTCTTCTTGAAACCTGAGAAAGTTTGGGGTTAAAAAAAATCAAGTTTCAATAAAAGGAAACCTCTTGAGAATGTAACCATAGTTGAAAACACTCCACTTTTAAGAGAAAAATGCTGGTCTTTTTTTATGTTTTGCTTTACACTTTCCATTCAGAATGGAATGTAGAGCCTGAATATACAGAGAAAAGCAAGAGCTGCTTCAAGGAGGATTACCATTACAATTGTGTTGATTGCCTTTGTCACAATTACTTGCAAGATCTCAAGGTCTGGATGATTGCTGTCTCCATTTTTGTTTTTCTGAGAAGGAAATGAACATAGAAACCTCCAATGATATGTGCCCAAGTGATGATGATAAAGAAGAATATTGTTTTTTGTGTCCTTGTGCAGTGTAAGACTTGACAGTGGGTTTTCTCTTTTCTGTAATGCAAGCGCCTGACTCAAGGTGTGATTGCTGAGGCATCTGCTTTCAAAGAAGGGTCCACTTGAAGACAGCTGTTAGAATCAAAGCTCTGCCAGCCACAGGGCTGCACAAAGGGCCAGGTCATCTGTCCCCAGTGCGTCGCCTTTGTTTTACAGATGCTGCATGTTTTTGACACCTGACAACTTGGGCTGGGGCCACTTCTTTTTTTCTTTTCCACACTTTAAATCTCCACCATATTTTGAACTCACAAATAGTGAGCCCACAAAATCCAAGGGCCCCAGTAAAAGCAAAACCATGGCCCGTGTGCCTTCTTTCAGTTCAGTTCAGCTCAGTTGCTCAGTCATGTCCGACTCTTTGCAACCCCATGAATTGCAACATGTCAGGCCTCCCTGTCCATCACCATCTCCTGGAGTTCACCCAAACTCATGTCCATCAAGTTGGTGATGCCATCGAGCCATCTCATCCTCTGTCATGCCCTTCTCCTCCTGCCCCCCCAATCCCTCCCAGCATTAGAGTCTTTTCCAATGAGTCAACTCTTCGCATGAGGTGGCCAAAGTATTGGAGTTTCAGCTTTAACATCAGTCCTTCCAAAGGACACCCAGGACTCATCTCCTTTAGAATGGACTGGTTGGATCTCCTTGCAGTCCAAGGGACTCTCAAGAGTCTTCTCCAACACCACAGTTCAAAAGCATCAATTCTTCGGTGCTCAGCTTTCCTCACAGTCCAACTCTCACATCCATACATGACCACTGGAAAAACCATAGCCTTGACTAGACGGACCTTTGTTGGCAAAGTAATGTCTCTGCTTTTCAATATGCTATCTAGGTTGGTCATAACTTTCCTTCCAAGGAGTAAGCATCTTTTAATTTCATGGGTGCAATCACCATCTGCAGTGATTTTGGAGCCCCCCCAAATAAAGTCTGACACTGTTTCCACTGTTTCCCCATCTATTTCCCATGAAGTGATGGGACCAGATGCCATGATCTTAGTTTTCTGAATGTTAAGCTTTAAGTCAACTTTTTCACTCTCCTCTTTTACTTTCATCGAGATGCTTTTTAGTTCCTCTTCACTTTCTGCCATAAGGGTGGTGTCATCTGCATATCTGAGGTTATTGATATTTCCCCTGGCAATCTTGATTCCAGCTTGTGTTTCTTCCCGTCCAGCATTTCTCATGATGTACTCTGCATATAAGTTAAATAAGCAGGGTGACAATATACAGCCTTGATGTACTTCTTTTCCTATTTGGAACCAGTCTTTTGTTCCATGTCCAGTTGTAACTGTTGCTTCCTGACCTGCATACAAATTTCTCAAGAGGCAGATCAGGTGGTCTGGTATTCCCATCTCTTTCAGAACTTTCCACATTTTATTGTGATCCACACGGTCAAAGGCTTTGGCATAGTCAATAAAGCAAAAAAAGGTTTTTTTCTGGAACTCGCTTGCTTTTTCCATGATCCAGCAGATGTTGGCAATTTGATCTCTGGTTCCTCTGCCTTTTCTAAAACCAGCTTGAATATCTGGAAGTTAATGGTTCACATATTGCTGAAGCCTGGCTTGGAGAATTTTGAGCATTACTTTACTATCGTCTGAGATGAGTGTAATTGTGCAGTAGTTTGAGCATTCTGTGGCATTGCCTTTCTTTTGGGATTGAAATGAAAACTGACCTTTTCCCATCCTGTGGCCACTGCTGAGTTTTCCAAATTTGCTGGCATATTGAGTGCAGCACTTTCACAGCATCATCTTTCAGGATTTGAAATAGCTCAACTGGAATTCCATCACCTCCACTAGCTTTGTTCGCAGTGATGCTTTCTGAGGACCACTTGACTTTACATTCCAGGATGTCTGGCTCTAGGTCAGTGATCACACCATCGTTGTTATCTGGGTCGTGAAATCTTTTTTTGTACCGTTCTTCTGTGTATTCTTGCCACCTCTTCTTAATGTCTTCTGCTTCTGTTAGGTCCATACCATTTCTGTCCTTTATTGAGCCCGTCTTTGCATGAAATGTTCCCTTGGTATCTCTAATTTTCTTGAAGAGATCTCCAGTCTTTCCCATTCTTTTGTTTTCCTCTATTTCTTTGCATTGATCACTGAGGAAGGCTTTCTTATCTGTCCTTGCTATTCTTTGAAACTCTGTATTCAGATGTTTATATCTTTCCTTTTCTCCTTTGCTTTTCATTTCTCTTGTTTTCACAGCTATTTGTAAGGCCTCCCCAGACAGCCATTTTGCTTTTTTACATTTCTTTTCCATGGCTATGGTCTTGATCCCTGTCTGCTGTACAATGTCACGAACCTCAGTCCATAGTCCATCAGGCACTCTATCTATCAGATCTAGTCCCTTAAATCCATTTCTCACTTCCACTGTATAATCAGAAGGAATCTGATTTATGCCGTACCTGAATGGTCTAGTGGTTTTCTTCAATTTAAGTCTGAATTTGGCAATAAGGAGTTCTGAGCCACAGAACTCATCTGAGTTCTCAACTGATCTGAGCCACTGTCAGCTCCTGGTGCCTTCTTTATCTACCTGCAAACTGCCTGTCTGGCTCCAGGTGGGCCTTGCTATGTCCACATCTTGCAAGTGATAAACTACTTTTCTTTTATAGGTTTCCAGATTGTTATTGCTGAAGGGCATCTTGCAATCACAAGAACCACAAGGGCCGGTCCAGCCCCGAGACGGGCTACTGACACACCGAGACCTGCACAGAGTGCACACGAATCCTGCACACATGAGTTTGTCACTCATGTGTGGCACTACTTTTTAAAAATGATACAAATGAATTTATTTACGAAAGAGAACCAGACTTCACTATCAAAAACAAATGTATGGTTACCAACGAGGAAATGTAGAGAGGAGGCACAAGTTAGGAGTTTGGGGTGAACCCACACATTACTGTATAAAAGACACACAACCACAAGGACCTACCGTGCAGCACAAGGATCTCTTCCCCATGTCCCGTGATGCTTGCATCCTTTTGAACCGTGTTTTTCTCAAGATGTCTGTAATATCCTAATACTTTTTTAGTTGCAATTTTTTTCTCTTTCTTTTTTATTTTTTAAATTATTAAAATCTGATAACACATTTACAGGAGATTTGGAAAACACAGAACAAAGTTACATATAGTTCCACTATATATTGCAATTATATTTAAGTAGATAAATTAAGATTTTTAGTTGGAGTTTCAATGTCAAACTCTCAAAATTAATAGAATGAATATACAGAAAATCACCATGAGCCAACTCAACATAATTAAGATTTGCACAATTTTCACACAACAGTAGGGTACAAATTCTGTTCAAGTTCCCATAGGCTATAAGCTAGGAGATGCTGGAAAACATCCAGAGACATAAAATAAGGTGCAAAAGTGTCATGGTCTAAAAGTATTGAAATCAAACAGAGTCTGTTCTCTTATCACTGTGGAATTATGTTAGAAATCAATATCAAAAGAGATTTGAAAATAAGCTATATATTTTCAAGTGCAATGTGACATTTACCAAGACCTTTGACTTAGCCACTGAAAGCCTTAATATAGTTAGAAGACTGAAAAAACACAGAGAGTTATTGCAGAGTAAAAAGCATTTAAATGACACATTAATATAAAAATTAAAATTAATATCAAAGATACTACAGTTAAGTCGCTTGTTCAGTTGTGTCCGATTCTTTGCGACCCCGTGGACTGTAGCCCACCAGGCTCCTCCGTCCATGGGGTTCTCCAGGCAAGAATACTGGAATGGGTTGCCATTTCCTTCTCCAGGGGATCTTCCCAACCCAGGGATCGAACCCAGATCTCCCGCATTGCAGGCAGACGCTTTAACCTCTGAGCTACCAGGGAAGCCCAAAAGATACTATAAAACCCTATGTATTTGGAAAGCAAATGTCCACTTTTATATGATGGGTGGATCTAAGAGGCCATAACAAGGGAAATTAGAAAATATTTGTAACAGAATAAAAATGGAAAGAGAATTTATCACAATTTGCTGCATGCAGCTGAAGATGCTCAGTGCAACTAAATACAAAGGGGAATCTTGAATAAGGTATGAGAACAAATAATGGACATGAGCATAAAATTTTGTGAAACTTGAAAAAAATATGTAGTTTAGTTAATACTACGGTTAATAATACTGTATCACATGTTGCTTTCCTTTTCTTTTCTTTTTAACAGCATAGTATTTCTTTACTAGCATTCTATTCATACTAAGTCAAACAAGTGGAATCAAAATGTCATAAAAATTTTAGTTAGGCAAAAATTCTTAAGTTTTATAAAATACACATATATATATGTTATACATACTTCTATATATGTATGTCTCTCTTTACATATATACAAAAGCTTTCTTACTATACTTAATAAAGGCTTAAAAAAGAAAAATGTTTAGTTGCAACTTTTGAAATAATTTTAGATTTTCAAAGAATTATAAAGTTAGTACAAAGAATTTCTAATACCCTTTACCCAAATTCTTTAAAAGTGAACATCTCACATAAGTACAGTCCAATGATCAAAATCAGAAAATTATACAATGTAATACTTGATACAATGTAATACTTAATACAATGTAATACTTAAATCTACAGACCGATTTTGCCAACTGACCCACAAGTGTTCTCGTACTGACCCAGGATCCAACGTAAGATAAGGGCGAAGTTTGTTGCCATGGCTTGGAAATTTTCTTTCATTGACCTTTGTCTTTCATATCACTGATACTGTTCAAGTGTACTGTAGTGTTCACTTATAGAATTTTTCTCAATTTAACTTACTCTAATATTTTCTCATGATTATGCATTTTTGGTAAGAATGCCCCAGAGGCAACGCTGTCTTTGCAGGGTGTCATAGTTATCCCAGTCTCAAGAAGCCCATGTGTCTAATTGCTGGTGAAGTTTTATGCTATCTACCAGATTTCTCCACAGTAAAGCTGCCGTTTTTCTCTTTAATTAGTATCATATGGAGAGATACTTTGAAACTCTGTGAATCTTTTTCTTCATCATACTTTTGTCTAGCATCCATAGATGATTCCTGACTGAAATGATGATTATATTTCTGTATTTCCTTATAAATTTCTTACTTGGAATTCTGCCTTAAGGAAGATCAACCCTTGCCTACTATATAATCTTTTTTTTTCTACTTGTATGAACTCATGCCTTATCCTTTTATTCAATGAGTAATAATACAGTATTAACATCATTGATTTTTTTCTAAATTTTTTTTCTGGGTTAGTTTTGAAAATCAGTCTGTTAGAAGTAGCAGAAAAATAGTCTATGAAAGTAAATGGATGTGAGCTAGACAGCTCCCCTTTTAAGGTAAAGCTCGATGTCATGGATGTTCCCACATGTTGGAATATATCTTAGGTGCGATTTGTTACCACTTCTCTCTGTGTCTGAGATGGTCATGAACACAGAGGGTTTGAAAAGTCTTTTTTTCCCCCTCTGAGCTGAAGTCTGATGATCTGCCCTTAGGCCAGGCCCTTGGGCTCAACAAGATACTTATTTTGGTCTACTTCTAACCCAGCTTCAGGCCATCACCCAGATCCATTCACAAATCCTTTCCTTCTGTGCCCTGAAAAATCCCAAATGTAAAAGAGTTATTTAATTTTGGGTTTATAATTATCAAAATATTAACATCCTCCCCCACTCAGGTGGCCCTTCACAACATATAGGTTATTATCTGGGTTCTCCTTGGTGATGATCTTGAGACCTGGATTCATTTGTAAGTGGTAGTGGTGGATTTGGGAAGTTTGGATAACACAGGCAGAGACATGGTAAAAGGAATGGAAAGCAACCAACCAGTTCAGTCGCTCAGTTGTGTCTGACTCTTTGCGACCCCATGGACTGCAGCATGCCAGGCCTCCCTGTCCATCACCAACTCCTGGAGTTTACTCAAACCCATGTCCATCGAGTCAGTGATGCCATCCAACCATCTCATCCTCTGTCATCCCCTTCTCCTCCTGCCTTCAATCTTTCCCAGCATCAGGGTCTTTTCAAATGAGTTAGTTCTTCGTATCAGGTGGCCAAAATCATTGGAGTTTCAGCTTCAGCATCAGTCCTTCCAATGAACACTCCGGACTGATTTCCTTTAGAATGGACTGGGTGGATCTCCTTGCAGTCCAAGGGACTCTCAAGAGTCTTCTCCAACAGCACAGTTCAAAAGCATCAATTCTATGGTGCTCAGCTTTCTTTGTAGTCCAACTTTCACATCTTTACATGACTACTGGAAAAACCATAACTTTGACTGTATGGACATTTGTTGGTAAAGTAATGTCTTTGCTTTTTAATATGCTGTCTAGGTGTGTCATAGCTTTTCTTCCAAGGAGCAAGCACCTTTTAATTTCATGGCTGCAGTCACCATCTGCAGTGATTTTGGAGTCCAAGAAAATAAAGTCTTCCACTGTTTCCATTGTTTCCCCATCTATTTGCCATGAAGCAGCCAATGGAAGGTATGAATTAAACAAACTGACATGGTAAAATTTGAGCTAAATTCTGCATGGACTCTGGAGATTAATAGAAAAAAAATCATCATTGTAACTGGGATATTTATATATTAATTCTGAAGAACCGATGGTGTTGAGAGTTGCCTGTGAGGTGCTAATTCCTCAGCATTCTACCTGTTTCATGGATGCACAGACTCATGTGCTCACAGGTACTGAAGTTTGCCTGGTTCCAGGAAAAAACAAAAAACAAAAAAAAACGTCAGTCATCACTGAAAGGGAGCTGTCTATTGCTGTAAACATGTGCAGTGGCCTGCCTCTGGAACCCAGCTCCCTCTGTCTGAATGTTAAACTGAAGTGCCTTTGTTCAGCTCATGGGGAGACGTTCAGATGCTGCCCACCTCTAAATGGCTGCAGAAAAAGAAAAAAATAACATATCCCCTCCCCAGTGCTGGCCAAGCCAGGAGATGTTTTGTAAGATTTATGGCCTTTTACTTAACCTCCACACCTACTTCCTCTCTGTGTTCCATAAAAGAAGCTGGTGACCAGACTCCGACAAGACGACACTCTAGGACTCCAGTCCATCTTCCTCCTGAACGTCCAGCTTTCCAATTAAAGTCGCTATTCTCTGCCTCAAAACCCAATCTCCCTATTGGTAACATATATACATGAAACATGGGGCTAGACATTTGCAAAGCATAGGGAAAGCACAAAGCTTCACTTCCCTTCTCTGACACTTAGAGTTGCTTGGGTTACCAGGTCAACCCTCACGGGGAGAGATTTTTTCCTCAGCTTTCTAAAGTGGACCCCGGGACCTGTCTGACACAGGAAGTCCTCCGATTTACTTCAAAGTGCAAAATGGCACAAACCATCCCTGTTTCTCAGTGATTTACATTTTGCTGCTCTGCTCAATTGATACCACCGAGTAATGACCTATATTTCATTTCTTGTTGACTTTACCTGCACATTAGGCAGTTTCTATTAAAATCCTAATGTACAAAAGCAAAGATAAATTGATGATCAGGAGATGGTTACCGACAGCCCTAAGTTTCCTTAGAGTCATCCACCGTGAGACATAGTCAAGCCAATGCTGTGAGTCTCTCAAATGGGAGAAGCCTGGGCTAATTCAACACTGAAAAGGAAGGAAGTGCTCCAGATTTTCAGTAAAGAAAAATGCAATTACAGATCTAAGAAACATGAACAAAATTGTTGAGCAGCCAAAATTTTCCTGATAAGGACATGAATTCATTCACTTATTCACTTAGATTGTCGGTCACAGTTTATCCATTGAATCCCAATTATGTGCCTGACTCTGTGCTACAAAAATCAACATCATTGCCATTCTTTTTATGGAACTTACACTCTTATGGAAAGTGTGGAAGGCAAGAAATTTGTTTGGAAGATGGAAAAACCTTTATGAGGCAAGAAGATGTCATCTATAACAGTACCCAGAGTGGAAGCAACTGAAGCTGGTTGGGTCCAGATTGTGAAGGGTCTTGAATGTGATGACAGGGATTCAAAATTATTCTAAGTAATAGGAAATTACTTTAAAACAGCGGGATGACTTAAGTAGCAATGTTACTAAGTGAAGAAAATCATCCCCTCACAAACGATTAATAAAGAAGTGGAGTATTTCCTGCCAATCAGTAAACAAGGATCTCACGGTCATCAGTGTTTGCAGCCGCTATGAGTGATGAGCCAACGAGCCCTGAGGAAACTCAGGGAGGAGAGGATACCTGCCACCTAGCAGCCACCGGGCTGCAGCCACTGCCCACACTGAGTCCTCAGGAAAGTCAGGATGTGATGAAAACACGGGACACTAGCTCAGGGTAGCTGAGGTGCAAACCAAAGGAATGATTTCAGTGAGCTCCAGCTCCTGCATCTTTGCAGACACAGAAAAGCACTGAGTTCCTTAACTTGAGATATCTGGTTTTCTTTAATTAACAATCATCTTTCGATGCTTAGACCACCTGCCCTTTGTTGCAAAATGTTTCTATGACCTACCTTTCCCCCTCGCCGCCTTGAAGCCATTCTCTCAGGGCTACTTGAGATGCTGTCTCCAGGGCCTGAAGTCCTTAAAAATTCCGACTGGATAAAAAACAACTATCAACTTGTAGGTTGCGAATGATTTTTAAGTCCATGTAACCAATCTGATTCTTGAGTGCTAGTCTACTTCAGAGAAATCCCCTGTTATTGAAAATGACCTGTCGTTATTATATGGCCTATTTGGTCCCAATTTTTAAGTTATTTATCTTGTTTGGTTTTTTAAGGGGGCATATCCTTTGCCTGCTAGTATTTCATCCATGATTCCAACCCACCTGCAGAAACCATTCAAAAAAATCTGAGAAAAAAAATCAAGACTATTTTTATGGGTTTGTCTCTTACAGATATATTTTTAAAGGAAACTTATGACTACATGCCATCCGTGGTGGCTCAGACCAGTACCTGGTGCCTACAATGAAAGAGACCCAGGTTCAATCCCTGGGTTGGGAAGATCCCCTGGAGAAGTTAATGGTAACCCACTCCAGTATTCTTGCCTGGAGAATCCCATGGACAGAGGAGCCTGGTGAGCTTCAGTTCATGGGGTCACAAAGAGTTGGACACTACTGAACGACTTCACTTTCACTTTTCACTTATGAATACATATCTGAAAAATAATCATCTTATTCTCCTGACTCAGTGCAGCAATGACTAATAGGAGGTGAGAATGGTATAGAAAAGAAAGCAATGTCAACAATGTATTACTAGTGAGATTTTGTCATTTCAGGCAGAATGCAAGGCACAGGGTATACAATAGTGAGTAATGTAGTTATATTCATTCCCATTTTAACTGGAAAAATAGGTAGATGGTAAAGTTGAACTGTGTCATGGGAACAGTGTGAGATCTGGGGACAAAAATGGATATCAGATTATGAAAAGGAAGGGCCTAACTCTTCCTGGTCTTAATTCCTCATTTATAAAATGAAGATATGATAGTCAACAGTCAGTGTTTTGTAATTTGCAATCCCATCAATCTCTTTCCACTAAATTGCTCTATTCAAATATTTATCTATTCTTGAAAATGTATGACACGCTTTTATGTTTGTTGACCTTCTCTCTCCCCCTTACAGTACAGTTTCTCCCAGGACAGAGAGATTGTCAGTGTTGGATCCTGTGATAGGCAGCACAGTGGCCTCCAAAGACATCCATGCCGCAGTCCCTAGAAACCAGATACATCATATTACATGGGGGATGGGGAAGTAAGGTAGCAGACTGAATTAAGTTTGCTAATTAGCTGACATTAAGATAGGGACATTGTTCAGATTGTCTGGGTCCTTAAATGAAAGACCAGAGCAATTGCAGTGTGAAGACTCAGCCCAGCATCACCAGCTTTGAAGATCAAGGAATGAGTTGATAAATCCAAGAAATGCAGATGACTTAGAAGCTGGAAATGCCAAAGGAACAGGATTCTCAAGGCAAGAACACTGGAATGGGTTGCCATGACCTCCTCCGGGGGATCTTCCCAACCCAGGGATCGAACCCAAATCTCTTGTGTCTCCTGCACTGGCAGGTGGATTCTTTACTAGCCCCACCTGGGAGGCCCTTTAAGCCATGGTTTATGACAGTTCATTACAGCAGCAAACTAACAGCGTTACTCAGGACATATGTGTCTCTGGTAAAAGAGCATGCCTGCCATACAGGAGATGGGGCAGGATGGTCCCTGGAGGAGGGCATGACAGCCCACTCCAGTGTTCTTGCCTGGAAAGTCCCATGGACAGAGGAGCTTGTGCCTGCCATACAGGAGATGGGGTCAGGATGATCCCTGGAGGAGGGCATGACAACCCACTCCAGTATTCTTGCCTGGAAAGTCCCATGGGTGGAGGAGCCTGGTGGGCTACAGTCCATAGGACTGCACAGAGTCAGTCACGACTTAGTGACTAAACAACAACTCTGTTGCTAGTACCTAAAGCAGTGAGTGTACCATAGAAACAACCATGTGTGTGTGTGTGTGTGTGCTATAAAGTCATAGAGAAATGCACGATCAACTAAAATAATGAAGCCACAATTTAAGAGGGCACAGAGAGCTACAGGGAAGTGCATAGTGCATGCGCATAAGGTTGAATGCATATCAGACAGATTTAATGTAACATTATGTGATTAAAATTACATCTGATATTTTATATACTACATATGTTGCTCTACAGAAAACATCTTAGTGTTTGGTTTAGGAGCACAAAACTTTATGGAACCTGTTTGTCTTAGAAATAGTGTTCAAAACTACTATCATTTGTTTTTATCCATTACCTCTTTGCTAGACTCTTCTGCATTTTATCCACAGCATTACATGAGAGCGGAGGCGACAGCACTGAGGAAAGAAGCGCAAGTACAGTGCTTCTCAAGAAATGCAGTCGTGCAGAGGTGGCACAGTGCTATCTCGACACTAGTGTCCTCTCTCACCATCACGCCTTTCTTTTCTCTCTTTATCTTAACCTCCTTACATCCTCATTTTTCAGTCTTAAAATCCTTTTCTCTAGACCATCTAGCAAAACACTCAATCTTTTATTGCCGTGATTGAAAGTTAAAGATTGCAACACTAGGTGAGCAGGAAAAAAAAAAAAAAAGCCATAGGCATAAAATGAGCCTGGAACATCTGTTTATGTCATACAATAAGAGATTACTCAATGAATGATAGGAAAGTGTTAAAAATACACTTAACAAGCCAGCTTGATGGGTCTCCAAGTGGCCAAATCTTGGACAGTTGGAAAATAAAAAATGATATGAATAGATTATAATCCATTGAATAAAATAAAAACGTGTGAGTTCAAAGAGATGAAAGAAAGGAAGGAAAGAAGAAAAAGAGAAACCAGAAGAGAAAAAGAAAGAAGAGCTCTTTTAAGAAACAAAACATCAACTAACATATATGGGATGGTTGATGGAATTAGAATCACCCATGGATGCTCAAATTAATAACAGATTGATGAGGAACAAAATATGTAGAGTCTCAAAGTATCTCCCAGTAGATTACTATTAACTACAAAGGGAAACATAATATCACAGTGGAGAAGTCTGGCAGGAACCGTTCAAACCAATAGCCAAAAACATCATTACTAGCTTTGGGATACATTACCTCCTAATATGAGGCACTGAGAAGACAGCATCATTTCTGGGGTATTCCTGCCAAAATGTGTATAACCTGAATAAAATAGTGAAGAAACACTAAAGAAATCTTGATTGAGGGCATTCTATACAATAGCTTTATATTCTATTTCAAAATAACAGAAATAGAAAAATTTCCATTGATACATGTGATGTTAAATGAATTTAATACATGATTCTGAATTGGCTCACAGACTAAGGGAAAGTAGCTATAAAGGATATTATTGGAGCAATTGACAGAATTTATACAGTGACAGGGAAATTGTATGACAACAATGAATAAATGCTAAATTTCCTGACTCACATGATTGTATTTTGGCTAAATAATAGACTATCCTTGTTCCTCAGAAATGTGTGCTTAAGTGTTTAGAAATAAAGAGATACATATTTCCAACTTACTGTCAAACAGGGCAAAATATATATAGAGTTAGAAAATGCAGGTAAGTTACATTTAAGAGTTCATTTTACTATTTTTACAACTTTCCTGTATGATAGAAATTATATTACAAAATTTGAAGCTATAAACAATAGTAATCCATTTAAATTTTATACTTTCCAGAGAGGTTGACCATGCCAGGTGTTGCTGGAAACACAGAGGTGGTGTTTAAACTCTATAACTGCATCAGAGAGGAAACTGATAGCGTCTGACAGTTGGGATAGTGTTTATACTCGTGGTAGGCTGGAAGTCCCCACAACGATGTCCACAACCTAACCTCTGCAATGTGTTACTTTACATGGTAAAAGGGAGATTGCAATGTGATTAAGCTGAAGACCTTGAGATGAAGAGGTAATCCTGGATTGTTTAGGTGGGGGCTCAGTGTAATTTCCCTGGTGGCTCAGATGGTAAAGAATCTGCCTGCAATGTAGGAGACTCAGGTTTGATCCTTGAGTTGGGAGGATCCCCTGGAGAAGGGAATGGCAACCCACTCCAGTATTCTTGCCCGGAGAATTCCATGGACAAAGGAGCCTGTTGGGCTACAGTCCCTGGCTACAGTCCTTGAATGACTAACACACACACACACACACACACACACACACACACACAGTGTAATTTCAAGGGTCTTTTGAAGAGAGACACAGGAGGGTCACAGTCAGAGAGGGATGTGAAGATGCTACCGTGTTGGCTCTGAGGATCCAGGAAAGGATCATGAGCCAAGGGATGTGGGAAACCTCCAGAAGTTGGAGAGACAAGCAGATGGGTCCTCTCCTGGAGCTTCTGGAGAAATAATGGCCCCGCTGATACCTTGAGCATGGTCAAGGGAAACCCATTTCAGACTCTGACATCCAGAAGTCTATGATGAATCTGTGTTGTTTCCACCCCCTAAAGTTTGTGGTAATTTGTTATGACAGCAGGAGAACTAATGTAATACTCGATCACCAGTATTTCTATTTTCAATTTCTAGGCTTTAAAGACACTCTCATTCATGTGGCCAAGATATTCAGGTACTATTTGTATTAGGAATATTGGGAACAGTCAGATGCCCATCAATTGCCAAAACAGATAGGCTAGTCGTCTGACACACCATCAAGTGAATGAACCAGAAAGTATGTCAGCATGGATACACCATTAAAGTAGAATGTTGAGTGAAAAGAAAAAAAAAAAGTTTTTTCTCTGTGAAATTTAGGAACAATATGATACCACATATGAAAACTCTTAAAATATTCCAATGGTACTCTGTATTAAGAATATGTATATATGCAAAAATGAATGTTTATAACATGAGATTATGTATGGGAAGGGTAGATATTCAGTTAAGTGTTATGTCTGGAGGAAAGTGGGGGACTGAGTTGAGGGGGAGTAACCCAGGAAAGTCAATGGAATAAACACAAAAACTGACATATTTATAGATATGAAGCATGAGGAGACAGCAGTCAGTAGACTGATATTTTAAAACTCAAACACATGAGTGTTTGTTGACAACTGTAAGGAAGAGTAATAATAAGGAAGAGGACCATATTTTTTTGGGGGGGGGTGGATATTAATAACTCATGATTTCAATCTTCCAGAGTTTGTATACTTTCCCAGGGGTGTGCACAGGAGGTGATTTAAACACATCTAAGGTATTACCATTGTCCTCAAGGTGATTGTATTTTAGACCAGGAGTAGGCAAAACTATTCTGCAAGCAGTCAAATAATAAATACTTTAGCCTCTGCGGGCCATATGGTCTGTGTTGCAACCACTCAATTCTGCTGTAATCACATGAAAGCAACCATAAACAATACATGAATGAATAGATGAGGCTGTGTTTTAATAAGATTTTATTTACAAATCGAGGCAGCAGGCTGGATTTGGCCCACAAGGTGTCATTTTATGTCTCTTATTAGACTAAACATTTTACATTTCTTCCACAATAATGACTATATTTTTACTACCCTACTGATTGAAAAAATACACATGCATATACAAATGTATAGGCCCCCTTCAATCATTCCATTTATCCCCAGGGGGTGGATTTAGGTTTGGGGGACCACTGCTCTGGTGGAAGTAAGCAAAGTGTTCAAATAGTTAAAACAAAATTGAACATTGAGGATAAGGGATTGGAACAAAGGTCTCTAAGAGTTTACCCAGAGGAGAGCTCAGTAGGGTGTTTGAGGACACTTGGGGTGTGAGCAGGGGTGTGGCGGATGTGTAGGAGTAGACTAGAATTTACACAAGCAAGACACGGAGTTCAGAGAACATGTACTATATTAGCTAAAAAGAAGAGAATTGGGGGTTTTGTTGTGGTGATTGTTTGGAGACAGCATAAACTACATGAAAAGATGGGGGTTAAAATGCTCTCAGAATGTAACTTGAATATTAGGTCCTTAAGGGCCTTGAGTTCTACTTTTAAGACCTATGGTTCTGGAGCCAGGAATTTCTTGCTATAAGTCTTTGCATACTCTATTAATTTACACCCTAAAACATTTCTAAATGTTCAACTTGTTGAGAAAATGGTTGAAATTGCTTTCATGGTGCAGTGTTTTTGTCTTTTTTTTAGAATCTTCACTCATCTGACATGCTAGTAAAGTAATGCTCAAAATTCTTCAAGCCAGGCTTCAGCAATATGTGAACCGTGAAATTCCTGATGTTCAAGCTGGTTTTACAAAAGGGAGAGGAACCAGAGATCAAATTGCCAACATCTGCTGGATCATGGAAAAAGCAAGAGAGTTCCAGAAAAGCATCTATTTCTGCTTTATTGACTATGCCAAAGCCTTTGACTGTGTGGATCACAATAAACTGTGGAAAATTCTGAAAGAGATGGGAATACCAGACCACCTGATCTGCCTCTTGAGAAATCTGTATGCAGGTCAGGAAGCAACAGTTACAACTGGACATGGAACAACAGATTGGTTCCAAATAGGAAAAGGAGTTCGTCAAGGCTGTATATTGTCACCCTGCTTATTTAACTTATATGCAGAGTACATCATGAGAAACCCTGGGCTGGAAGAAACACAAGCTGGAATCAAGATTGCTGGGAGAAATATCAATAACCTCAGATATGCAGATGACACCACCCTTATGGCAGAAAGTGAAGAGGAACTTAAAAGCCTCTTGATGAAAGTGAAAGTGGAGAGTGAAAAAGTTGGCTTAAAGCTCAACATTCAGAAAACTAAGATCATGGCATCTGGTCCCATCGCTTCATGGGAAATAGATGGGGAAACAGTGGAAACAGTGTCAGATTTTATTTTTCTGGGCTCCAAAATCACTACAGATGGTGCCTGCAGCCATGAAATTAAAAGATGCTTACTCCTTGGAAGGAAAGTTATGACCAACCTAGATAGCATATTCAAAAGCAAAGACATAAGACTGATCTATACATTGGTGTCTCTTTTGCTGTCTCGTACACAGGGTTATGGACTCTGTGGGAGAGGGAGAGGGTGGGGAGATTTGGGAGAATAGCATTGAAACAAGTATAATACCATGTATGAAACGAATCGCCAGTCCAGGTTCGATGCACGGTACTGGATGCTTGGGGCTGGTGCACTGGGACGACCCAGAGGGAGGGTAGGGGAGGGAGGAGGGAGGAGGGTTCAGGATGGGGAACGCGGGTATGCCTGTGGCGGATTCATTTTGATATTTGGCAAAACTAATACAATATTGTAAAGTTTAAAAATAAAATAAAATTAAAAAATTAAAAAAAACAATAAATGGAAAAAATATAATTGCTTATAAAAAATAAAATAAAATTAAAAAAAAAAAAAGCAAAGACAGTACTTTGCCAACAAAGGTCCGTCTAGTCAAGGCTATGGTTTTTCCTGTGGTCATGTATGGATGTGAGAGTTGGACTGTGAAGAAAGCTGAGCACCGAAGAATTGATGCTTTTGAACTGTGGTGTTGGAGAAGATTCTTGAGAGTCCTTTGGACTGCAAGGAGATCCAACCAGTCCATTCTGAAGGAGATCAGCCCTGGGATTTCTTTGGAAGGACTGATGTTAAAGCTGAAACTCCAGTACTTTGGCCACCTCATGCGAAGAGTTGACTCATTGGAAAAGACTCTGATGCTGGGAGGGATTGGGGGCAAGAGGAGAAGGGGACGACAGAGGATAAGATGGCTGGATGGCATCACTGACTCAATGGACATGAGTCTGAGTGGACTCCGGGAGTTGGTGATGGACAGGGAGGCCTGGCGTGCTGTGATTCATGGGGTTGCAAACAGTCGGACACGACTGAGCGACTGATCTGATCTGATATTTGTGTGGCACTGGAACAGCGAGTGACTGTGAACAGATACCCCCTCATTCAAAGTCAGGAGTGGCGGCCGCACTTCGCTGGACTGGCTGTGAGGAGATACCCCATGTCCAAGGTCAGAGAAACCCCAGTAAGATGGTAGGTGCTGGAGCGGCTGTGAGGAGACAGTGCACGTCCAAGGGCAAAGGAGAAGCCCCAGCAAGATGGTGGGAGGGGCGAATTTGCATTTAGAATCAAACCCCATTCCTACCAGAGATGCTCAGAGGGCTCAAACAAACCTTGTGCGCACCAGGACACAGACACACCCACAGACTGAGACAGAAATGTGTTTGAGCATCTCCTGTGGAGGTATGGGTCGGCAGTGGTCTGTCACAGAGACAGGGGCTCTGGGTGTGGGTAGGCATAAGTCCTCTTGGAGGGGGTTGCCATTAACCTCACCACAGAGCTGCCAGAACTTACACAGGAGGGGAAATACTCATGGCAGGCACAAACAGAACCTTGTGCCCTAGGATACATGAGAAAGGAGCAGTGACCCCACAGGAGACCGACCCAGACTTGCCTGGAGGTGTATGGGAGTCAGTGAAGGTGTGGGTCGGTGGTGGCCTGCTGCAGGGTTGGGGTCACCGAGTGTAGCAGTACATGCATGGGATCTTTTGAGGGAGACCACCGTTATCTTCATTACCTCCACCATAATTTAAGTAAGTAAGTGTAAGTGTTAGTTACTCAGTCCTGCCTGACTCTTTGTAACCCCATGGACTGCAGCCCACCAGGCTCCTCTGTCCATGAGATTTTCCAGGAAAGGATACTGGAGTGGGTTGCCATTTCATTCTCCAGGGGATCTTCCCAACCCAGGGATTGATTCCTGGTCTCCTGCACTGCAGGCAGATTCTTTACCCACTGAGCTACAAGGGAAGCCATCATAGTTTGCTCCCAGGTAAATAGCAGGGAGGGAACACAGCCCTGCCCATCAGAACAAGACCCAGTTTCCCCCTCAGTCAGTCTCTTCCATCAGGAAGCTTCCATAAGCCTCTAACCCTTCTCCATCACAGGGCAGACAGACCAAAAACTACAATCACAGAAAATTAACCAATGTAATCACATGGACCACAGCCTTGTCTAATTCAATGAAACTATGAGCCATGCCATGTAGGGCCATCCAAGACAGACAGGTCATGGTGGAGAGTTCTGACAAAATGTGGTCCACTGGAGAAGGGAATGGCAAACCACTTCAGTATTCTAGCCTTGAGAACCCGTTGAATAGTATGAAAAGGCAAAAAGATAGGACACTGAGAGATGATCTCTCCAGGTCAGTAGGTGCCCAATATGCTACTGGAGATCAGTGGAGAAATAACTCCAGAAAGAATGAAGAGATGGAGCGAAAGCAAAAACAACACCTAGTTGTGGATGTGACTGGTGATGGAAACAACGTCTGATGCTGTAAAGAGCAATATTGCATAGGAATCTGGAATGTTAGGTCCATGAATCAAGGCAAATTGGAAGTGGTCAAACAGGAGATGGCAAGAGTGAATGTCAACATTTTAGGAATCAACAAACTAAAATGGGTTGGAATGAGTGAATTTAACTCAGATGACCATTATATCTACCACTGTGGGCAAGAATACCTTAGAAGAGATGGAGTAGCCATTATAGTCAACAAAAGAGTCCGAAATGTAGTACTTGGATGCAGTCTCAAAAATGACAGAATGATCTGTTTGTTTCCAAGGAAACCATTCAATATCATGGTAATGCAAGTCTATGCCCCAACCTGTAATGCTGAAGAACCTGAAGTTGGACAGTTCTATGAAGACCTTCAAGACCATTTAGAACTAACACCCCAAAAAAGATATCCTTCTCATTATAGGGGACTGGAATGCAAAAGTAGGAAGTCAAGAAACACCTGGAGTAACAGGCAAATTTGGCTTTGGAGTACAGAATGAAGCAGGGTGAAAATTAACAAGAGTTTTGCCAAGAGAATGCACTGGTCATAACAAACACCCTCTTCCAACAACACAAGAGAAGACTCTATACATGGACATCACCAGATGGTCAACACCAAAATCAGATTGATTATATTCTTTGCAGCCAAAGATGGAGAAGCTCTATACAGTCAGCAAAAACAAGACTGGGAGCTGACTGTGGCTCAGATCATGAACTCCTTTTTGCCAAATAAAGACTTAAATTGAGGAAAGTAGGGAAAACCACTAGACCATTCAGGTATGACCTAAATCAAATCCCTTACAATTATACAGTGGAAGTGAAAAATAGATTTAAGTGACTAGATCTGAGAGACAGAGTGCCTGATAAACTATGGACAGTGGTTTATCATATTATACCGCAGACAGGGATCAAGACCATCCCCAAGAAAAAGAAATGCAAAAAGGAAAATGGCTGTCTGAGGTGGCCTTACAAATAGCTGTGAAAGAAGAGATGTGAAAAGCAAAGGAGAAAAGGAAAAATATACCCATTTGAATGCAGACTTCCAAAGAATAGCAAGGAGAAATAAGAAAGCCTTCCCCAGTGATCAGTGCAAAAAAAGAGGAAAACAATGGAATGGGAAAGACTAGAGACCTCTTCAAGAAAATTAGAGATACCGAGGGAACATTTCATGCAAAGATGGGCACAATAAAGGACAGAAATGGTATGGACCTAACAGAAGCAGGACATATTAGGAAGGGGTGGCAGGAATACACAGAAGAACTATACAGAAAAGATCTTCATGACCCAGATAATCATGGTGATGTGCTCACTCACCTAGAGCTGGACCAAACTAAAGCTGACTTCCTGGAATGTGAAGTCAAGTGGGTCTTAGGAATCATCACTACCAACAAAGCTAGTGAAGGTGATGGGATACCAGTTAAGCTATTTCAAATCCTAAAAGATGATGCTGTGAAACTGCTGCACTCAATATGCCAGCAAATTTGGAGAAGTCAGCAGTGGCCACAGGACTGGAAAAGGTCAGCTTGCATTCCAATCCCAAAGAATGCTCAAACTATGGCACAATTGCACTCATGTAACATGCTAGTAAAGTAATGCTCAAAATTCTCCAAGCCAGACTTCAACAATACGTGAACCGTGAACTTTCAGATGTTCAAGCTCATATTAGAAAAGGCAGAGGGAGCAGACATCAAATGGAAAACATCTGCTGGATCATCAAAAAAGAAAGAGAACTCCAGAAAAACATCTATTTCTGCTTTATTGACTATGCCAAAGCCTTCAACTGTGTGGATCGCAATAAACTATGGAAAATTCTGAAAGGGATGGGAATACCAGGCAACTTGATCTGCCTTTGGAGAAACCTGTATGCAGGTCAGGAAGCAACAGTTACAACAGGACATGGAACAACAGACTGGTTCCAAATAGGAAAAGGAGTACGTCAAGGCTGTATATTGTCACCCTGCTTATTTAACTTCTATGCAGAGTACATCATGTAAAATGCTGGCCTGGAAGAAGCACAGACTGGTATCAAAATTGCCAGGAGAAATATCAATAACCTCAGATATGCAGATGACACCACCCTTATGGCAGAAAGTGAAGAACTAAAGAGACTCTTGGTGAGACTGAAAGAAGAGAGTGAAAAAGTTGGCTTAAAGCTCAACATTCATAAAACTAAGATCATGGCATCCGATCCCATCACTTCATGGCAAATAGATGGGGAAATAGTGGAAACAGTGGCTGACTTTATTACTTTGGCTCCAAAATCACTGCAGATGGAGACTGCAGCAATGAAATTAAAAGACGCTTACTCCTTGGGAGGAAAGTTAAGACCAACCTCAGTTCAGTTCATTCGCTCAGTCAATTCCGACTCTTTGAGACCCCATGAATTGCAGCACTCCAGGCCTCCCTGTCTATCACCAACTCCTTCAGTTCACTCAAACTCACATCCATCAAGTCAGTGATGCCATCCAGCCATCTCATCCTCTGTCATCCCCTTCTCCTCCTGCCCCCAATCCCTCCCAGCATCAGAGTCTTTTCCAATGAGTCAACTCTTTGCATGTGGTGGCCAAAGTACTGGATTTTCAGCTTTAGCATCATTCCTTCCAAAGAATACCCAAGGTTGATCTCCTTTAGAATGGACTGGTTGGATCTCCTTGCAGTCCAAGGGACTCTCAAGAGTCTTCTCCAACACCACAGTTCAAAAGCATCAATTCTTCAGCGCTCAGCTTTCTTCACAGTCCAACTCTCACATCCATACATGACCACAGGAAAAACCATAGCCTTGACTAGATGGACCTTTGTTGGCAAAGTAATGTCTCTGCTTTTGAATATGCTATCTAGGTTGGTCATAACTTTCCTTCCAAGGAGTAAGCGTCTTTTAATTTCATGGCTGCAGTCACCATCTGCAGTGATTTTGGAGCCCCCAAAAATAAAGTCTGACACTGTTTCCTGTTTCCCCATCTATTTCCCATGTAATGATGGGACCAGATGCCATGATCTTTGTTTTCTGAATGTTAAGCTTTAAGCCAACTTTTTCACTCTCCTCTTTCACCTTCATCAAGAGGCTTTTTAGTTCCTCTTCACTTTCTGCCATAGGGTGGTGTCATCTGC
Source organism: Bos indicus (assembly GCF_029378745.1). Lineage (NCBI taxonomy): Eukaryota > Metazoa > Chordata > Mammalia > Artiodactyla > Bovidae > Bos > Bos indicus. Next base: position 44,761,724 of record NC_091786.1, read on the forward strand.
GTATCTGAGGTTTTTGATATTTCTCCTGGCAATCTTGATTCCAGCTTGTGCTTCTTCCAGTCCAGCGTTTCTCGTGATGTACTCTGCATATAAGTTAAATAAGCAGGGTGACAATATACAGCCTTGACGTACTCCTTTTCCTATTTGGAACCAGTCTGTTGTTCCATGTCCAGTTCTAACTGTTGCTTCCTGACCTGCATATAAGTTTCTCAAGAGGCAGGTCAGGTGGTCTGGTATTCCCATCTCTTTCAGAATTTTCCACAGTTTATTGTGACCCACACAGTCAAAGGCTTTGGCATAGTCAATAAGGCAGAAATAGATGTTTTTCTGGAACTCTCTTGCTTTTTCAATGATCCAGCGGATGTTGGCAATTTGATCATTACTTTACTAGAGACCAAACTAGACAGCATATTAAAAAGCAGAGACATTACTTTGCCAACAATGGTCCATCTAGTCAAGGCTATGGTTTTTCCAGTAGTCATGTATGGATGTGAGAGTTGGACTATAAAGAAAACTGAGTGCCTAAGAACTGATGCTTTTAAACTGTTGTGTTGGAGAAGACTCGTGGGAGTCCTGTGGACTGCAAGGCGATCCAACCAGTCCATCCTAAAAGGAGCTCAGTCCTGAGTGTTCATGGAAGGACTGATGTTGAAGCTGAAACTCCAACACTTTGGCTACCTGATGCAGAGAGCTTACTCATTTGAAAAGACCCTGATACTGGGAAAGATTGAAGGCAGGAGGAGAAGGGGACAACAGAGGATGAGATGGTTGGCTGGCATCGCTGACTCAATGGGCATAAGTTTGAGTAAGCTCCGGGAGTTGGTGATGGACAGGAGGGCCTGGCATGCTGCAGTCTATAGGGTCATAAAGAGTCAGACATGCCTGAGCAACTGAACTGAACTGATATTTTATTTAAATTTTTTGGCTTAGAAGATGGCAGAACAAAATGTTCATAAACTCCAAGACCTTTTAAGATATCAAGTGCATTTTTAAAAACTAATGAATAATAATGAAAATGACCTATTTGATTTCTCATTAGATCTTTCTGCCTGCTTATTGCTGTTCATTTTAATACGTTTTGCTGTATTTCATATAGTGTGGGTTAAAAGTCTATTAGGGATACAGCTATTGGAATAATTTGCAGTTTCTTCCCTTGTCAAATCATCACTGTGGTCAGATAAGTTTCTGGTATTTTCAGAGTAAATTCTACTTTCACTTAGGTTATTATTTCTTGCTTTGTTCCCAAGAAAGAAAGTGACTCCTTCCTCTCCTTAAGGACTATTTATTTCATCTTTTGTATTCTTTCCAAGTATAGCTTCAGAGTTCAGCATTAAATCATCATATGATACTATGCAGATCCAGTGATATAAGCATTTCTTTATAAATCAGTCTTCTTTGACTCCCTCCCAAAATGCATTATGTTGTATAGGAAACATCCATGGACATCACAAAATATGGCCTTCTCTGTTTCTACTCAGTTTTTTGAGTTTGGTACCAGATATAAGGTTTGTTTTTTGTCCATTCAACAGAAAAACAACAGTAATCTTAACAGAAATTTAAAATAAGAAAAAAGATCACCAACCAAAAACTTATGACTTTTTCCATCTAAAATCATATTTGGGATTGTGTGTTTGTGTGAATGTGAATGAATCATTGTTTTTTCCCAGCACTCTAATTTACTGGAAGAAAACAATATTAGCAAGAAGCAGTTATACTTACTGTGTTAAAATAACTGACAGTTTTACTTACAGAGGACTACATAATTTAGCGTGTGCTTAGGCTTAACAGTCCTATGCAGAAATCAGTGTATAAACAATGGGGGAGTCTTGTAGAAAGAAACAGAATTGTGGAGAAGGTGGTTAAACTACGAAACAGCAAAAAGGAAGAGTTGCTGGGAAAGACTGAGGACAGGAAGAGAAGGGGCGACAGAGGATGAGATGGTTGGATGGCCTCACCCACTTGATGGACCTGAGTTTGCACAAGCTCTGGGAGATGGGAAGGACAGGGAAGCCTGGCGTGCTGCAGTCCATGGGGTCGCAAAGAGTCGGACACAACTGAGTACCCACGCACGCGCACAATTACCTTGTCTGTCTCCCTCCCTCTACTATGGCCACTTTGCGATTCTACAACAGATCTTTTTTTCCCTCTGCATTGTTAGCCTATCAAATGTCTCACACATATCAACTGAGAAAGATCTGCTTTAATGAATTCATGTGTATAACCAAGCATCTTTTTTTTTTTTTAAACAATGTGTATTATTCCACATTTATCCATTTTGTCAATGTCTCTGTTCTCAGGGTGAAAAGATACAGATATTAAGAATCAGGTAGTGCAATCCAACAGAGGTCTTGGGAATAAGGAAGTTAGAACCAAACAGAAATGCCATAATTGGAGGAAGGGTCAACTTGCTGTGCTATGATCAAGGAAAATCAGAAAAGAGAAAACTGTTGCAAAGGCTATAGCAAAAATTTTACTACAACTGTGTGCAGAGGGATTGTTTTTTTCCCCTAATTTTTTTGCAGTGTCTCTAGAACACAAAGTGTCAAGCATAAAGTACCATGAAGGGTACATGGAAAGTTTGGCAGATATTACTTTTTGAATATGATCCTACTGCTAGAACAGACACTATTTTGAAATATGACAATACCTTCTGATCTCTGTTCCCTTGTTCTTCATTATGGAGAACATTTTCAGGATAATAGGATGTCTGTGTTTTAGTAGCACATCTGTTCCTGTTTCATTGTCTTTACTCGAGATCATAATTTCCTCTTTGAGAATGTACAGTTGGTGGCAAGTAGAGATGATTATGATGTAATAAACAGAAATGATGACTTCAGGTGGGTTATAATAGTTAAGAAACTGAGGTTTTTTGTTTCCATGTAAATTCCTCTGCTGATTAACATGAGGAAAAGGAACCAAAACGTATGCAATGTCTGAACAGAACGGCCTCAGAACTGAATGATTTCTCAGGCAGATCATCTCTGACTCGTCTGTTTTATGGTCGGTGTCATGGCTGTGTGGCTAAATACATTTATTATTGTCACATATACATATAATGCAGGTATATATATATATATACACACACATATTTGTGTATATTATATAAGTGTACATATAATCACTTTCAGTTTTTTATTAGATAATAGATAATATAAATAGTAGAAAGTTTCTTTGGAACAGACTTGGATTGGATTCTAGATAAAATACTTTGCTTTATGGTTTTGGCATATTAACCACTTTGTATCTCAGTAGCTGCTTCAGTAAAACGTCAGATAAAAACATCAGCTTCTTTATTCTGAAAATTGTTGATGATATTTTTAAAAAGCATTTTAAAATGCATGGACAAGGAATGTCTGACCCATGAAAGTGCTCAATCACTCGTCATGCCTGACTCTCTGCGACCCCATGAACTCTAGCCCACCAGGCTCCTCTGTCCATGGGATTTCCCAGGCAAGAATACTGGAGCAGGTTTCCATTTCCTCCTCCAGGGGATCTTCCCAACCCAGAGATCAAAATATATGTCACTATTGTTATTACTCTGCAAAAAGCCATGCCCAGCTTTGTACCACAGCTCTGTGCTCTAGTTTCCAGCATCTAGTGTTGTCTTTGCCAATGTCTTGCTCAGGTTCCTCAGTTCTGATTCCACATTTTGCCTTCAGCCAGGTAATCTAGCTTTCATTTTCCTACCTGCTTATACTTGTCTGCCCAAACATTGGCCCCTACCTAACTGAATTCATATGAACACATTTTTAAAAGCTTGAAAACCTGACGGACTTTTCTTAAATGAAAACTTTTACGGAGCTCTAATTTTGACTGACTTTATAAATATATATGAAATATTCTTTAATATTATAATGTTTCACAAAAACACATACAAAATCAGGTATAGAATCTATGCTTAAAGCTCTTTATAATTATAAATATCAACACTAGCTAATGGGAAAAATTCTACGAAACCAAAAAGAAATCAAGTATAAACATAATTTGACTTCCAACATCTAAACTTTAATGTTACCAGTTAATTTTTTCATCTTAGGAAATGAAATTATAGCATGCATATTCTTATATTTGACTTATTTCCCTGAGCATTGTTTATGAGTTCTAGCCATTTGTCTCTAGGATGAATGAACTCACCTTTGTCTTCTCTTGTGTTGCTAGCTCAGGACGCACTTCTCAGAAAGTGGCCCGCTATTACTGGCCTTGTGTTGCGTGTGTGTGCACTGTGGAGTGACGGGAGCCCTCACCCGGTAGAAGGCGTTTGCTGAGAGCCTCTCTGGGGACTTCACGTCCCCTGACTGGAGGGCTCTGCGTCCAGTGATCAGCCTGAGGCTTCCCCTCAGCTAGCTCAGCCAGCGCCGACAGGTCACGGTCGCTCCAGGACTCCCAGCAGCTCCAGATGAGGCCTCCAGTGAGACTGCGTTGCAGTGAAACTTCTCTTCCGCCCAATCCTTCTTCCTTCCCTTTCCTTCCAAGAGTGTTCCCTACTCAACCCTCTCCGCCTATCTCACTCTCAGAGTTAGCTGCCCTTAGCATCCAGGCTGCCACAGCCCTCAACAGGTAAGCACCACAGGAAGAAACAGTTGTGCTCTTCTGCTCTCCAAGCAATGAGACGCTTTCCTAAACCCTAGTGACCTACGCTGGCCTACAGCGAATGAAGAGTGGGTCGTTTCTGAAAAGGGTGAGCAGGGAGCGGAGCTGACTGGTCACAGATACTGACTTATTCTAGGGAAGGGGGGAGGAGGCGGGGGATAATTGATAACGTCCTTCCTGGAAAGGGGAGAGAATGCCCTTGCTCGTATTCACTTCCGGTAGACCCGGAGCGGCCTGCATGTCACTTCAGTACTCCTCCCTTGTGTAATTGGATTATGAACCGAATTCCCTTTGTCGATGCTGTGCAAGATAAACATGACAAACCCCAGTGAAAGTGGGAAAAGCAGATTTTACTCAGTAACTGTTGATAGCGGCTGAGCTCCTCCCTGCTTTGTGCAGAGGTGGTTGGTCAGTTTGAAGGAAGAGGTATGTGGAGAGTCTGGGGGTCCCATTAGAGTCAGAGAAGTGAAGAGTTATAAATGGTCAGTGTAATGTGATTGGTCATGTGTGCTTGTGAGCTGGCAGTTAGCGGAGTTGGGATTCTGTCCTCCACAACGACCAGAAGACGCTGGCTCTATCCATCCTGAGGATCCCATTTACGTGAAATGGCTCTTAGGCCCTGCAGAAAAGATGTGCTGTGAGAGGTTCACATTCACAACTGTGAGCCCTTTTTAGTAAATGCTCTTAGAAAAGGAAGTCAGGGGCTTCTCCCCCAGTGTTGACTAGAATAAATTCTCTAGGCAGCACTGAAGCTTTCTCAGGCAGGAATTGAATAGGGGCTCTGGGGTAATCCTAGGGACATGGAAGCTGTACCAGAGTTTGGCCAAGTCTCTTTCTGCAGGAGTATGAACAGTTATGTGCTTAGGGTTCTTCATTGTTCAAAGCCCTGAGATGGGACTGTATTTGGAGACAGGGCCTTTAGGAGGTAATTCACTTAAAATGAGGTTATGAGGGTGGGGCCTCTATGCATTAGAGTTGGTGTCCTTGTGAGAAAAGGAAGAGATGCAAGAGCTCTCTCTCATTACACGCAGGAGAGGGATGAAGACACAGGAACACAGCAAGAAAGTTTCCATTTGCAAGCAGAGAAGAGTTCTCTCCAGAAAACAAGCCAGTTGCTCTCTTGATATGGAACTTCCAGCTTCCAAAAGTTTGAGAAGATAAATTTCTATCATTAAGTCACCCAGTCTGTGGTATTTTGTTATGGCTGCCCTACCAGATTAATACACATCTATATACACTACCTCTGAAATCATAAAAGTGAAGTCATTCAGTCGTGTCCAACTCTTTGTGACCCCATGGACTATATGTAGCCTACCAGGCTCCTCCATCCATGAGATTTTCTAGGCAGGAATACTGGAGTGGGCTGCCATTTTCTTCTCCAGGGGATCTTCCTGACCCAGGGATCAAACCCGGGTCTCCCACATTGTAGGCAGATGCTTTACCATCTGAGCCACCAGGGAAGTCCACCTCTGATATTATATAAAGTATTAATTTTAATAGGCTGTGAGGATACTTTTATATGAGTATACACAGACATGTTTTTATGTAGAAAGCACAGACAAAAATAGTTTGTTTTTTAAACTAAGTATGTTTACTAGATATGCTAATTTCAGTCTCCCTCTGGGACTAAAAGATTTGTTTATAGTTAAGCAGCATTTATACTCATTTATACTAACTTCAAAAACTAAAGGCATTGCCAAAAGATGAAATGTGAATTGATTTTAATGCCACCAAGTGGACTAAATCAGAATGTTTTGCACGACAAAAAAAAAAAAAAAAAAAATACATATACACACACACATATATATACACACTCTGTATTTTGATGGATTAACCTTTCAAATATAATTAGTGAAAAGTATTCTGAGAATAAAACAACCCAGGACCCTGCCTTGAACACAGTACATATCCAATCAACAGTAGTTCTATGCTCTATGGTGACCTAAATGGGAAGGAATTCCAGAAAAGAGGGGATATGTGTATATATGTACTTGATTCACTTTGCTGTACAGCAGAAATTAATACAGCATTGTAAAGCAACTATATTCCACTAAAAGTTTAGGAAAAACTCACAGTAGCTCTCTTCCTCCACCCCCGCTGCTTATCGCACTGCTGCACAAATATATACATACACACCCATCTCCTTGCCATTTGAGGCTTTCATAACCTTTGACTTTTAATTCCACAGAACTATTCCATTTTGTGTTTAATACAGTAATTTATAAACAGAAGTGATATGTCTCATCTTTGGATTAGTTTCATCCAATAGTTAACAAGCTGAAATAATGATATATCAATATTATTATAAAAAGAGCGGAGTTAGATGATAGTAATTTATTATAAATAGTGGAAGTCCAACTTTATATCTTTATTAAAATCCTGGATAAATTTCCTAATCTATGTTGGGTGCATATATATTTATAATTGTTATATCTTCTTCTTGGATTGTGAAAGGGGAAATTAACAAAAACACAATAATAGTGGGAGACTTTAATACCCCACTCACACCTATGGATAGATCAACTAAACAGAAAATTAACAAAGAAACACAAACTTTAAATGATACAATAGACCAGTTAGACCTAATTGATATCTATAGGATATTTCACCCCAAAACAATGAATTTCACCTTTTTCTCAAGTGCACATGGAACCTTCTCCAGGATAGATCACATCCTGGGCCATAAATCTAGCTGTGGTAAATTTTTAAAAAATGAAATCATTCCAAGCATCTTTTCTGACCACAATGCAGTAAGATTAGATCTCAATTACAGGAGAAATTATTAAAAATTCCAACATATGGAGGCTGAACAACATGCTGCTGAATAACCAACAAATCACAGAAGAAATCAAAAAAGAAATCAAAATATGCATAGAAACAAATGAAAATGAAAACACAACAACCCAAAACCTGTGGGACACTGTAAAAGCAGTGTTAAGGGGAAGGTTCATAGCAATACAGGCATACCTAAAGAAACAAGAAAAAAGTCAAATAAATAACCTAACTCTCACCTAAAGCAACTAGAAAAGGAAGAAATGAAGAACCCCAGGGTTAGTAGAAGGAAAGGAACCTTAAAAATTAGGGCAGAAATAAATGCAAAAGAAGCAAAAGAGACCATAGCAAAAATCAACAAAGCCAAAAGCTGGTTCTTTGAAAGGATAAATAAAATTGACAAACCATTAGCCAGACTCATCAAGAAACAAAGGGAGAAAAATCAAATCAATAAAATTAGAAAAGAAAATGGAGAGATCACAACAGACAACACAGAAATACAAAGGATCATAAGTGACTACTATCAGCAATTATATGCCAATAAAATGGACAACTTGGAAGAAATGGACAAATTCTTAGAAAAGTACAACTTTCAAAAATCGAACCAGGAAAAAACAGAAAATCTTAACAGACCCATCACAAGCACGGAAATTGAAACTGTAATCAGAAATCTTCCAACAAACAAATGCCCAGGTCCAGATGGCTTCACAGCTGAATTCTACCAAAAATTTAGAGAAGAGCTAACACCTATCCTACTCAAACTCTTCCAGAAAATTGCAGAGGAAGGTAAACTTCCAAATTCATTCTATGAGGCCACCATCACCCTAATACCAAAACCTGACAAAGATGCCACACAAAAAAAGAAAACTACAGGCCAATATCACTGATGAACATAGATGCAAAAATCCTTAACAAAATTCTAGCAATCAGAATCCAAAAACACATTAAAAAGATTATACACCATGACCAAGTGGGCTTTATCCCAGGGATGCAAGGATTCTTCAATATCTGCAAATCAATCAATGTAATACACCACATCAACAAATTGAAAAATAAAAGCCATATGATTATCTCAATAGATGCAGAGAAAGCCTTTGACAAAATTCAACATCCATTTATGATAAAAACTCTCCAGAAAGCAAGACTAGAAGGAACATACCTCAACATAATAAAAGCTATATATGACAAACCCACAGCAAACATTATCCTCAATGGTGAAAACTTGAAAGCATTTCCCCTAAAGTCAGGAACAAGACAAGTGTGCCCACTTTCACCACTACCATTCAACATAGTTTTGGAAGTTTTGGCCACAGCAATCAGAACGGAAAAAGAAAGAAACGAATCCAAATTAGAAAAGAAGAAGTAAAACTCTCATTGTTTGCAGATGACATGATCCTCTACATAGAAAACCCTAAAGACTCCACCAGAAAATTACTAGAACTAATCAATGAATATAGTAAAGTTTCAGGATATAAAATCAACACGCAGAAATCCCTTGAATTTCTATACACTAATAATGAGAAAATAGAGAAATTAAGGAAACAATTCCATTCACCATTGCAACGAAAAGAATAAAATACTTAGGAATATATCTACCTAAAGAAACAAAAACCCTATATATAGAAAACTATAAAACACTGGTGAAAGAAATCAAGAGGACACTAATAGATGGAGAAATATACCATGTTCATGGATTGGAAGAATCAATATAGTGAAAATGAGTATACTACCCAAAGCAATCTATAGATTCAATGCAATCCCTATCAAGCTACCAATGGTATTTTTCACAGAGCTAGAACAAATAATTTCACAATTTGTATGGAAATACAAAAAACTTTGAATAACCAAAGCAATCTTGAAAAAGAAGAATGGAACTGGAGGAATCATCCTGCCTGACTTCAGACTCTACTACAAAGCCACAGTTATCAAGACAGTAAGGTACGGGCACAAAGACAGAAATATAGATCAATGGAACAAAATAGAAAGCCCAGAGATAAATCCACGCACCTTATGGACACTTTATCTTTGACAAAGGAGGCAAGAATACACAATGGAGAAAAGACAATCTCTCTAACAAGTGGTGCTGGGAAAACTGGTCGACCACTTGTAAAAGAATGAAACTAGAACACTTTCTAACACCATACACAAAAATAAACTCAAAATAGATTAAAGATCTAAACGTAAGACCAGAAACTATAAAACTCTTAGAGGAGAACATAGGCAAAACACTCTCCGACATAAATCACAGCAGGATCCTCTATGACCCACCTCCCAGAATATTGGAAATAAAAGCAAAAATAAACAAATGGGACCTAATTACAATTAAAAGCTTCTGCACAACAAAGGAAACTATAAGCAAGGTGAAAAGACAGCCTTCCGAAAAGGAGAAAATAATAGCAAATGAAGCAACTGACAAATAATTAATCTAAAAAATATACAAGCAAGTCCTGCAGCTCAATTCCAGAAAAATAAATGACCCAATCAAAAAATGGGCCAAAGACCTAAACAGACATTTTTCCAAAGAAGACATACAGAAGGCTAACAAACACATGAAAAGATGCTCAACACTCATTATCAGAGAAATGCAAATCAAAACCACAATTAGGTACCATTTCATGCCAGTCAGAGTGGCTGCTATCCAAAAGTCTACAAGCAATAAATGCTGGAGAGGGTGTGGAGAAAAGGGAACCCTCTTACACTGTTGGTGGGAATACAAACTAGTAGAACCACTATGGAGAACAGTGTGGAGATTCCTTTAAAAACTGGAAATAGAACTGCCATATGACCCAGCAATCCCACTGCTGAGCATACACATCAAGGAAACCAGAATTGAAAGAGACACATGTACCCCAATGTTCATCACAGCACTGTTTATAATAGTCAGGACATGGAAGCAACCTAGATGTCCGTCAGCAGACAAATGGATAAGAAAGCCATGGTACATATACACAATGGAGTATTACTCAGACATTAAAAAGAATACATTTGAATCAATGTTAATGAGGTGGATGAAACTGGAGCCTATTATACAGAGTGAAGTAAGCCAGAAAGGAAAACACCAACACAGTACACTAACACATGTATATGGAATTTAGAAAGATGGTAGTGATAACCCTGTATGCGAGACAGCAAAGGAGTCACAGGTGTATAGAACAGTCTTTTGGACTCGTGGGAGAGGGCAAGAGTGGGATGATATGGGAGAATGGCATGAAACATGTATAATATCATATGTGAAACGAATCGCCAGTCCAGGTTCAATGCACGATACAGGATGCTCGGGGATGGTGCACTGGGATAACCCAGAGGGATGGCATGGGGAGGGAGGTGGGAGGGGGATTCTGGATGAGGAACATGTGTACACTCGTGGTGGATTGTTAATGTGTAGCAAAATCAATACAATATTTTAAAGTAATTAGCCTCCAGTTAAAATAAATAATTTTATATTAAAAAAAAATTTCCTAATCTAGGCTAGTGCACAAAATTGTGTAGACCAAAGAACAGGATTTACTACACTAGTTATGTGTCATCATGGCTCCCAACAGACGCTTCATTCTTCAGAAAATTTTGGTTATTTTTCATTTTTTATCACCATTTCTATAATTTTGAGAGGAAAATGACCAACATCAAATTGATTCTCACTGTTTTGCCCAATTAAAAGCATTATATATATATATATATATATATATATATATATATATATGAGGTAAGTCTTAACATATGTCAAAACAGAAAAGTTAGCTCACACTCTGTGTTTAAATCAGTCCATACAGCAATCAGCAATTGGATGAAAATAAGGCTAAAAATGCCCTTCCATCTGTGGAATAAAGTAATAATATTTAGTCTGTGAAAACTCCTTTGGGAAGAAGGTGCGATCATTTTGCTGCCTCCAGATATACTTAGGAGCCAAAAATGAATGATTTCTCTCAGGATGATATCTGACACAAACAAAGATCACCCAACACCCACACAGTTTTACTCAATGATGTTTCATAATTCTTCTTTCTTTGAACCTCTTGTATGTCATAAAGCTTCAACCATTCAGTGTGTGTGGTTGAATCTGGCTAAATAGCTTCTGTCAATCTCTACTTAAATTTAGTTCCATTCTGCCTTTGTCAGTCTGGGCTGCTATTATAAGATGCCAAAAAGTGGGGAAGCTTGTGAACAACAGAAGTTTGCTTCTCATGGTTCTTGGGGCTTGAAATTCCAGATGAGGGCACCAGCCTTGTCATATTCTGAGGAAAGCCCTTTTACAGTTTGCATAGAGCACTCTCTGCCGTCCTGTGGAAGAACAGGCAATGGAACTCTCCAGGTTTCTTTATAGGGGCTCTGATCCCACTCGTGGAGGCGCCGTGCCCTCATGACCTAATCACCTCTTAAAAGCTTCACCTCCAAATACTATCACATAGGAGATTAGGTTTCAACATGCTGTTTTGCTTTTTTTTTTTTTTTAATTAGACCATAATTGCTTTACAGTGTTGTACTAGTTTCTACTTTACAGCAAAGTCAGTCAGCTGTATGTATACACAGATCATCACTTTTTTGGATTTCCTCCGCATTTAGGTCACCACAGAGCCTTGAGCAGAGCTCCTTGTGCTGTACAGGAGGCCTCATTAGTGATCCATTTTATGCGCAGCAGTGTACATACGTCAGTCCCAATCTCCCAAGTCATCCAGCCTCCCCTTTCTTTCCTTGGTGTCCATATGTCTGTTCTCTATGTCTGTTTTGCAAATAAGATCATCTATACCATTTTTTCCCTATATTCCACATGTATATGTTAATATATAATATTTGTTTTTCTCTGTCTGACTTCACTCTGTATGACAGTCTCTATGTCCATCCACATCCCTACAAAGGACCCAATTTCATCCCTTTTTATTGCTGAGGAATATTCCACTGTATATATGTACCACGTCATCTTTATCCACCCCTCTGTCAAGACATTTAAGCTGCTTCCCTCTCTTGGCACTTGTAAACAGTGCTGCACTGCGGTGCACGTGTCTTTTTGAAGTGTGTTTTTCTCTGGTGTATGACCAGTCATGGGACTGATGGGTCGGGAAAAGAATCTGCCTGCCATGCAGAAGATGTGGGAGATGGGGGTTAAATCCTTGAGTCAGGAGATCCCCAGAACAAGGTCCTGACAACCCACTCCAGTGTTCTTGCCTGGAGAATCCCATGGCCAGAGGAGCCTGGCGGGCTACAGTTTACATGGTCACAAAGAGCTGGACATGACTGAAGTGACTGAGCACACAGCACATGGCAGTTCTATATTTAATTTTTTAAGGTTTAACATGCGATTTTTGGGAAAAGAGAAACATGCAGTCTACAGAAGAGTCTGTATAATATTTACATTAAAAAAAAAAAGTTTGTCTACTGATCTGTGAAAAACACTTCCAAGAGATACTTTTAGATAAATATTGTTGTTTAAACAAAGTAAGGCACACCTGGTCTTAGAATTAAATATAAAACCTCTCCAAGAGACAAGAAGAGTATGTTTGTTCCTTGATGGTGTAGAAGAGGGACAGTCCACTGCTCCATGCCACCTCACTGTCCGTTCCTCCTTAATGAAGAAGCAGCTCATTGTATCAGGTCATGCCTTGGAACTCTAATGAGACCACTTTACTAGTGGAAGACTGCCGTGCATTAAAAGCTGATGCCCAGAGAAATGGATGCAGTCCTCCTGTGTTCTCCATTCTTCCTCCTGTCCCCTGCATGCCAAAGCAGGGTCTGCTCTGGGGAAGTCAGCTCTGAGAGAAGTTAGGGATCGCTCTGGAGCTCATTTTTAGGATCTTCTGTTCATGCTGCAAGATCAGTAAAGACAGCCAAGGCTGCCATTTTGAAACATTTGTATGTACTGTTGCTTGGTGAGCAATCAGCCCCTGAAAACTGATTAATAGAAAAATTTAGACATATGGGGTAGTCTGAACATTCTTTGACATTACATTTCTTTGGGATTGGAATGAAAACTGACCTTTTCCAGTCCTGTGGCCACTGTTGAGTTTTCCAAATTTGCTGGCATATTGAGTGCAAAGCATCATCTTTTAGAATTTGAAATAGCTCAGCTAGAATTCCATCACGTCCACTAGCTTTGTTCATAGTGATGCTTCCTAAGGCCCACTTGACTTCACACTCCAGGATGTCTGGCTCTAGGTGAGTGATTACACCATCATGCTTATCTGGGTCATTAGGATCTTTTTTTGTACAGTTCCTCTGTGCATTTTTGCTACCTCTTCTTAATATCTTCTGCTTCTGTTAGGTCCATAATGTTTCTCTCCTTATTGTGCTCATCTTCACCTGAAATGTTCCCTTGGTATCTCTAATTTTCTTGAAGAGATCTTTAGTCTTTCCATTCTTTAATTTTCCTCTGTTTCTTTGCATTGTTCACTTAAAAAGACTTTCTTATCTCACTTTGTTGTTTTCTGGAAATCTGCATTCATATGGGTATGTCTTTCTTTTCTCCTTTGCTTTTGCTTCTCTTCTTTTCTCAGCAATTTCTAAGGCCTCCTCAGAAAACCACTTAACCTTGTTGCATTTATTTTTCTTGGGGATGGTTTTGATCACCACCTCCTATACAGTGTTACAAACCTCCATCCATAGTTCTTCAGGCACTCTGTCTATCAGATCCAACCCCTTAAATTTATTTGTCACTTCCACTGTATAATCACAAGGGATTTGATTTAGGTCATACCTGAATGACCTACTGGTTTTCCCTACTTTCTTCAATTAAGTCTGAGTTTTACAATAAGGAGTTCATGATCTGAACCACAGTCAGCTCCTGGTCCTATTTTTGCTGACTGTATAAATTCTCCATATTTGGCTGCAAAGAATATAATCAATCCGATTTCGGTATTGAACATTTGGTGATGTCCGTGTGTGGAGATGTCTCCTGTGTTGTTAGAAGAGGATATTTGCTATAACCAGAGAATTTTATTGGCAAAACTCTGTTAGTTTTCACCCTTCTTCATTCTGTACTCCATGGCCAAACTTTCTTCTTATTCCAGGTATCTCTTGACTTCCTATTTTTGCATTCCAGTCCTTTATGATGAAAAGGACATCTTTTCATCCAATTGTCAACATCCGTCAGATCATACAAAAAGCAAGAGAATTTCAGAAAAACATCTACTTCTGCTTTGTTGACTACGCTAAAGCCTTTGACTGTGTGGAGCACAACAAACTGTGGAAAATCTTAAATAGATGGGAATACCAGACCACCTGATCTGCCTCCTGAGAAACCTGTATGTAGGTCTAGAGGCAACAGTTAGAACCAGATATGGAGCAACAGACAGGTTCCAAATTGGGAAAGGAGTACATGAAGGCTGTCACCCTGATTATTGAACTTATATGCAGACTACATCATGCAAAATCCCAGGCTGGATGAAACACAAGCTGAAATCAGGATTGTGGGGAGAAATATCAATAACCTCAGATATGCAAATGACACCACCCTAATGGCATAGGCCAAGAGGAATTAAAGAACTTCTTGATGAAGGTGATAGAGGAGCATGAAAAGGTTGGCTTAAAACTCAGCATTCAAACAATGAAGATCATGGCACCTGGTTCCATATCTTCATGGCAAGTAGATGAGGAATCAGTGGAAACAGTGAGAGACTTTATTTTCTTGGGCTCCAAAATCACTGCAGATGGTAACTGCAACCACAAAAATTAAATGATGTTTGCTCCTTGGAAGAAAAGCTATGGCAAACTTAGACAGTGTACTAAAGAGCATAGACATTGCTTTGCTGACAAATGTCCATATAGTCAAAGCTATGGTTTTTCCAGTAGTCATGTATGAGCTGAACAATAAATAAGCCCATTTTCTTTGATGCAGAAACAATAATCCTAGAGCTATTTTCCCAAAGACATTAAGAAGAAAAAGGTAAATGCATAACTATGTACCAAGCTGTTAGTACATTTTAGCTAGTGTTGCTGAATAAAATTGTCTGTGATGATGTAAATGTTTTTTTATTTGCACTATTGAATATGGTAACCACTTGTGGCTGTTTATTTAACTTATATGCAGAGTACATCATGAGAAATGCTGGGCTGGAAGAAACACAAACTGGAATCAAGATTGCCGGGAGAAATATCAATAACCTCAGATATGCAGATGACACCACCCTTATGGCAGAAAGTGAAGAGGAACTAAAAAGCCTCTTGATGAAAGTGAAAGAGGAGAGTGAAAAAGTTGGCTTAAAGCTCAACATTCAGAAAACGAAGATCATGGCATCTGGTCACATCGCTTCATGGGAAATAGATGGGGAAACAGTGGAAACAGTGTCAGACTTTATTTTTCTGGGCTCCAAAATCACTACAGATGGTGACTGCAGCCATGAAATTAAAAGACGCTTACTCCTTGGAAGGAAAGTTATGACCAACCTAGATAGCATATTCAAAAGCAGAGACATTACTTTGCCAACAAAGGTTCGTCTAGTCAAGGCTATGGTTTTTCCTGTGGTCATGTATGGATGTGAGAGTTGGACTGTGATGAAGGCTGAGCGCCAAAGAATTGATGCTTTTGAACTGTGGTGTTGGAGAAGACTCTTGAGAGTCCCTTGGGCTGCAAGGAGATCCAACCAGTCCATTCTGAAGATTAGCCCTGGGATTTCTTTGGAAGGAATGATGCTAAAGCTAAAACTCCAGTACTTTGGCCACCTCATGTGAAGAGTTGACTCATTGGACAAGACTCTGATGCTGGGAGGGATTGGGGGCAGGAGGAGAAGGGGACGACAGAGGATGAGATGGCTGGATGGCATCACTGACTCGATGGATGTGAGTCTGAGTGAACTCCGGGAGTTGGTGATGGACAGGGAGGCCTGGTGTGCTGTGATTCATGGAGTCGCAAAGAGTCGGACACGACTGAGCAACTGATTTGTGGCTACAGAGCACTTGAAATGTAGTGTGCAGCTGAGGAACTGAATATTTAATTTATTTTACATTAATTTAACTTTAAATTTAAGTAGCCACGTGTAACTACCATATTAGTCTACACAGTAAGACAACATATTAAGCAATTATATGAAACATTTAATGACTATTAACTTTACATATTAAATTAATAAAACTGTACTTAATAGTCAAGTATTTGTTGTTGTTGTTTAGTCGCTAAATTATGTCTGACTTTTGCGATCTCATGGACTATAGCCCACCAGGCTTCCCCTTTCCTTCACTATCTCCTGGAGTTTGCTCAAACTCAAGTCCATTGACTTGGTGATGCCATTCAACCATCTCAACCTCTGTCACCTCTTTCTCCTCCTGCTTTCAATCTTTCCCAGCATCAGGGTCTTTTCCAGTAAGTCACCTCTTCATGTCAGATGGCCAAAGTATTGGAGCTTCAGCAGAAGTCCTTCCAATGAATATTCAGGGTTGATTTCCTTTATGTTTGACTGGTTTGATCTACTTGCAATCCAAAGGATTCTCAAGAGTCATCTCCAATACCACAATTTGAAAGCATCAATTCTTTGGCACTCAGCCTTCTTTATGGTCCAACAATCACATGTATATGACTACTGGAAAAACCATAGCTTTGACTATATGGACCTTTGTCAGCAAAGCAATGTCTCTGCCTTTTAATATGCTGTCTAGGTTTGTTATAGCTTTTCTTCCAATGAGCAAGTGTCTTTTAATTTCATAGCTGCAGTCACCATGTGCCATGATTTTGGAGCCTAGGAAAATAAAATCTGTCACAGCTTCTCCTTTTTCCCCTTCTATTTGTCATGAAGTGATGGGACCAGATGCCATGATCTTCGTTTTCTGAATGTTGAGCTTTAAGCAGCTTAGTTTTTACTTTGCTGTTTCACCCTCATCAAGTATTAATACCACTTAATTATTATCAACTTTACCGTCTGCCTATTAACTTTATTCTACCTTTGTGAAAATTGTACCTCAAGAAAGTTAAATAACTTGCAAAGTACATCCACATTGTAAGTGATATACTTGAAATTTTAGACCAGGTGGGATTATGCTTTAACTCATGATCAAGCAACTAGGCGGCTTCCTTCATGCTGCATTGACTTCCCATCATAAGAGATTGTCACACATACTTGGGACCAACAAAAGATGAAAAACTAGGAAACTAGGAAGCAAAAATTAATAACTGGGGAAATAATTGGGGGAAAATGAAAATATTTATCACCCATGAAACAAACAGAATGCAAAAGAATACAAACTTTAAGGTTACAACTGTGTAAAAATAATATAAACAAGTTAATAATAATATGTAAATGTGAAAACAAATTCTTTTCTTAGTGATAAGATTATGGAAAAAATTTGTGTTTGTTGTTAACTTTTACTAGCTTTAATTTTCTTTCTGGTCTTTTTATACTGAACATGTATCAACACTAGGGTATGTGGAGACAGATGAAGGAATTCACCTGGTGGTGGTGGTTTAGTGGTTTAGTTGCCAAGTCGTGTCCAACCCTTGTGACTCCATGGGAGTAGCCTCCCAGGCTCCTCTGTCCATGGGGTTCTCCAGACAAGAATCCTTGAGTGGGTTGCCATTTCCTTCTCCAGGGGATCTTCCTGACTCAGGAATTGAACCTGGGTCTCCTACATTGCAGGCAGATGATTTACTGACTGAGCTATGAGGGAAGCCCAAAATTCACTTGACTCTCCTTTAAATTAGGATAATCATAGGATTGACCAGGAGTCTGCAAACAGTGTTTCAAGGTTCTCCTATAGCTTTCTATTTTCCTTGCTAACAATCCTCAAATTTCTTTAAAATGAAAAGTGTTACCAATCTCATGGAACTAAAGATGCTTTATCCAAGCTGGTTATAACTATTTATCTCATTCTTTGTCATCTTATGCAGTCCATGGGATCACAAAAAGTCAGACACAACTGAACCACTGAGCATGCACACCGATTCCCAGCTGCTCTTATACACAGAAATGGACATATTATCTGATTTTAGCCAATTGGACATAAAGAGAGACAACTTGGGAATCCAAGGATTTTACTTCTTAACAAAAGGAAGATCTCTTTTCTTCCTGCCTTCCTGTTTAGGATGGGATGTGGTGATATCCTGTTTGCCTGGGGCTACAACTGCAGCTTCCCAGGAGGGAAGGATGAGAGATGAGCAAAAAATACCCACATCCCTGGTATAATTTAGATGCTGGTTAAAGAGCTATATACTCCATAATTTATTTGTTTAAAAAAAAAAAAAAAAAACAACTTTTGTCTATTAAAGCCATGTTTGGTAGAGTGTTCTGTTGGTGGTGGTAGTTAGCCACTCAGTCGTGTCTGACTCTTGTGACCCCATGGACTGTAGCCCACCATGGGATTTCCCAGGCAAGCATACTGGAGTGGGTTACCATTTCCTTCTCCAGGAGACCCACATTTTCTGCACTGCAGGTGAATTTTTTTACCACTGAGACACTGAGGAAGCCCCAGAGTGTTCTGTTACCTGCAGCTTAAATTTTTCCTAATGGATTCAAGGTCCTTTACCTCATAAGCTGTGGTTTCCATTGTGTGGAAGATGCAAGAAGGGGGAAAGCTAGGTATTAGCTTACTCTGGTACAGGCTTTCCATAAACCTCCATGAAAGCAGAATTTTGATGTAAACCTTCAGACCACAGCTGAAAAGACTTGCTAAGGAGCAGAGTAAAAATCTGTAAAGCAACAGGGAACTTAAAAGATCCACAAATGCCTATTTTTAAATTCTGCTTCTCAAACATGAATATATTAAAGTTATTGAAGCCTTTCTACAGATGATATTTGGGCTGGCATTTCTGTAAGTGGAAGAGATTATCTTTTGCTTACAATTTGTCACTTCTAACTGACTGTAGATCACAGCAGTTTAGAAGCTTAACCCCTTTAAGTTAGACTCTTTTCCAGTATTTAGAAAAATCCTTTCAGCAGGCTGATAAAAATAGCAGCAGCAAAGCAATTAGATGTAATCCCAAACAGCTGCAGTCCAAGTCAGACCTATAAATGCTTTCTCCTATTTTAGATACACAGAACTCAAAATTCTCCTGTAAGGTCCTGACAAAGTGAAAAGTTGCTCCAAATAATATTCATTGACATTCAACTGTAATGCTCCATCCAATTCTCATGGCAAACCTTGACCATCAATGTCAGCAAAACTTAGTGCAATAAAGTCATCTTGGGTCTAGACTCACTGACACAAAATAATTGAAAATTGGATTTCAGTTCAATTTAGGAAAGATTTCACAATTACCTGCTAGTTCTAAATACTCTCAAAAGTTGGACATTAAGATGAATATGATCCAGTCTTTGCCCTCAAATATATCATAGTCTAGAGGGGAGTTGCAATATATTTTTTTCTCCCATGCTATGTATACTCTTTAGTCTTGGATCAATAATATTACAGACCTTAGACTTTGAAGATACCTATGGCAATGCACCAGGGCTTCCCTGGTGACTCAGAGGTTAAAGCGTCTGCCTGCAATGTGGGAGACCTGGGTTCGATCCCTGGGTCGGGAAATCCCCTGGAGAAGGAAATAGCAACCTGGAGATTCTTGCCTGGAGAATCCCATGGATGGAGGAGCTTGGTGGGCTACAGTCCACGGGGTTGCAAAGAGTCGGGCACGACTGAGCGACTTCACTATGGCAATGCAAATTCTCATTGGTAAGCAGTTTCTCAACAGTCAGTAATTTCTAAGGTACTATTATATAGGTAAATAACCCATGGGAAGTTGGTTAACTTCCAAAGCAAAAAGAGGAGAATATTCTGCCCTAAACCAGTGGACTATAATCTAAGTTAATAATAATAAAGCAGTTTAGTTTTGTTCCATCCCACAGTTTATTGAAATTTTACAGATATCTAGAATGGCATTTTCTTTGGCTAAATGGCTACAGGATTTATTATCCTCTGCCCAATCAAATGAAATGGGTTTTGATTGCTGGTCAACTTTCTGCAAGTAGCTTTTTGTAAGCAAATAGACTATTTCTATTTCTATTCTATCATGTTTTGTACTGATTTCACTTATTGAACCTTTTTAGTGTCCTCTTTGAGCTAGTTATGAAGAAACTTTCTCTCTCTGTGTGTGTCCTCTTCACCAAAAAAGGGAGATGCTACAAGTTCTTTATTTCATAAAAGTCAGTAACAATTCCCAAGTGATAGCTCTAGGGCTGTGGGAAACAGGTACCAAAAGGAAAACATAATTCCAACAGAGTTATTGTAGATACTTCCTGTGAAAGAAAAGAGAGACAAAAGGAAAAATAGGCAGAGAAGGACTTGTGACTATGATGGTGGTCTCAAACTTGTAAACAGAGGGAGATGGAAGGATTGGGTAGGAACACCAGAAACTCTGCATAGCTCTGAGAAAGTCTCAACCAGCCCACTAGAGAGTTCCAATGCAAAGATCACCCACGGGTCTTTCTGAAGCACACTCTGTCACGGTTGGAGGCTGCCCAGAAAGTGCGTGACCTGGACTGGAGAGCTGAGACAGACCTTGGAACTGCTGGAACTTTAGCTGACTTTCTTTAGGCAGATCCTCTTTTGAAAGGAGACATAAACAGATCACCTTCATGGCTGTAATAGTGAACTGGTAATCACTGAATAGAGCTATATGTCTACATAATTTCACTTATTGCAATGTATTCCATTTAATGTCATTCTTCAAAATACCATCTTAACAGTAGGTACCATTGCTTTTTAGTACCACTTCTATCACAATTTGCATCACAGAAAGATCCAACTGTCATAACCAGATGAGGTCACCATTTTATTTCAGGAATACTCGGGAATCAAAGTCTATGCCCTGGCCAGTAATGCTGAAGCTGAAGTTGAATGATTCTATGAAGACCTACAAGACCTTCTAGAACTAACACTCAAAAAAAATGTCCTTTTCATTATAGGGGACTGGAATGCAAAATTAGGAAGTCAAGAAATACCTGGAGTAACAGGAAAACTTGGCCTTGGAGTACAAAACGAAGCAGGTCAAAGGCTAACAGAGTTTTGCCAAGAGAACACACTGGTCATATAAAACACCCTCTTCCAACAACACAACAGAAGACTCTACACGTGGACATCACCAGATAGTCAATACCAAAATCAGATTGATTATATCTTTGCAGCCAAAGACTGAGAAGCTCTATACAGTCAGCAAGAACAAGACCAGGATGACTGTGGTTCAGATCATGAACTTCTTATTTCCAAATTCAGACTTAAGTAGAAGAAAGTAGGGAAAACCAGTAGACCATTCAGGTATGACCTAAATCAAATCCCTTACGATTATACAGTGGAAGTGACAAATAGATTCAAGGGATTAGATCTAATAGACAGAGTGCCTGAAAAACTATAGACAGAGGTTCATGCCATTGTACAAGAGGCAGTGGTCAAGACCATCCTCAAGAAAAAGAAATGTCAAAAGGCAAAATGGTCGTCTGAGGAGGCCTTACAAATAGCTATGAAAAGAAAAGAAGGGAAAGGCAAAACAGAAAAGGAAAGATATACCCATTTGAAGGCAGAGTTCCAAAGTATAGCAAGGAGAGATAAGAAAGCC
This sequence comes from Bos indicus, assembly GCF_029378745.1. Taxonomy (NCBI): domain Eukaryota; kingdom Metazoa; phylum Chordata; class Mammalia; order Artiodactyla; family Bovidae; genus Bos; species Bos indicus. Next base: position 44,783,547 of record NC_091786.1, read on the forward strand.
TTCCTCAACGATCAGTGCAAAGAAATAGAGGTAAATAATAGAATGGGAAAGACTAGAGATCTCTTTAAGAAAATTAGAGATATCAAGGGAACATTTCATGCAAAGATGAGCACAATAAAGGACAAAAGTGGTATGGAAGCAGAAGATATTAAGAAGTGGCAAGAATACACAGATTAATTAACAAAAATGATCTCCATGACCCAGATAATCACAATGTTGTGATCACTCACATAGAGCCAGACATCCTGGAGTGTGAAGTCAAATGGGCCTTAGAAAGCATCACTACGAACAAAGCTAGTGGAAGTGATGGAATTCCAGTTGAGCTATTTCAAATTCTAAAAGATGGTGCTGTAAAAGTGCTGCACTGAATATACCAGCAATTTGGAAAACTCAGTAGTGGCCACAGGACTAGAAAAGGTCAATTTTGATTCCAATCCCAAAGAAAGGCAATGCAAAGAATTTTCAAGCTATTGCATAGTTTCACTCATCTCAACACTAGCAAAGTAATGCTCAAAATTCTCCAAGCCAGGCTTCAACAGTATGTGAACTGTGAATTTCCAGATGCTAAAGCTGGATTTAGAAAAGGCAGAGGAACCAGAGATTAAATTGCTAACATTTCTTGGATCATCAAAAAAGTAAGAGAATCCCAGAAAAACATTTAATTCTGCTTTATTGACTATACCAAAGCCTTTGTCTGTGTGGATCACAACAAATTGCGGAAATTTCTTCAAGAGATTGGAATACCAGACCACCTGACCTGACTCCTGAGAAATCTGTATTCAGGTCAAGAAGTAACAGTTAGAACTTGACACGGAACAACAGACTGGTTCCAAATCGGGAAAGGAGTATGTCAAGTCTGGACATGATCACCCTGCTTATTTAACTTATATGCAGAGTACATCATGTGAAATGTTGGGCTGGATGAAGCACAAGCTAGAATTAAGATTGCTGGGAGAAATATCAATAACCTCAGATATGCAGATGACACAACCCTTATGGCAGGAAGTGAAGAAGAATTAAAGAGCCTCTTGATGAAAGTGAAAGAGGAGAGTTAAAAGTTGGCTTAAAACTACATTCATAAAACGAAGATCATGGCATCTGGTCCCATCACTTCATGGCAAATAGTTGGGGAAACAATGGAAACAGTGAAAGACTATATTCTTGGGCTCCAAAATCACTGCAAATGGTGACTGCAGCCATGAAATTAAAAGATGCTTGGCTCCTTGGAAGAAAAGCTATGACCAACCTAGACAGTATATTAAAAAGTAGCAGTGTTACTTTGCCAACAAAGGTCTGTCTAGTCAAACCTATGGTTTTTCCAGTGGTCATGTATGGATGTGAGACTTGGACTATAAAGAAAGCTGAGCATAGAAGAACTGATGCTTTCGAACTCTGTTGTTGGTGAAGACTCTTGAGAGTCCCTTGGACTGCAAGGAGATCCAACCAGTCCATCCTAAAGGAAATCAGTCCTGAATATTCATTGAAAGGACTGATGCTGAAGCTGAAACTCCAACAATTTAGCTATCTGATGCAAAGAACTGACTCATTTGAAAAGACTCTGATGCTGGGAAAATTTGAAGGCGGGAGGAGAAGGGGACAGCAGAAGATGAGATGGTTGGATGGTATCACCAATTTGATGGACATGAGTTTGAGCAAGCTCCAGGAGTTGGTGATGGACAGGGAGGCCTGGTGTGCTTCAGTCCATGGGGTTGCAAAGAGTCAGACATGACTAAGTGACTTAACTGAACTGAACGTGTGAAATACAAGACTGAATTCTTACCACATGACTCAGGACATAAAGTGAAACCAGAGTCTTAAACAATATTACCAGGACACAGTGATACATTTTATCTCCCGCCCCTTCTCTCTCTTGGCTCTTTCATTTATATGTTGATTTGAGGATTTGCCTTCCACTTCGATTGTTGAGAAACCATTCAAATCCTAAGACTTGAGGTGAAAGACAGGGTTGGATATGGAAGAGACAGACCCCAAATATAAAATGTCCTTTATACTAGGTCATAGCACAATTTTTAGGTAGTATTCAACAAGTTTCATCTTTTGACTAAAAGAACTATTCTTTTTATGATTTTCTTTATATATTTGATATTACCATACTATAAATTCACTAGTTAAAGCTCCTCCAACTTTTTCTTACAATTACATTCAGTGTAAAACTTAATCAACAATGACATAAACAGATATACATTCCATGTTCCTGGGTAGGAAGACTCAATGTTGTGAAAATCACTATACTAACAAACACAATCTACAGATTCAATGTGATCCCTTTCAGATTACTAATGGCATTTTTCAGAGATCTAGAACAAAAAATTTCACAGTTCATCAGTTCAGTTCAGTTGCTCAGTTGTGTCCGACTCTTTGCGACTCCATGAATCGCAGCACGCCAGGCCTCCCTGTCCATCACCAACTCCCGGAATTCACTCAGACTCACATCCATCGAGTCAGTGATGCCATCCAGCCATCTCATCCTCTGTCGTCCCCTTCTCCTCCTGCCCTCAATCCCTCCCAGCATCAGAGTCTTTTCCAATGAGTCAACTCTTCGCATGAGGTGGCCAAAGTACTGGAGTTTCAGCTTTAGCATCATTCCTTCCAAAGAAATCCCAGGCCTGATCTCCTTCAGAATGGACTGGTTGGATCTCCTTGCAGTCCAAGAGGCTCCCAAGAGTCTTCTCCAACACCACAGTTCAAAAGCATCAATTCTTTGGCACTCAGCCTTCTTCACAGTCCAACTCTCACATCCATACATGACCACTGGAAAAACCATAGCCTTGACTAGATGGAACTTTGTTGGAAAAGTAATGTCTCTGCTTTTGAATATGCTATCTAGGTTGGTCATAACTTTCCTTCCAAGAAGTAAGTGTCTTTTAATTTCATGGCTGCAGTCACCATCTGCAGTGATTTTGGAGCCCAGAAAACTAAAGTCTGACACTGTTTCCACTGTTTCCCCATCTATTTCCCATGAAGTTCATATGGAAACACAAAAGACCCAGAACAGTCTTTTGTGAGAAAGAAGAATGGAGCTGGAGGAATCAACCTTCCTGACTTCAGATTGTACTACAAAGCTACAGTCATCAAGACAGTATGGTACTGGCAGAAAAACAGAAATATAGACCAATGGAACAAGATAGAAAGCCTAAAATAAACCCATGCACCTATGGGTACCTTATTTTGATAAAGGAGTCAAGAATATACAATGGGGCAAAGAGTATCTTAAATGATGCTGGGAAAACTGGACAGCTACACATTAAAAGAATGAAATTGGAACACTTTCTAACACCATACACAAAGAGAAACTCAAAATGGATTAAAGACCTAAATGTAAGACCATAAATATAAAACTCTTAGAGGAAAACATAGGCAGAACACTCGATGACATAAATTAAAGCAAGATCCTCTATGACCCATCTCCTAGAGTAATGGAAAATAAAAACAAAAGTAAACAAGTGGGACCTATTAAACTTAAAAGCTTTTTTCACAGCAAAGGAAACTATAAGCAAGGTGTAAAAAACAACACTCAGAATAGGAGAAAGTAATAGGAAATGAAACAACTGACAAAGGATTAATTTCCAAATTATACAAGCAGTTTGTACAACTCAATACCAGAAAATCAAACAACCCAATCAAAAAGTGGTAAAAAGATCTAAACAGACATTTCTCCAAAGACATACAGATGGCTAAAAAACACATGAAAAGATGCCCAACATCGCTCATTATTAAAGAAATGAAAATCAAAACTACAATGAGATATCACCTTACACCAGTCAGAACGGCCATCATCAAAATGTCTACAAACAGTTAATGCTGGAGAAGATGTGGAGAAAAGGGAAAGCTCTTGCAATGTTGGTGGTAATGTAAATTGATACAGCCACTGTGGAAGACAGTATGGAGATTCCTTTAAAAACTAGGAATAAACCACCATATGAACCAGCAATCCTACTCCTAGGCATATATCCTGAGGAAACCAAAATTGAAGAAAGACACGTGTATCCCATTGTTCATTGTAGCACTATTTACAATAGCTAGAACATGGAAGCAACCTATATGTCCATCGACAGATGAATGGATAAAGAAGTTGTGGTACAAATACACAATGAAATATTGCTTAGCCAGAAAAAGGAACATATTTGCGTCAGTTCTAATGAGGTAAATGAACCAAGAGCCTATTATACAGAGTGAAGTAAGTCAGAAAGATAAATTTTGTATTCTAACATATACATATAGAATCTAGAAAAATGATACTGAATAATTTATTTACAGTGTACCACCTGACCTGCCTCTTGAGAAACCTGTATGCAGGTCAGGAAGTAACAGTTAGAACCAGACGTGGAACAACAGGCTGTATATTGTCACCCTGCTTATTTAACTTACATGCAGAGTACATCATGAGAAAGGCTGGGCTGGAGGAAGCACAAGCTGGAATCAAGATTGCCGGGAGAAATATCAATAACCTCAGATATGCAGATGACACCACCCTTATGCATAAAGTGAAGAACTAAAGAGCCTCTTGGTGAAAGTGAAAGAAGTGAAAAAGTTGGCTTAAAGCTCAACATTCAGAAAACAAAGATCATGGCATCTGGTCCCATCACTTCATGGCAAATAGATGGGGAAACAGTGGCTGACTTTTTTTTTCTGGGCTCCAAAATCACTGCGGATGGTGACTGCAGCCATGAAATTAAAAGACGCTTGCTCCTTGGAAGGAAAGTTATGACGAACCTAGACAGCATATTCAAAACCAGAGACATTACTTTGCCAACAAAGGTTCATCTAGTCAAGGCTATGGTTTTTCCTGTGGTCATGTATGGATGTGAGAGTTGGACTATGAAGAAGGCTGAGCACCGAAGAATTGATGCTTTTGAACTGTGTTGTTGGAGAAGACTCTTGAGAGTCCCTTGGACTGAAAGGAGATCCAACCAGTCCATCTTAAAGGAGATCAGTCCTGGGTGTTCATTGGAAGGACTGATGCTAAAGCTGAAACTCCAATACTTTGGCCACCTCATGTGGAGAGCTGACTCATTGGAAAAGACCCTGATGATGGGAAAGATTGAGGGCAGGAGGAGAAGGGGATGACAGAGGATGAGATGGCTGGATGGCATCATCAACTCAATGGACATGGGTTTGGGTGGAGTCTGGGAATTGGTGACGGACAGGGAGGCCTGGCATGCTGCGGTTCATGGGATTGGAAAGAGTCGGACATGACTGAGTGACTGAACTGAACTGAATGGAGAAACAGACATAGAGAACAGACTTATGGACATGGGGAGAGGGGAGGAGAGGGTGAGATGTATGGAAAAAGTAACATGGAAACTTACATTACCATGTGTAAAATAGACGGCCAACAGGAATTTGCTGTATGGCTCAGGAAACTCAAACAGGGGCTCTGTATCATCCTGGAAAGGTGGGGTGGGGAGGGAGATGGGAGGGAGGTTCAAAAGGGAGGGGATATATATATACCTATGGCTGATTCATGTTGAGGTTTGACAGAGAATAACAAAATTCTATAAAGCAATTATCCTTCACTTAAAAAACAAATTAATTTAAAACATCAATCCACAGTCAGTGAAGAGTACTCTGTCCATGGAATTCCCCAGGCAAGAATACTGGTGTGGGTAGCCATTCCCCTCTCCAGGGTATCTTCCTGACCCAGCGATCAAATTCGTGTCCCCCACCTAGCAGTCAGATTCTTTACCATCTGAGCCATGAGGGAATGTGAACGTGTTATTTTTCCTGTATACTGTCCAAAACTGCAAATCATTAAAAAAATAAATAAATAAACTTTGCTAATTGTATAGGTTAAACTGGCATTTATATTCTTTGCTACCAGCAGACCTGTCTTATAAGAAATTCTATCTTTGGCTATCTATTTTACATATGGTAATGTAAGTTTCCATGAAGGAATACTTCATGATGAAAGAAATGTAAATTCTAAATTCATGTTAATGTATCAACAAGTTTATTTTATGTACTTTTCAGTTTGGGCTCCCAGGTGGTACTGGTGGTAAAGAACCCTCCTGCTAATGTGGAAGACTTAAGGGATGCTGGTTCCATCCCCAGATTGGGAAGATCTCCTGCAGCAGCGCATGGCAATCCACCCCAGTATTCTTGCCTGGAGAATCCCTTGGACAGAGGAGCCTGGTAGGCTGCAGTTTATGGGGTCACAAAGAGTTGGACATGACTGAAGGGACTTAGCATGCATGCACACACAATTTTTTAAGTTATTGAGTGCTTATAACTACATGATCTCAGTAAAAGATGTTACACCATTGAACATATACAAAGTAAACATAAGTACTTGTACAAAATACTCTGTTTACTATGAGACTAACCATATTTGTGGGGAACAAATACATCATTTCTTTATTCTTTAATCATTCTAAGTTCCCTGACTTATTGACAGGAATCCCACCAGTTTCCATTGACACTTGTTTTCTCCTGACCTTTAAGTGTTCAAAGATCCAAGAGGCTTACCCGGTGCAAAGGTAAGTCAGCTTTCTCCTGACATAAAGAGTAGAAGGATCTGGAGACTAATGAAAACCCTAGAGTTGTCATCACTAGAGCAGAATCTTGCAGTCCTTTGGAAACTCATGCCTAAGATAATACCAGTCCATATGTCTACACGGCTTCTAACATGGTGCCACTCATGGGCTTCAAGTTACAGCTCTGTTATTTAACACCCATATATACAGCCAGTATTCTCCAAAGAAAATTTATTTATTTTTTCCCAAAGAAAATTAAAAAGCCCCCCTCCCCTCCCAAGGTGATGTTGTTTCTAGGAAATTTACTAAATGTGCCTGCTACTGATCTTGGTTGGAGATCTTCAGTTCACTAAAGAAATCTTCCTAACACTGAAATGAAAGTCCTATTCTTGGTAACTCTCAAGTTCTTGGATTACATATTTCTGAAGGGTAGAGACGGGGGGCTTCCCTGATGGCTCAGCAGGTAAAGAATCTGCCTGGAATGCAAGAGACAAAGGAGATGCAGGTTCAATCCTTGCTTAGAGAAGATCCTCTGGAGGAGGAAATGGCAACCCACTTAATACTGTTGCCTGAAAAATCCCATGGATAGAGGGGCCTGGAGTCCCAAAGGGTCGGACATGACTGAGCGTGAGCACAGCAACAAAGGTGGAGACTAGGACTTGAGCCCATGTCATACTTTTTGACAGTCTAATGACTGAAAGTTTTACTTAGTGCCTGCCAAAGCAAGAATTTTAAATAAAAAGTGATCATATATCAAATGAAAGAAGGGGAATGTTTTGTTCAGGTGCTTCCAAATAGGATTAGAATGGTTGGGCAAAGCATTCCTTCCCCTTCTCAGTAAATATTTTACATACCAGGGTTCACAGGAGTTGTAATCTTGTTCATACCAGAAAGGAGTCTGTCAAGAGGTAAATGGCCATACCAAAAAGCTCCTAAGTAAGGTCTGCTCCAGATAAAGTCTCAGTTTGTAGATAAAACAAACTCCGGTTTTAAAGACTTTATGTTAAAGACTTCCTTTAAAAGGAACCCTTTGTTAAACGTCCTTGTCTTGGCAGATATAGTCTACCCTGTAAAAATACATAATCCAAGAAACTTGAGAGCTATGAAGAATAGATTTCTCCATGTTACTACAAATGGCATAATTTCATCCTTTTTAATGACCGAGTAATATTCCACTGTATATATGTACCACATCTTCTGTATTCATTCATCTGTCATTGGGCACTTATGTTGCTTCTCTGTCGTGGCTTGTGAATCGTGTTGAACAAACATTACAGGGTGCATGGATGCTTCAGTGGTAGGATTCCCGCCTGCCACGCGGGAGGCCCGGGTTCAATTTCTGGCCCGTGCAGCCACTGTGTCCCCTTTTTAGGACTTCCTGGTAGCTCAAACGGTAAAGAATCGGCCTACAAAGCAGGAGACCAGGGTTCAATGTCTGGGTTGGGAAGATCCTCTGGAGAAGGGAATGGCAACCACTCCAGTACTCTTGCCTGGAGAATTCCATGGACAGAGAATTCCATGGCTACAGTTCGTGGGGTTGCAAAGAGTCGGGCACAACTGAGCAATTAACACAAACATTTATAGAGCATATATCCTTTCAAACTGTGGTTTTCTGCAGATACATGCTCAGAATTGGGATTGTTGGATCATAATGTAGTTCTATTTTTAATTTTTTAAGGAACCTCTACACTATTCCCCTTGGTGGCAATTTACATTCCCACCAACAGTACATGAGAGGTCCCTCTCCCCCTACCCTCTCCTGCAATCACTGTTTGTAGACTTTCTGATGATGGCCATTCTGACTGGTGTGAGGTGACATCTCCTTGTAGTTTTGATTATCATACAGAGTGAAGTAAGTCAAATAGAGAAAGACAAATGTCATGATATCACTTATATGAGGAATAGAAACAATAGATACAAATCAATTTACCCAACAGTTACCGAGTCACAGACTTAGAAAACAAACTTACGGTCATCAAAGGGGAAGTGTGGTGGGGGGATAAATCGGGAGTCTGGGACTGACACGCACACACTTATGTTTCAAATAGACAAGGAGCAGGGACCCACCGTTTGGCTGGTGGGCCAGGGACTGCTGCTCAATAATCCATAATAACCTAAATGGGAAGAGAATCTCAAAAAGAACAGATAAATGTGTGTGTGCAACTGAGTCACTTTGTGTACACCTGAAACTGACTCAACAGTGTTCATCAGCTACACTCCAACAAAAGTTTTTTAAAAAGAGTTGGTTTCTAAGAGCTCCTAGGTCTTCAACTTCTTACTTTTTTTCTTCCAAATGTATTTATTCATGAGAAATAAACTTGTTTATTCATGAGTTTAGGATCTATATATCCAGGGATTTAAAGGTGAAGTGGACTTGTCCATAACAAGCTCGTATTTGAGTAGACATGTCAACAAAAAACAATGAGGGAACTATGAACAGAGTGCTGAGGAAAAACAGAAAGTGTCTGCCTGCCTGCATAAGAGCATCAGAGTAAAAGTAGGATTTGAGCTGGTTCTAAGCTAGTTGTGAGCATGGTCAGATTTCACACCTGCCATGCTCTCAATTAGTAGCATTGACTTTTTGATCATATGTGGTTTGGCATTATCTCCTTCCTTTCTCACACCTATCTTCTGGAATATATAAGCTTTTTTCCTCAAATAATGGAAGATTGCTTTTCAAGAAATGATAGAATTATATTTGTGCTTCTATATTAGAACCTAAAGATGTGCTCTGAATATTCATCTGAAAAAGGTACTGAAGGATCCCTCAGGTGAAGATGAAGCAGAGAGCCATGTCAGGAAGAGGAAATATATATATTTATCTAAAAATATTCAGAGGGAAACTAAAGGCGGTAACAGGTGCAGGAATAAATAAAATAATTTCACTGGGCTTTCTGAAAGACAGCCTACCATTGCTCACTATAGGAGGGGAAAAGAGTTAAAGGCGAAGGAGAGGAGTTGTGAGCTATGTCTAGAAAGATGGATTTTGAGGTTCTTCTGTGCACAACAGTTTCAAAGAAAAGGTTTTATTCAGGGGAGGGGCATACAGTGGAGTTTGAATTTTAGGGAGATAATTATCTAGGCAATACAGAAGATGGGCTAAAATGAGAAGGGATGTCAATAGGAAGTCTGGTTAGGGGAGTGTTGCAATGACGATAAGGTAAATATAGCAGCATTTCCTACAAAAAAGCAACTGAATTAGAAATCCTGTGAATTGGAAAATATAGGATTTGGTGATTGATTCAATTGTATGGGGAAATAAGTTAGAGTCCATCTTGGACATGTTGGTGGATAGTGGTTCCATAATTCAGACTAGTGAAAAAAGATGAAGACAGATTGTGATGGACGATTGAGGATGGTCAGACATGCTAAGCTTTGGAGGCCAGAAGGAAGCTCTAATGGGTGCATAAGGAATCGAAAATATGAGTATGGTGCTTTATATATAATTGGCAACTAGAGAGCAAAACATAAGTAGTTACCATTATAAGTATAGTAGTCACAGTCATGGCTGTCTAAATACAGAAAAAGAGTTTAGAAATGAGATAAATAGAAAGTCCAGGATGAAACCTAGGGAACATTTAACTGATCACAGAGAAAGAAAATCCAAAGAAGGAAATTGAAAATGTCTCCTGAGAGATGTACTAAAACACAATTTTCCTTTAAAATGAACTTTCATTCATTGATTAAGTCATTTTGCAACATTTGCTGTATGCTTACCACATACCAGGAACATGTTAGAATTGGAAACAAAATTATGCACAAGGAAAGCATGCTTCCTGCTTTGTTAAGAGTTTGCATAAAAGAAAGTGTGTGTCTGTGAGAAAAGGAGTTCCAGTTTGGACAGTCCCAAGTTGGACAATATATGAACATGAACAGACTAGACAAGAAAACAGAGGCTTTTTAGAGACAAACAGAAGAGGAGGAAAGAATGGAAAATTAAAGAAAAAGCAAGGATAGAGAAATAGAAGAAGCAGAAGAAATTTGTCTCCAAAATATGAAGGGATAAAAGTCTTTCATGATATGTTGTGGTAATGGAAACAAGGCAGTGGGATTTGTTCAAAAGGAGGTTAGTGTTAACATTAGAGAGAGTATTTTTTTTTTTTTTTTAGAGAGAGTATTTATAATAAAAGAGGAGACCAAAAAATGAAGTGTATAATTCTGCAAGAAAATTTATTCTGTTTTTCAACAAACAAATAACAAGAAATAAATTGGATGTAGAAGAAACTGGTACAAATTAATAGACTCAACTGACATGTGTGGGATTTGTCTAGATTCAGTCTTCAAAAATGAGTTGTAAAACATCTTTATTAAAAAATTTTTTTAAATCCTTAGAAGACAACTTAGGAAATTTGAACATTGACTAGATGTTTTATGATGCTATTTTTAAAATTTCGTATGTGTGAAATTGGTATTGTGCTTATGTTTTCAACAGAACTGATTGTTTAGAGTAACACATTGATGTCTGAACGAAACATGAGTGAGTTTGTGATTTCCTTATCCAACAGTGTGGATACGGAGTTGCGGAAGGGGCAGCGTTTGTGGGATGCAGAATGATTCTGTGCTGATAATTGCTAAATCTAGTGATTTAGGGAAGAGATTTTGAAACTTTTCTCTCCTGTGACTATTTGAAATTTTCATAATAAGAAAGAATCAAGTAAAATTACCAAAAACATACAGACAATAAATGAGAAATAATTAAAATGAAATGAATTATTTCTCTTTCTTCAAGAAGTTTGCTCTAAATAGACTGGGAAAGTTTACCCTTGGAAAGAATATAAAGCAGTGGCAAAGAGTAGGCTTGCTTATTTGTTATTTACATAATATTTTCTGAGTCTTAGGCAATGTGCTAGACAAAAGAATATACACAAAAGACAATTTATGATAAAGGGCAACATCTGGAGAAATGTGTTCTTTTAAAAGTTATTGCAGTTAAGAAATACAAGAAATCACTGAATGTTAAAGAGGTGTCAGTGAGGCACTCAGAGCTGTCCTTTCCAAGGGGAGCCACTAGTCATGTGTGGCTACTGACCCTGTGGCTGTGCCTAGCAGGACTGAGGAACCCAAGTCTTTAATTTAATGTAAATTTATTTGCATTTTAGAATTTAAGTAACGTAAAATGTTTTGGGATTGTGCAACTGTTATTCTGGTGGAGTAACAAGTCACTTTAACTGTTGGATCATGTAAGATATTATTGTTATTTTATAGTACATATGCTGAGAACAGTCATCATTTCAAAGGTTACACACAAACCTGTCATCAATCTAGTTGTTGTCCACAGGCTGATTCAGTTTGAATGATTTCTTTTTCTAAGCACCAGCTTAATACTTTAATGTGTTTATTTGAATATTTTTTGCAGACAAAAAGAGTTGCAGTGGTATCTGTGTAAATTGTAATTGGCAATTAAATGGAAATATTTATTATAATTATAATGTAATTCAATTATTTTTAATTAAAATGTAAATATGGCAATTAAAACTAGCTGCAGGAGAACAAAATGAAAAAGTTGCTTGATTTGCAGAAACAATCTTAGGGGTAAGAGGACAATGGTTAGTGGACATAAAAAATTGATAAATTAATCTTATTAGCCAAAGAAGAATTGAAGAAATTCGTTATTGAAAATAAAAATAAAATATTCTCCAATTTTATAAATTATTCTTTACAGAATTTAAGATTATAGCATTGGCTAGCTATAAAACAGCTTGAGTTTTTGCACACAGACAAAAGTCCAATTTTAGATAAGAGACAGTAAAATAAACCATTATTTCAGTTAGGAAAATTTGGTTACTGAGTAATGAGGAAAAGATTTTAATTTTAAAACATTGAAAGTTACTCAGTTAACCAAACTAACAATTGTTCATATTACACCTTTCCAACAATATCAAATCTTAGTTGATTCAAAATTTGAAAAATTACAAATGCTTTACTTTTTGCCTAGAACAGTGATGGATTATAAAACATACAACCCAATTAAATATCTGGGCATGTTTTGTCTCAATGGACTATCAAATTTATGAGGCAATGTTCCCAATTTGCACTCTAAAATACCAACCTTAGGGTACACATATTTCTGAATATTTTATATCTCTCAAAAAAGGATTTTAGCTAGATATGAAAAAAAAACACTGATTTTTATTACTATGAAGGGTGCTCTATACTAAGTCAAAAACTTGGATTTATTATGCTTTTAAAACAAGAGATTGATAGCTCACTTATTGCTTCATTGCACTGTGTGATACATGTTGAAAATACACTTAAGTTTTGGAAGTATACTGTGAAAACTGTCATAAATATTCATCATAATCAATTTTTGGAACTTCTGAAGAAAATTAAAGAATATATTTAAGGATCTTTAGTTCTTTGCCGGTGCTCATTGATTGACCTATGCATGCTAAGTCTCTTCAATTGTGTGCAACTCTTTGGACTGTAACTCACAAGGCTCCTCTGTCCATGGGATTCTCCAGGCAAGAATATTGGAGTGGGTTGCCATTTCCTCCTCCAGGGGATCTCTCTAACTCAGGGATTGAACCCGAGTCTCCTGTGGCTCCTGGAAGCCTTTTTAAAAAGGTTTATTGTACTGCTAAATTCAAAATTTTATTGAAACAAAAAAAGTGTTTGCCAAATATTCAGTTGTGCTTAATCACTCAGTCATGCCCAACTCTGCAACCCTTTGGACTATACTCTCCAGGCTCCTCTGAGGCAAGAATACTGAAGTGGGTTGCCATTTTTCTCCTCCAGGGAATTTTTATAACCCAGAGATTGAACCTGCATATCCTGCATCTCCTACATTGCAGGTAGACTGTTTACCCACTGAGCCGTTGGGGAAGCCCATAAACATTCAATAATCAAAGACAAAATAGTCATATGAATTAGGATTTTGTGCACTCCATATGAAGAAACTAAATGTAAAGCTTTAAAGAAAGGAATTTATTTGTGAGCTGACTAGACAGACACTAGAATTTCTTTTGAAATGAAAACTTTTGAAAATATAAATCAATGCTAAATTTATAAATATTTCTAATATAAATCAATATTCACAGTGAATTGTGCTATGCAAATCAGCTGCAAAATTACAAAAATAAAATTTAAAGGATTTATTCATATTGTCAAGTTCAGAATCTCCCTTCAATTTTTGCAGTGTCTCTTTGAACTCAATGTTAATAATCTCAAAGTGACACAAGAATTGTGAATTTATATAACTTGGACAGATAATGCTTTTGCTTCAGAGTCAAATCAACTCTCCTACAAAAGATGGACACATTTTATCAATATAGGTGTGAAAATTAAAGGAAAATTACTTTTTTCATTTTCACTTTAATTATTGGGAAACTTATTTATGCTGAGAATGACTTGAATATGTAAATCTAATCTTTCAACTACAAATGTTATGATCTAAATAGAGATCAGTAATATCCAATGAAAATTTAGCATCTGAATTGAGATGTGCAAAGGTTCAAAATGCATACCAGATTTTAAAGACTTCACACAAGAAAAAGATTAAATATGTCAATATTTGTGAGTTGATTACATCTTGAAATTATAATGTTCTAGTATATTTGGCTAAATAAAATATGTATCGATATAAGACTCTTGTTCCTTGGAAGAAAAGTTATGACCAATCTAGAGAGCTTATTAAAAAGCAGAGATGATACTTTGCCAACAAAGATCTGTCTAGTCAAACCTATGGCTTTTCCAGTAGTCATGCATGAATGAGAGAGTTGGACTACAAGGAAAGCTGAGGGCCGAATAACTCATGCTTTTGAACTGTGGTGTTAGAGAAGACTCTTGAGAGTCCCTTGGACTGCAAGGAGATCCAGCCAGTCTATCCTATAGGAAATCCCTCCTGAATATTAATTGGAAGGACTGATACTGAAGCTGAAACTCCAATACATTGGCCACCTGATGGGAAGAACTGACTCAAAGGAAAAGACCCTGATGCTGGGAAAGATTGAAAGCAGGAGAAGGGGACAACAGAGGATGAGATGGTTGGATGGCATCACCGACTCAATGGACATGAATCTGAGTAAACTCCAGAAGTTGGTGATGGGCAGGGAGGCCTGGCGTGCTCCAGTCCATGAGGTTGCAAAGAGTCAGACACGACTGAGCAACTGAACTGAACTGATCAATATCAATTATAGTTTGGTTTTACTTTCTTCCTGTAGATATTAGAAAATCTTAAACTAAATTACTGACTCATAATATTTCTACTGGGTGGTTCAGAATCAGGAAATGCATGTAATTAGAACATATACAGCAAGACAAAAGAATGTGAATATTATCTCATATTAGAAACTGGTTTAAAACCATCTATGCTTAAAATAACACTTCCAAATGAGCAGAACTAAGAGAAAAATAAGAAAAAGAAGAATGATAAATTGTTCTAGAGGAAATAAGTAGGAATTTGAAGTAGAAATAGAGAACAGTGAAGAGAAGAATGAGAAAGTAAGAAGGATACTTGTGACTAAGTTCACAAAAATATCAAAGGGACATTTAAGAAGAAAGTAAACTAATAATGATTTTTTTTTTGGTCTTCCATATGGATACATAACATGAACATACATGTCCACTATGACCAATATATTTTTTCCAACAAATTCTACTATATATATTAATGCTTTGTGTGAGTGATATCTTTGGGAGAAATCAAGGAAGACAGACCATGTTCTGCCTCCAAACTTCAGTTCAGTTCAGTTCAGTCACTCAGTTGTATTCGACTCTAATGCGACCCCATGGACTGCAGCACGCCAAGCCCACCAACTCCCAGAGCTTACTCAAACTCATGTCCATTGAGTCGGTGATGCCATCCAATCATCTCATCCTCTGTCGTCCCCTTCTCCTCCTGCCTTCAATCCTTCCCAGCATCAGAGTCTTTTCAACTGAGTCAACTCTTTGCATGAGATGGCCAAAGTTTTGGAGTTTTAGCTTCAGCATCAGTCCTTCCAATACATATTCAGGACTGATTTCCTTTATGATGGACTGGTTGGATCCCTTGCAGTCCAAGGGACTCTCAAGAGTCTTCTCCAACACTACACTTCAAAACATCAATTCTTCGGTGCTCAGCTTTCTTTATAGTCCAACTCTCACATCCATACATGACTACTGGGAAAACCATAGCTTTAACTAGACAGACCATTGTTGGCAAAGTAATGTCTCTGCTTTTTAATATGCTGTCTAGATTGGTCATAACTTTTCTTCCAAGCAGCAAGCTCCTTTTAATTTCATGGCTGCAGTCACCATCTGCAGTGATTTTGGAGGCCCCCAAAATAAGTCTGCCACTGTTTCCTCTGTTTCCCCATCTATTTCCCATGAAGTGATGGGACCAGATGCCATGATCTTAGTTTTCTGAATGTTGAGCTTTAGGCCAACTTTTTCACTCTCCACTTTTACTTTCATCAAGAGGCTTTTTAGTTCCTCTTCGCTTTCTGCCATAAGGGTGGTGTCATCTGCATATCTGAGGTTATTGATATTTCTCCCAGCAATCTTGATTCCAGCTTGTGCTTCTTCCAGCCCAGCGTTTCTTATGATGTACTCTGCATAGAAGTTAAATAAGCAGGGTGACAATATACAGTCTTGATGTACTCCTTTTCCTATTTGGAACCAGGCTGTTGTTCCATGTCCAGTTCTAACTGTTGCTTCCTGAGCTACATACAGGTTTCTCAGGAGGCAGGTCAGGTGGTCTGGTATTCCCATCTCTTGAAGAATTTTCCACAGTTTGTGGTGATCCACAGAGTCAAAGACTTTGGCTTAGTCAATAAAGCAGAAGTAGACATTTTTCTGGAACCCTCTTGCTTTTTAGATGATACAGCAGATGTTGGCAATCTGATCTCTGGTTACTCTGCCTTTTCTAAAACCAGCTTGAACATCTGTAATTTAATGGTTCACATATTACTGAAGCCTGGCTTGGAGAATTTTGAATATTACTTTACTAGCATGTGAGATGAGTGTAATTGTGCAGTAGTTCGAGCATTCTTTGGCATTGCCTTTCTTTGGGATTGGAATGAAAACTGACCTCTCCAGTGCTGTGAGCACTGCTGTGTTTTCCAAATTTGCTGGCATACTGAGTGCAGCATTTATACAGCATTGTCTTTTTGAAGGATTTGAAATAGCTCAACTGGAATTCCATCACCTCCACTAGCTTTGTTCGTAGTGATGCTTCCTAAGGCCAATTGACTTCACATTCCAGGATGTCTGGCTCTAGGTGAGTGATTGCACCATCATGATTATCTGGGTTGTGAAGATCTTTTTTGTTCAGTTCTGTGTATTCTTGCCACCTCTTCTTAATATCTTCTGCTTCTTTTAGGTTCATACCATTTCTGTCCTTTATTGAACCCATCTTTGCATGAAATGTTCCCTTGGTATCTCGAATTTTTCTTGAAGAGATCTCTACTCTTTCCCATTCTATTGTTTTCCTCTATTTCTTTGCACTGATCACTGAGGAAGGCTTTCTTATCTCTCCTTGCAATTCTTTGGAATTCTGCATTCAAATGGGTATATCTTTGCTTTTCTCCTTTGCTTTCCACTTCTCTTTACACAGCTATTTGTAAGGCCACCTAGGACAGCCATTTTGCCTTTTCGTATTTCTTTTTCTTGGGGATGGTCTTGATCCCTGTCTCCTGTACAGTGTCACAAACCTCCACTCATAGTTCACCAGACACTCTATCAGATCTAGTCCCTTAAATCTATTTCTCACTTCCAGTGTATAATCATAAGGGATTTAATTTAGGTCATACCTGAATGGCCTAGTGGTTTTCCCTACTTTCCTCAATTTAAGTCTAAATTTGGCAATAAGGAACTCATGATCTAAGCCACAGTCTGCTCCCAGTTTTTTTTTTTTTTTTTCCTGACTGTATAGAACTTCTCCACCTTTGGCTCCAAAGAATATAATCAATCTGATTTCGGTGTTGACCATCTGGTGATGTCCATGTGTAGAGTCTTGTGTTGTTGGAAGAGGGTGTTCGCTATGACCAGTGTGTTCTCTTGGCAAAACTCTATTAGCTTTTGCCCTGCTTCATTCTGTACTCCAAGGCCAAATTTGCCTGTTACTCCAGGTGTTTCTTGACTTCCTACTTTTGCATTCCAGTCCCCTATAATGAAAAGGACATCTTTTTTGGATGTTAGTTCTAGAAAGTCTTGTAGGTCTTCATAGGACCTTTCAACTTCAGCTTCAGCATTGCTGGTCAGGGCATAGACTTGGATTACTGTGATACTGAATGGTTTGCCTGGAAACGAACAGAGATCATTCTGTCATTTTTGAGATTGCATCCAAGTACTGCATTTCAGACTCTTTTGCTGACTGTGATGGCCACTCCATTTCTTCTAAGAGATTCTTGCCCACAGTGGTAGATATAATGGTCATCTGAGTTAAATTCATTCATTCCAGTCCATTTTGGTTCGCTGATTCCTAAAATGTTGGCATTCACTCTTGCCATCTCCTGTTTGACCACTTCCAATTTGTCTTAATTTATGGACTTAACATTCCAGGTTCCAGTGCAATTGCTCTGTACATCATTGGACCTTGCTTTCATCACCAGTCACATCCACAAGTGGGTGCTGTTTTTGCTTTGGCTCCATCTCTTCATTCTTTCAGGAGTTATTTCTCCACTGATCTCCAGTAGCATTTTGGGCACCTACCAACCTGGGGAGTTCATCTTTTAATGTCTTATCTTTTTGCTTTTTCATACTGTTCATGGGGTTCTCAAGGCAAGAATACTGAAGTTTTTTGCCTTTCCCTTCTCCAGTGGACCACATTTTGTGCTCCAAACTTCAACCATGTATAAATGAGATGCCCAAGAGATCATTTTCTGCCAAATTCAATGGATGCCACAGGTCAGTGTAAGAATTAAGTAAGAAAAACACAAGTCATTTAGTCTTTTTTCTACCCTGAATGCATAGAAGAAACAAAATGATATCGAGTTTCATGCACATGAAATCTGAATTCACAAAATTTTGTTTGCATTAAGAAAAACACAGTAACTCAGTTGATTTCTGTCAGTCATTTCTAGCAAATTATTTCTTCTATTTAATAATTTGCATTATTTCTCATATTGACGTTAGTTACCAATATTTTTATTTTCAACTGGATTTTTTAACCAAAAGCAGAAAGTATTCCAAAATTATTTTCTCTGGAAAACAACTCCAGAAAAATGTTGAGTGAGAAGTCTGTGAAAATGGATCATATCATATATTATTACCATCATAGAGATTGTTAATTTTCCCATCAAATAAGTTTTTCTTTGTCTCCCATAGTTATAGCATCCCCAGTTCTAAGCACGCACATGACCAGTCGTGATAATGAGTGCATTTCTCCATTTCCCATGGAGCAGCTATGGATGCTACTAAGTCCTGACCGATGGGATGGGAGCAGAAGTGATGATGCTGTTTCTAGGGCATGGCATCCCTTCCCCTTGTGCCCCTCTCATTCTATACACTATAACTGTACATAAGATTGATTTATAGCAGCATCTTGGAGATGGGAGAGAAGGAGCTAGATCTGGGTCTCAACATTGTGGAAGACATAATCTAGTTCTAAACCATTTAAGCACATATTGTATAACCAAGTTTATATATTTCTATAAAAAATAAAAATTGAAATGTGGAAACAGCCAGAAAGAAGATATTTATCTTAATAGGTTGGGCAAGATAAGTATACAGATGACTGAAACTTTTTCAAGATAGTTCTCAAAGCTCTGTCCAAGACAATTTAATCAATTTGCCTGTTTTCTCCTTGAGCAGAAATTTTGTTATATAATTTGGCTTACTAACATTTGCTCTCATTTAGACTTGTAACTTTGATAACTAGCAGTACTTGGCGTCTTCCATTCTAAAGCTCTACAGTCACCCTGATTTTACTCTATGACGTTCACCCTCACCTGAGTCTCCAGGTAAGAGGTCCTCCCAGCCTTTACTTTCCTGATCCATGGCTTTGTATCAGCACACTACATTAAGAGATGAAAGGCATGAAGAAGCTCATTATTTTACAAGCTAACACTTAAAAATTAATTGCTATATTTAACAGCTATATTTGCTAAAGATGGGAAAATAATTCTTCATTACTATTTTGAAAGGGCTGCCATAGTTGTGATGTTCAAAATATAACTATCATGCAGTTCAGAGAGCTGTCATCAGTAAATCATAAGAAGAAAGAAGAGAGTCCAAGGACAATGTCAGGGAAAAGCTGACCAGAATTTAATCTTTACTCATCCACCCACCCATTCACTCATAAATATTAGTGAATATCTAAAATGTGGAAAGAACTATGCTATGGTCTCAATGTCTGTGTTCTTCCCAAACTCCTGTGTTGAAATCTTAATACCCAATATGATGGTGTTAGATGTATTTTGTTATAGCAGCCCAAACAGACTAAGACTGTTTAAATACTTGACAAACAGCACTGAAAAAAATAACACTCTTTTTCTTCATATGGCTGACATTTTAAAGAAAGAAACAGACATTTAGAAATCAATCACCTAATTATTTAAATTACTTTATGAAAGGACTTTTCAAGAGAAACACACACGTTTTTGAGAGCCTGTTAGGTGACACTTACTAGGTTTGGGAATTATAATATGTTTCCTAGAGAGATCAGTGTTTGATTTGAGCTCTAAAGTAGGTAGTAATTAGGAAAAGGTGGAAAGGGAGATCATTTCTGACAGGATAAAAGTATATGTGAAATTCTGAGCCAGGAATAATATAAGGCTTTTAAGGAACTCAAGTTGACTTACATGGCTAAAATTAGGAGAGCTAGGAGGTTTGGAGAAGGCAATGGCACCCCACTCCAGTACTCTTGCCTGGAAAATCCCATGGGCAGAGGAGCCTGGTTGGCTTCAGTCCATGGGGTCACTAAGAGTCAGACACGACTCAGCGATTTCACTTTCACTTTTCACTTTCATGCATTGGAGAAGGAAATAGCAACCCACTCCAGTGTTCTTGCCTGGAGAATCCCAGGGACAGGGGAGCCTGGTGGGCTGCCATCCATGGGGTCGCACAGAGTCAGACATGACTGAAGTGACTTAGCAGCAGCAGCAGCAGCAGGAGAAGGTTAGCAAGTAGATGAAGTTGATGATTTAGGCAAGGACTAGATCAGGCCTCACCTTGGAAGCCATATGGATGATTTCAAGTTTGTTCTAAGGACAATAAAAAGTATTTAAATGTTTTAGCACAGTGATGGTGGTATGTGCGTATTCCTGAAAGTGATAATCACTCAGTCATGTCCGAGTCTTTGCGACCCCATGGACTATACAGTCCATGGAATTCTTCAGGCTATAATACTGGAGTGGGTAGTGTTTCCCTTCTCCAGGGGACCTTCCCAACCCAGGGATCGAACCCAGATCTCCCTCATTGCAGACGGTCTCTTTACCAGCTGAGCCACAAGGAAAGTGTATTCATGCAGTGACATAATTATATTTTTATGTTTCACTTTGGCTCTCAAATGGGGAATACATAGAAGAGAAGAGAGATGAGAAGACAAAAGTTCAGTTCAAGACATTTGCCAGCTGAAAAACGATATAAATGTGGGCATGGATGATGCTAGTGCAGGTGGGGCAACATAAAGAGGTTCCACCTATTCAGAAGTGACAGAATTGTGCAGGCGGTATATATGGAGAAACCGAGTCATAGATAACTCTCAAGCTGCCAGCTTTCATAATCAGACATGAAATATGGTCATTCACTAGGAAAGACCATATCGGAGGAGGTGTGACTTCAGTAGAAAGATAATTAATTAAACTTTGAATAAATTGAAATTTCAGGACACGTTGGCACATAGTTAAGAAAGTAGACATATACAGTTTAAAAAGGCAGGTCTGAACTATTAAAAGACATCTGGGTAGGAGGAGAGAAAGGTACAGAGATAAAGGCAGAGAGAAAGAGAAAGGAAAAGGACTCTCTGTGTGTGGATGATAAATAAAGCCGTTCATTCATTCATTCCACAAATATGCACTGAGAACCTACCATGTGCCAGGAACTGTTCTAGACCCTGAGGATAGTTTAGTAAACAGACAAAATTTCTTACCCTTATTAGCTTATATTCTATTGTTAACAGACAAGTAAGAAGCATAACTGACAGGCAAATTATATGTTAGAATGTGATATACAGTGGAAGAAAAACAGCGTGGAAACTGAGGTTCAGAGCTGTGAAAGTGGGCACTGCAAAATGAAATCAGATGGTCAGGGTGGGGATGACTGACAAGATGACATTTGAGCAAAGACCTGAAATCAATGAGGATGGGAGCTGCCTGTGTACCCAGATGATGAGTATTCCAGAGGGAGCAGCTGGAGCACAGGTGCTAAGGATGGAGGGCAGCTAGTGTGCTCAGGAAACAGAATAAATCACTGTGGCTAGTGCAGAGTCAGTGAGAAGGAGAGCTGTCATAATGCAAACCGATACAACCTCTGTGGAGAACAATATGGAGATTCCTTAAAAAAAAAAAAAAAAAAAAAACTAGGAATAAAAATACCATACGACCCAGCAAGCCCACTACTGGGCATATACCCTGAGGAATCCAGAACTGAAAAAGACACAGGTATCCCAAGTTCATTGCAGCATTATTTACAATAGCTAGGACATGGAAACAATCTAGATGCTCATCCGTAGATGAATAGATAAGGAAGCTGTGGTACATATACACAATAAAATAATGTGTATATAGACAGGCGCTTTAACCAGCTAAGCCACAGTGCTGGTAATGGAATATTACTCAGCTATAAAAAGGAACACATTTGAGTCAGTTCTAATAAAGTGGATGAATCTAGAGCCTGTTATACAGAGTGAAGGAAGTCAGAAAGAGAAAGGCACATGCTGTATATTAATGCATATATATGGAATCTAGGGAGATGGTATTGACAACCCTATGTACAGGGCAGCAAGATACAGACATAAAGAAAAATTTTTTGGATTCAATGGGAGAAGGAGAGAGTGGGAAGACTTGAGAGAATAGCATTGAAACATATACATTATCATATATAACATAGATAACCAGTGCAAGCTTGATGCATGGAGCAGGGCACCCAAAGCCGGAGCTCTGGGACAACCTAGGGGGGTGGGGTGGGGAAGGAGGTGGCAGGGGGTTCAGGATGGAGGGGACACAGGTATACGCATGGACGAGTCATATCGATGTATGGCAAAAACCATCACGATATTGTAAAGTAATTATCCTACAATTAAAATAAGTAAAAATTTTAAAAGAAAAAAATTTTTAAAATGTCAGAAGAAAGAGGATGTAGTGAGATCCAGAACATAGTCTTACAGGTCATTGCAAAGATATTAGCGTTTAGTGTGTGAAGTAGGGAATCACTGAAGGATTTGAGTAGAAGACTGACATGATCTGATTTATATTTTTATTAGAAAACTCTAGATGTTGTGTTCAGCATGCCTGTTACATAGGTGACCATCATCCCAGTTTTCCTGGGACTGAGGAGTGTCCTGGGACACATCAGTTTCAGTTCCAAAATCAGATAAGTCTAGGTGAGAAGTTAAAGAGCAGAAGTAGGAAAATGAGTTCAGAGGCTACTTCAATAATCTCGAGCAATCATGGTGCTTTGGACCAAGATAGTAGCCATGGAGAAGGGAAGAAGTGATTAGACTGTAGGTTTATTCTGAAGTTAGAGAATGCTAGGCTTGTTTACCAGTTGGATCATGTGGCGTGAGAGGAGAGGAGTCAGGCATTACTGATCCAGCAATCCCACTATTGGGTGTACATCTGGAGAAAATCATAATTTGAAAAGATATATGCACTGCAGTACTACTTACAACAGCCAAGACATGGAAGCAACCTAACTGTCCATCAATAGATGAATAGATAAAGAAGATGTGGTACATATACATAATGGAGTATTACTCAGCTATAGACAGAAAGAACAATGCCATTTGCAGCGACATGGGAGGATGCAGAGATTGTCATACCAAGTGAAGTAAGTCAGAAAGAGAAAGACAAACACATGATATAATTTATATGTAGAATCTAAAAAAAATATGTTACAAATGAACTTATTTACAAGACAGAAACAGATTCACAGACATAGGGAGAAAACAAACAAATTTATGGCTACCAAAAGGGAAAGGTGTAGGGGGGAAAATTAAGAATTTTGAATTAACATACACACAGTATTATATGTAAAACAGATAACCAGCAAGGACCTACTGTATAACACAGGGAACTCTACTCAATATTCTGTAATAACCTATATTGGGGAAAAAAAAACCTGGAAAAGAATAAATATACGTATATGCATAGCTCTCTGAATCACTTTACTGTGTACCTGAAAGTAACACTGCATTGTAAACCAACTATACACCCGTAAAAGAAAAAATGAATTAGAAAAAGAATTACTCCATCTGAAAAGACTGAAGTCAGGAGCGGGACATGCCATCAGCGTCGTGGCTGTGTAAGACATTCCTCGTCTTATGTCCCCATTTTTAACAATACATTAGATATCTGTCTAAGAACTAAAGCGCCACGGTGGGAGTTGTGGGATCCAGAACCATCAGTCAAGGAATGTGGAAGAGGTCTTGCTTCCCGTGCGTTTGGTAACAGGCAGACAGAACTCCATGTGGGTGCAGAAGCAGCAGAGCCAGTGAAGCTGCTTCAACTTCTCTTGCTACAGTCAGATAAAACCCTGGAAAGTACTGGCTGTGCAGAGACCCATGGGAAAGAGAACATATGCAAGAGCCCGATCTTCCTAAAAAGAGTCCAGCATATCACTGGAGAAAATAAACAAACAAGCCACACAGAAATAAGCAAGTTTGGTCACAGTGGAAATGGGAAGAACTTTTCCAGTGCCGTGCACCCTACTCCCTGCAAGTTAACTTTGCATGGGGCTGAATTATCCCATGGTTGAGCATCTTTTCAGGCTTCCTAGATAGCGATAGTGGTAAAAAACAAAACAAAACCTGCCTGCCAATGCAGGAGACCTAAGTGCTGTGGGTTTGATCCCTGGGTCAGGAAGATACCCTGGAGTGCATGGCAACTCACTCCATTATTCTTGCCTAGAAAATAGTCCATAGGGTTGCACAGAGTAGGAGGCTACTTAAACAACTTAGCACACACATGAACATCTTTTCATGGACCTGTTAGCCATTTGGATGACTTCTTTGGTAAAAATGTCTATTTAGTTTCTCTGCTCATCTTTTAATCAAATCTTTTTGTTTATTGAATTGTATGAGCTCTTGTTTTAAAAAAATAAACTTTTTATTTTATAATATTTTTCAATTTACAGAAAAACTTTGAATAGAGCACAGAGTCCCCACATCCAAGTTTCCCATTTTAACATCTTACATTTGTATGGTACATTTGTCACAATTAGTGAACGGATATTGCTTAATCATTATTAACAAAAGCCTGTACTTCACTGAGGCTGTATATTTTGGAACTAACGCCTTATCTGACTTACGGGTTGAGATATTTTCTCCCATTTCATGTGCTACCTTTTTGTTTCTCAGTTGTTTCATTTCCTATGCAGAAGCCTTTTAGTTTGATGTAGTTCCACATGTAGAATCTTTGCTTGTGCTTTTGATGTCATAGCCCCCCCGCAAAAAAAAAAAAAAAAAAAAAAAAATCATTGACCAGAGGAATGCCAAAGAACTTCTCCCCATGTTTTCTCTTAAGAGTTTTATAGTATCAAGTCTAAGGTTTAAATCTTTAACCCATTTCATGTCAATTTTGTGAGTGGTGTAAGACAACAGTTCAATTTCACTTTTCTGCATATGGTTATTCAGCTTTCCTAGTATATTTGTTAAAGAGAATATGTATCCCCCTTTGAGTGTTCAAAATATATAAAAAACTCAAAGAACTTAATAAGGAAATAAGCAATCTGATTTAACAGACAATGGGCAGAGGACTTAAATAGACAAGAATACACCAGGGTGTCCTGACCCTGGTGGTTCATGAAAAGATGTCAGACAACATTAATCATCAGCGAAGTGTAAAGAAAATCTATATGGAAATATTCTCACACGTGTTAGATGGCTAACCTCAAGAAAACGAGATGAGTGGTTGCCAGGCCTGTTGAGAAAAGGGCTCCTCGTCCACTGTTGGAAGGACTTTAAATTGGTTGGGTCACTATGGAAAACACTTATGGAGGTTCTTCAAGAAAAGTAAAGTAGAACTATCACATTTCCAGTTATCCCACCTTTGGATATTAAAGAGAATACTGAATGGGTATCTGAATCCCCATGCTTATGTAGCATTAGTCACAGTAGCCAATATACGGAAACACCCTAAGGGTCCATCAGTGATCACTAAAGAAGAAGACTCAAATGTATGATTTGTATAAAATGATAATAGTTTTATTCAGGCATGAGAAAGAAGGAAATCCTGTTATTTGGAATGACACGGATGAACCTTGAGGGCATTGTGCTAAATGGGATAAGTCAGGTAGAGTAGTACAAATATATATTATTAATTATGCATGCATGCGTGCTAAGTTGCTTCAGTCATGTCCGACTCTTTGCAACTCTATGGACTGTATCCCACACGGCTCCTCTGTCCATGGGTTTTCTGCAGGCAAGAATACTGGAGTGGGTTGACACGCCTTCCTCCAGGGGATCTTCCCAAACCGGGGATTGAACCCACGCCTCTTGAGTCTCTTGCCACTGGCACTGGGTTCTTTACCACTAACACTGCCTGGGAGGCCCACAGAAAATAGTACTGTATTCTAAACTTTAAGTTTAAAAGCTTAAACCTCTAATGTTTAAACTTTAAAGTTGCTAAGAGACTAGATCTTTTTGTGCACCACACACAAAAACAATAATTATGGGACAGAAGTGTTAGCTAAAACTATGTTAATAATCACACTGCAATATGTAAATCCATCAAATCACTATGGTTCACACCTTAAACTTACACTATATTGTGTGTCAATTATATCACAATAAAAGTAAATTTTAAAAACTATTGAATTTCATTATCTGAGATGAGCAAGGGTATACATGGAGATAAATTTTAGGGAGAAAGATTTGGGGCACACTGAGCTTGAAATGCACATAAGACAATCAAGTGGAGATATTCATCAGGCAGTTAGATATGTAAACATGAGGCAGAAGGCTAAGGTCTCAGTTAGAAGTCTACTTTGAGAAGATAAAAGAAAGAAAATTGTGCTTAAACATGAAAGATTAGATTAAATTATCAAAGGGTTGATAAGAAGAGGTTCAAGGGCAGGATAAAATTGTATACACATGAAGTGTATGGAGTGTAGGGATTCTGATATTTAAATGTCTTAACATTTAAAAAGGGATGAAAGCATGACAAATAAGTCTCAAAAGATGGAATTACGAGCATAGGAAGCAATTAGGATTGAACAGAGCCCAAGGAAGAAATTAAAAAGCTGACTTTCTCCAACAACTCAAGGAAAAGACTGAATATTCTATGAACACAGTCCCTGATATAAAACGTTGTCTCCAAAACTGGTTTTATATTTTATTGTTTCTCCTGGCCAGGCTGAGTCATGTGGGATCTTAGTTCTCTGACCAAGAATGGAACCTGCACGGCCTGTGGTGGCAGCTGCACCTCATTCAGTGGAAGAGCAGAGTGTTCACCCCTGGACCCCCGGGGAAGTCCCCAGCGCTGATATTACACCCATCTCCACTGGTCAGTATTGATTTACAGGGCTAAAACTAGCTTCGGGTAGCCACACACTTAAAAGTCAGCAAATCAGCACCAGCCTCTTTCCAACAACTGATCTTCTGAGGCTGAAATCTTACCTCTCCCTTAATACCCTTGTTTCTGAAAACCCATCAGTCTCTGCACTCCAAAGCTCCCCAGACTCTGCTGGTTCTTAAAAGAAAGACTGTGTTTTTTTCATACAGTCCTCCACTTCTTTGCACACAATTCATTCAGCTTTCTGTTTCAGATAAAGAGTGGTAGTCCTTTGACAGAGTTTCAGAAAGCAAAGAGGAATCAGCAGTGTTCAATATGACTGAGAAGTTAAAGGAAATCAGAACTAAGAGTGACCACTGGATTTGTCAATATGGAGATCATTGATAATTTATGCAGTCAGTTCAGTGCTGAGAGACTCAGACTATAGGAGTTTGGGTAGTAAGTGGGAAATTGTGAAGATGGAGATTTATCTTGTGTCCTTTAATAATCTTTGTGTCCTCCAGTCAACCATTGATTTGCTTTTCATTGAAACAGATTAATTTGCATTTTCTAGAATTTGATATGATAGAAATTACAAAATGTTTAGTCATTCCCCACCCCCCCCACCTCTGCTTGGGTGCCATGGTGTGACATATTTATTTTGAAATTCATCAATGGTGCTTATATGCTTTTTATATTATTGAGAAGTATGTTCTATTGCAGTAACACTGTTTATTTATTCATTCATCTTTTTGTGGATATTTTAACTGCTTCCAGTTTTGGCTATTAAAATGAAAGTAGTACAGAACTTGGAAAAAAAATAAAATGGAGACAAATTTTAAGATACATTCTCAAAAAAATTTGATAATATTTTAAAAATAAATTTTAATTTGGGAATGATTTTAGACATATAAAATTGGAAAAGAACAGACAGTTCCTTTGTATTCCACACCCAGTGTCTCCAACTGTCAACATATTACATTACTTTAGAGAACACTATTTTCAGATATTTCACTCTCAACAACAGACAATGGCAGCTGTGATTCTAAACCTAGAGGAGAAAATGAGGTTGAAGTGTTCTTGTGATTTAAACTGATTCTTTTTACTGGAACTTCCCTGGTGTCCAGTGGTTAGAGCTATGTGCTTCCACTGCAGGGGGCACAGGTTCAATCCCTGATTAGGGAACTAAGATCCCACATACTGCACAGTGAAGGGGAAAAAAAAAACCTTTCACTAGTTTTCTTTGTCTGCAAGTTTAACATAGAACTGACCAAATATCTAAATGATGATCAGAATAATCCTGAAGCCAGAGAAAGGAAAAAGAGCTTTGAGAGGCGACTTCTTAGAGAGTTTGTAATTGACATTCTTTATGTTTGACAAAACTCTTATGCTTAGTTTCATTTGGTTGAATGCACATCACACTGTCAAGAACATTTTAGGAACGGAAAAAAAAAAAAAGGATGCTGGTCTTAAAGCTGAAGTTATTATTACCAGCTCACGTCCACTGTGGTTTACCAGCTCATGTCGCCTAGGATTATGTAGTGAAAATATCCAGGACCCTATCAGGCCTCCCTAGGACAGGCACCATCATGTCCTTTGCCCACTTTTGGTCTGTAGAAAAGAAATTTAGCAAAAGAGTAAGTTTGATCAGAGAACTAAGAAAATGCAGAAGCAAGGGAAAACAGTCAAACAAGACAAAATAGTAATGGTTTAGTCATTAAGTAGTCAAGGACTTCTGGTTCCTCCTCAAGGACTATAGATACTATTCTGAGCCATATCCTCTGAGTTGTTTTGCAGATGCTAAGACCCTCCCCAGTTGGAAGAAGTTAGCTAAATAATGACTGGACTGTAGCCATGACATAAGCTGATCCATTTTATACAATTATAAGAACTAACCTCAAAGAAGTAGGAAAAACAAAACAAACAAAACCTTGACCCTGAAACTGAAGATTAACTTAAAAGAATCAAGATGATGCTGATTAGACCACCACATGGCCAGTTTCAAGATGACTGTTGGAGCTGACTGTGCTGTTCTGCAAGTGGTCCCCCCACCAGCCTGTGCACCCCCTTTTAGTTTTTGCCCCGATTGGCATTGGGGAGTTAGTTCTTTGGGACATGAATCCATCTTCTCCCCAGAATTACTACCATTCCTTTTACCCACCACTTGTATGTTTTTTCCACTGGTCATGTAATGGATGTGAGAGTTGGACTATAAAGAAAGCTGAGCACAGAAGAATTGATGCTTTTGAACTGTGGTGTTGGAGAAGACTCTTGAGAGTCCCTTGGACTGCAAGGAGATCCAACCAGTCCATCCTAAAGGAGATCAGTCCTGAGTGTTCATTGGAAGGACTGATGTTGAAGCTGAAACTCCAATACTTTGGCCACCTGATCCAAAGAGCTGACCCATTTGAAAAGACCCTGATGCTGGGAAAGATTGAAAGCAGGAGGAGAAGGGGATGACAGAGGATGAGATGGTTGGATGGCATCACCGACTCAATGGACATGGGTTTGCATAGACTCCGGGAGTTGGTGATGGACAGGGAGGCCTGGTGTGCTGTGGTTCATGGGGTCACAAAGAGTCTGACATGACAGTGACTGAACTGAACTGAACTGTCTCTCTGTTTCGGATTCTTGGGTGATGAACAGCTGAACTTGAGTTTGGTAACAATAGCACCTCTATTTACCACTAGGCTGTTCATTTAACTTCACTTCAAATCTTTTACCCACCTCTAAAAGCTAGAATTTGTCTGACAGCTCCTTTAGCTCCCATCAACAAAAGGGACACGACTTGCCGATGAGGGACTTTCCGCATTTCCCTGATGACTTCATCTCAGCTCATTTTAAACTAGTGTCTTCAGAGAGGACAAAAGTGAAACTCAGCCTTTATGGTCAACCAGAGCTGTGACCAGAAAACTTTGTCTTTTCCCAATCATGAAAAATGCATCATTCAATAATATTTGTGATTGGAAAGAAATGAAATAAGTCGATGTGTTAAAGAATGCAACTGAAACCAATATGGTACTTTAAGAAATTTCCTAAAGGAGAGTTAAGGCTCAAAAATGAAGACTTGAAGAGAGAAGCACTTGAGACAAGGAATGAAAATGCAAGGCGGTACATCAGAACAAGTTCAAACAAATCAAGGAGGTAGACAGATCACAACCCAGGCTTTCAAGAATAGCTGTTAAGGACATAGGCATTGGTAAGCAAAACCACTTCTTCCTTCCTGACTTAAGTCATTTCTTTTCACCTCAAGGGGGGAGGAGCATTTTCTCCTTCAAACTGATGGTTCTAATGCATATTTTCATTTCCTTTCTCTAAAACAAAAGTTTATATATGTCATAGCCAGGTTTCCCCAAATACCAGAACTATAGAATCAGAAAAGGCACACTTAGGTAGATCAGGAGACCTTTCAACGTTGCAACAAAAGCTTGTGAGGTACATGAAATTGGGGTCAATCTGGCGATGTCCTTATTTTCTGCTTCACGGCTCTTCACTGGGATTCTATGATCAGAACCCTTTTCCATGTGCTGTGCCTCTTTTCTCATTCACCTTGTACCTGTATTACTGAATGCTGATGCGGTCTACCTTGGGTCAGCTCCAGGCTCTGGTTTTTTGTGTAATCTACTTGGGCTCTAAATGCTGGCTGAAATTGCAAGAAAATCAGTAGGCTAAACATCACCCCATGGATAGAGAAAAAAGATGATGCACATTTCCAAATACTCTCAGTTGGAAAAAGTATAAATGAAGTATCCAAAGAAATGTAATCTGAAAATGGTAAATACTTGAGTTAGGCATCAAGGTGTCTTTCACTAATATGGTAAGCTAAATTTAGAGAATAGCATGTATACCCCAAAACAAGAGTTGTGCCAGCAGTTGGCTCAAAAACTCAGGCATGATGGTCTCATAGAATTTCTACCATGTATGCTCCATGTGATTCCATTTTGTGAGTACAAATAATTCTATGTGAAAAGGGAAAAAAAATCAGGATACATGTAACACGGAAATGCCACACATTGTTTATACCATTCCAACATTTCAAGGACAACTGTGTGCTGGGGACATTTTCTAAGATTGCTGGCTAATTCTCTCACATCCTGTTGTCTCTGAAACCTCAGAGCATCACTGACCTCAGTCCCAGCAGGGCAGCATGGGCCAGTAGAGAGAGCCTGGGAGCAGTACTCTGCAGGACGTGGGTGCTGTGGTTGGCTCCTCCACTTAGCAAACACACAAACCCTGGCAAGGTACACAACCAGAGATCCTTAATCTGGGTGGAAACATTAGGTAAGCAGACTATTTTCAGCTGTATTATGTTGAAAAGAAAATTAAGTCCCACAAAGATGATCATTTGAAAAGAGTGATTGGAAAGACTGGGAATTTCTGTTTGTTTCCTTTTAACATGGGAATGGTGTCTGCTTCACTGGCTTCAAAAAAGTCATGGAGGAGGGATGCATATGATAATGTCTGTGAAATATAAAAATCTTTTGCAAAGGTAAGGTGTTGTTACATGCAGGAAGCTGAGTGGTCTTGAAAGGCAGATTCACTAAGAAAGGAGGGTTTTCTTTACTAAGAAAAAGGACACAATCTATCATTCATCCAGCTTCCATGCCTCCTGCCACCCCCGCAGCAAACTGGTCCGGCTTAGATAGAATCGGCTCTTTGAAGGCCTCCATGATAGGTTACAGATTGTTTTAGGATTGCGTCACCATCTGAGTTTTCCTTCCGCTCAGTCCTGCTTCCTTGGGTTCTACTCCAGGAGTACTACTCTGAAGAGTATTTCCCAATACCCAAATTTACCAGACTCAAACCTCTACCAGAAGAGCACTTCTTGGGAAGCCTGAACTGTGACACAGAAACTTTTTTCTGAAGACTACAGTGTATTTCAAAAATATTGCCTTTGTTGAGGCACAGTTTTGGTGTGTGAATGAAACCAGTTGTTATTTTCTCACCATTGCAATTGCTTCCTGCAAGGCAGCTATGCACTCAAGGACAGTGGTCAAATGAGTAACTGGGCAAGGACCTTCTGAAAGTGTGATTTAGGGAATGTGGTTGCTTCCAGAGTATCTCACTGGTCTCTTACATCCTTCCTCCCAAGTCTTAGGTCTAAAGGTATATGAAACATTGTAGCCTGGATTACCTGGCTGGTTCCAGGCTCAGAGCATACCCAGAAATACATTGCACTTTAATATTGGCTCAAAATTGAGAAAGGAGTACACAAGGCTGTATATTGTCACCCTGCTTATTTCATTTATACGCAGAGTACATCATGTGAAACACTGGGCTGGATGAAGCACAAGCTGGAATCAAGATTGCTGGGAGAAATATCAATAAACTTCAATATGCAGATCATACCAATAATGGCATAAAGTGAAGAGGAACTAAATAGCCTCTTGATAAGGGTGAAAGAGAAGAACAGAAAAGCTCGCTTGAAATGCAAATTCAAAACTAA
Organism: Bos indicus; assembly: GCF_029378745.1. Taxonomy (NCBI): domain Eukaryota; kingdom Metazoa; phylum Chordata; class Mammalia; order Artiodactyla; family Bovidae; genus Bos; species Bos indicus. Next base: position 44,816,054 of record NC_091786.1, read on the forward strand.
AACCACAGTAACCAGTCCCACCATTTCATGGCAAATAGAAGGGGAAAAACTGGAAACAGAGACAGATTTACTCTTTTCTTGACTTCAAAATTACTGTGAATGATGACCACAGCTGTGAAATTAAAAGATGCTTGCTCCTTGGAAAGAAAGCTATGAGAAACATAGACAGCATATTTAAAAGCAGAGACATCGCTTTGTGGACAAAGGTCCATATAGTCAAAGATATGTTTTTTCTAGCAGTCATGTACAGATGTGAATGTTAGACCATAAATAAGGCTGAACATGGAAGAATTGATGATTTCAAATTGTGGTGTTGGAGAAGACTCTTAAGAGTCCCTTGGACTTGCAAGGAGGTGAAACCAACAATCTTAAAGGAAATCAGGCCTGAATATTTATCAGAAGGATTGAGGTTGAACTGAATCTCCAATACTTTGGCCATCTGATGCAAACAGCTGATTCATTGGAAAAAATCCTGAAGCTGGGAAAGAGTGAAGGCAAGAGGAGAAGTGGGGTGGCAGAGGATGAGAAGGTTGCATAGCATCACTGAGTCAATGGACATGAATTTGAGCAAACTCTGAGAGATAGAGGAGGACAGAGAGCTTGGTGTGCTGCAGTCCTTGGGGCTGCAAAGAGTGGGACATGACTAAACAACAACAAATACAGTAAACAGTCATCAAATTCACTGGAGCTTGGAGAGCAGTGGCTGAATGTAGGTACAACGAAGAGATCCCTCGTGGTACAATTCATGGATGACATCTGAGATTTCTTGAGTGAGACCTCGCTTTGTGAGAAAGGAAGTTCTGGAGGAGGTGGCAGGTGTATCCTGGACCATTAACAAAGGGAAGAGCAGAACTGAATTTGTGTATTAACAGACTAAAAGCAATAAACCTCACCACAATCCATTCCAATGACTTCCTATGCACTAGAGTGAAAGAAGAATCGATGAAAAAACTGGGGAAAAAAAAAAAAAAAACCTCATTCAGGAATACAGAAAAGAAGCTCTTGTACTTGCAAAGCAGAGGTGAAAGGACTCAGAAAAAGCAAAATGAAAAAGAAACTTGTGTTCATCAGGGATGGAAAGGGGGAGGAGGGATAAATTGGGAGAGTGTAATTAACACACACACACTACTATATATATAATAGGTAACAAATAAGGACCTACTCTGTAGTACAGAAAACCCTGCTCACTACTCTGTAATGACCTATAAGGGAAAAGAATGTATAATTGCAGGTATAATTGATTCGTTTCACTGTATACCTGAAATAGTGCAACACTGGAAATCAACTATGAAAGGAAAGTGAAGTTAGTCACTCAGTCATGTCTGACTCTGCAACCCCATGGACGGTAGCCCTCCAGGCTCCTCTGTCCATGGAATTCTCCAGGCGAGAATACTGGAGTGGGTGGCCATGCCCTTCTCCAGGGAATCTTCCCAACACAGGGATCAAACACAGGTATCCCACATTCCAGGCAGAATTTTTACCATTTGAGTTCCCTGGGAGTATGTCAACTATACTCCAAGAAAAATTAAAAAAGAGAAAAAGAAATAGTAAGATGAATGGTGCCCTCAGAATTCTGATTCTTTTCAAGCTGAACTGATGTGGAAAGAGCTAACTTTCGAGCTGCTCTCATGATGCCTCAGCCAGAGCATCCATCAGTGCCTCTTCAGCGAGCTGTACCACATCAAGATCCAGGCAAAGCCCGGACAAAGTCAGCTCTGATAATGAACTTGTTCTGCATAATGATGTTGAATTCTCTGTCCTGCCCCCACACAGGACACAGTATCACTGCTTTGTTAATCTGATTACCAAGATTTTGTCAGTCTCTGCCAGGTGTACAGAGCTGCTTCGAGAGCTCTAAACCCTGATTAATCATCTCCTGGGCTCTCAGGTCAGGATCCTGAGCAGGGGGGAGACATGGATCTCTGACTACAGGTTACAGAGCCAAATGCCAGCCTACTGTTGCTACACAATGACTCTGGCCCAGAGGTTCCAGAGCTTTCTGTGTTTCAAGGTAGTTCGTATTGTCTGTAGCCCATGGGCTGGATGCCATATGTTGACCAACAGAAACAAAAAAACATAAGCATGTGACATCCAATCCACAGGCTACCTTTCCCCTAAAGTGTATACACTACTCAATTGTTTGTATCACTAGTCTTAGAGGACAGGTGAGATAAATACCATTCCAGTTGTATAGATCAGAAGAGTGAAATCTGTAGGTGTAAAGTGACTTGCTTATAGTTCTATAACCAAGGAGTGTAAAAAATTAAATGCTGATCCTATGGCTCATGGTGTCTTCAGCATCCTTGGTTCTATGTGAAATGCACTTTGTTAATGTCTTCTATTACATCACTCAGTATTTAAGTCAACGCTGATAGAATACAGAAAAGTGAAATGTGAATGTGGATGAGAAAACTCACTACTGGACAATTAATCCAGGAAGTGCTGTTGTTGTTTAGTCACTAAGTTGTATCTGACTCTGCGATCCCATAGACTGTAGCAGGCCAAGCGTCCCTGTCCTGGAGTTTGCTCAAATTCAACATCCATTGAGTCAGTGATATTACCTAACCATCTCAGCCTCTGCCACTCCCTTCTCATTTTGATTTCAATCTTTCTCAGTATCCAGCATCAGGGTCTTTTCCAATGAGTTGGCTCTTCACATCAGGTGGCCAAAGTACTGGAGCTTCAGCAACAACCCTTCCAATAAATATTCAGGGTTGATTTCCCTTAGGATTGACTGGTTTCTTCTCCTTGCAGTCCAACAGGCTCTCAAGAGTCTTCTCCAGCATCACAATTTGACAGAATTTGCACATAATTTGACACTTTACATGTTTGTAAATGCTATCTTTCCATTTCTGATAAGCAATCAAGTCCTAAAAAAGTAAAAGCTTCTCTAAAATCTCTGAAGTGGAAAACAATAGGCATTAGTGTCAGAGAAGGAAATAATTAAATGCCCACTGTGTACTTCACTCTGAAAGCAATGTTATAGATGCTGTTTTATGGAGTACTCAAAGAAATAAGAAGGCCTATATTTGGAAATGATATGTAATAAATAGAAGGGATTCATAGTAGTTTGTCGGCTACCTATGCTTTGAAAACTAGAAGCCGGAAAGGAAAGGAAAGTGTTAATAGCTCAGTCATGTCTGATTTTGCGACCCCATGGACTGTAGCCCTCCCTGCTCCTCTGTCCATGAGATTCTCCAGGCAAGAATACCGAAGTGAGTTGCCATTTCCTTTTGCAGGGGATTTTTCTGACCCAGGGCTTGAACACGGGTCTTCCTCATTGCAGGCAGATTCTTCACCTTCTGAGCCAGCAGGAAAATAGCTTAGAAAACTTTAATAGGTGGCAAAGCTCAGCCATGGGAAGAGACAGATGTTTCCAATTGCCTTTGGTAATAATAAAAATATGTACCATTTTTTGAGTTCCTACACTGTGCCAGACCCTGTACTAGTAACTATGAAGACAACATCAGCAATACTCAATGGCCATCCACGGTAAGGTTCAGCATCGCTATTACTGTTTGCTAGCCACACTCCTCAGCTTGTGGGATCTTAGTTCCTCAATCAAGGACTGAACCCATGCCTGCTCTGTCCTGGCACAGTGGACTCATGCAGTCCTAACCCCTGGATAACCAGGGAAGCCCTACTGGTCTGTTACTGAGGATAGAATGGTGATTTAGAAAGATCACACAACCGGTGTGTAATTAGTCCAGGATTTAAGCAAGGACAACTAAGGAGGGTCACATATAGCACAGGGGCTCCAGAACGATAACACCTGCTATTCAGGGTCACAAGCAGGCAAACTGCTCCTGGGAGGCTTAGAAAAGCCCAGGGTAAACACAGACTTGAGATGGGTGGGCTTCCCAGGTGGCATTAGTGGTAAAAATCTATCCTGCCAATGCAAGAGACTCAGCTTCGATCCCCGGGCCGAGATCCCCTGGAGGAGGGCACCGCAACCCACTCCAGTGCGCTTGCCTGGAGAACCCCATGGACAGAGAAGCCTGGTGGGCTACAGTCCATGGGGTCTCAAAGAGGCAGGCGGAACTGAAGTGACCACACACACAAGTGTATGTTTCAGGTAAACAGAGAGAAGCAGCAAGGGGTATGTTCTTGCAAGGCAGGGCTGCCAACCAGCTCCGAGATTGAGGAACCTGTCTCCTCGGCCCCCATCTCCTTTCCTCCGTGTTTTTATATTTTCTTGGTTCTTTCAGAGAAAGGATATGTGTTATTTAGTTTTCTTTTACTTCCCCTCTCTTCTTCTCCCTAAAACATTCTTTCTGGAAGACGACACGTTTATCTTGGCTGACCATAATAGAGATTCATCCGCATTCTACCCGAGGTCGGGTGGTGTGCGTGCTAAGTGTCTTCAGTCGTGTCCGCCTCTGTGCGACCCTGTGGACTGTAGCCCACCAGGAATCCCCTCCTCTGTGCATGAGATTCTCCAGACAGGAAGACTGGAGTGGGTTTCCATGCCCTCCTCCAGGCGATCTTCCCAACCCAGGGATCGAACCCGTGTCTCTATGTCTCTCGCACTGGCAGGCGGATTCTTTACCACACGTGCCTGGGCGCAAGGAGAAGGCTGTGTGGAGACAGCGCCAGTCAGTCCGAAGGCTCTGCCTGCCGCGGGAGGGAAGGCTCTGGAGAGAATCAGAGACCCCTGCAATCAGTTTAGACCTGCCCGCCTACAGTTGTAGTTTGTCTCCCTCATTCATTCTCCTTATAAAATTCCAAACTTGAACTCGCATTCTTGCTCAAACACTATCTACCTGACCTCCCACAATGCTTAGGTCCACAGGGAAGAACTGTGTCATCTTCCCCTCCTATTTTTGGAAAAGTTCCCCTTTTATGTTTTGATGTGTAGAACAAGCCTCTGATAAATTGCAACTTATTCCTAAAATTCAATTCAGGATTTATCTATCTTAAATCAAACTAGCCTACAACTTTTAAAATCAAAGGGAACACACACCCCCGTGAGAACGTAAGCGTGACGACAACAAACACTGAGAAGGGAGCCTAGACCCGCTCCCGCACAGCTGCAGGCGGCACAGAGGAGCACTGCGGTCTGGCTGCCCTAAGTTCTCCCGGTGGGGACAGAAAAACCATCTCAGCAGGTTTTTAGCCAGAGAATTATCGCTTCCTTTGCTTTGTGAATTTGCTGAGTCCTCAGGAAAGGAGCTAAGAAAAAGAAAAAAAAAAAAAAATCAATGCCAGTTGGTTCTAGACGAAATGCTTCCAAGGTTGCTGATGTCATCTCATCACAGGAGAGACGGAGGGGATGTGATATCATCACTATTTATTGATATAGAAAAGAAACATCATATTTTCTCTTGTCCCTGTGATGACAATGAGAGATTCAAGACGGAGGCGGATACGTCTCCCCAGTAGCGGTGACTTGCGTCGTTGAGAAGAACTTCCCCTAGTGGCTTCCCCAAATGACTCACGTACGACGTATCAGTCTGTTGTTAAATCCGGAGTTAATAAGGTGAAAAACATAATGGGGAGTCCCCCTGTCTTGGGAGGCTTCTTAATTTATCTATTCCTTCATTTAAACAAACATTTGGGGAGCAATTATTATGTCATGAGATCTTTATTACATATTGAGATTCATGTGTGAATAATAAACAAAATAATAATATGAATAATAACAATACATATTTATGAATAGCTTACTAACATTCAGTATGCCAGAACTATGCCTGGAATTCACATACATTTTCTCATTAAATCGTCTCTCCAAAGAGTCCTCTGATGCAGATATAATTATTATCTTATTTCAAAGATGAGGAAACATATGCTTAGAGTAGGAAACTATCTTAAACAGGATCTCAAAGGTAGAAAGCAATGGAACCATGATTTAAATCTAAATTGAAGGACTCTAGAAAACAGATCATCACTTTGCTATCTTGCGTGAAGATTTTCTGAGAATATTCTGCACACTATATTTTATTCAGGAGGGTAACTGCTTTATTGACTACACCAGAACCTTGTCATATGGATCACAATAAACTGTGGAAAATTCTTCAAGAGATGGGAATACAGGACCACTTGACCTGCCTCCTGAGAAATTTGTATGCAGCTCAGGAAGCAACAGTTAGAACCAGACATGGAACAACAGACTGGTTTCAAATACATCAAGGCTGCATATTGTCACCCTGTTTATTTAACTTATATGCCCAGTTTATCATAAGAAATGCTGGGCTGGATGAAGCACAAGCTGAAATAAAGATTTCTGGGAGAAATATCAATAACCTCAGATACAGAGATGACACCACCCTTATGGCAGAAAGCAAAGAAGAACTAAAGAGCCTCTTGATGAAAGTGAAAGAGGAGAGTGAAAAATCTGGCTTAAAACTCAACATTCAGAAAATGAAGATCATGGCATCTGGCCCCTTCACTTCATGGCAAATAGATGGGGAAACAGTGGCTGACATTCTTTTTGGGGGTTCCAAAATCACTGCAGTTGGTGATTGCAGCCATGAAATTAAAAGACGCTTACTCCTTGCAAGAAAAGCTATGACCAAACTAGACAGCACATTAAAAAGCAGAGACATTACCTTGCCAACAACTGTCCACCTAGTCAAAGCTGTGGTTTTTCCTGTAGTCATGTACGATGTGAGAGTTGGATCATAAACAAAGATGAGCTCTGAAGAATTGATGCTTTTGAACTGTGGTGTTGGAGAAGACTCTTGAGAGTCCCTTGGACTTCAAGGAGATCCAACCAGTCCATCCTAAAGGAAATCAGTCCTGAATATTCATTGGAAGGACTTATGCTGAAGCTGATACTCCAGTACTTTGGCCACTTGATGCAAAGAACTGACTTATTGGAAAAGACCCTGATGCTGCCAAAGACTGAAGGCAGAAGAGAAGGGGACAACAGAGGATGAGATGATTGGATGGCATCACTGATTTGATGGACATGAGTTTGAGTAAGCTCTGGGAGTTGGTGATAGACAGGGAAGCCTGGTATGCTTCAGTCCATGGGGTTGCAAAGAGTCAGACACGACTGAGTGACTGAACTGAACTGAACTTGATTGAACAATTATCTTTAAAATGAAAATGCTTTCAAAGGTGATTACACCCTGACTCAACTTCTGCTTAATTTTATTATGAATAAAGGGAGTTGGAATTACTTGCTCACCAGGAATATTCAACTGGATCTCTGGTTACAGAAAAGATGAATTTTGGGCTCAATGAGTATCAGATTTGTTGTGGTGGACTTGGAGATCCCTGGTTTCCCTGGTGGCTCAGATGGCAATACAGAAGACGCAGGTTCTATCCCTGGGTCAGAAACATCCCCTGAAGAAGGGAATAGCTACCCATTCCAGTATTCTTGCCTGGAGAATTCCATGGACAGAGGAGCCTGGTGGGCTACTATCCATGGTGTTGCAAACAGTAGGACATAACTAACACTTTCACTTTGGAGATTCTTATATCATTCCTATTCAAATGACAACTTTCTAGTATAAAATAAATTTATTTGTTCATATTTAGTGTAGTATAGATATATGTGTTTATTTTAAATAAAAATGTACTTGGAAGCACATGTTTAAACAAGACACTTATAATGGAATAATTTTCAGCCATAAAGAGGAATGAAATACAGACATACGTAACAACTCGCAAAAGCACAATGCCAGATGAGAGAAGCCAGTACAGAAAGACACCGTGCGATGTGATTCCGTTCCTATGAAATTTCCATAAGAGGAACATCTTTGGAGACACAAAGCAGACTGTCAGATTCCTAGAACTAGGGCGGTAGGTGGGGTATTAGGGGGTGATGGTTGAAAGACACAGGATTTCTTTTGGAGGTGTGAACAAATTGACTGTGCTAATGGTTGCAATATTCCGTATCTGTAAATATACCCAAAACCATGGAATCATATGCTTCAGCTGGGTAACTTGTATTATAGGTGAGCTGGATCTCTAACACTGTTTAAAAAAGAGAGGCAGGGAGTAGGAAGCATGGAGCCCCATCTCTGCCACCTCTGCTTTCAGGGAAACGCCGGAGTCAGCTTTTCAGACCTTTGAGTTTCCCTGCCAAATTACTCACGACACTATTTTAAGCCACTTTATGAAAGACAAAATAGAAGCCAATGCTAAAATATATGAGGTAGAATAGGATGAAAACTTGATTTCCCTTCCTCACTCACTGTAGCCCCAGAAAATATTACTGATGGATTAGATTAGTCAAGTCAAAGAGGCAGTTGACATTAGACCATGTCAGTAAGATTTGGAGCTTTCCTTTTGATGGTGGAAAAGATTATAGTTCAGAGCCCACATGGAGTGTCTTCTTTGCCCATTCTTCTCTCCAGTCAATTGGAAAAGAAAAACAAGATTGGAAAAGAAAAACAAGCTTGGAATTGTTTCACCTGGGAGGTAATCTTCTAGAAAGACCTGAAACAGATCAATTTAATGCTTTCAAAGGATTAAGAAGAAGCCTTCTCTTCTCTCCTTTTCTAGGCTTGCTATTTGCTGGAATTATCTTCCTTGCCACTGAAATGGTATTATATCAAGTTATCTCCTTCCCTCTTCTCAAGCATTTCTGAAGATGGAGTTATGTCAAGTTCCCACAGTAGCCAATTTCAAAGTTTTATGTCTAAGACACTAAAACTGTCTTAATAATGCCCAGTCAGAATCAACCTTAGAAAAGATGCCATCTTTGTATCATCTCCAGAAATAGGGAAATGCATCTTGTTTGCAATTTGACTTTATTTTCTATACTTAGAATGAAAATGAAGAACAGAATCTCGTCTATACTTAGAATGAAAATGAAGAACAGAATCTCGTCTATACTTAGAATGAAAATGAAGAACAGAATCTCGCAACAGGCCACGTGGCTCTCAACCTCCAGTATCATTCTAATGAAAACATAAGTAAAAGTAAAAACTCTAAGAGCTGCTGTATAACCTGTTCTTGGCCACATCACCAGTGACGTAACAGTAATTAACCACTGGGGTGCTGGGGGGTCTGCTTCTTGTTTAACCAAACTCCCATCTTTTGATACAATTATTGCTTTGTAAAGGAGTGATGATAATGGATGGTTTTTGCTTTCACTACTGTCTGTACTAAACCAAAGCTGCATCAGTACGAACACCATGTAGTGCTTCCTCTTCCCTAGGAGGTGAATGTGGAAAGAGAAGAAACCACTGTCCGGTGCAGGAAGCTATTAAACCTACAGGAAGCTTTTTGGGTGCAGCCCTTTTAGTTGAAAGGTAGCTGACTCCCACAAAACCAGATGCACTCCTGGCTTCTATTCAAAGCATGCTGTCTGTTCTCCACCCTCTGCAGTGTGCACTCATGCTTTCTTTTCTACCCATCTTTAAATTGGAATCTGGAGGAGAATGATGTACATAAAAATGGAGGTATAAGAATTTCTAACATCCAACCCATCCCCAAAACATCAATTTGAACAGCTTTCTGGGCAAGAAAATTCCATAGTGAAAGTGAAGTCGCTCAGTCGTGTCTGACTCTTTGCGATCCGTGCACTGCAGCCCACCAAGCTCCTCTGTCCATGGGATTCTCCAGGCAGGAATACTGGAGTGGGTTGCCATTTCCTTCTCCAAAATGAGAGTTAAACATTCCAGGTAAGAGATTACAGCACCTGAGTGTAGCACAGAAATAAGGAAGGTAGGAACATTCTCACTTTGGCCCTTATATCGCTGATGCTGTTGGTGACGCCAGCTGTCTTGCTGTATCTCACTGTGCACAGTTTGTAGAGCCCAGGGTAGGCGCGGCACCAGCTGGAAGGCTGGATGAAGACTCGAGGAGCCACGGGGACTGCAGACATGGTGGTGCTCCCCTGGCGGGCCCTGCAGCAGTGGCAGGAGACACACTATGGTCTCCCCTCTCATGCCTGGTCTGGCGGACACAGCTGTGACCCCGCAGTAACACCCCACTTTCTTGGGTGGAGCCCACGTATTCCTCCTGCAGAGTAGCTCCTGACCACGTGGTAACCGTGTGAAGTGCATGCACGGTGCTGTAACTGTGGTCAGCGGCTACATGGTCATTGTTTACAAAACATGGGGCTGGAGCGCCTGACCATGCCGTCCGGGCTAATTTGCTCTTTCCTTCTGCCCCTCATCACCTCCTCACCAAGTCCAGGCAACCCAGTGTGGAGATGCTTCCTCCATGGAGGAAAGGGATGAGGTGCAGACCTTCCATTAACCCCTCAGTAATGCTCAGGCACTGGGACAACCCCTGGGGCCCCTCCAGTGAACTCTGTAAACTTAGGCTCCTGATGCACTGGGTGCCTGTTGGCTCCAGTGACCTAGATGGCTCCTGTGGCCCCAGGTGACTTCTGCAAACTAAGCTCCCAGTGGACGCCCAAGACCCCAGGCCCCTGGCCCACTCTGCGGTCTTCCAGCTCCCCAGTGACAGCTAGATCTTGTGATACTAGGCACCAGGAGAACTCCAGTATATCCAGGCTCCCTACCTACCTTGGCACTGACCAGCTCTGCCAGAACTGACTGGTTCCTGGGGCACCAGGCTCTCAACCAGCCTTCAGAAATGTGGGCTCCAGCAGAGTGCCTGTAAAGCCAAGTTCCCAGCCTGGCGCGTTAATGGGCCAACTAACCCGGGCCCAGGTTTTGCTGCTTGCTATTAGATTAAAATAGACTTTTATCTATGAAATGGTTTATGTAAGAGTCACAGTAACCACAAGGCAAAAACCTCCAGTAGATACACTAAAAAAAAATGAAGAGAAGATTATGAAAGATAACGCTACGGAAAACCAACAATTTATAGAGAAAGACAGCAAAAGAAAGAGAAGGGAACTACAATTTAGCAACAAAATAATAAGATGTCATGACAAGTCATTATTATCAATAATTACACTGAAGGGGACGACAGAGGATGAGATGGTTGGATGGCATCACTGACTCAATGGACATGAGTTTGGGTGGACTCTGGGAGTTGGTGATGGACAGGGAGGGCTGGTGTGCTGCAGTTCACAGGGTCACAAAGAGTTGGACATGACTGAGTGACTGAACTGACTGACTGACATTAAATTTAAATGAAATAAATTGTCCAATCAAAAGGTAGAGAGAGGCTGAATGGATTTTAAAAAATATCCCATTATGCACTATCTATTGTTGTCATTGTGCAGTCACTCAGTCTTGTCCGACTCTTTGCAACCCCATGGACTACAGCATGCTAGGCTTTCCTATCCTTCATCATCTCTGGGAGCTTGTTCAAACTCATGTGTGTTAAGTTGGTGATGCCATCCAACCGTCTCATCCTCTGTTGTCCCCTTGTCCTCCTGTCTTCAATCCTTCCCAGCATCAGGGTCTTTTCCAGTGAGTCAGGTGTTCGCATCAGGTGGTCAAAGTATTGGAATTTCAGCTTCAGAATGAGTCCTTCCAATGAATATCCAGAGCTGATTTCCTTTAGGATTTACTGGTTTGATCTCCTTGCAGTCCAAGGAACTCTCAAGAGTCTTCTCCAACACCACAGTTCAAAAGCATCAATTCTTCCATGCTCAGCTTTCTTTATGGTCCAACTCTCACATTCGTACATAACTACTGGAAAAACCATAGCTTTGACAAGATGGACCTTTGTCAGCAAGGTAATGTCTCTGCTTTTTAATACGCTGTATATGTTTGTCTTTGTTTTTCTTCCAAGGAGCAAGTATCTTTTAATTTCATGGCTGAAGTCACCACCTGGAGTGAATTTGTGCCCCCCCCCAAATAAAGTCTCTCATTGTTTCCATTGTTTCCCCATCTATTTGCCATGAAGTGATAGGACCAGATGCCATGATCTTAATTTTCTGAATGTTGAGTTTTAAGCCAGATTTTTCACTCTCCTCTTTCACTTTCATCAAGAGGCTTTTCAATTCCTCTTTGCTTTCTGCCGTAAGAGTGTTGTCATCTGCATATATGAGGTTATTGATATTTCTCCTGGCAATCTTGATTCCAGCTTATGCTTCATCCAGCCTGGCATTTTGCATGATGTACTCTGCATATAAGTTAAGTAAGCAGGGTTACAGCCTTGACATACTCTTTTCCCAATTTGGAACCAGTCTGTTGTTCCACATCTGGTTCTAACTGTTGCTTCTTGACCTGAATACAAGTTTCACAGGAGGCAGGTCCGGTGGTCCTGTATTCCCGTCTCTTTAAGAATTTTCCACAGTCTGTTGTGACCCATACCATCAAAAGCTTTAGCACAGTCACTGAAGCAGATGTTTGCCTAGAATTCCCTTGCTTTGTCTATGATCCAGCAGATGTTGGCCGTTTGATCTCTTATTATTCTGCCTTTTCTAAAACCAGCTTTACATCTGCAAGTTTTGTTTCACCTATAGTTGAAGCCTAGCTTGGGGGACTTTGAGCATGACCTTGCTATCTTGTGAAGTGAATGCAATTGTGCAGTAGTCTGAACATTCTTTGGCGTTGCCCTTCTTTGGGATTGGAATTAAAACTGACCTTTTCCAGTTATACATTATCTACAGGAGACCAACTTCAGCTTTAAGGATATATGTGGATTAGTCACTCAGTCATTTCCAACTCTTTGAGACCCCATTGACTGTAGCCTGCCAAGCTCCTCAGACCATGGTATTCTCCTGGCAAAGAATACTGTACTGAGTTGCCATTTCTCACTCCAGGGAACATACATAGGCTAAAACTAAAGGGATGGGAAAATATATTAATATATGTGGAAACTAAAGGAGAGCTGGTGTAGTTATATCAGACAAAATAGAAGTAAAAAACTGTAATAAGACACCAAGATATCATTATATAATGATAACTGAACCAATTCAGAGTGTATAACAATTATAAGTACATATGCACTCAACATTGAAGTGTCTTAAATATGCTAGACAAATACAACCCTGAAGGAAAAACAGACAGCTATATAAAAATAGTAAGGGATTTGAATATCCCACTTTCAGCAATCAATTCAGTTAAGTTGCTCAGTCATGTCCGACTCTTTGCGACCCCAAGGAATGCAGCATGCTAGGCTTCCCTGTCCATCACCAACTCCCTGAGCTTGCTCTAACTCATGTCCATAGAGTCGGTGATGCTATCCAACCATCTCACCCACTGTCGTCCCCTTTTCCTCCTGCCTTCAGTCTTTCCCAGCATCAGTATCTTTTCCAACAAGACAGTTCTTCGCATCAAGTGGCCAAGTATTGGAGTTTCAGTTTCAGAATCAGTCCTTGCAATGAATATTCAGAACTCATTTCCTTTAGTGGGCTGGTTTGATCTCCTTGCAGTCCAAGGGACTCTCAAGAGTCTTCTCCAGCACCACAGTTCAAAAGCATAAATTCTTCAGTGCTCAGCTTTCTTTATGGTCCAAAGCTCACATCCATACATGACTACTGGAAAAACCATAGCCTTGACTAGAAAGACCTTTGTTGGTAAAGTAATGTCTCTGCTTTTTAATATGCTGTCTAGGTTGGTCATAGCTTTTCTTCCAAGGGCCAAGTGTGTTTTAATTGCATGGCTGCAGTCACCATCTGCATTGACTTCAGAGCCCAAGAAAATAAATTCTCTCACTGTTTCCATTGTTTCCCCATCTATTTGTCATGAAGTAATAGGACTGGATGCAATAACCTTCGTTTTTTGAATGTTAAGTTCATTATATAGCAATACATCCAGACAAAAGAGTCAGTAAGGAAACACTGAAACAAGGAAACCTTGGACTAAATAACCTAATAGATATATACAGACCATTCCATCCCAAAGCATCATATTATACATTTTTCCCAAGTGTACATGAAATATCTTCCATGATAAATCATATGTTAGCTCACAAAACAAATATTAGCAAAGTTAAGAAGACTGAAATCATAAAAAGTTTTTTTTTCCTGACAACAATGGTATGAAACTAAAAATCAATAACGTGAGGAAAATTAGAAAATTCACAAATATATGGAAGTTAGACACCGTGCTATTGAACAACCAAAGGGCGAAAGAATAAATCAAAAGGAGGAGGCAGTAAGTTCCACACATACGAACCTCCAAGTTGTGAACTTTCACAGATATGAACACGCATTCGCCTGTCGGGTCACATTAGTTCCTTCACGTGTGTGGTGTACGTTGTCACATGCGTGCATCGTCTACAAGGGGTTGTGCTTTTGTGTGCCTTACTGTACAGCACTGAATACAGTACAGTGTTGCAGTATCCTTGTCTCAAGCCCAGGATGTCTGGAAGCAAGCACAAAGGCGGCGGTGTAGCTGGTATGGCCGAAGAACTGGAGACTCACGATGCAGGAAACGGCAGGCGATTTTCTTTACTTAACGGGACTCTGTTAGCTTTTGAGGCGCAGGACCTGAAAGCAGAACTGCGCAGGAAGGTTGCAGCCATGATTCAGAATGCAATTCAGGGTTGCCATGCCAACTATGATGAAAACGAAAACGAGCTAGTCCCAGACATCACTGATCATGTTTTCAATAGGATAGATAGACTTGGAGCCGGCAAGCAACGCCAGCCTGCGCCATCAGCGTCAGGTGTGAGTGATGCTGCGGCTGGCCCTCCGTCTGTGCCGACGGCCCTTCAGCTCCGCCGTCTCTCCCAGGCCCCGCTCTCCAGTCAGTGCTCTTCTTGCCGTGACTCAGTGCCAGCCCCCATGGGCCAGCTGTTGCACTGTGGCGTGTGTGTGTGCTCAGTCTCTGTGACCCCATGGGCTGCAGCCCGCCGGGCTCCTCTGTCTGTGGATTCTCCAGGCAAGGACACTGGAGTGGGCTTCCATTTCCTGCTCCGGGGATCTTACCGACCCGGGGACTGAACCCCTGTCCTTGCCTCTCCTGCATTCCCAGGCAGACTCTTCACCATGGATACCACTTGGGAAGCCACTGCTGTACCATACTTTTCAAGCACAGTAAGTTAAAAAAAATAATTTCTTTGTTTTTTTGTGTTTGCTTGTCCTTATGTATTATTATTTCGGAGAAGGCAATGACACCCCACTCCAGTACTCTTGCCTGGAAAATCCCATGGACGGAGGAGCCTGGAAGGCTGCAGTCCATGGGGTCGCTGAGGGTCAGACACGACTGAGCTACTTCACTTTCACTTTTCACTTTCATGCATTGGAGGAGGAAATGGCAACCCACTCCAGTGTTCTTGCCTGGAGAATCCCAGGGACGGGGGAGCCTGGTGGGCTGCCGTCGATGGGGTCACACAGAGTCAGATACGACTGAAGTGACTTAGCAATAGCAATGTATTATTTGCATGAAAAATAATATAAACCTGTTACAGTACAGTACCATATAGCCAATTGTGTTAGTTGGTATTGAGGCTAACTTTGTTGGACTTATAACCAAGTTGGATTCATAAACTAGCTCTAGGAAAGGAATGTGTTCATATGTACAGGACTTAGTGTAAAAGAAATATCTTGAGACAAGTGAAATGGAAACAAAATATACCAAAACGTATGGGGCTCACTAGTTTTTAATGATGGACTCCTACATTAAGAAGAAAGAAGGATTGAAAATAAACAACCTAACCTCACAATTCAAGGAAAAAGGAAAAGGAGAACAAAGTTAGCAAAAGGAAGCAAATTACCAAGAGCAGAAAAAATGAAACAGAGACCAGAATAGCAATAGGAAAAATCAATGAAAGTAAAATCTGTTTTTAAAGATGGACAAAAGCAGACCAACTTTTAGTTAGACTAATAAATAATTAAAGGAGACTCAAATAAGTAAAATCAAAAATAAAAGAAGAAATATCATAAATGATGTAAAGAAATACACACGATCAAAGAGACTACTGCTAACAATTATATAGAAAAAAAAATTGGATAGCCTGGAAGAAATTGATAAATTCCTAGAAACACACATACAAGACTTCAAGACTGAATCATGAAGAAATATAAAATTTGAACAGAGCAATAGCAAGTAAGGAGATTGAATCAGAGATCAAAAACCTTCCATCAAAGAAAAATCCAGAATCAGATGGCTTCACTGGTAAATTCTATCAAATAGTAAAAGAAGATTTAATACCAGAATTTTTGAAACTGAAGTTTGAAATAGAGGAATTGAGAAAAGCTGACGAGAAGGGAACTCCAAAATATTTTATGAGGCTAGAATTATCCTGATGCTAAAGTCAGACAAGAACACTTCAAGAAAAGAAAAGACCAATATCCCTGATTATAGATGCAAAATTTCCAACAAAATACTAGCAAACCAAATTCAACAGCAAGTTAAAAGGCTCAGTTCAGTTCAGTTCAGTTCAGTTGATTAGTCGTGTCCGACTCTTTGCAACTCCATGAGTCACAGCACGCCAGGCCTCCCTGTCCATCACCAACTCCCAGAGTCCACCCAAACCCATGTCCATCGAGTCGGTGATGCCATCCAGCCATCTCATCCTCTGTCGTCCCCTTCTCCTTCTGCCCTCAATCTTTCCCAGAATCAGGGTCTTTTCCAATGAGTCAGCTCTTCACATCAGGTGGCCAAAGCTTCAACATCAGTCCTTCCAATGAATACCCAGGGCTGATCTCCTTTATCATGTTTAAATGGGATTTATCCCTGGGAAACAAGGAAGGTTCACATACACAAATCATTAAATGTGATTTACCAAATTAGTACAATAAAAGTAAATATCATGATCATCTCAATAGATGGAGAAAAAAGAATATGACAAAAATCAGCACTTTTTCATGATAAAACTCACAATAATTAGGATATGTTAGGAACATATCTCAGTATATAAAGGCCATATCTATAACAAATGTATAGCTAACATTATGTGTGTGTGTATGCTCTCATTTCAGTCATGTACAACTCTTCGTGACCCAATGGACTGTCACCCGCCAGGCTCCTCTGTCCATGGGAGTCTCCAGGCAAGAATACTGGAGTGAGTTGCCATGCCCTCCTCCAGGGGTTCTTCTTGACTAAGGGATTGAACCTCAGTCTCTTATGTCTTCTACATTGGCAGGCAGGTTCTTTACTACGAGCACCACCTGGAAAGCCCAGTTAACATAATATTCAACAGGAAAAGTTTGAAAGTTTTCCTCTAATATCAGGAACAACACACATATGCCCACTCTTATTCAGCATAGTACCAGAAGTCTTAGGTAGATTAATCAGATAAGAGAAAGAAATAAAAGACATCCAAACTGGAAAGGAAGAAGTAAAATTGTCCATTTACTGATTACAAAAATTTATATAGTAAAACATCCTAAGGACTCCACTAAAACACTATTCAGTTCAGTTCAGTCACTCAGTCATGTCTGACTCTTTGTGACCCATTGGACTGCAGCACGCCAGGCTTCCCTGTCCATCACCAACCCCCTGAGCTTGTTCAAATTTATGTTCATTGCATCGGTGATGCCATCCAACCATCTCATCCTCTGTCATCCCCTTCTCCTTCTGCCTTCAATCTTTCTCAACATCAAGGTCTTTTCAAATGAGTCTGTTCTTTGCATCAGGTGGCCAAAGTATTGCAGCTTTAGCTTCAGCATCAGTCCTTGCAATGAATATTCAGGACTGATTTCCTTTAGGACAGACTGGTTGGATCTCCTTGCAGTCCAAGGGACTCTCAAGAGTCTTCTCCAACACCACAGTTCAAAAACATAAATTTTTTGGTGCTCAGCTTTCTTTATAATCCAACTCTCACATCCATAAATGACTACTGAAAAAACCATGACTTTGACTAGATGGAACTTTGTTGGCAAAGTAATGTCTCTGCTTTTTAATATGCTATCTAAGTTGGTTATAACTTTTCTTCCAGAAGCTGCTGCTGCTAAGTCACTTCAGTCGTGTCCGACTCTGTGCAACCCCATAGACGGCAGCCCAGCAGGCTTCCTCGTTCCTGGGATTCTCCAGGCAAGAACACTGGAGTGGGTTGCCATTTCCTTCTCCAATGCAGGAAAGTGAAAGTGAAGTCACTCAGTCGTGTCTGACTCTTTGCGACCCCATGGACTGCAGCCTACCAGGCTCCTCCGTCCATGGGGTTTTCCAGGCAAGAGTACTGGAGTGGGGTGCCATCGCCTTCTCCGCTTCCAAGAAGCAAGCACCTTTAAATTTCATGGCTGCAGTCACCATTTGCAGTGATTTTGGAGCCCAAGAAAATAAAGCCTCTCACTGTTTCCACTGTTTCCCCATCTATTTGCCATGAACTGATAGGGCCAGATGCTATGGTCTTGGCTTTTTGAATGCTGAGCTTTAAGCCAACTTTTTCACTCTCCTCTTTCACTTTCATCAAGAGGCTCTTTAGTTCCTCTTTGCTTTCTGCCATAAGGCTGGTGTCATCTGCATATCTGAGCTTATTGATATTTCTCCCGGCAATCTTGATTACAGCTTACGGTTCACCCAGCCTGGCATTTTGCATGATGTACTCTGCATATAAGTTAAGTAAGCAGGGTGACAATATACAGCCTTGATGTAGTCCTTCCCCATTTTGGAACCAGTCTGTTGTTCCATATCCAGTTCTAAAAACACTATTACAACTGATTAATGAATTCAGGAAAGGTGCAGAATACAAAATCAGTATACAAAAATCAGCTGTGTTTCTATGTACTAACAATGAACTATCTGAAACAGAAATAGAATAATTCTACTTATAAGAGCATCAAAATAAAAATAAAATTCTTAAGAATAAATTCAATCAAGGAGGCAAAAGATCTATACACTGAAACTAGCAAGACATTCTTGAAAGAAATTAAAGACACAAATAAATAGAAAGATATTCTGTGTTCATGGAGAATCAGAACTAATATTGTTAAGATGTCCATACTACCCCAAATAATCTACAGATTCAACATAATTCCTACCAAAGTTTCCATAGCAGTTTTCACAGATGTGAAAATAAATTCTAAAATTTGTATGGAATTACAAAAGAACGTAATAGCCAAAACAATAATAAAGAAGAAAAACAAAACTAGAGGCATCAAAATTCCTGATATCAAGTTTTATTACCAAATTATAGTATAAAAAGAATGTGCTACTAGCATAAAATTGACGTATGGATCAATGTAATGAAATTGAATACACACATATATAGTCAACTAATATTTGACGACAGTGACAAGAATGGGAAGAGGATTGCGTTTTCAATAAATGATGTTGGGAAATTGACTATTCTTATGACTGATGTTAGACCTATCTTACACCATTTACAAAATGTAACTCAAAATGGATGAAAGACTTAATATGTAAGACCCCAAAATATAATACTTCCAGGTGAAAATACAGAGAAAATGCTCCCTGACCTTGGGCTTAGCAAGACCAAGGATATGATACCAAAAGCGTAAAAAACAAAGGCAAAAGTAAGCAAGTGGCATCTCAGCAAACTAAAAAGCCTCTTCCTCTGCACAACAAAAGAAAAAAATAAGCAAAATGAAAAGTGGAATGGGGAATGTTCTCAAACACGTGGCTGCTGCTGCCAAGTTGCTTCAGTTGTGCTCGACTCTCTGCGACCCCATATATGGTAGCCCACCAGGCTCCTCTGTCTATGGGATTCTCCAGGCAAGAATACTGGAGTGGGTTGCCATTTCCTTCACCAATGCATGCATGCATGCTAAGTTGCTTCAGTTGTGTCCAACTCTGTGCAACTCTATGGACAGCAGCCCACCAGGCTCCTCTGTCCATGGGATTCTCTAGGCAACTGGAGTCAGTTGCCATTTCCTTCTCCTAAACACATAGCTAATAACAGGCTAATATTCAAAGTATATAAGGAACACATATGACTCAATAGAAAGAAAAAAAAATTCCTATTAGTCAAGGGTCAGAAGACTTGAATAAACATTTTCCAAAGAAGACATTTCATAGATATCTGAAAAGAATGTTCAATATCACTAATCATTAGGGAAATCTAATAAAAACCACAATGAGGTATCACCTCACTTCTGTTAGAATGACTATCATCAAAAGACAAGAGATAACATGCCGGTGAGAAAAGTGAAGACTTGTGCAATGTTGCTGGAAAATGTAAATTGGTGTAGCCAGCATGAAAAACAATACGGAGTTTCCTTAAAAAATTATAACCAGAACTACTGTATGATACAGCAGTTCCACTTCTGTGTGCATATTGGGAGTAAATGAAATCATAATCTCAAGAGATTATGATTGATATAATCATATGTCAATGACATATGATTACAATGAACCTGTCTAGGTTCACTGTAACATTACGGTAGCCAAGACATGGAAACTACCTAAGTAGCCATTGAAAAGATGAGTGGATAAAGAAAATGCGATACACATATGCACACGCCACTTGCATACACTCAGAAGGATACCATTCAGCCATAAACAGAACATCTTGTCTTTTGTGCCAACAGGGATAAAGCTTCAGGGCTTTATACTAAATGAAAAAAGTCAGAAAAAGACAATTATTATACATGTTGTTGCTGTTTGGTCGCTAAGTCATGTCCAACTCTGTGTGACCCCAGGGACCTACCATCCTCCTCTATCCATGGGATTTCCCAAGCAAGAATACTGCAGGGGATCTTCTCAACCCAAGGATCAAACCCATGTCTCCTCAATTGGCAGGTGGGCTCTTACCACTGCCACAGAAGCCCCAATGTTATGTATATTCTCACTCATATGTGGAATCTAAAAAAGCTGAACTCAAAGAAGTAGAAAGTAGAATGGTGATTGTCAGGGGGTAAAGAGTGGAGGAAACAGGGAGTTATTGGTCAAAACATACACACTTCCAGCTAGAAAATGAAGAAATACCATGGAAATAATATACATCATGCTGGCTATCAGTAATAATAGTATATTATATATACATTACATATACACACTATAATATACTATATATACTGTAACATACAACATAGAATACTGGCGTGGGTAGCCATTCCCTTCTCCAGGAGATCTTCCCAACCCAGGGATGGAACCTGTGTCCCTGCATTATTGGCAGGCAGATTCGTAACCATTGGGCTACCAGGGAATTCCATGCCTCTGCTTTAAAGCATAAAGCTCAGTTGTTTTCTCCTTCAGAGCCAACCTACCAGCCATTTCTGTTAATTCCCCCTTCATGAATATTCCTTGTTAATCCAGTTGTTTCTGGATTCCTTACTACCACCCTTGTCCATTCATCATCTTGTTTCGCTGGGACCCCTATGCATAGACAGGTCCCCCTTATCTAAATGTGCTGTCTTCCAGCCCAGTCCCCATTCTCAGGCACACGAGATTTTTAAAATTTTCTTAATGTTAAAATTTAAGAAGTCTCATTGTGTCACTCCTAAACTTAAAAATTCTTTACTGCTCTCTAACATAATCTCTAAATCTTAGCACAGATTGCAAGGCCCTTCCTGATCACAGCAATGAAGATTTCATCATCCTCACCCTGTGTTATTACCCTGATTGATGTTGATGCTTCAGCTACTCTTCATTCTGTTCCCCAAACACGCAATGCTTTCTCCTGCCTCTGAGCTTTCACACACGCTGCTTCCTATGTCTCTGGTATTTTTGCCCAGTATTTGTTAATCCTTTGTGCCTTAACTTCAACTTGACTCATTCAGTAAGACCTGCATTGTCCCATACAAAAACACACCTATCTCAGAAGACAGCAAGCTCCAAATATTTGCCAATGAATTATGTTTTTGCTAATACTTCTATTTTGATGCTCTATAATATATTATATACTATTTATATAAATATCTACATAAAGAATTGATAAATGATAAATATCACATTCTCAAAATAAATATTAATGACAATTTTACACAATAAAAAATGCAAAGATTTCCCAAATAATTTTTTACTTGTTCTTCCCTAGATCCCATTTTTATCCTACAGATAATCACTGTTATTGGTTTGACATATATCCTTGTAGATTTTGTTTTAAATGCACTTAAATGTATAAAGTTTTGTTGTTCTTATTTAATTAAAATTTTATTTCTATGATTTAATTATATTTTTTCACTGGTCAATATGTCTTGGAAACCATGTCTTTTAAATTATGTATTATTGTTCATTTACCTGGTCACCTGTTGAAAAACACTTCAACTATTTCTAAGTTTGAGTTATTAGAAGGAACACTTCATTAAGTTTTCCTATAGAAATGTCATTTTGTAGAAGCACTAATATTTCAATAAAACATGTACTTTAGAAATGCATTGTTAGGTTAAAGAATATACATTCTTGCTTTTCTTTTTTTTCAAAATGTTTTTGGATATTCTAACACTTCTTCTCTTCCATTTGAATTTTAGAATCAATCTGTCAGTTCCATGAAAAAACTATGCACAATATCATTGGGAATATCAGAGAAAAGAATGCATTAAAAATCGTATGCTAGAAGAATGACATTGAAAGACATTGGGATATATTACTATAAACAAAAATTATAGATAACACTTTTAAAGAATAGTGCCCATGGGGAGAGAAATAAATTTCTTTATCGAGGCACTTTTAGGAAGAAATGCACTAAAACATCAGCAGTGATTATCACTGGTTGATAGGAACATTGATGACTTTTATGTCCTTATGTTTTTAGCTGCTCTTCTCCATTTTACATAATGAGTACTATGACTTACACAACATAAAAGTTATTTCTTCTCAAAACATAAAATGAAATCCTGTTAACATGCATATCTGTAGAAGAAACAGTGTGTCTAAAACATTCTTCAATTGAAGCAAAGGAATTAGTTTAAGTACACAGCCAATTTGCTTCCAGAAAGGAGAAGATGTGGGCTGCCTAATTTTATCATCCAATTTTCATGTAAATAAAATCCTTTCCTCATTGCCCGAAGATATTACATTGGATGGCAGTAAACAAGAAAAGATGAAGTAGGAATTCAATAAAAAAATTTATTTCAACAGAAAACCCCAATTTTGCAGTTCACATGAATGTGCCCTCTGGTCTTCCTTTAAATTTATGACTGAGAAACACAAGGGCCCTGAGGGGTGCCTAGCCATCCTGCTGTTTCCATGCTCCACTCACACTGCCTTCTCAGGAGCCCCTGCTACTCGTTTCACTGAGAAAACCACAAGCAAAACAGAGCTTCCATGTCCTTGTGCCTCTCCTGAGTTTACCAACCTTCCTCTCTTCTCTCTGCAGACACCACTTTCCTTTTGTTAGAATGGGTGAGCTGTCTGCAGCTCTAAAACCAGTCCATTCACTTGTGCCCTGGACTCTACACACAGGCTCTGTTCTGGAAATTATCCTCCCCCTCATCCATTTCTATTGCAGAATGCTGTGAATACATAAAGAACAACCTCTGCATAGAGAAAAATGGTGTTATATTTAAATTTTATCCTAGATATATACCTTTTTCTCAGAGTTCAATTTTATTTCACTTTGGTGGAAACTGTGAAAAAGATTTACATTTCCCCACATTTCCACACAGCATTTCAATGGAATATTTCTTGCCATAAATTAGATCTTGCTGATTTGTGTCAGTGAAACAACAGTTTCTATTCTTCAAGGTAAAGCAAAATGACTTAGAAAATGAATAAAATTAATTTTTATTGAAGTGTTTTTGCCTGGAAAATTCCATCAACAGAGGAGCCTGGCGGGCTACAGTCCATGGGGCTGAAAAGGGTCGGACACCACTGAGCACACACACACACACACACACACACAGACACACACACAGATTTGTGTGAGTGTCTGTGCTGTGCTAAGTTGCTTCAGTCATGCCTGACTCTTTGCAATCTCATGGACGGTAGCCCACCAGGCTCCTCTTTGCGTGGGATTCACCAGGCAAGAATCCTGGAGTGGGCTGCCGTTTCACTCCACGTGCCAGTGTCCACTGTCCGGCAAAGTGAATCAACTATATATGTGTGTGTATATATATATATATACTTCCCTCTTTTTTTGGGTTTCCTTCCCATTTAGGTCACCACAGAGCATTGAGGAGCATCCCTGAGATATACAGTCAGCTCTCTTTAGCTATCTATTTTATATGCAGTATCGACAGTGTGTGTATGTCAATCCCTATCTCCCATTTCATCTCACCCCATTTCCCCCTTGGTGTCCATATGTTTGTTCTCCATTTCTGCTTTGCAAATAAGGTCATCTCTACCATTTTTCTAGTTTTCACATATATATATATATTAATAGACGATATTTGTTTTTCTCTTTCTGGCTTACTTCACTCTGTATATTCTAGTTATATACCTTTTGAGTGTTTGTGGTGAAACTAAAGCAGAACTAACACTGTCCTCTAGGGACAGATTAAGGAACAGGTATAACTACAAGGAGCCAATAACCTCCTTCTCCTCTTGTGGACTCATCTATTAACAAGACATCAACTTCAAGCATCCCCCTTTCTTATCTGTTGTATTTCTAACTCACTCCTTCTGGTAACACAAATCCAGTGAATTTTTAAACCCACAGAAATTTCTACTCCATTGACTCTTTAAAATTTCACTACTTAATACCCCAATAAGACCTCCCTTTCCCTGGCAGCCCATACCTTATTGCATTCTTCCCATCAGCCTTCAAGCAGGATGCACTGTCTTCTCATTAAAACATGTTATTTCTTCCTCTGATACTTTTTTGTTATTTTTGAAACAAATGTCTGCTTTTTCCAACATCCTCCAACATCCGTCCTGTAATTCTCTCTTGAGTGATGTCTGATAAATTTTCCATTCCTACCTCTCCACTAACATCATTTTAATCTAGTCCAAAAGGGCCTCTTTACTGAAGTCCACATGACTGATTCAGCAGTCGCTCCTCCTCTAATTCTGAATCTCAACGTTGTTTAATTCTGGCAACCACACCTCTTTCAGATACTCCTCACCTGTCTCTTGGGGTCTCAGAATCGTCTGGCTTTTCCTCGGTCTAGTTTACTGAATGGATCTTCTCCCACTCCTCAGCATCCAAATACCACAAGCCAGAGCTCCGTCTCTAATTACACTCTCCTGGTGTGGTCCTGACCAAGTCTCTGGCTTTAAACATCATCTATCAGGTTGGCCAAGAGGTTAAGATGTTACTGAACAGCCCGAAAGAACTTTTTATACTGATTACTCCACAAATATATTTAGTCCCAACTTCTGTGAACCACAGACTCCAAATCCTGCTTTTACTGAACAGTTTCTGTCAGACTTCAAACAAACATCTCAAACTGAACTCGTCCGAAACTAACACGCTGCGTCCTCTCCCAAGTTTTCTCTGCCTGCGTTCTCTGCCTCAGCGAGCTGCATCACCGGGCCCTTGAGTGCTCAGCCAAAAAGCTTGCTCTCATCTGCGACCCTGTCTGTCACATCTAATCCGTTAGAAAATAAGTTGGCTTTATCTTCAAAATATATCCCGTCTCTAAACTTTGTCCACCGTTTACAAACGGCCACCCTGAGACTCCTCACCTCGCCGCAGCCGAGCCTCTGAACGCCCCCTGCCTCTGGGCCCCACGGCCCGTTCTGCCCGGCGCCAGCAGCCCGCTTAAAGCGGAAACCGGAGCAGTGGTTTCTGCCACTGCTCCGCCTCAAACCGCCAGTGCTGTCTCTTCTCACTTGGCTTACGATTCAGACTCCCGACCACGACCTGCTCGGCTTGCTCTCCGACCTGAGTTTCTGACGCCCCCCGCCTTGCCATGCTCCAGGCTGACTGGCCTCCTTGCCATCCCAGGAGCATGCGACACCTTGAGGCCTCGGGGCATGCTGAATCCTCCGGCCACTCTCTCTCCAGCACGGTTAGTGCAAGCTCACGTGCCTGACACACGTGCGTGTGTGCTCAGTCGCTTCAGTCGTGCCCGACACTTTGGGAGTCCAAGTCACACGGACTGCAGCCCGCCAGGCTCCTCTGTCCGTGGGGTTCTCCCAGCAAGAATACTGCAGTGGGTAACCATGCCCTCCTCCAGGGGATCTTCCCAAACCAGGGATCAAACTCGTGTCTCATGCATTGGGGGAGGATTCTTGACTGCTGAGCCTCCCAGGGAGCCTGCCCAGCACCCAGTGTGGCCAAACAAACCGAAAAATCTGAGTTTAGAGAAGAGAAAGGTTTATTGCTGACCCAGGCAAGGAGAGAGGTGGCTCACGCTCTAAAAATCCCCAAGTTCCCTGAAAGGTTTTAGCAAAGCAGTTTTAAAAGATGAGCAAGGGAGTGATCAGCTCCTGCACAATTCTGTGGTTGACTGATGGTGTTGTCACAGGGTTCACATTATCAGTCCTTAGTCTCCGAGAGTCCCGGGGCAACATGCGTAAGGTCACCAAGCAGTTAACATCTTCCATTTGGGAGGGGGTTCACAACTGTGAAAGACCTCAGGAAATGTGCATCGCATGCTACCTTGGCGCTTCAGAGAGGAGCTAAAGCAGAGAGTACGGGGGACGGCCTGTCTCAGGAAGGCCCACAGTGTCCTGATCAGTCACAGCCTCACCTGCTAACTGTATTCAGGCTTCTTCTTAAATGTCACCATCCTGGAAAGGCCTTTCCTGACAATCTGTATAAGCACAGTCAACTCCCTAAGCTCTCTCTGCTTTCTTTTCCTACTCTTATGTTTTATGATTCTTCACTGCATTTGTTAATACTAACCTTATATCTACTTACTTATTTTCTGTATCCCACCAGACTCTAATTTCTTTCGGGAGACAAATTTTGGCCTAGGCTTTATTCCCAATGTCTACATCGGTGCCTGGCAAGTCGTAGACATTCAATAAATATTTGTTGAATAAG
The DNA here is from genome assembly GCF_029378745.1 of Bos indicus. NCBI lineage: Eukaryota > Metazoa > Chordata > Mammalia > Artiodactyla > Bovidae > Bos > Bos indicus. The sequence continues at coordinate 44,842,547 of NC_091786.1, forward strand.
TGAATGAAATAAAGCATGCCTCTTGTGCTACGTACTTTCCTAATCACCAGTACTTTAAACCCAGTAACTTCGTTACCAGGGCATGTCTTTAAGCTTAGATGTTTCATCTGAGAATTAGAAACCTACGTTAACAGGTATCTAGAATCACCAAAATATTTTTTAAGTACAAATCATCACAAGGGCTGAGAAGATGTACTGTGTGAGAAATACGTGGCTTCCCAGAAACCACTCTGTGCAGTGGTGTGGGCTGGATATAAAGCCTCTGGTCTTTTCAAGGGAATGTCTTTCCCCAAGGGTCCCAGTCCCATGGCAGGCTCTGCTTATACTTTTGTGTGAACAGATTCCCAGGATTTAAGATGGTGAATTCTATTCCCAGCCCTGTGATTCCATAACTGTGTGGGTTCAGCCTCTCTGGGCTTTGGATTTCTCACCTGTAAAGCCAAGGCAATTATACTACAAAGGCTTCCCAGGTATGCTATGAAAAACAGTTAATGACAATAATCATTAAAGAAGTATTTCTGTCTCCACTGGATATTAATTAAGTGCCACTGGGTGCAAAACTCTGTTAGCTCTCTGAGAAGCAGAGCAGATGGATAACAGAATATTTCAGACATATCTTCAGTCTAAAGGAATGCCTGCTAGAAAACAAAAGAAAACTAATAGCCTTATGTGAAAAACTTGCCCTCTGTATGGCCACAGCTTCCTGTTATCTTTTCGCTTTACCCCAAACCTGATGCTCCCAGCTGTGAAATGAAAGAAGAAAGAGTCTATGGTGGCGTCATGCCACAGGACTTCAGGATCCTACTAGTTTTCTGCCTCTAGTCCAGAACTTTCACCATAGAGGTAAAGTAATTGACAACCCAAGAGATGGGAGAGTTTTCCAGGCTCCCCAGGTTGAGTCTCTAGTCCCCTAACTCCTAGGTCACTGTGCCCGCTTAGACACCAGGCTGCTCTTTACCATCCCAAAGAGCAGTGTGGTGGCTAGATTCTATGTCGGGCAGCATGAATGGCCAACAGCCTTTTGAGGAGAAGCCCAGGCATTTAATGGAATTAATTACAGGTAGTTTGGGCTGTAAGGATGAATTTACATAGAAGATGATAAATGGAAATTAACAGTTTTTGAACCCTCTACCACTTTATATATGAAAATTCTACTATCTTCTTTATATTTCCTGTTTGGGTTCACCCTCATGATAATCATACAATAGACTCATCATACTTATTTAATTAGAAATAATGTTTTTATACTGTTTAATAACTGAATATGTGGAAGTTTATGTAACTTGCTTTAATGATACATTTATTAAGTAACAGAGTTAAGATTCAGATCCAGATTTATCTAGTTCCCAAATTCTCTTTTCACCGATATAGAATATAGGAGAAGATTCGTGATTCAGTAGAAGCCCATTTTTATCTTTACCAAAGGCCAGGAAACATTTCCTTAAAGGACCCAATAGTAAATAATTTAGATTTACCATTCATAAGGTTCCATCTATTGAACTTTGCCACTTAGCATGATAAGCAATATATTAACAAATGGTTGTGCTCCAATAACATTGTATTTACAAACACAGGTGACTTGGCTGTGGCTATAGTTTTCCAACCCAGAGTCAAGAGCTCAGAGTTAACTGATCCTGACCCTTTGGGGTTATCTTCCAACTAGCCCTGTTAGTTGTAGACACCAAGAAAAATACACAGTATTCGTGTCTGTAGACTGTAAATTCAGTCTGCCAGGTCTCAGCTGACTTCCCTCTCCCACCGCGGAAGGAGTCAGCTTTGCCTTTCACTTGCCCCTTCATTTCAGCAGACTCAATCCACACATGTGCCTGTCCTTGTGGATTCTTCTTTGACCAGGTTGGACATCTGCTAGTCCCCTTATTTCTTTAATGAATTAAATAAAATCTTAAACATATGTTCAACTTATATCTTGAGAATCTCCATATTACCTTTCATGAAAATTATCCTTTAACAACAATATAGTAAAAAGCATGAACCTACTCCCTCTCTACATCCTATCTTATAAAAATGTGACTTCATCATTTTTCTTCCTAGCTTGGGAAGAAACAAGAACACAAATGTTTCTGGGCCCCTACAGAGATGCAGAGAGATCCCATCACCTGATACTCTCCATTGGCTGTGAGGGGCTATTATTTTCTTTGCTCTTATGCAACATGAGGGTTGCTTCCTATCCATCATGTCAGTGCATGTCATAACAGAGAACATCAACACAATTTACTTGGCTTTTATGAAACAAACTTGATGGGAAGAAAGAAAGTTGCCAACGTGATAGAGTGGTCTCCTTTGCAGATTTGACAGAAGTATTCTCCATTTTATGCTTAGCTGGTGCTCTGAAGACAAAGCAAATTGATTCTGGAAATAAACGTATTTCTTCACACTTATTCATCATTCAGCTCTCTCTCTCAGCTCCCTCCTGAGCTGGACCATTTAGTACTGGATTCACCAGGGCCTGCAAATGACAACTATTCATTAGCAAATCTTAACATCTCAAGGTTGGGAAGAAACCTTAAAGGTCATCTCTTTCATGACAACAATGAAAAAAAAAAAACAATAGGAATATCACAACAATAATAAGCGCTAACATCTATTCATCACTTGTTTGTGCCAGGCAATTTTTGAAATGTTTTACTTGCAGAATGTCCAGGATAGAACACCTGTTGTCTTGACATAATTATTAGTAAAATAATCTCCTCTTCAATCTCAAAAGTAACTTAATTTGGATGATAAATTATGATTACCCTACTTGTGTATGGTATCTGATTTTATCTTCATGCATTTTATGAAGCGAGTATGATGGTGATAAATACCTGAAAGTAACAAGCCTCAGTGCATGAACTAGTAAGTATGGAAGTTGTGATTTGAACCTTGGAGATCTATTGACTCTTATGCTGTTTTTTTTTTTCATTTGCACGTTTGTCACATCTGAAATAGTACCTCCAAGTGGTTATCACTGAGAGAGAACCCACAGTCTAGGAGAGGCACTGGTTCCAGTTTTGTATAATGTGTTGAATGCTTTCTTGTTATTATGCTGAAGTCTATTCCTCCATAGTCTCAGAAACATGGCTAAAAAAAATTAAAACCAAATTGTAAAGGTCTTTTTATTCCATGTCAAGAAATTTCTATTATCTTTGAAATTGAAAGCAAGAGGAAGGGCAAGAAAGTTGCTTTCTAAATTTGGGGATGTTAAGGTCAGAGGCATTGACCATGATTTATGTAGGAGGAGACAGGTTTCACTAATTCTGGGCATAGTCATTAGCATTTTTTACCCTTACCTAAGCAATTTAAAATCTTACATTTGGTTTTACTCTTAGAGCCATAAGTTTTATAGAAAATGTGGGTACATGCTATATAGCAGCATGACTGAAGTGTTACGGGTTGTTGAGGTTTTGTCTTCACTCATAGGCAGGCAACATTTAGTAGAATAGTAGGTAGGTAGGAATTATCTCTTGAACTTGACCAACAAGCAGAAGTTCTGATTATCATTAAGATAATGAAAACATAAAAGAAATGTGCTTTTCTCCCCCTTCTCAGAGGTGCATGCAGCAGACCCATCAATTTTATCTTACTGGACATCATGTTTTGAAGATACTCTGTATCAGATAGGTTTACCCAGCTACAGAAAACCACAGAGTTGAGATGCAACCAAAAGATACACGAGCTTGTGAACATGTGTGGGAAATAAGGAAAGTTATTGGCCAAAAGGATTTTTTTAAGTACCTGAAATAGCTGAAACTTTTTGTGGTGAAGTGAAAGGAAATATGCCTAAGGAGAGCCAAGTCCTCTTGTTCAAAACAATCTTCCTAAACGTGTTTCCCTTCTTTCTTCCCGGGGGTTGTGATCAGATTATTCAGCTCTAAAGAAGACAAAACATCTGCTCTAGTATATTTATTGTTAACAACATTATTAAATTCACTGGTTTTCATTTAAAGATGGAAGAAATTTGACTGCCAACTTTAGAATCCTCTTAAAAATAAGAGCTTTGGAGTTCAGTGTAGTAAGGAAGCTTTTAAACTTCACATCCCCTTTGCCTGTAGCTACATTTGACCTCTACAAGCTTGCTATTTAAATTTCTACCTTATTCCCCTCACAGCCTTGAAAACAAACGAACAATTACTTCTAAACAGGAATCTTTATAGTTCAAATATCACATCTCTTACTTGGTTACAGAAACATTTTACCTTTAATTAAGTTTGTTTCAAAAATCCATGTTTCTAATCAAAAAGAAAATGTGTTGTGAAGTTCAAATATAATTCACCAGTGGAGGAGGCGGTGCGTTTTAAAGAGTTTTCGAGTGGTTTTGTGGAGCTTGGAGCAATGGCTGTTCCATGATGGGGAGCTTTATCCCGTTTGTGCTGTTCTCACAAAAACCACAGATTAGATGGTTTGGAAGCAGCAGAAGCGGCAGAAGTGAGGTTTCACAGCCCCAGACGTCCAGGATCAAGGCTGACAGATTCAGTGACTGATGAGAGCCTGCCCACTGGTTCCCACTTGCTATCTTCTCACGGTCCTCACGTGGGGAACAGGAGAACTTTGCTTTCCCGCTCATCCTGTTCATGAGGGCTCTGCCCTCAGGACCTAATCAACTCCCAGAGCCCCACCTCCTAACACCATCGCTCTGAGGCTGACATGGATTCTGGAGGGAGACAGAGTCACATCTGCTGCTATCTGTGTGGGCTTCCCAGCTGGTGCTAGCGGCAAAGGGCCCGCCTGCCATTGCAGGTTAGGCGTAAGAGATGGCGATTCCACCCCTGGCTCAGGAAGATCCCCTGGAGAAGGGAATGGCAACCCACTCCAGTATCCTGGCCTGGAGAGTCCCTTGGACAGAGGAGCCAGTCCATGGGGCCGCATACAGTCGGACACGACTGAAGTGACTTAGCACAGCACAGCTATTTGTCTAGTTATTTGCTTCTATACATTCTCAATAATAATGCCACCACTTTGCACACCTCCCAGGAGCACTATTCTCACGCTATTCTATGTACTCTAGGGCAGTGGTCCCCAACCTTTTTGGTACCAGGAGCTGGTTTTGTGGAAGACAGTTTTTCCATGGACTGATGATGAGGGACATGGTTTTGAGATGATTCAAGCTTTAATTGTGTACTTAATTAATTGTGCACTTTATATCTATTGTTATTACACTGGCTCCTCCTCAGATCATCAGGCATTAGATTCCAGAGCTTGGGGGCCCCTGCTCTAGGGAATATCATGTAATGTTGCCCCTTGGGCTTAGCAACTCCATGTAAATATTGTGATGACTTTGGCTATGTACAAAATCACCAAGGTCATCAGAGAGGAAGAACATGTGCTAAAATGATTAAAGGGAACAATTGCAATGAAATGTGAATCTCAAGTTAGAGGACAGTGTTTATGTTCATGGCTTAATGTACCTGGAAATTTAATTTTCTAATTCTTTGGATCCTGAAGTTGAGTAAACTTGGCAAAAGAAATATTTTAATACAGCAAAGTTGAATAAAATCCTCACTGTTAAAGGATCAAATTGCTTCTGAAACCCAACAAAAACATACCACTAGCTTCCTTTAAAAACTTAGTAAATTATGGCACTATTTTCTGTGTTTTCTACAAGTTAATTATTTTCTTGCTCACCAACCTACTTGGCTTAGTAGAACTGAGCTCATATTCAGAACAGACAACTTCATGATTTTAGGCTATTGCCAAATAAGTCAACTTTTGCTTTTAAATCCTTGGAGGCGCCATGATTACAGAGGAGCCTGTAAGGTCATTTATAGCCAAGTGACTGGTTGTTGTCTGTTAGAAACACCTGGCACAGGTAACTGACATTTAGATGGAATGACTGCTTCAAAAACAGCTGTTTACCAAGACAGGGCAGTAAGAGGCATTGCAATTAGGGATGACAAGGGTAGATTTAAAAATAAGTGCATATCTTTGCCAATTAAAATACACTGATCTAACCAAAAGCCCATAACAGATTGATCTCACAATGCTCAAATAAACAGACTTGACAGAATTTGGCCATGAAATAGACGTCTGTTTTAGCCTAAGAGCAAGCTTACAACCACTTCGGGGCTGGTAGGTGTTGAAAGCAATGTTATTAAGAAGAACTCCAGATGGTCCAAGGGAAAGGATTTTTCCTATTATAATAAACACAATGAAAGGCTGACAAGCTCTGTGAATGACAGATAAAAAAAACAAGCCATAAATGAGATCTAAGACTCACGCTTCCTTGAGAAGAGGCTGAGCAGTCCTGGGCAAACATGGCGTATATGACGGAAAGACATTCCTGGAGAAAGAGATAAAAATATCCCAGTGCAGGCCCAGGAAGAAGAGGAGATGGGATGTGCCCCATGGATGCTAGTTATGTGCTCTGCTGTGCCCCAAGGCAGCATATTAGCTTTGGATTATTCTGACTTTTAATTATGGAACCCATCAAACATGTGCAAGATTAGACAGAATGATAGAATGAACCGGTACCACCAACCAGCTGTGACCAATGCAAAGCCAAACCTGTTCCACTCTAATTCCCACCGACATTCCACATTCTTTTTTTAAAACAAAATATCAAATAGTATGTAGTTTCACTTGCAAAAAATATTTATATGAGACCTCATTAATGTAGCCTCACATTAGCATGATAACATCTGAAAATTTAACAGTGGTTTCTCAGCATCATCCAATATGCAACAGTTCACATTTTCAATTGTACCGTAAGCATCAATGATCTTTTGTATATGTTTACATTTTATTTGAACCAGGCTGTAAGTAATGTCCACAGACATTCACAATCTTAGCTGTAAAATTTAATCTTTAGATCAAATTTAAAATTGCTTTGAATTTGGTTTGGTTACTTTAGATATAATGCTAAGTTCTTTTAGCCAAGTCATAAATATCAAGGAAATGGCAACCCACTCCAGTGTTCTTGCCTGGAGAATCCCAGGGAAGGCAGAGCCTGGTGGGCTGCCATCTACGGGGTCACACAGAGTCGGACACGACTGATGAGACTTGGCAGCAGCAGCAGCAAATATCAAGTTGCCTCTCATTTTGTTATATTAACATCTATGGATCTCTTAAGTCATTGCTGGTGGTTAAGTCACTAAATCCTGTCTGACACTTTGCGACCCCATGGGCTATATATAGCCAACCAGGCTGTTCTGTCCATGGGACTCCCCAGGCAAGAATACTGGAGTGGGTTGCCATTTCCTTCTCCAGGGGATCTTCCTAACCCAGGGATCGAACCCGAGTCTTCTGCATGGCAGGCAGATTCTTTACCAACCGAGCTACAAGGGAAGCCCAATAAGTCATTAAAGATTGTCAAAAGTCATATAAAATATATATACATTAGTATATACATATGCAGTGGCATATACATTGCAGAATTGAAATGTCCTATTTCTATTTCATTTATTAGCTGAAATTATTCTTTAAAGAAACACTTAACCTCTTTACTTTGTTTGCCTCATTGGCCTCTTTGTTTACCCATGATACAGTCTGTTTTGAACCGGAAGGATAAATTAATGATTCTTTTCCTTTTTTAACTGTCTTAAAATTAATGAGATAATTAATTAATAATAACTAATTAATAATGAGTTGGTTAAATAATGAGTTCATCACTAGTGATGAATCTCTCATGAATGATCTTCAAATCATGGATGTAATATACTTTGAAGCTCTGAATCTCTTGTGTTATTACTCTTCTCGGCTTACAAATTGCCTCAGTTTTGGCCATGAAAGCCTCTTTAAATAGGTATTTTGAATTCTTCGACCCAATCTAGTGCTCATTCCTTGCTATCAGATTTGTTAAGTTGATCCAGACTTAGACATTTATTGTGTCAGATTTGAAATCAAACATCTCCAAATGCCCTAGTTCCTTGTGACATGGCCATGATTTGGAAATTAAGCATACTCACTGTTTTTGAGTTATTTGTTGTTTTTTATCTTCTTCACTGGATAGTTCAAGAACTATATTTGTGATAAAATAAGTGATAAAATCATGTAGATACTTTACAAGATTTTTATTTTTTTTAGATTTTAAAATTTATTTATTTACTCATTTTTTGGAGGCTAATTACTTTACAATATTGTATTGGTTTTGCCATACATTGACATGAATCTGCCATGGGTGTGCACGTGTTCCCCATCCTGAACCCCCCTCCCACCTCCCTTCCCATCCCCTCCCTTTGGGTCATCCCAGTGCACCAGCCCTGAGCACCCTGTATCATGCATCGAACAAGATTTTTATATAACTTCTTTTATCTTCATCTACTCCCTTCAGTGATGAAAAATTCCAGTTGTCAAGAACACTGGAAATGCTAGAATTAAAATATCACAAAATTACTCACTAATTTTATCCCACACTACACACAGTGAATCAAAATTATAAAACAGACTACTACCACTGGTAATATGATCACCAAAAACAGTAAATTGTATTTTGCAGCCCTTCCTATAATTCAGCACATTAAGCAGCATTATCAAATTAATGCGTTTCAAATGACTTAGACTAATCCCTTTCCATGCCTGCAGTAACATGCCTTGGTTTTGTTCATTTAATGAATCACTTTAAATTTTAGAAACTTTAAAAAATTTAATTATGTAAAATATTTACATAGTTTCAAGTCCATGAAATAGGGTTACATTTAAAGCAGTGTAAACTCTCTCCCTGTTCTTTCTACTCTATTCCCTCTCTCTCTTACAAGTTCATTCATTCATTCATTATTTTTTGGTTTATCCTTCAATCATATTTTAGGAATCTCTCTCTTTAGATGGAGAATAGCATATCATTTTTAATATAGGGTTTGTTTTAGGGAGTTTTACATTTTTATTCCTGTTTACTTTAATATTAACATCATTTTCTGATATCCTGTCAAGAATTATTTTCTACTGGTGCTCTGGTAAGAAGACTGAAAATATCTAATAAACTTCCATCAGCTTTCTCGAACCTCTCCCATATCAGAGAATTGGAAGTGATATCATTTACTTCCTAGAAGTAACTCTCATTATATATTTTGACATGCTCTTCCCATTGTCCTCTTATTTTTTAATAATTTAATTATATGTTTTATCAAAGCAAATCCCTATGATATGCAATTTCTCCCACATAACCATAGTTTATTCTTAGTTCCAAATGCAATGTTTTTGCATACTTATGTTTTTTAAATATATCCTTCCAATTATTTCTATAATCTTAAAGTAATTTTTAGTGGATTTTTTAGAAAAGTCTCATGGGAATAAAATTCTCTAGAATTTTGCATTTTGATAATTTTAATTTTGAAAATCAGTTTATTAAGATAGAGTATACTCAATTCACATTCTTTCTTTGAATAAGCATCTCATCTGATATAAATAGTTGCTATTAAAAAGGTCTGAAGACATGATGGTCTTTAGTAAGTGATTTATTTGGATGTAATTATTTTATTTCCAAAGAGCATTTTTAAGCTTTATTGTTGTATTTTGCTAGGCGAAGTCTTAATGTTGATCATTCTAGTGACTTTTCAACTTTTTGTATCATTGATAGTATTTATGTCCTTGAAATTTCTTTTGAAGTTCCTATCATACATATACTGGATCTTCTTTGCATGTTTTTTACATTTACTATTTCCTTTCAAATCATAAGATGTGTTATATTTTTTTACTTTTAATATACTCCCTTTTCAAAAATTATGTGTTGTTTTAATTTCTGCTTATGCTTTTTCTAGTCTAATATTGATTTCTGAAATACTTTTTAGTAACTCTTTCTTGATTTCTATAATTTCCTTCCTGATTTTCCGTAATTGTCATTTGTCTTATTCTTTCATGCTTTTATTGGCTGTCCCGGCTTGTGCAATAGGCAAAGAAAGAAAAGAAAAGAAAAAGTAGTTTGGCATTGGCCAAAAAGTTGGTTTGGACTTCTATGTACAGTATTATGGACAAATCCAAACAAAGTTTTTGGCCAACCCAATATGTGGAGAAGACTGTCAACAAATCCATTTGGCCTCCTGCCAGGGTCAAGATGTCAACCTTGCTATTTTTTATTAGTCATAAAACTGGTATTTATAAACCTATCTTATAATTTTTTTGGTTCTGATATAAGCCAAAAAATTCCAACAAAAATATACTATACATTTTATGAATGTGTAAGGATAAGAATGTCTGTCTATGGATAAATTGTTTGAAACAGGTCCCTCTGGTTGGAGGGGAGCTGGAATGGGGCTAAAGAAAGAAATTGTGAAATTGTTGCTCACCAGCCATGAAAAAAACTTGAGAGCCATAGAAATAACATTCTCAACATCTGAAAACAGGAACTTCAATGTCAGTGTGAGTGAATAAACTAAACACTGAAAGAATAATTATTCCAGTGAGATTCCTGGAAATACACATGAGTGGGTCCACTGCCTAGAGGAAGAAAGCAACATGCTCTCCACTGTAAGTGAGAGGCAGAGGAGAAGGCAGCTGCCAGCTTTACAGATCTGCAGGTCTGGCAGCAAGAGGCTGAGATCACTCCCAATTGATGGGCTCTTGTCCCTCAATATTAGAGTTGAGGTCATTTGAGGGGGAAGAGACAGACATAGCGGTAAAAACATAAAGAGCATGCTGTCTAGCACATGGATCGCTAGTCAGGCCTCTGTGTTGACCTATATGGGGAAAGAATCTAAAAAAGAGTAGATATATGTATGCATATAACTGAGTCATTATGCTGTATTCCTGAAACTAAGACAACATTGTAAAGCAACTATACTCCAATGAAAATTTTTTAAAAACAAGAAAAATGTAAAGAGCATGGATGAGCTTTGAATGCAGCCTGTTTTAGAAAGGTAAAGAGTACATTAATCAGACAAATGCAGGATATTCACATTGACATTTACATGTATATATACATATGCATGTATTACTTACAAACATAAATTTACTAGCAAATAAAAATGAAGCCAAATCATCCAAAACAGTTGTTTTTTTTGTTTTTTTTTTTTTTAAATGGTGGTGGTGGTGCTGTGCTCAGTCATGTCTGACGCTTTGTGACCCTGTGGGCTGTACCCTGCTAGGCTCCTCTGTCAAGGCAAGAATCCTGGAGCGGACTGACATTTCCTGCTCCAGGGAATTTTCCTGACCCCAGGATGGAACCTGTGTCTCTTGCATTTCCTGCATTGTTGGAGCCACCTGGGAAGCCCTTTTAAAATTTTATCCCTGAGTAATGAGATAACAGGTAATTTAATTTTAAAAACTATCATGTTTATATTTTTTCTTTCCTAAAATGAAAATGTATGACTTTTACTGTAATTTGCCTAAGAATTGAGGCAGAGTTTTGTAGAGTCATGGGACAGTACTAATTCATGAGTTAGAGGCAATAATATGGCTAAGCCTGAAGCACAAATACTCGGGTGAAGAATTTGCATGGAAAGAGCATCTACCCAGTTTATTCTCTGAAGATTTAGTAAAACAAAAAACAAATAAACAAACGAAAAAAAAAAAAAAACTGGGCAGAATTTGCAGGTTGCCAGTATCAAGCAGATACCAAGCCAAGAATCAATGGCATATCTAAAGATCAGTATCGTGCATCTTGACCTAAACCTACTGGTAGTTTACACTGTCTCTGTAAGGTTTCCCAACTCATATTGAAATGAACTGGTTAGTTCCCTATTTAATCCATGCAGCTGATGTCAGGATGCCTCTCATTATTAACAAGAAGGTGTTGGAGTCCAAAAGGAATGAGATTTTTTTCTGTGTGTGAAATTACAAGGCGGTAGCAGAACTGCACACAACTCGACTCCTCCAGGTGCTGGATTTGTACTGAGCTGGATGAAGCCCATATAACCTTCTTTATGCTTCTAACCTCCTCCAAAGTTTGCATCTGTTTCCTGCACTGCTCTGTTCAGAAAGGGTCTTAAACAGACACAATATGTAAAATACAAGAGAATAAGAAGGATTTTAAGAGATTGTATTATAATCAATGAAGCTAAAATTAGTTTCCAGTTTCAATATTCAGCCTGACCAGAAGTGTTCCAAGCCCACTGGTTAAGTCAGACAGCAAACAGGTGGGAGAGACCCACTTCTGCGTTTTAGATACTGTAAACAACTCAGATTCACATTAAGTGTAAAGCGGTGTTGGGAGAGTGAAGTTTTCTCAAATTCAGGTGGAGACTAGTGTTCCACCCAGGCGTCTTACAGATGTTATGCTTCAGTGTTAAAGAATATAAATTAAAGGCATTCTCAGTCCACTTGTTTTCAGTTCCTGCTCTCTGTCTGGTTAAACGAACTCCCCTAACAGTGATCTACCACAGAGGATATGGCTCTAGTATGAATTATCTTCTTTCCTGCCCTCTCTAGTTATATGTAATTACACGTGGTGTTTTCATGTGTCTGGAAAATAAAGACTAAGATTTTAGCTTCCAGATTTTGTTTCACTGTGACCTTAGAAGACATGTTCCACATTTTGAGGTATGGTTTCGCAGTTGAACAACTTATACCACTGTGTTCTGCTGCTATTTACCAAAAACATCTGGTATTATTTCTTAAATAGCATCATTTGGAAATACTGGTGAGTTATAGGATTCCATACCTTCCTGGATTCCTATTAGGATAACCAGGTAATTTACTGTCCAAATAGGACACTGTTGCAAGTGAAAGGGGCAATATTAAAAATAATGCTGAGACAATAGGCTTGAGGTAAAATTTTCTGAGGCAAACCAAGAAATAATATATTATAGAACCAAATTATAGTAACCCTACACCTGTGTCCCCCGATGACTACAGCATACAATTTGCAAGCTCCTATACAATGGTCTTCCCTGGTGGCTCAACCAGTAAAGAATCTGCCTGCACTTCAGGAGACCTGGGTTCGATCCCTGGGTTGGGAAGATCCCCTGGAAGAGGGCATCGCAACACACTCCAGTATGCTTGCCTGGAAAATCCCATGGAAAGAGGAGCCTGGTGGGCTACAGTCCACGGGGTCAAAAAGAATGGACACGACTGAGTGACTAAGCACGGAATGTAGTTCACAATGCTTCCCAGGGGGCACTAGTGGTAAAGAATCCACCTGCCGATGCAGGAGACACGAGCGACGCGGGCTCAGTAACTGAGTTGGGCAGATCCGCTGCCGTAGGAAATGGCAACCCACTCCAGTATTCTTGCCTGGAAAATCCCATGGTCGGGGAGTTATAGTCCATGGAGTCACAAAGAGTCAGACACGACAGAGAACGCATGCCTAGATATAGTTTACAACAGCAAAAGAATTTTTTTCACAGTAGTCATTCATTAATCAAATCTTTTTCATTGTTTTTCTCTAGTCTCTCTGTTCTCAGCATCCAAGTCTAGGTCCAGTAATAACTGAACACAATCTTATCTTCATTTAGATTTATTTAAAATTATTTTTCAAAATATCCTTCTAGTGAATGAGTATAAACATCTTCTGTTGGTCTTTATGTGTTAGCTGAATACTCCACGCTCTGCATCTGGGACCGGCACTGTGTGCACACATGCGCACACACACGCGCAGTGTTCTCTCTACTGGCTTAGTCTTTTGTTCCTGCTGAAGCCCTTTCCTAAGGCGCCCTTCACGATGAGGTACAGCATGATGGAAGGGCACAGACTCTGGCAGAATCCATCACTTACTTGATGAGTAGTCCTGGGAAAGTTATTTCATTTCTTTCTGCCCTGTGTCCTCATTCATTATCAGGGTTTGTTTCCCAAGGATTTGTTGAGGGAGGCTGCCCTGTACTGATACATTATAGGGTGTTTAATTGCATCGCTGGCCTCTTTACCCAGTAAATATCACTGGCATCTGCTCCAGAACTACAGTAATCAAAATGTTTCCAGATATCTCCAAATGTTTTCTGAGGGCAAAACTCCCTCTGATTAAGAATCCCTATATTAGATAGGGTTAATAATAGTCAAGATCTCATGGGATTTTCTGAGAATTAAGAATTTAGCGTATTAAACACGCTTTGGCATGTACTAGGACCTGAGAAGAGCTATGTGATTCATAGCGTGCTAGTTTCTGTAAGTCTGTCTTACTCTTCTTCCAGAGGTATGAAACGAAAGTACTTTGCAAGAATTAGTTCTTTTGTGTACTACAACATACTTCAGGGCTTCCCAGGTGCTGCAGTGGTGAAGAACCCACCTGCTAATGCAGGGCACGCGGAGTCGATCCCTGGGCGGAAAGATCCCCTGGAGAAGGAAATGGCGACCCGCTCCAGTATCCTTGCCTGGGACATCCCATGGACGGAAGAGCCTGGTGGCCTTCAGTCCACGGGGTCACAAAGAGTCAGACATGACTGAACAACTCAACAACAACATGTTTTAAGATAAGATCTTCATGATTGTTGATGTCCCTTTTTTCCCTGCAATAATACATTCACTATTTCCTCTGTATTTTCTTTTCCTTTAACATTTTAAAGCATCTACCCCTCCTTTACAGCCTATATCCTGCATAATTTATTCTGCTATAACAAATTCTACCAGTTTTCAGAGAAAAACTGAAAAACCACCATAGACCAGAGGACACTGGAGAGACAAGACAACTAGAAGTAACGCAGAACATGTACTAAATCCTAGAACAGAAATGAGGACACGAACACAAAATGGTGAAACTCAAAGTCTGCAGTTTAGTTCACAGTGATGTACCATGGTCAGTTTCTTAGTTTTGACACATGTACCATGGTAAAATAAGATGTTAACAATGGGGGAAGCAGTGAAAAGCAGGCTGGAACTCCCTACATTATTTTTGCAAATTATCTGTAACTTTGAAATGATTTTGATATCAAAATTTTATTTAAAATTGTAATTAACCTCCAATTAAAATAAATAAATTTATATTAAAAATAAATAAATAAAAAATATATATTTAAAAGTCTAATGGTTTTGGCAAGAATGAGAACCTATTTACACTGAAAATAAAGAATACACAAATGTCCTCTTTCCTCATGAGTTCCTTTACCTTAATTCTCTGTCAGCTACCTCCAGAGAGGTTGTTACCCTTATTTACTCACAGGATTTATTAAAAATGCAGCTATGGTACAGATCTCAGTACACATGGAAAGAGAACATTTATGAGTGAATAACAAGTCAAGCTCTTTGTAAGGTACTCAACTTAGGTAACCAAACTCATTCTTTTGCAATGGTTTCTTTTTTGGAGACTCAGGCTAGCCATAACTAATCTTAATTTCTGTTTCCTTCTGTTTTCAGTGTGTGTTCAGTTGCTCAGTCGTGTTCAAGTGTTTACGACCCCCTGGACTGCAGGCCACCAGGCTCCTCTGTCCATGGTACTTCTTAAGCAAGAATACTGGAGTGGTTGCCATTTCCTTCTCTGGGGGATCTTCCTGACCCAGGGACCTAATGTGCATCTCCTGAATGGTAGGCAGGTGCTTTACCACTGCACCACCTGGGAAGCTCCAACAGAAATGACTATTTCCTGTCCCAACGTAATTAAAATAACTGATGAGTAGATATAAGAAATGTTCAGTATTAAGAATAAATCATTATTTCATCACTTTATTCCTCAACTCAGTTCATTGATAAGAACATTTTAAAAGTTTCTCTTGTGTTCGATTGCCTTTTCTTTAAGAATAAAAAAGTAAATAAAATAATACGAGATAGGATCTGGAAATTTTTCCATTTTATCTCTTTGCTTAGAAAAAGATGACTATAAAAATCTGTGCAATAATATCTTCAGTGTACTTCACTACACACCTTTTCATGGCCTCTGAGGAGGAACCAAGTCACCCTTACAATCTCGGAGGCCTCTGAGTGTATGGAGGGATAGAAGGAATCCCTCTATAGTTTTGTCTATGGAAGAAGGATCATACCTCCAACAACCTCCTGAAAAATTAGGTCAACAATCTCCCTTTCTAATTCACATCACTTCCCTTAAAAGTGGGTGTAAACCAAGTACCCCTCTGAGACCCAGATTTTTCCCAGGACTTAGCAAGCTGAAAGGAAGATGTGGCAAGAAAGGCATTTAAGTCAAGGTCACATTCTTCGCCATGGACTCCAAAAGTCCATTGAAATCAGAGTTGCTGCTGCTGCTGCTAAGTCGCTTCAGTCACGTCCAACTCTGTGCAACCCCAGAGATGGCAGCCCACCAGGCTCTGCTGTCCCTGGGATTCTCCAGGCAAGAACACTGGAGTGGGTTGCCATTTCCTTCTCCAATGCATGAAAATGAAAAAATAAAGTGAAGTCGCTCAGTCGTGTCTGACTCCTAGTGACCTCATGGACTGCAGCCCAGCAGGCCCCTCCGTCCATGGAATTTTCCAGGCAAGTATACTAGAGTGGGTTGCCATTGCCTTCTCCGAAATCAGAGTAGGCAGCAGGAATAGGCAGCAGGAATTCCTTAAAACGTTTGCAACCACTCCCAAAAAGTACTTTTTTTTTCCAAAACAGACACACTCTGCATTTCCAAAGGCCTCTCTTTCCCTCTCTCTCCAAGCACATGTTAGAATCTGCTCAGTTTAGAGACTGAATCCCATGACGTCTGAGAATGCTTTGGTATTTACTTTTCTCTTGGGGAAGGTCATTCTCTAGAGTCTTACTGCACCTTATTCTATGCGTTTTAAAATATGTGCTGACTAGTATGATCTTACCCGTTCCTTGATTTGAATTCCAGCTTCACCAGTTCCAAGTTGTATGTGTTGGGTGGGCCCAAAATTTCATTTGGATTTTTTTTCCCATAAGATATTACAGACAAACCTAAACAAACTTTTTGGCCGACCCAATACTTGTACAAGCTTGCTAATGTCTAGACATTTATTTGAATGTCTACCAAATGGGGATAATGATACCTGGGATGCAAGGTGCTGAGGACAATTGCTGTATGTTACAGTATGTCAGTGCTATAAACATCTGGGACAAAGGAGGTACTCTTTCAAAGGAAGCCACTTTTGTCTAACATTGGTGTGGTTACTGTAATCTCTGAAATATAAGTCTTTTCCTAAGCAGGCACACTTGAGGCAAGGGAAGATATCTCCAGGTTTGGAGAAAATTATTAATGGCTATCTTGAGCACGAGGACACAGACTACACCAGACTGAATCCGTATTTTATGTTTTCAGCACCGTCCTCAGGTTCCAGAGAGGAAGCTGAGAGGAATACCTTGGGCCATGTGGAGCTAATCCATCTACAATTCTACGTCTCAGCTTGACTCTGGATTTGTTAATTATACAGATGTTGACCATAGCTTTGGATTCTAAAATCATAAGCGTAGGTTCACCCATAGAATATGAAAGAATGTACTCATTAACAAACAGGAATTAGGAGGTATTCTATGAAAAGACTGTACCACCTTTTAGGTTGAGGTAAAGAAACAACTCGGGCTTCCCAGATGGCACTAGTGGTAAAGAACCCGTTTGCCAATGAAGAAGACATAAGAGGTGCAGGCTCGATTCCTGGGTCAGGAAGATCCCCTGGAGGAGGCATGGCAACCAGTGTTCTTGCCTGGAGAACCCCATGGACAGAGGAGCCTGGCGGGCTGCAGTCCATGGGGTCGCAAAGAGTCGGACATGACTGAGGTGACTTAACGTGCAAAGAAACAACTCAGTAAAATCAGTGCATTTCCAAAAACAAAAGACCAAATTGAAAATCCTGAGACTGTGTCTCCAAGCATCATGTTTGCTTAGGAAATCAAGAAGGTACCGGGGTGGTTTGAAATTATGCTTCAGTCTTAGTATTCAAAGAAAAGTAACAAGCAGAAGAAAGTAAAACAAACAAACAAAAAAGACTAATTCAGCTTGAGGACAAAGAAAATTCCTTAGAAACATGACTGCAATATTAATACCTGACCAGACATAGATGAAATAGAAAGTTGAGTGCATTAGAAAAAGGATGAAGGAGAAATTTTAATGTTACTAGACCAGGATCGAAAGTAATGAAACATAGAAAGATAAGCATATTTTCATAGGGCAGCCTGATACGACTTTCCTAAAATCAGCCAGGTCCAGAAATCTACTGAGCAGCGATATCTTAATCCCATGTGCAGTTTATAGTAAGAGTAGCTAGAGAAACATCTCTTAAAGGTTTGGGAGGAAAGATCAGTGGTTACAGAGATTTCGGGGAATTTGAACAGGCAGTGTGAAAGATTATCACAGACTAGTTACAACACTAGAAGTAGATTTCCCATTGCCAAAATGAAGCTGCATTTCCTGTGTCTTAAGAGAATGGCACCAAGAAGTTTAGAGAATTATGATTCTAAGAGAAATACCAACAAAGATGACACGTATTTTTCTAAGTCAGTCAGGGCAATGAGAGAGCTGGTCCAAGTCGGAAATGTATGTCAGTTTAATGGGAAAACCCCTCCTTCCGGATAGAATTATTTAACTTAGAGGAGGTGAAGCTGGACAAGATTTAGATAAGCAACAGATGCCTTTGATAGACTCAGAATTTTGTATCTCACTACAGGAGGGCCTAAAATATGCGTTGGTAGCAAAATCTAGAAGAGGTGTGTTAGCAAGATGAGTGTGTGTGCATGTTAAGTCGCTTCAGTTGTGTCAGACTCTTTGTGACCCTGTGGACTATAGCCCACCAGGCTCCTCTGTCCATGGAGTTCTCCAGGCAAGAATGCTGGAGTGAGTTCCCATGCCCTCCTCTAGCAAGATGCGTACCTGAACCCAAAAACAAAGGAAAAGAAAAAAAAATATATATATGTTACACTAAAATCCATCAAACAGTGCTAGGTTTACATGTGATAGAAAAGAAAATAACCCAATTTAAAAACCATTAAACCATTAGAAGCTCAGTTGAGGCTTTTTGAAAGAACAGAAGAACAGCAAAGAGAAATAGTATATTAGAGGCATGTCGTACTGTTGATGGCAAAAATATAAAATTGCTGTTCAAAGATTTGACATTCCCAGGCTGCACTAGAGATAAAGAACCTGCCTGCCAATGCACGAGATATAAGAGGTGCTGGTTTGATCCCTGGGTGGGGAATATCCCCTGGAGGAGGGCATGGCAACCCACTCCAGTATTCTTGCCTGGAGAATCCCAGGTGATTCTGGGTGAGGGGTCTGGTGAGCTACAGTCCGTGGGGTCACAAAGAGTTGGACACGACTGAAGCAACTTAGCACACAGGCACATTTCTAGAACCATACGTTTTATTAACATCAATAGCAACTACAATTTAAGCATCTGTAAGAAGTGATTGTCTAATTAGAACCTATAGGGGTTCAGGGAGAATACCATTCATAGGAAACGGGTTTCACTCTCTTCAGTGAGTCTAAAGCAAGAAGTGATGGGTGTTGCCAGTGGCTCCTGAAGTAAACACACCTGCTCATCAGCTTGACTGTATGTCAGGGTTTCCAGGCTATTCGACTGCTATTCAGCCACTCCTGAGAGTGGTTAAAACAAAGTGGGCTGCAAACCCACTATGGGGAGATGTGCTCATTGGTAGTTTAAAGTCCCCAGACAATTAAAATGTGTTGCTAAATTTAAGAATCACGATGAGAGAGGCTGTGCCATTACTGATGAGATTCAAGTCTCCCTCAATGAGGCACTGGACGCCAGGAAGTGTGCTAAGGTGGATGGTGATGAAGGGGATTTGTATATAAAAGATGGGAAAGAAAGATACAGCCCAGCCACTGAACAAACTTCTATGTTTTGCAAGAAGGTGATGGGATCCTAAATACCAATCCCAAAGAGAAAATGTAGTATGCATACCTTCTCCCCCAGTACAGGGTGCCAATACCCAACTCTCATGGGGACGTTTCTCCCAGTTGAGTTCACAGTCACTCATAACGACTATTCCAGACAGCAGCATAAGCTAGCATCTATGGCTGAAACCAAGAGTTTCTCCATCTAACCTGTTCACTAAGATTCCAAGCACTTTTCACTACGGTCCTTGTCAACACTCAGCCCTGGATTCTAGAAACATGATTTGGTCTGGGATAATTGCTTTTGAGCTGAGATATAGAGAGATAGATTCATTTCAGATATTCTTCCCCTAATAGTTTATTGCAAAATATTGAATATAATTCTCTATGCTATATACAATAGGTCCTCGTTGGTTATTCATTTTAGTCAAGCAGAAAGCAAATAGTTTTAGCTCATCTATAAGACTAGTTTTATTTTAATAAGCATGCAGTTTTTGAAAGGAAATAAATTTCTAATTTGCATCAAAGCTATCTCAGCTTTATAGCAGTCATTTAAATTGTTTTTCTCACACCAGGCTCTATTACAGAGCTAGAAAACATTTCAGGGTTTCCACCCAAACAAACACCCAGATGATAATGAAATGGTGATGGTGATGATGGTAATTGCTGAGAGCCTCATGGCAAGCCTGGCAAAGGAGACGACTGGGGTCAGACCACACGGCATATGCATGGAGGCCTGTAGTCACAAGGATGCTCCCAATGACAGCAAGGAGGACAAGATCCTTGGCCAAAGGTGCCCCAAATGTCCCTCTCGTCCCTGGCACAGAACTTGGTTTTTAAGTGCCAAAACTCATGAAGGATGCCTTCCGTTAGTTTTGAATCCATCTGCCACCCTTCACCATCTCCAATTTTTTATTATAAGGTCAGATTTATATTGTAGTATTATCTATTTTCATTCCAACATTGGGCTAAGCAATCTGGTGTGAAAACAAGGTCACCTCAGATTACTTCAAGTGTGTGCTTTCTTTGATGGCACACACATATATATATCTTTATATATATATACACATACATATACACACACATTTTTTTAATAGCAGGGATTCTTTGAATATGGAGTGACTCTAGTTAAAGATTACAAGAACTTCAGGAAGGACACATTTCCTGGTGCTTTCTGAAAACAAAATTCATAACAAAGAGAGCAAATAATCTTGTTTGGCAACTTCCACTTGAGTTGTAAGATATCACAGGATATTTTGTTCATTTTTACCTTTTTCTCCAAATTTAGTTTTTTTCTTCCTTCGACTCCTGTAAGTGTACTTAGGGCTTCTTATCCACTGACTCAATCAAGCTGTAGCTTTAGGGGAAAGAAAACTCTTAATATCCAATCTCTACAAAGGGAATGGTTGATTCTTGTCACTAAATCCTACAAGAGTCACTTCAAGAGTAATTTTAACCCTGTAGCTGGTTCCGTTGAGATAAAGAGACTTTTAAACTCTTAGATCTAAAGTAATATTGAGAAATGAATAAGCTTTAATGTGATTTCTTGTAATTGGAGTGGAGGGAGGAATTTTTTTTTTTTTACTGGTTTCCAAAACATATGCTAGCTGAAAGTCATATAAAGTAAAATTGAGAGGCTTCACAGAAAGTGAAAATGTTCAGCTGTAGATTATTATGCCGATGGTCTCCCACTTTCCAAGTACAGAATTCCAGAGTTTGTAAGTCTATGGTATACTAAGGAACTTCTGCAAAATCTTATGACTACCGCTATCTGACAGCTGCATATATTCTAGCTCTCTTCTGTTCTTTATAGATAAATCCTCCATACTCCTAGATAAAGGCAATCCTTCCGGTTGTGAGCAAGATTATCTCATGCTGCCCATTTAAAGACATCATGGACTTCCCTAGTGATCCAGTGGTTGAGAATCCACCTGCCAATGCAGAGGACTCAGTTTCCATCCTTGGCTGGGGAAGATTCCATATGCCACAGAGCAACCAAGCCCGTGCACCACAGCTACGGAGCCTCTGCTCTAGAGCCTGGGGACCACAAGAGAGGCCCTGCAGTGAGAAGCCCACACACTGCAGTGAAGACTAGCACCTCAAGCAAGCCTGAGCGCAGCGGCAGAGACCCAGCACAGCCAAATATATATATATACACATACATAGTGAGCGCAGCGGCAGAGACCCAGCACAGCCAAATATATATATATACACATACATAGTGAGCGCAGCGGCAGAGACCCAGCACAGCCAAATATATATATACACATGCATAGTGAGCGCAGCGGCAAAGACCCAGCACAGCCAAAAAATATGTATAAGCATACACAGAGAAATAAGCAGCCATTTCCAGGCAAGGATGAGATTTTTTTAAAGAAAAAACCAATACAATATTGTAAAGTAATTAACCTCCAACTAAAATAAAAAATTTATATTAAAAAAAGAAAAAATACATTATGCGAACAATTCTCTGTTCTTTGTACTACATTACCAACTTCATCTCTTAAGTGGTCCCATCAGCATATACACCTGCTGCAGGAGTGGGTTGCCATGCCCTCCTCCGGAGGATCTTCCCAGCCCAGGGATCGAACTCAGGTCTCCTGCATTGCAGGCGCATTCTTTCCGTCTTAGTCACCAGGGAAGGCCACTCATATTGTCTCGTATCTCATATTAAAATAAATAAATGATTTCAAAATCTTCTTTAACCCCATTTCTCTGTCAGACACTCTTCCATTCCTTTATGTTCTTTTGCAGCAAAAATTTATGAAAGGATTATTTATAATCCATCTCTTCAGTTTCTCTCCTCCAGTTCTCTCCTAAATCTTCACCAATCAGAAATTTATTATCTCTTAATCTGTTGAAACTGCTCCTTTCAGACTCACTGCTGCTGCTGCTGCTGCTGCTAAGTCACTTCAGTCGTGTCCGACTCTGTGCGACCCCATAGACGACAGCTCACCAGGCTCCCCCGTCCCTGGGATTCTCCAGGCAAGAACACTGGAGTGGCTTGCCATTTCCTCCATTGCTAGCGGCCTCCAAAGTCCAGTTCTCAGTCCTCACCCCACTGAACTAGCAGCACGTTTGACTGCAGAAGAGATCACATTCTCCTCGGTTTGTGCTCTTAATTTGGATTTCAAAGAAACACTCTTACTTCCAATGTCATTGGTTGCTCAGCCTTGGTTTCTGGGATAAATTGTATTAATAGACTCAATTATTCAGTTTCCCAATGTACACGTTTCGCAAAAAAAAAAAAAAAAAAAAAACTTTAAAATGCCTTCCCATTGTGAAAGTAAGTTATTTCTTCTTTGTCTGAGTTTGAGTTAAAGCAAGTGACTTGCTTTGGCCAGTAGTTTATTAACACATGTTTTGCAAGCAGAGGCTTGAAAAGCCCAGCCCCTTGAGAAAGACATTTGGACGTGTCGAGGGGTCCTACCAGGCCCGACGTGGACAGAGCTGCTGCAGACACGCTGCCCAGCAGAGCCCTGCCTGCAGCACAGCTTCCGACAACTCGGGATCCGAGGGTGAGCCGCCATCACTGACCAAGCCTAGCCTAGGCCCCTGATCCTAAGACTTGTAAGCTAAGTAGATTGTCATGACTGTAGACCGCTGAGATTTTTGTGGTTGTTGTATCATGGCCTAGTTAACAAAGAAAACCTCTCTTGTTTCTCCTGTTCCACACACCTCCTTAAAATTGAAGCCAACTAAATCTTAATCTTTGAACCTCTTCTAATCAATTAGTAATCCAGAACATAATTTTTTCCCTTTATTACATTAAGTAGTATTTATAGTACAAGAAATGGCACAGGATGGCATGATAAGCCCTGATTCAGGAATCAGAGTCAATGAGTTAAGCACAGGCTCAGTGAGCCAAGAATACTCAATGGAGAAAGAATAATCTTCAACAAATGGTGTTGGGAAACTGGATACCCTCATGCAGAAGAAACTGGACCCCTGTCTTATGTCATGCACAAAGTTAACTCAAAATTATTTAAATGTAAAAATTATACTATAAAAGCCCTAGAAGGAAACACAGAGGAACAAAAACATTCCTTGACATTGATCTCAGTAATACTTTTTTGGATATGACACCAAAAGCTCCAGCAATAAAAGAAAAAAAATTAATATGTAAGACTAGTTGTTTGTTGTTTAGTCAGTAAGTCGTGTCTGACTCTTTCATGACCCATGGACTGTAGCCCACCAGGCTCCTCTGTCCATGAGATTTCCCAGGCAAGAATATCGGAGTAAGTCGCCATTCCTTTCTCCAGGGGTTCTTTCCAACCTAGGGATTGAACCCACGTCTCCTGCACTGGCAGGCATATTCTTTACTACTGACCCACCAGGGAAGCCCACATTAAACTTAAAAGTTCAGCACAGCAAAAGAAACAATCAACAAAATGAAAAGTCACCCCAAAAAATGTGAGACGATATTTGCAAATAATACATCTGTTAATAACCAAAGAAATCATAACACTCAATAACAGTGAAAGAAAAAACCCAGTGAATGCAATTTAAAAATGGACAGTGGGAATGAGTAAAAAATTTTCTGAGGGAGTCATACAAACAGCCAACAGGTAAGGAAAAATGCTCAGTATCACCAATTAGCAGGGAAGCGCAAATCAAACTTTCAGTGAGATATCATCCATACCTACTAGAATGGCCATCATCAAGAGGATAAGAGGTGAGCGTTGGTGAGGATGTGGAGAAAAGGGAACTCTTGTGCACTGCTGGTGGGTTGCAAATTGATTCAGCCACTATGGAAAACAGTGAGGGGATTCCTCAAAAAATTAAAAACAGAACTATGTATTCTGACCCAGAGGGTTCTGATGCAGAATACTCATTTCTGAGTATGTGTCTAAAGAAAATAAAAATAGAATCTCAAAGAAATATGAGAACATGAACACTCTCATGTTCATTGCAGTGTTATTCACAGTAGCCCAGATACAGATATAACCTTAGTTTCCATCCGTGCATGAATAAGGAATCTCTCTCACACACACACACATGCACACACACACACAGGAATGTTATTCAGCCATGAGAAAAAAGGAAACCCTGCCATTTACAACATAGATGGTCTCTGGGCTTCCCAGGTAGCACTGGTGGTACAGAATCCACCTTCCAGTGCAGGAGACGTAAGAGACACGGGTTCAATCCCTGGGTCAGAAGATCCCCTGGAGGAGGGCATGGCAACCCACTCCAGTATTCTTGCCTGGAGAATCCCATGGACACAGGAGCCTGGTGGGCTGCAGTCCAGGGGGTCACACAGAGCCAGACAGGACTGAAGCAACTTAGTCCTGTGCTAAGTGAAATAAGTTAGATAGAGAAAGAAAAATACTGTATGATATCTCTTATGCGTGGAAAAAACAACAACAACGGGAAAATCCAGACATACAGAAAGAGAGAGCAGAATGGTGGTTACCAGGAGCTAGGGGTGGAGCAAACGGAAAGATGTTGGTCAAAGTACACAAACTTCCAGTTATAAAATGACATTAAGTTTTAGGGAACAAGTGTAAACTATGGTGATCATAGTTAATAATCCTGTATTATTACCTGAAAGATGCTGAGAGAGTAAACCTTAAATACTGTTATCATAAAAAAGAAAGGCAATGATGTAATAAGAGAGAGGTGTGAGCAACGCTCGGTGAAATCACTTGGAATACACAGGCGTATCAGATCAACACGCTGGACACCTTAAACTTCCGCAATGCGATATGTAGGGTATTTCTCAATAAAGCTGGGAAAACAGCCTTTATAGCTATTTGGGACCTTATCCCAGTTCTGTAACCCAGCTCAGTAACCTGGGGACAATTTCATAAAAAGTCTTTTAGACACAGTTTCCTTATCTGATGAAATACCACCGAGGATCAGTGTGAGAATTAAATTAATTGTTCTTGGGATAAATTTGCTTTACAATGTTATGTTAGTTTCTACTGTACAGCAAAATCAATCAGTTACATATATACACATGCCTGATCTTTTTTAGGTTCTTTTCCAGTATCTGTCATTACAGAGTATGGAATAGAGTTTCCTGTGCTCTCCACTAGGTTCTCTTTAGCTGTCTATTATATACATGGTATTGATAGTATATATGTGTGTGTGTGTATATCTATATATGTCAATCCCGACTGGACTGTCAATCCCCCAATTCATCCATTCCCCCTTTCTTCTCTTGGTGTCCATACATTTGTTCTCTACATCTGTGTCTCTTTTGTTTTGCAAATAAGATCATCTATAGTTTTTCTCTAGATTCCATATATATTCCATTTGCATATATGCATTAAAATATGATATTTGTTTCTTTCTTTCTGACTCACTTCGCTTTGTATGACACTCTCTAGGTCCATCCATGTCTCTACAAATGACCCAATTTCTTTACTTTTTATTATTGAAAAGCATTCCATTGAGAAATAAATAAAACAATTAAGTTCTTAGTACATTGAATGACATTTTGTGTCTTAGTCATTCAGGTTGCTGTAACAAAATATTTTATCTCGGAGTGGCTGGCTTATGAAGAGCAGGAACGTATTGCCCCCAGCTCTAGAAGCTGGATGGCTGAGGTCAGAGTGCAAGTCTCACTGGTGGGGCCCTTTTCCAGGTCACGGTCGCCTCACTGTGTCCTTACATGTGGACGAGGCGAGGGAGCCCTGTGGCATTTCCCTTTTAAGAACATTGATCCCATTCATGAAGACTCAACTCTCATGCCCTAGTCCCCCCACAAAAGCCCCACTTACTTATACTATTATTTTGGGGATTAGGATGTCAACATATGAATTTGGGGGGTACACCAACATTTAGACCATAGCATACAAAGAAGATTCAATTAATTAGCTCAATGTTTGTTTTTTTTTAATTTTATTTTATTTAACTTTACAATATTGTATTGGTTTTGCCATATATCAAAATGAATCTGCCACAGATATACATGTGTTCCGGATCCTGAACCCTCCTCCCTCCTCCCTCCCCATACCATCCCTCTGGGTCATCCCAGTGCACCAGCCCCAAGCATCCATTATCATGCATCGAACTTGGACTGGTGACTCGTTTCATGTATGATATTATACATATTTCAATGCCATTCTCCCAAATCATCCCACCCTCCCCCTCTCCCACAGAGTCCAAAAGACTGTTCTATACATCAATGTCTCTTTTGCTGTCTCATATACAGGGTTATTGTTACCATCTTTCTAAATTCCATATATATGCGTTAGTATACTGTACTGGTGTTTTTCTTTCTGGCTTACTTCACTCTGTATGATAGGCTCCAGTTTCATCCACCTCATTAGAACTGATTCAAATTGATTCTGTGATTTCTTGACATCAATTTCTCTGAGAATTAGTATCTTCCTTCAAGTTTTATTTCACTTTCTTTATGATTCTAAAATCATAAAAATCTCAATATAAAAAATCTTGTAAGGCACTAAAATGAACACTTATTTGGTATATGTATTTCAATTTAGTGATGCTGGAGAAGATTCTTAAAAGTCCCTTGGATTGCAAAGAGATCAAATCTGTCAATCCTAAAGGAAATCAACCCAGAATATTCATTGGAAGGACTTGTGCTGAAGCTGAAGCTCCAATACTTTGGCCACCTGATGCAAAGAACTGACTCATTGGAAAAGACCCTGATGCTGCGAAAGATTGAATGCAGGAAGAGAAGGGGACAGCAGAGAATGAGGTGGTTGGATGGCATCACTGACTCAGTGGACTGAGTTGGAGCAAACTCAGAGAGACAGTGAAGGACAGGGAAGACTGGCGTGCTGCAGTCCATGGGGTCACAAAGAGTTAGACACAACTTAGCACCTGAACAACAATTTCAATTTAAAATACATGTAATTGCAGTAATTGAGCTTCCATCAGTACCTTTTTGAGAAATAGCTGCCTTTTTGAAAGGGCTCAACATTTTAAGCTAATGTGATCATCTTTAATAAAGTAATTTGAGGCCTAGAATAGGTAAGTGGGATGTAATTTACATTAGATTCTTTCAAAGTACAGCATTTAGGTACACTGTGATGTGTTTAGCTTAACATGTTCTCTGGAAAAATATGTGCATGGATGTACACACGCATACTCATATATGCATTATAAATTCACCGATAAAAAGATGTGTAACACACTAATAGGGAATAATATAAAATCTTCATTTTTGAATTCACATAGGCAACTGATTCTCACAACAGGTTTTCATTGATTTTGGTGCAATGGTTTTATCCATAAACAGACAGTGATGGACAAGTGTAATTCCTACATGAATGTTGATTGATATTTTTGTTTATGTCACTTAGTTGGATAAAAGTAAAACAATAAAGATGTATGTTGAAAACTAGACTATAGTTCCTAGTTTTTCAATGCCTAGTGATTTCTTTGCTGAAATGTATAGTATTTTCAGATCCAGGAAGAATATTCCTCCAGTTTATAATGCAAATTGTTGCATTTTGTAGCAACTTATAGATGATACACAATATTTTATCAAAGAGTCTATTTTTAGAGCAGTTCTAGTTTTGCAAAGACCCTAGAGGAAGATCCAGAGATGCCTCAGGCATGCCTCGCTGCACACGGGCAGAGCCTCCCCCAGCACCCCAGCGTCAGCATCTTCCATGTGAGTGGCACATTTATCGCACACGAGGGGACTACACTGACACATCACATCACCGAAGTCCACCGTTTACATTAAAGCTCACCCTTGGTCCTGTACATCCTATGGGTTTGGACAACGGTATAATGACATATATCCATCATTATAATGTCGTACACAGAATTTTCACACCCTAAGCATCGGTTGTGTTTACTTATCCTTCCCCCTCTAACCCCTGGCAACAACTAATTTTTCATTGTGTCTGTAGTTCCAGCTTTTCCAGAGGGCCATAGAGTTGGAATCATGCAGGTATGTAGCCTTTTCAGACTGGTTTCCTTCACTTAGTAAAATGTGTTTAAGGTTCCTCTGTGCCTTTTCATGGCCTAACAGCTCATTTTCTTTAGCTCTGAGTACTGTTTCATTGTCTGGATGAACCATGGTTTATCTGTCCATTCACCTACTGAAGGACCCTTGGTTGTTTCTGAGTTTAGTAATTATGAATAAAGCTACTATAAACATCTGTATAAGAGATTCTGTGTGAAAATAAGCTTCTGGATCCTTTGAGAACATACCATAGGAGCATGACTGCTGGTCATATGGTAAACATATGGTAAACAGACTATTTAGTTTTGTAGGAAACCACCAAGCTGTCTTCCAAAGTGTCTGTATCCTCTTGCAGCCCCACCAGCAATGAATGAGAGCTCCTGTCACCCCACGTTCAGGCCAGCATTTCATGCTGTCGGTATTTAGGGTTCCGTCCATGCTGATGGGTGTTTAGTAGCGTCTCCCTGCTATCTCTGTCGCATCTCTCTGATGACCTACGATGTGGACTCTCTTCATATTCTTACTTGCCACCTGTATATTGTTTCTGATAAAATGTCTTTTAAGGTCTTTGGTTCATGTTTTAATCAATACTATATGTGTTTAATCTGATTTTTTAATATTCTCCATTACTTTCTTTGTGTGGATCATCAATAAGACAATAAATCCAACCTCAGTTTGTAGCACTTGCCAATGTCTGATATCCATAGTGTAAATACTACCACCACAGCTAGTTGTGGATACTCCCTTTCTAGCTGTTTTTAAGCTACCAAGAAGTCATCAACACAGTTTTGGGAAGAAATGTGCAGTGGCACACCATTACAAGGTGTTTCCATTATTCTGATAAAATAGACATGAATTTACCTCAAGAACACAGATAAGAGTAAAATGTGGCTAAATAATTAGCAATTGCTGAGTTTGAATATTTATTACTTTTCTCTTTAATATAGTTTAAGTCTATGTTTATATATGTATTTTCATACCATGCTTTTGTTGAACAGCTGATTTGCAAAATCCATGAAAACTGACAGCTGCGTTCCCTGCACTGATGCTGCTGGCTGCGGTGCTCCACGGTGGCGGTGCTCCACGGCTGCAGTGCTCACAGCAGTGGTGCTCCAGGCAGCGATGGTCCTCAGTGGGGTGCTCCAGGTGGGGGTGCTCCAGGTGGTGATGCTCCAGGCGACAGTGCTCCACGGCTGAAGTGCTGCCAGCTGAGGTGCTCCATAGCTGAGGTCTAAGCCCGCAGTGCCTGCAGTGGCGGTGCTCCAGGCAGCGGTGCTCCACAGCGGGCTCACACGCACCAGCCTCGCCTTAGGGTCTGCTCCATCCACCCGGAGAGGGGCAGCGGGCGTCCAGAAATCTTTCTTGCCTCTCTTGACTTTCATTCTAAGATTTTTCTCAATCAGAAGAGGACAAAATAGGTAAAATGTTTTATATACTTTGTAATTAAGTAAGCTAATTGGGATTGACTAGGTTTTTACAAATGTTCTTATTTCAAGGACTTCCCCTGTAGCTCAGCTGGTAAAGAATCTGCCTGCTATGCTGACAACCTGGGTTTGATTCCTGGGTCAGGAAGGTCCCCTGAAGAAAGAAATGACAACCCACTCCAGTATTCTTGCCTGGAGAATCCCATGGACAGAGGAGCCTGGTGGGCTGCAGTCCATGGGGTCACAGAGAGTCAGACAGGACTTAGTACTATCTTTCTTTCTTATTTCAAGGATGATGTTAATTGCTCTGGGTTTTCAATAAACTTCTCTGTATCACAACATTTGAGAATCAAAATGAGTCATAAAGTTCACTTTAGCTTTTCTCTAGTTTCCAAGCAGGACATCATTTAAGAAATGTTACAGAAGTGGCTCACTAATCTGCTTTAACAACTCAACATTTCCCAGAGTTTTTGCATGCTTTAAAAAAAAAAAATCTGTGTTTCCTTTTTGTTGCTTTTTTTCTTTTCAATTTCTAAAGAAAACAGCATTAACAAGTTCAAATGGAAGTTTCTGTTGCGTGGCTTCCCCAAGAGAGTGACTCTCAGATGTGATAATAGTAGCATAATAAACGCTCCTTTTTTTCTCCACTATTTCAAGGTTCAGGTCTCCACTTTCCCTTCCATAACATCAAAGGAAATGACATAATAGAAGTATCTGTTATATCAGACGTTTTCATAGGCATTATATTGACCCCGATGGTCCTTCACAGAACATGCACTAAATGGAACCATTATGCTTATTCTCAGAATGGATTGTCAGTGTAATTGCCAAGCATTTACTGCTTCTCTGCTTTGACAGCAGATACTTTTCAAACATGAATATCTCAGCAATTAAAATCACAAACATAATCATTGCAACAAAGGCCCTGTCTTCAACTCTCATTTTAAAAAAAAAAAAACAGTGCTAGATTTTCTTCCACTTAAATGGAATAAAATGGTTCCACATTTTAGATTTGGCACTGACGTGAATTGAATAACACAATTAATGGGGATCTTTAGTCACATAATTATCTTTCGTACAAATGACTCATTTTATGCATCAGTTTACATTCATTGAATTAAATAATTCAAAATAAACAGTTACAAAGAGCATGATCATGGCACCACTTTAAGAGCAAATCAATCAGATTTACATAGACTAATTGAGAAAGGAACATATACACACAGATACACAGTTAAACACTGTACACTTCTCCACTCATCAAGCTCAAGAAAAGCCCAGGTATTTTTATTTCCTTTCCTGCTTTGGTAATGTTCTTATTCCCAAAGAACAGCCTGATATATTTAAGCCAAATTTTAATTGAGTTAAACTTGTGTGAGTGATAGGAATGTTCAGCCTGATTTAAATCAAAATAGCTGAACTATAAATCCTGCCCAGATTGACTCTGAAAAGAGCCCAAAGCCCAGTGCCTTCAAGAGTGTGGGGGCTTCAGGGCCATAATTCTGCACTCAGGCATTAGAGGGATTGCTGGACACTTTGTATTTGTTTGATGGAAATGTTACATTCTCAGCAAGTCAGATGTCTTTGCAAGAGACAGGCCAAGCAAAGAGTGAGACTGCGGGGGTGGGAGGAGCTGGGAGCAGAAGGCAGCATGGCACACACCCTGCAGGGACGTCCCTGACTGATTCACAGGAAGAGCCAATCGAGAGGACGGAGGTTATAGACACCTCTCTGATCCTGTCTGTTGAAGCGAGAAAATCTTTACAATCGATTCTCTCCAAAGAAAAGGGAGCTGCACTGTAAAAGTATTTCTCTCAAATCCAAAGCTGCAAATCAATAAAGCCACCCGAACTGGCGAGCATCCGACTGAAGGTCAGCTTTTTCTGTGATCTCAAGGCTGGACAGACACGATTGCCAATTAGAATCAAGCTTCAGATACAACCTTAATACGTCTTTTCTTAAAACGTTTTTAAAGGCTTTTAATATTCAGGGAAGAAATTACAGGGGAGTCCAGGACAAGCGCATTTTCAAGCTGTGAAACTGCACTCAGAGAACGTCTAATTGTATAATTTCCAGCTCAGGAGCCAAAAGTAAGATCAACAAAAGAAGACCAGGTAATTGATTCTCGCAGACCTGTGATTTTATTTCCATTTTATATATACTATTTTCCATTTAGTTTTGTGGGTGAAAAAGCTTATTTTATCACGATGGCCCCCTTCTGTCACCTCGCTTGGCCTCCCCTCTGTCCCTGGATGTAGTCATCTGCTTCTGTGGGCTCCACCACCCCTTGTTGACAGCAGACCAGCTGTCAGTTCTGATTTTGCTGCTCTAGCAGGAGGCACTGAGTGCATGTCCTTCTACGCCACCATCTTGAACCAGTCTCTACGTTGACTTTACTTCCAGACAGTGGGGAGAAAAGTTTATATTGTGTGGTTTTTGCAATTCTTCATACTAATGTCTAATTCCAACTCTGGAAGTTTCTGGCAAACTATAAAACCAGATAAAGTTTTTAGATTTCCAAATTATGATACTATGAATATAATAAATTTGTCTAACTTTGATCCCTAAGCAAAACCTTAGACCAGTTCAGCTTTCTTACTGTAAAAACATGCTTCAGCCGTAGCATGCTTCCAAGCTTCCGTGGAATGGTGAGTAGCAAAGAGCTGGAGCACATCGTCCACCTTCCCCTCATCTCAGTCCTGTCTCTGAGTCCAAGATAGCTTCTACTCTTGGTCTGTGTAGAGCTCACGTAACATATAGTCCTTTGACTCACTTGCTGCTTATTTTGCTTCTTTTCATCTATTCCCTTCTGGAAGGAGTCCTTCACCCAGTGAAGACAGCACTACCAGAGTTGAGGGCTTTACAAATAGATTTGAAGTGAGGCAGCATCCTTTAGAGTCAGTATATTGTTATGTCAGAGTTTGAGTTTGAACTCCAGTTCTGACATTCATGAGTTTGGTGACTTTGCACTAATGTTCTGTATATTCCATGCTTTCATTTAAAAATCTGTAAAATGGGTATGATGATTATCTAGCTCTAAGGATTATTATGGAGAAGGCAATTGCAACCCACTCCAGTGCTCTTGCCTGGCAAATCCCATGGGTGGAGGAGCCTGGTGGGTGCGGTCTATGGGGTCGCTAGGAGTTGGACACGACTGAATGACTTCATTTTCACTTTTCACTTTCCTGCATTGGAGAAGGAAATGGCAACCCACTCCAGTGTTCTTGCCTGGAGAATCCCAGGGATGGGGGAGCCTGGTCGGCTGCCGTCTCGGGTTGCAGAGTCGGACACGACTGAAGTGACTTAGCAACAGAAGTAGCAGCAGCAGCAGAAGCAGCAAGGATTATTATGATTGTAAAAGGATACATTAAAATTAATTATGGGGCTCCCCTGATGGCCCAGTGGTTACGAATCTGCCTTCAACGCAGAGGACACCAGATGAATCCCTGGTCTGGGAAGATCCCACATGCTGCGGAGCAGCTAGGCCTGTGCACCACCACCTCTAAGGCCATGCTCTTGAGCACACACACTGCGAACACTGAGCCTGCCTGCTGCAACTGCTGACACCTGCATGCCCAGAGCCTGGGCTCAGTAACCAGGGAAGCCCCCACGGTGAGAAGCTGCGCAGCCAACTGGAGAGCAGCCCCCTCTCACCACAGCTAGAGAAAGGCTGTGCACGGCAGTGATGGCCCAGCACAGCCAAAAATAAACAGGTGATTGAAAAATAATTGTGACACGAGTATGTAGCGAAGGACGACAGAATATGCCGTCTCCAAACACGCCACTTTAGCATGAGGATTGCTTTGATGTAGACCACTTGGGGCTTCCCAGGTGGCATTTGTGGTAAAGAACCTGCCTGCCTATGCAGGAGATGTAGAGACATGGATTCGATTCCTGGGTCTGGAAGATCCCCTGGAGGAGAGCATGGCAGCCCACTTCAGTGTTCTTCCCTGGAGAATCCACGGACAGAGGAGCCTCTCGGGTTACAGTCCATGGGGTCACAAAGAGTCGGACACGACTGAAGCGACTTACCACGCATTCACAGAGCACTTGAGAAACAGCAAATGCCAAAACAAATAAAAACACTCTGAATTCCTTTCTTTTTGTTAAAAGCAGGAGATGCAATGCCCCTGTAAAAGATGTCCTCCCTACACCTGAAGGAAAGTGACACTTTTATCATCGGGGTAAAAGTGGAAGAGAATTCTACACAAACAGACCTTATTGGAATAATGATTACATTCCTTTAGCCACCCCACATGGTTTACTTTTCCACCACTGCCTCTGTTTGTTTAACCTACCATAAAAGCATGTCCTTTCTACTATTTCTTTAGGTCTTCATTCCTTATGAAGGTTCCATGTCACCTAAAACGTATAGAAACTGTGTATGCCTTTCTCCTGGTAATCTGTCTTAAGTCAGTTTAAGTTATGGATGACCAAAAAATCACCTTTACTAGTTAGCTAACTTACCAAGAATGCTAAATATGTATAAAAAGCAAAACAAATAACGTATTTACATTACAACCCATTATAGAAGAAGAGATTAAAAAATAAGAACTATTATATGCTAATACCTCTTTTCAAATTTCTCTGGAGCCTATGTCGTATCTACCAACACAGAATCATCAGGTCTGAGAGTTATTATTTGTGAAGTGCTTAGAACTTGTTACTTGTTATATCAGGTTATTTGCTGTTCAGTCATGTCTGACTCTTTGCAACCCCATGAACTGCAGTGCTCCAGGCTCCTCCGTCCTCTACTATCTCCTGGAGCTGCTCAGATTCCTGTCCATTCAGTTAGTGACGCTAACTAACTTTCTCATCCCCTTCTCCTCTTGCCCTCAATCTTTCTCAGAATGAGGATCTTTTCAAATGAGTCAGCTCTTCGCATCAGGTGGCCAAAGTATTGGAGCTTCAGCTTCAGCATCAGTCCTTCCAATGAATATTCAGGGTTGATTTCCTTTAGGATGGACTGGTTGGATCTCCTTGCAGTCAAGGGACTCTCAAGAGTCTTCTCCAGCACCCCAATTTGAAAGCAACAATTCTTCAGTGCTCAGCCTTCTTTATGGCCCAACTCACTCATCTGTACACGGCTAATGGAAAAACCATAGCTTTGACTACATGGACTGTTGTTGGCAAAGTGATGTCTTTGGTTTCTACTAGACTGCCTAGATCTATCATAGCCTTCCTTCCAAAGAGCAAGCATCTTTTAATTTCATCAAGTTATAGGTACTTATCTGGCTTCCTGAGGTCAGCCCTACATATTGTACCTCTGGTAGTGGTTCATGTTGCCTGTTTAGGTGGATCATCTGGTAGGGGGAGAAAGGGATGTGACTAGATATACAACATTTCTGGTCAAGGAGAGCATTTACAGGGGCATGAAAGTTATCCAAGTTGTGTTTTGTTAACATGGCAGCCCAAGCAGGAGCAGCTCCAATGTTGGGCCTAGAATTTAATTTCCATAATTCCCCTCAGTTGATCATCCTACTGACCATCCAGGATTTTTTTTTTTTTAATTAATATTCAGGAGTTTTGATCAAAAACATCAGCCTTAGGATGACTCTCAGTCACAGCTGGGTCTTTGGCTCTTAGTGTAGAATTCACAGAAGATCGCTTCAAATGCCTCATCAGCTTCCAGCCACGACAAACAGCAAGTACCCCTGGAAGCACTGACTGACCCCTTGGGCACAAGATGCGCCCCAGACGAGAGGGCAGAAGTTGCTGCCCTTCCCAAGTCTCAGTCCCAGAGACGCCACAGGAAGAACAGGCCTAGATGATTCTCATGACAGCCACAGTCCAGAGGCCTCCAGCCACAATAAAGTGTAACCCATGTTTTTGTTTGGCCATATGGAGCCCCAAATGGAGTCAGACCCACATGTCTTTCTGGCCTGATTCTGGGGACTCACAAGCTGATGGTTGCAGTTAAGACCGCAGAACACAGCACAAGACAGCAAGCAAGCAATAGTTGTCCCTGGGACACGGAAGGCCAGTGACCAGTGGGCACTCCAAACCAGATTCACAAGTCTGAATTTGCATAAGGAAAGGATAGTATGAAATGTTATTTTCCGTTCTTGACTGGGCACTGAAAGCTAACTTTGTTAGGAATCCTTACCCTTTTGACAGCTTCTGCCAGTTTTCCCCAGATTCCATTTGCAGAATCTGGAGCTGGCAGCGGAGGCAGTTAAAATTAAGGGTCTAGGCTATCATGCAGAGAAGGCAATGGCACCCCACTCCAATACTCTTGCCTGGAAAATCCATGGATGGAGGAGCCTGGTAGGCTGCAGTCCATGGGGTCGCTAAGAGTCGGACACAACTGAGCGACTTCACTTTCACTTTTCACTTTCCTGCATTGGAGAAGGAAATGGCAACCCACTCCAGTGTTCTTGCCTGGAGAATCCCAGGGACGGGGGAGCCTGGTGGGCTGCTGTCTATGGGATCCCACAGAGTCAGACACGACTGAAGTGACTTAGCAGTAGCAGTCTATCATGAGGGACAGGGAGGCTTGGTGTGTTGCAGTCCATGGGATCGCAAAAAGTCGGTCACAACTTGGCAACTGAACGACAAAACAATATAGTCCTGGTTGTTACTGTTGTTCACTTGCCCAGTTGTGTCTGACTCTTTGTGGTCCCATGGACTGTACCACGCCAGGCCTCCTTGTCCCTCACCACCTCCTGAAGTTTGCCCAAGTTCATGTCCATTGCATTGATGATGCCATCCAGCCATCTCATCCTCTGATGCCCTCTTCTCCTTCTGCCCTCAATCTTTTTCAGCATCAGGGACTTTCCCAATGAGTCATCTGTGCACATCAGATGATCAAAATACTGGAGCTTAAGCTTCTGCATCAGTCCTTCCAGTAAATATTCAGGGTTGATCTCCCTTAAGATTGACTGGTTTGATCTTGCCCTCCAAGGGACTCTCAGGAGTCTCCTCCAGCACCACAGTTCAAAAGCATGTGTTCTTTGGCGCTCTGCCTTCTTTATAGTCCAACTCTCACATCCATACATGACCACAGAGAAGACCAAAGCCTTGACTACACGGACCTTTGTCGGCAGAGTAGTGTCTCTGCTTTTCAACACATTGTCCGGGTTTGTCATCTCTTTCCTGCCAAGAAGCAGTCTTCTTCTGATTCCATGGCTGCCGTCACCGTCTGCAGTGATTCTGAGCCCAAGAAGAGGAGCTCTGTCACCGCTTCCACCTCTTTCCCTTCTATTTGCCATGAAGTGATGGGGCTGATGCCATGGTCTTAAATTTTTGTTTTTTTAATATTTAGTTTTAAGCTAGCTCTTTCAGTCTCCTCCTTCGCCCTCATCAAGAAGCTCTTTAGTTCCTCTTTGCTCTCTGTCATTAAAGTGGTATCATTTGCATATCTGAGTTTGTTGATGTTTCTCTCACCTATTTTGATTCCAGCTTGCAATTCATCCAGCCCGGCATTTCTCATGATGTATAGATTAAACAAACAAGGTGAGAGCAGACAGCCCTGTCATACTCCTTTCTCAATCTTAATCCAGTCAGTTGTTCCATACAGGGCTCTAACTGTTGCTTCTTGACCCACATACAGGTTTCTCAGGAGACAGGTAAGATGGTCTGGTATTCCCATCTCAAGAGCTTTCCACAGTTTGTCATGATCCACACAGTCAAAGGCTTTAGCGTAGTCAATGAAACAGAGGTAGATGCTTTTCTGAAGTTCCCTTGCTTTCTCTATCATCCAGAG
Organism: Bos indicus; assembly: GCF_029378745.1. Lineage (NCBI taxonomy): Eukaryota > Metazoa > Chordata > Mammalia > Artiodactyla > Bovidae > Bos > Bos indicus. Next base: position 44,880,109 of record NC_091786.1, read on the forward strand.
AATGTCAGCAATTTGATCTCTAGTTCCTCTTCCTTTTCTAAACCCAGTTTGGATATCTGGAAGTTCTTGGCTCACATAAGCCTAGCATGCAATATTGTAAACATGACCTAACTAGCATGGGGGCTTCCCTTGTGGCTTAGCTGGTAAAGAACCCACCTGAAATGGGGGAGACCTGGGTTCGATCCTTGGGTTGGGGAGATCCCCTGGAGAAGGGAAAGGCTATCCACTCCAGTATTCTGGCCTGGAGAATTGCATGGACTGTATAGTCCATGGGGTCGCAAAGAGTCAGACACAACTGAGCAACTTTCACTTACTAGCATGGGAGATGAGTGCAATTGTCCAATGGTTAGCACATTCTGTGGTACTCTCCTTCCTGGGAAATGGGATGAGGGTTGACCTTTTCCAGTCCCATGGTCACTGCTGGGTCTTCTAGTGATCCATGAAGGGGATAGTCCGGGTAGCTACCTGAATTTCACAAGTTTTTCCATTAATTTTAATTTTAGTTTCCCTCGGCTATTTAAGGGACTAACTGGTAGCAATTAACCAAAGGATCCTTCAGAATCTTGTCAACTCTGAATGGGGCCCTTATGGGAGGGAGTCTTCCTTTGAAGGTAGATATTGGAATATTAGAGTTGGTATGAAGGAATTTGACAAAACCTTCAAGGGCAATCTTTTTTCCTCCAATGTTCCAGTTGATTACAAAAGAGACACCAATGGTTTGATGGTGGGCCCCTAAGAGGGTTCAAAAGTGGAGACACAAAATTTTTAGGTTTAAGGCTCTGAAGCTGTTACAGTTGTAAGGCCACTCACTACCTTGGCAGAATTTTGTTTATGGTCTTGTAGTCTCTTCAGAGTGGAAAGGCATTTTAAATAGAGGTTGAGTAAACTGAGGACATAGGTAAAAGAGGATAGAGGGGAACAACAGGGATCACATCACATGATAGGAAAACAGCCTGTCTGAATGCCTGTCTAGCATTCTGCTGTATGACAGCCCTGCTCCCACCTAGAGTCTGGACATTTAGATAAAGACTGGAGTTTAGAATTTCCACCATGGATTCCATCTTTGTTTTCCCCAGGACTCCTTTTTTAAATTTAAATTTATTTTTCACCTACTTAATTTCTATTGAAGGGTAGTTGATTTACAAATTGCTATTAGATTCTGCTGTACAGCAAAGTGAGTCAGTCATGCATATATGTATGTCTGCTCTTCGTAAAATTATTTTCCTATGTAGGCCACTAGAGTATTGACTAGAGTTCCCTGTGATACACAACAGGTCCTTGTTGATTACTTATTTTGTATATAGTACTGTGGGTATGTTGGTCGCAATCTCCCAATTTATCCTTTCTCTCTTGGAAATGATAAGTTTAATTCCTACATTTGTGACTCTATTTTTGTTTTATAAATAGGTTCATTTGTACGATTTTTTTTATTACTAAAGTATGTGATATATGATATTTTTCTTTCTCTGTCCAACTTACTTCACTTAATATGACAATCTCTGGGTCCATTTGTGCGTGTGTGCATGCTTAATCTCTCAGTCATGTCTGACTCTTTGTGACTCCATGGACTGTAGGCTGCCAGGCTCCTCTGTCCAGGGGATTCTCCAGGCAAGAATACTAGAGTAGGTGACCATTCCCTTCTCCAGGGCATCTTCCCCATCCAGGGATTAAATCATGTCTTGTAGTTCTCCTGCATTGACAAATGAGTTCTTCACCATTAGTGTTACCTGGGAAGCCATCTAGATCCATCCATGTTGCTGCAAATGTCATTATGTCATTCTTTTTTACACCTGAGTAATTGCACTCATCTCACATGCTAGTAAAGTAATGCTCAAAATTCTCCAAGTCAGGCTTCAGCAATATGTGAACCATGAACTTCCTGATGTTCAAGCTGGTTTTAGAAAAGGCAGAGGAACCAGAGACCAAATTGCCAATATCTGCTGGATCATGGAAAAACCAAGAGAGTTCCAAAAAACATCTATTTCTGCTTTATTGACTATGCCAAAGCCTTTGACGGTGTGGATCACAATAAACTGTGGAAAATTCTGAAAGAGATGGGAATACCAGACCACCTGATCTGCCTCTTGAGAAATTTGTATGCAGGTCAGGAAGCAACAGTTAGAACTGGGCATGGAACAACAGACTGGTTCCAAATAGGAAAAGGAGTACGTCAAGGCTGTATATTGTCACCCTGCTTATTTAACTTATATGCAGAGTACATCATGAGAAAACCTGGACTGGAAGAAACACAAGCTGGAATCAAGATTGCCGGGAGAAATATCAATAACCTCAGATATGCAGATGACACCACCCTTATGGCAGAAAGTGAAGAGGAACTCAAAAGCCTCTTGATGAAAGTGAAAGTGGAGAGTGAAAAAGTTGGCTTAAAGCTCAACATTCAGAAAACGAAAATCATGGCATCCAGTCCCATCACTTCATGGGAAATAGATGGGGAAACAGTGGGAACAGTGTCAGACTTTATTTTTCTGAGCTCCAAGCTCACTGCAGATGATGACTGCAGCCATGAAATTTAAAGATGCTTACTCCTTGGAAGGAAAGTTATGACCAACCTAGATAGCATATTCAAAAGCAGAGACATTACTTTGCCAACAAAGGTCTGTCTAGTCAAGGCTATGGCTTTTCCTGTGGTCATGTATGAATGTGAGAGTTGGACTGTGAAGAAAATTGAGCACCAAAGAGTTGATGCTTTTGAACTGTGGTGTTGGAGAAGACTCTTGAGAGTCCCTTGGGCTGCAAGGAGATCCAACCAGTCCATTGTGAAAGAGATCAGCCCTGGGATTTCTTTGGAAGGAATGATGCTAAAGCTGAAACTCCAGTACTTTGGCCACCTCATGTGAAGAGTTGACTCACTGGAAAAGACTCTGATGCTGGGAGGGATTGGGGGCGGGAGGAGAAGGGGACGCCAGAGGATGAGACGGCTGGATGGCATCACTGACTCGATGGACGTGAGTCTGAGTGAACTCCAGGAGTTGATGATGGACAGGGAGGCCTGGCGTGCTGCGATTCATGGGGGTCACAAAGAGTGAGACACGACTGAGCGACTGAACTGAACTGAACTGAATATCCCATTGTATATATGTTCAACATCTTCTTGAGGAATGGATAAAGAACGGCTGCTTTTAAAATAACCACTTAGAGTTGAGCCAGAGAAAAGTTAGTCCTTCCATCAGTCAGTTCAGTTGCTCAGTTGTGTCCAACTCTGTGACCCCATGGACTGCAGCATGCCAGGCTTCCCTGTCCATCACCAACTCCTGGAGCTTACTCAAACTCATGTCCATTAAATTGGTGATACCATCCAACCATCTCATCCTCTGTTGTCCCCTTCTCCTCCCACCTTCAATCTTTCCTAGCAGCAGGGTCTTTTCCAATGAGTCGATTCTTCACATCAGGCAGCCAAATTATTGCAGTTTCAGCTTCAACATCAGTCCCTGCAATGAATATTCAGGACTGATTTCCTTTAGGATGGACTGGTTGGATCTCCTTGCAGTCCAAGGGACTCTCAAGAGTCTTCTCCAACACCACAGTTCAAAACCATCAATTCTTTGCTGCTCAGTTTTCTTTATACTCTAACTCTCACATCCATATATGACTACTGGAAAAACCAGAGCTTTGACTAAACGGACCTTTCATACTGACCATCTAATAATTCATACGAGCTTCCTACTCTGCTCTCCATTGCCTGCTCACTCCTGCCTTGGTGCAGAGGGCTTCCCTTCTCCCAGCTTATAGTGCATCTGACCCCCTGCTTCTGAGATTTGTGCATAATAAATCTTGTGGATTCACTTCCTTTGTGTCAGTATACTGAAACTGCATCTTCAATCAAAACAACCCAGTGTTTTCATTATCCCAAAATAGGAGCTTGGATGCTGAGGTAGCTCCCTGATAACCCTGTGCTTCCTCTTTCAGCAGGACATTATTTGCATATTTTTAATTCAATACACTCTCTACCCTCCCCACCGCAACACATGTTAGTCTTAAAGTCTTTTGTCTTAGGTACCTTTTTGTCCTTAATTTTCAGACTGGGCTTGTGCAATGAATCTTTTAATTAAGCTATTTTTGGAACTTAAAGCCATTTGGAGTTTTCAGCATGCCAATCAAAACAGGCATCCCCTTTCCCTTCCATTTGTTTTATTTGGGCACACTCACCTTAAAGTGTACTTAAATAAATGAGCTTGTTTAATTGGAATATTCCCCATTATGACTGTGCTAATTCTATGTTGCCTTAGTAAGATCTTTACCACTTTTGTAGATACATAGCTTCCAATCTCTTTCATAGTTCACAGCCTAGTTGTGATGCTATAAACAGCAGTACTTCAATGGAACCTGCAAAGTTAGGTCTATGGATCGATAAATTGGACATGGTCAAGAAGGAGATGGCAAGATTGAACGTCAACTTCTTAGAAATAAGTGAATTAAAATGGGTGGGAAAGGGTGAGTTTATTTCAAATGACCATTATATCTACTAGATGTTAAAAATCTGCCTGCAATGCAGGAGACCTGGGTTCGATGCCTGGTTTGGCAAGATCCTCTGGAGAAAGGAATGGCTACTCACTCCAGTACTCTTGCCTGGAAAATTCCATAGACAGAGGAGCCTGGCAAGCTACAGTCCATGGGATTTCAAAGAGTCAGACACGACTGAGCAACTAATACATACACTGTGGGCAAGAATTCCTTAGAAGAAATGGAATAACCCTCAGTCAACAAAATAATCCGAAATGCAGTACTTGGGTGCAATCTCAAAAACAATAGTATGATCTCTACTCATTTCCAAGGCAAACCATTCACAGTAATCCAAGTCTATGCCCCAACCACAGATACCAAGAAAGCTGAAATTGACCAGCTCTCTGAAGATCTACAACACCTTTTAGAATTAACAACAACAAAGAGAGATATCCTTTTCATCATAGGAGATTTGAATGGAAAAGTAGGAAGTCAAGAGATACCTGGATTAACAGACAAGTTTGGCCTTGGAGTACAAAATGAAACAGGGCAAAGGTTAACAGACTTTTGTCAAGAGAACATGCTGGTCATAGCAAACAACCATTTCCAACAACCTAAGAGAGGACTCAACACATGGGTATCACTAGATGGTCAATACTGAAATCAGATTGATTGTATTCTTTGCAAGCAAAAATGGAAAAGCTCTATGCAGTCTGTTTTTACAGACTGTGGAGCTGACTGTGGCTCAGATCATGAGCTCCTTATGGCAAAATTGGGGCTTAAATTGAAGAAAATAGAGAAAACCACCAGGCCACTAAGGTATGACCTAAATCCAACTCTATGATTATAATGTGGAGGTGATGAATAGATCTGAGGGATTAGATGTGACAGACAGAGTTCCTGAATAACTATGGATGGAGATTCATAACATTGCACAGGAGACAGTGACCAAAACCATCCCAAAGGAAAAGAAATACAAGGAGGCCAAGTGGTTGTCTGAAAAGGCTTTCCAAATAGCTGAAGGAAAAACAGAAGCAAAAGGCAAGGGAAAGATATACTCAACTGAGTGCAGAATGTAGATAACAGCAGGGAGAGATAAGAAGGCCTTTGTAAATGAACAATGCAAAGAAATAGAGGGAAAAAAACAGAATGGGAAAGATTAGAGACATCTTTAAGAAAATTGGAGACATCAAGGGAACATTTTATATAACGATGCACATGGTAAAGGAAAAAATTGTAAAGACCTAACAGAGGCAGTGGACATTAAGAAAAGGTGTGAAGAATATTCAGAAAAACTACACAACAAAAGATCTTAATGGTTCCAGATTACCATGATGGTGTGGTCACTCACCTAGAGCCAGACATCCCTGGGTATTACGTCAAGAGGGCCCTAGGAAGCATTACTACAAACAAAGCTAGTGGAGAAGATGGAAATTCAGCTGAGCTATTTAAAAATCCCAAAAGATGATGCTGTTAAAGTGCTGCACTCAATATGTCAGCAAATTTAGAAAATTCAGCAGTGGTCCCAGGATTGGAAAAATCAGGTTTTCATTCCAATCCCAACGAAGGGCAATGCCAAAAGTGTTCACTGTAAAACTGCTCATTTCATATGCTAGGAAGGTTATGCTTAAAATCCTTCAAGCTAGGCCTCAGCAATACATGGAACAAGAACTTCCAGATGTACAAGCTGGATTTAGAAAAAAAATACAGAGGAACCAGAGAACAAAGTGCTAACATTCTTTGGATCATGGGGAAAGCAAGGGAGTTCCAGAAAGACATCCACTTCTGCTTCATTGACTAGGGTAAACACTTGACTGTGTGAATCACAACAAACTGTGGAAAATTCTTAAAGTAATGGGAGTTCCAGATCACCTTACCTGTCTCCTGAGAAACCTACATGCAGGTCAAGAAGTAACATTTGGAACCAGATATGGAACAACTGACTAGTTCCAAATTGGAAAAGGAGTATGTCAAGGCTGTATATTGTCACCCTGCTTATTTCACATCTATGCAGAATACACCAGACAAAATGCAGGCCTGGATGAATCACAAGCTGGAATCAAGATTGCTGGGAGAAATATCAATAAACTCAGATATGCAGATGACACCACCCTAATAGCAGAAAGTGAAGAGGAACTAAAGACCCTCTTGATGGGAGTGAAAGAGGAGAGTGAAAATGATGGTTTGAAATTCAGCATTAAGAAAATGAAGATCATGGCATTTGGTCCCATCACTTCGTGGCAAATAAAAGAGGAAACAGTAGAAGGGTGACAGACCTTCTTCTCTTGGGTTTTCTTGGGCTCCAGAGCAGTGTGGATCGCAGCAGTGAAGCTAAAGACCCTTGCTCCTTCAAAGAACAGTGTGGATCGCAGCAGTGAAACTAAAGGACTCTTGCTTGGGCTCCAGAGCAGTGTGGATCGCAGCAGTGAGACTAAAGACCCTTGCTCCTTCAAAGGACAGTGTGGATCGCAGCAGTGACACTAAAGACCCTTGCTTCGGCTCCAGAGCAGTGTGGATCGCAGCAGTGAAACTAAAGACCCTTGCTCCTTCAAAGGACAGTGTGGATCGCAGCAGTGACACTAAAGACCCTTGCTTGGGTTCCAGAGCAGTGTGGATCGCAGCAGTGAGACTAAATGACCCTTGCTTGGGCTCCAGAGCAGTGTGGATCGCAGCAGTGAGACTAAATGACCCTTGCTCCTTCAAAGAACAGTGTGGATCGCAGCAGTGACACTAAAAGACCCTTGCTTGGGCTCCAGAGCAATGTGGATCGCAGCAGTGAAACTAAAAGACCCTTGCTTGGGCTCCAGAACAGTGTGGATCGCAGCAGTGACACTAAAGACCCTTGCTTGGGCTCCAGAGCAGTATGGATCGCAGCAGTGACACTAAAGACCCTTGCTCCTTCAAAGAACAGTGTGGATCGCAGCAGTGAAACTAAAGACCCTTGCTTGGGCTCCAGAACAGTGTGGATTGCAGCAGTGAAACTAAAGACCCTTGCTTGGGCTCCAGAGCAGTGTGGATCGCAGCAGTGAAACTAAAGACCCTTGCTCCTTCAAAGGAAACGCATGGCAAAACCTAGACAGTATATTAAAAAAAGAGACATCACTGCCGACAAAGGTCCTTATGGTCAAAGTCATGGTTTTTTCCTAGCAGTCATGTGCAGATATGAGAGTTAGACTATGAATTAAGCTGAGCTTTGTATAATTGATGCTTTTGAACCATGGTTTTGGAAAAGATTCTTGAGAGCCCCTTGGACTTCAAGGAGATTAAACCAGTCAATCCTAAAGGAAATCAACCCTGAATATACATTGGAAGGACTGATCCTGAAGCTGAAGCTCCAATAATCTGGCCACCAGATGCAAAGAGCCAACTCACTGGAAAAGACTCTGACCTGGGAAAGACTGAAGGCAGGAGAAAAAGGGACAACAGAGGATGAGATGGTGGGTGACATCACTGACTCAATGGACATGAGTTTTACCAAACTCTGTGAGACAGTGGGGGAGAGAGGAGCCTGGTGTGCTGCAGTCCATGGGGTTGTAAAGAGTCAGACATGATTCTGTGAGTGAACAACAATAACAGTTTCCAGGACCACAGTTTTTAGACATAAAATCAAAAAGTTGTGCAGGATGGTGGCCTTCTCAATTATTTGAAACTGGAGGATGCCATTTCTTTAGCTAAGCCTTGATTGGTCCTCTTGGAGTTGAATTCAGTCTAATTCATTATGTGATTAGCTTATTCTAGCCCTGAAATTAGATGGCAAGCACTTGCTCAACAGAGTGTAAGTGTTCAGTTACTCTGTGGCCCCGGCTTCTGAGATTCTCCTCAGCACTAGAGCTGTTCGTCCTTTCATAGTAGATGTCCTTATCACGATGGGCGTCCTAGTTTCTTTTAATAGTCCAACTGGTAGGAACTTAGATTTTTATTTTTATGGTCTAAACAGTCTATGCTTCTTGACTTTATTTTCCCCTGTTCTCCAGCACTTTATCCTATGAACTTACCTTGAGCCTCTGTGAGCTCCCTAGTGGCCACTACATGTGGTGACTCCCAAAATTGCTACCCTGGAATCTATCCGTGATCTCAAAACGTTTCTGGGAACTTTTACAAGCCCTAGAACCTTTCAAAGGACCTCAGTACTTTTCTGAGTACTATACTTATATGTATAAGTACTATATATAGTACTGTACTTATATATACATATATATGTGTGTGTGTGTATATATATATATAATTTTTTTCTTTTATTGGAGTATAACTGCTTTACAATATTGTGCTAGCTTTTGCTATACAGGGCTTCCCTGATAGCTCAGATGGTAAATAATCCACCTGCAATGCAGGAGACCTGGATTCGATCCCTGGGTTGGGAAGATCCCCTGGAGAAAGGAAAGGCTACCCACTCCAGTATTCTGGCCTGGAGAATTCCATGGACTGTGTAGTCCATGGGGTCACAAACAGTCGGACATGACTGAGTGACTTTCACTTGCACACCTTCACTTTTGCTATACAATCAGGTGAATCAGCAATGTGTATACTCATACCCCTTCTCTCTGACCTTTTTCCCCTCTCCCCCATCCATCCCCTCTCAATCATCACAGACCAGCTGAGCTCCCTGTGCTGTTCAGCAGCTTCCCACTAGCTGTCTGTTTTACACATGGCTGTGTATACATGCCAGTGGTACTCTCCCAATTTGTTCCACCCTCCCCTTTCTCTGCTGTGTCTAGAAGTTCATTCTCGACATATAAATCTCTATTCCTGCCCTTAAAATAAGTTCATCTATACCATTTTTCTAGATCCCACATGTTTGCATTAATATACAATAGTTGTTTTTTATCTTTCTGCAATATATGTAACTATTTTATATATACAGATGCTGCTGCTGCTGCTAAGTCGCTTCAGTCGTGTCCCACTCTGTGCGACCCCATAGACGGCAGCCCACCAGGCTCCCCCGTCCCTGGGATTCTCCAGGCAAGAACACTGGAGTGGTTGCCAGTTCCTTCTCCAATGCATGAAAGTGAAAAGTGAAAGTGAAGTCACTCAGTCGTGTCCGACTCTTAGCGACGCCATGGACTGCAGCCTTCCAGGCTCCTCGGTCCATGGGATTTTCCAGGCAAGAGTACTGGAGTGGGTGCCATTGCCTTCTCCATATATACAGATACATAACATTAATTATTATGTATGTGGAGTGTCCCAGGTTGTGCTGGTGACCGAGAATCCACTTACCCATGCAAGTTCAATCCCTGAGTAGGGAAGATTACCCTGGAGGAGGGCATGGCAATCCACTCCAGTATTCTTGCCTAGATTATCCCTATGGACAGAGCAGACTGGTGGCCTACAGTTCATAGGGTCACAAAGAGTTGGACATGACTGAAGTGACTTAGCACACACACATGCATATGTATATTCAAGTTTTTTGGTAATTATTTTTAAAATAATGTTTGTTTGGATCAGAGAGCTGCACACAAGGGAGTGAAACTCAGGTCTGAGAGTGACTTACCCAGGATTCACCATAAGAAGGAGAGGACAGATGAACCCATAAGGTCAGTGGGTGCCTGATCTTAGCATCTATTTGTCCCATGAGCCATTATTAATCAGGTCCCATCGCTGACAAAAATTGTTTAAAAACAAAAAAGACAGTTTTGGTTCTACTAACAAGATTTATTTAACATTCATGAAGTGGACAGTCTCCTTTTGGAGAACTGAAAAATGGAGTGAAATTAAGAAATTTTAACAGGACAAAGAACAAGAAAGAGGCAAATGGACACTATCTGATGGGCGGGCTGCACAGTGGCCCTTGTTTGGACTGAGAAGGAACAGGACATATGTCTAGAGCCCAGACTGGTCTGACACTTGGGAACTGGCTGATTGGATATTCTGCATTTCTAGTCAAGCAGAGCATTTTACAGGGAAACAAAAGTCATTTCCATTTTTATTTGTTGACCTGGTGCCCCAGGTAGGGCTGGTCAGTGTTGGACTTAAGAGTTTAATTTAACAGGAGGAAAATTATTTTTCCTCCCTTACAATTCTGATTTAGTAATTCAAAAGGAAATGCAGGGATCTCTATTAAAAATAAACAACCTCTAAAGATGAATTTGATCTCTGGTAGATTTGAAAAACAATGACTTGACACCAAAAGCTCCTTCGATGAGAACCAGTAAGTGATGGCTCTCATAGACTCATAGGATGCTGAAGAAAGGGGGAAAAAATCAAAACCAAAACTTAGAGATCACTTAGAGGTTTGTCTTCCCACGTTTTCAGTGCTGGAAAGTTTCCGGCAGAATAACTGCCAAACAGCTAAACACACAGCCACTCTGGTGGCTGTCACTGTGAACAGACCCCCAAGCACCTTGGGGAGCATCTGAGACCCCCAGGAACGTCAGGAAACCAAGTCCCAGAAAGTCGAAGCTACTTTTTAAGATTAACATGATCAGACCTTTCCTTCACACACATCAGCTTAGTTCTAAAATGCAAGAGGGTCCTAAATAGAGTGCTAAGAAATAAAAGTTAACTGAAAAAGCTATTTGTCATGGTGAATCACTGTATTTAACAAGTGTTTCTCTTTTCTTCTTTCCTATTGTAAGTGAGTGATAGTCACTCAGTCTTCTCTGACTCTTTCCAACCCCGTGGACTGTAGCCCGCCAAGCTAATCTATCCATGGGAGTCTCCAGGCAAGAATAATGCAGTGGGTTGCCATTTCCTTCTCCATCTTTTCTATTATTTCCCCTGTTATCTATCTTTTCTTCTCTCCTTAAAAAATGTTAGGCAAAAATAAGATAATATATGACAAATAATATTAGAATAATACTCTGATATTATATCAGATCAGATCAGTCGCTCAGTCGTGTCCGATTCTTTGCCACCCCATGAATTGCAGCACGCCAGGCCTCCCTGTCCATCACCAACTCCCGGAGTTCACTCAGACTCACGTCCATCGAGTCAGTGATGCCATCCAGCCATCTCATCCTCTGTCGTCCCCTTCTCCTCTTGCCCCCAATCCCTCCCAGCATCAGAGTCTTTTCCAATGAGTCAACTCTTTGCAGGAGGTGGCCAAAGTACTGGAGTTTCAGCTTTAGCATCATTCCTTCCAAAGAAATCCCAGGGCTGATCTCCTTCAGAATGGACTGGTTGGATCTCCTTGCAGTCCAAAGGACTCTCAAGAGTCTTCTCCAACACCACAGTTCAAAAGCATCAATTCTTCAGCGCTCAGCCTTCTTCACAGTCCAACTCTCACATCCATACCTGACCACTGGAAAAACCATAGCCTTGACTAGATGGACCTCTGTTGGCAAAGTGATGTCTCTGCTTTTGAATATGCTATCTAGGTTGGTCATAACTTTCCTTCCAAGGAGTAAGCGTCTTTTAATTTCATGGCTGCAGTCACCATCTGTAGTGATTTTGGAGCTGAAAAAAAATAAAGTGTGACACTGTTTCCACTGTTTCCCCATCTATTTCCCATGAAGTGATGGGACCAGATGCCATGATCTTCGTTTTCTGAATATTGAGCTTTAAGCCAACTTTTTCACTCTGCTCTTTCACTTTCATCAAGAGGCTTTTTAGTTCCTCTTCACTTTCTGCCATAAGGGTGGTGTCATCTGCATATCTGAGGTTATTGATATTTGTCCTGGCAATCTTGATTCCAGCTTGTGTTTCTTCCAGTCCAGCATTTCTCATGATGTACTCTGCATATAAGTTAAATAAACAGGGTGACAATATACAGCCTTGACAAACTCTTTTACCTATTTGGAACCAGTCTGTTTTTCCATGTCCAGATCTAACTGTTGCTTCCTGACCTGCATACAAATTTCTCAAGAGGCAGATCAGGTGGTCTGGTATTCCTATCTCTTTCAGAATTTTCCATAATTTATTGTGATCCACACCGTCAAAGGCTTTGGCATAGTCAATAAAGCAGAAATAGATGTTTTTTGGAACTCTCTGGCTTTTTCCATGATCCAGTGGATGTTGGCAATTTGATCTCTGGTTCCTCTGCCTTGATATTATGTGTGTGTGTGTGTGTGTATATATATATATATATATATATATATATATATATATAAAATAAAGTGAGAGTCACTCAGTTGTGTCCAACTCTTTGCAACCCCATGGACTGTAGCCCACCAGGCTCTTCTGTCCATGGTATTTCCCAGGCAAGAATACTGGAGTAGGTTGCATTTCCTCCTCCAGGGGATCTTCCTGAGCCAGGGATTAAGCTCACATCTCATGCGTCCCCTGTATTGCAGATGAATTCTTTACAGGTAAGACACTGGGGAAGCCCATATATATATTGTGCATATACATATATATGTATATACATATATATAGAGAGAGAGATAGAGAGTATATACATAGAGAGAGAGAAAGAGAGTTGACTATTGAGCAACACAGGTATGAAATGCCTAGGTTCAGTTATATGTGGATTTCTTTCAATAAATATAATGTGGGCCTTCCATATGCATGGGTTCATTAATAACATTTATATTATGTTTATGATCAACTATTGGTTGAATCTGCCAGTGTGGAATCCATGGATACAGGGTACCAAATATAAAACTTAAGCATCTGAGGATTTTGGCATCCATGATGGGTCTTGGAACCAGTCCCCTAAAGCTATTGAGAAACAATTGTAATATATAGATATTATTGTATATAATGTTATAATATATACAATAATTCCATCTTTGTAAACCATAAAAGATGTGTTGGTGTTTATTTGTATAGATCTGCATCTTCATAAGAAAAGAGTTATATAACAAAGAGCTTGGTGGCCTTGAGGTAAATTATTTTACTTCTAATTTATTATAATTTTAAAAATGTGATTGCTCTGAAAGTGATTTTTAACCTTTTTTGTATAGTTAAGTTCAAAATGTATATAAAGGCACATGAACTCTTCTGCATAAACTGTAAGTGAGAATCCAGGCCAGAGCTCAAGGATCAGGTTCTGGGTTAATTGCTATGGAAAATGGCAACTCATTGAATCATTGAATGATTTCAAGGAAGGAGTCTTTATGATTTGACTCATTTCCTAGAAAGAAAAGCTTCACACTCAACAAATATGTCTGACACCAATTATGATTGTTCTCTTTCTGTCTTACCAAGTTTAGATTTTAGCTTATATTAGAGCTTAGAGTTGGCTCATCTATCTATATGATATATATAAATAAACTGAACGAGGTCAGAGATTCACAGTTGTTTTCTTAAATATGTGTATTACTAGCACAGCCCTAGAATCGCTGTTTTACAGTCCATCAAGTCTTTTTCAGCACTTCCCATCTTTAAACACTGCAAGTACTTTAGGCAAGGTCAGTGCAGCAGAAGTAAAATAAAGTGCCCTAAAGAATAAGGCCTTCCTTGATTTGTTTTCATATTCTCTTTCTTTGAGTTGACATAGCCCACTCTAGTATTTGCTTTTGCTCCCTCTTCCGTTTTTAATGGGGGCTGTATACTGGACTCACAGCACTGGGATTTTCCCACAGCTTCTTAAATCTCATTTTAGTCACTATCTTATATGACTCGATACCTACGTGTCCCCACCTCTCGTCCCCACTCCTGGATGCACCGCTTTCCTGAGGGTTACGTTTTCCCTGTGCCTACTTTCTCACCTATGGAAACAGAATAGACGTGCTAGGGCTGCTGATTTTGATATGTTATAGTTCCTGTTCTTTTTAAGTTATTTACTTTTACAAAAAGGAAGAGGTATTTTAACAGTGACCCCTGGAAACATATACGTTCCCCTAACCAAGGCGCTACCTCATAAAGCTCCTCTTCTAATGTGACGCTGCTCACCTCCCCAGGGCATTGCTCCCGGGTGGATCCGACGCTGAGACGCTTTAGAGCACGCTCCTGGAGGCAGTGCAGAGGACGGGGAGGAGTAGGACAGGGAGACACCTCCCCCCCACAAATTCATCAAAAGAACATGTAAACGCAGAGGAAATTCCACAAAACAACTTCTGAATGCCAGCAGAGGACATCAGGCACCCAGAAAAGCAACCCATTGTCTTTGAAAGGAGGTAGGAAAAAATATAAAAGACAAAAAAAGAGACAAAAGTGGGAGGGATGGAGTTCCGTCCCGGGAAGGGAGTCTTAAAAAGAGAGACGTTTCCAAACACCAGGAAACATTCTCACTGCCGAGTCTGTGCCGAGCCTTGGAAGCACAGAGGGCACCATAACAGGGAGGAAAAATAAATAAACAATTAAAACCCACAGATTACGAGCTCTACGGTAACTCCCCAGCGGAGAAGCAGCGAGGACTCCTGCATCTGCCATCAGCAAGCGGGGGCTGGGCAGGGAGGCGCGGGCTGCATCGCTTAGAGTAAGGATCTGGCCTGAATACCCCGAGCGCTATCTGAGCGAAATAATTTGGGCCAGCAAACCAGACTGTGGGATATCTACCACGCGAAAAGCCAGCCCTAACCTAAGACACCGCCAGGCCTGTACACAAAACAAAGGACTGTACAGAGATGCAGTCCCCCTCCAGTGACAGGCAGCCAGAGCTGGAAGGGGGCAATCGCAGCCCCAGAGAGACATTATCTACAAAACTGTAAGCAGGCTTCTTTGCTAACTAAAACTTCTCGGGGTTCTGGACAGTCAACATCCGCCTGAGAAGGTGCGCCGGTTGTACACCCAGATGACCAAGTGGCAGGGAGGCGATAAGTCGCAGCAACCACGCTCGCCAAACACCTCATCATTGAAAGACAAGTATATGTCTTGTCTTTCTTGTCTGAGCTGCTCAGACCTGGGAAGGGCACAAAACGCAGGCCCAACCGAGTCTGTGCCTCTGAGGACTACCCGAGTGCCTGAACCTGAGTGGCTTAGACCTGGGAGGTGCAGGCAGCCCAGGGCCGGCCGCGGATGGTTCCCAGCAGAGCAATCTAGAGCCTGAGCAGTGTGGGCAGGGAGACTACACGTGCGGTGAACAGGGGCAGGCCCAGTGTGGCTGAGGCACTGCGAGCACATGCCAGTCTTATTTATTTGCAGCGTCCCTCCCTCCCCACAGCACGACTGAACAGGTGAGCCTTTAAAAAAAAAAAAAAGGTGTCCACCACCACCCCCTTTGTATCAGGGCAGAAATCAGACACTGAAGAGACCAGCAAACAGAAGAAGCTATAACAGAGGGAACCTCCTTGGAAGCGACAGGCAATAGATTAAAACCCCGTGGTTAGTACCGACTACATAGGAAGGGGCCTATAGATCTTGAGAAATATAAGTCGGAACAAGGAACTAGCTGAAAATGAACTGAACCCACAATACCCACAACAACATCAGAGAAAGTCCTATATATTTTTTTACGATCATTCTTTCTTTCTTTTTTTTTTAATTTTTAAAAAAATTTTAAGTCCTCTATTACTCCTTTAATTTTCACTTTTATAACCTACTATTACTTTGCAAAAAAAAAAAAGACACTTTTTCTTTTAAAAAACAATCTTCATATATATATATATTTTATAACTTTTGTGACCTTTTTTTTTTTAATTTCTTTTCTTTAACATTGTATTTTTGAAATTCCAAACTGCTCTAGATTTTTAATTTTAGCTTTTTGGTATTTGTTATCAATTTTGTATCTATATATTTTTTATAACTTTTGTGACTTTTTTTTTCTTTCTCTCTTTCTTTCTCTTCATCTTTTCTTTAACATTGTATTTCTGAAATTCCAAACTCTACTCTAGATTTTTAATTTATGCTTTTTGGTATTTGTTATCAATTTTGTACCTATATCTTCTTTACAATTTTTGTGACTTTTTTTTTTTCTTTTTCTTTTTCTCTCTTTCTTTTCCTTCTTCTTTTCTTTAACACTGTATTTTTGAAATTCCAAACTCTACTCTAGATTTTTAATTTTTGCTTTTAGGTATTTGTTACCAATTTTGTACCTTTAAGAACCCAATCTTCAGTACCCATTTTTTACTAGGGAGTGAGATTACTGGCTTGACTGCTCTCTCCCCCTTCAGACTCTCCTTTTTTCCCACCAGGTCGCCTGTGTCTCCTCCCTAACCCTTCTCTACTCTACCCAACTCTGTGAATTTCTGTGTGTTCCAGATGATGAAGAACACTTAGAGAACTGATTACTGGCTGGATCTGTCTGTCTCCTTTTCATTCCCTCCTTTTATCCTCCTGGCCACCTCTGTCTCCTTCCTCCCTCTTCTCTTCTCTGTATAATCTCTGAGTGGTCCAGTTGTGGAGTGCACATAAGGAAGTGATTACTGGTTAGCCTGCTCTCTCCTCTATTAATTCTACCTCATCTCATTTGGGTCACCTCTAACTCCCTCCTCCCTCTTCTCTTCTCCATGTAACACCGTGAACCTCTCTGGGTGACCCTCATGGTGGAGAAACTTTTCATCTTTAACCTAGATGTTTTATCAATGGTGCTGTATAGAAGGAGAAGTTTTGAGACTACTGTAAAAATAAGACCGATAACTGGAAGCAGGAGGCTTAAGTCCAAACCCTGACTCTAGGGAACATTAACTGACAGGAGCTCATCAAATGCCAAATACCTACACTGAAACCAAACACCACACAAGGGCCAACAAGTTCCAGGGCAAGAATACCAAGAAAATTCTCTAGCAACACAGGAACACAGCCCTGAGCTCCAATATACAGGCTGCCCAAAGTCACCCCAAAACCATAGACATCTCATAACTCATTACTGGACACTTCATTGCACTCCAGAGAGAAGTAATCCAGCTCCACCCACCAGAACACCGACACAAGCTTCCCTAACCAAGAAACTTTGACAAGCACCCTGTACAAACCCACACCCAGTGAGGAAACGCCACAATAAAGAGAACTGCACAAACTGCCAGAATACAGAAAGGACACCCCAAACTCAGCCATTTAAACAAGATGAAGAGACAGAGGAATATCCAGCAGGTAAAGGAACAGGATAAAGCCCACCAAACCAAAAAAAAGAGGAAGAGATAAGGAATCTACCTGATAAAGAATTCCGAATAATGGTAGTGAAATTGATCCAAAATCTTGAAATCAAAATGGAATCACAGATAAATAGCCTGGAGACGAGGATTGAGAAGATGCAAGAAAGGTTTAACAAGGACCTAGAAGAAATAAAAAAGAGTCAATATATAATGAATAATGCAGTAAATGAGATCAAAAACACTCTGGAGGCAACAAATAGTAGAATAACAGAGGCAGAAGACAGGATTAGGGAATTAGAAGATAGAATGGTAGAAATAAATGAATCAGAGAGGAAAAAAGAAAAACGAATTAAAAGAAATGAGGACAATCTCAGAGACCTCCAGGACAATATTAAATGCTACAACATTCGAATCATAGGGGTCCCAGAAGAAGAAGACAAAAAGAAAGACCATGAGAAAATACTTGAGGAGATAATAGTTGAAAACTTCCCTAAAATGGGGAAGGAAATAATCACTCAAGTCCAAGAAACCCAGAGAGTCCCAAACAGGATAAACCCAAGGTGAAACACCCCAAGACACATATTAATCAAATTAACAAAGATCAAACACAAAGAACAAATACTAAAAGCAGCAAGGGAAAAACAATAAATAACACACAAGGGAATTCCCATAAGGATAACAGCTGATCTTTCAATAGAAACTCTCCAAGCCAGGAGGGAATGGCAAGACATACTTAAAGTGATGAAAGAAAATAAGCTACAGCCCAGATTATTGTACCCAGCAAGGATCTCATTCAAATATGAAGGAGAAATCAAAAGATTTACAGACAAGCAAAAGCTGAGAGAATTCAGCACCACCAAACCAGCTCTCCAACAAATACCAAAGGATATTGTTTAAACAGGAAACACAAAAAGGGTGTATAAATTCGAACCCAAAACAATAAAGTAAATGGCAATGGGATCATACTTATCAATAATTACCTTAAACGTAAATGGGTTGAATGCCCCAACCAAAAGACAAAGACTGGCTGAATGGATACAAAAACAAGACCCCTGTATATGTTGTCTACAAGAGACCCACCTCAAAACAGGCGACACATACAGACTGAAAGTGAAGGGCTGGAAAAAGATTTCCCATGCTAATAGGGGCCAAAAGAAAGCAGGAGTAGCAATACTCATATCAGATAAAATAGACTTTAAAACAAAGGCTGTGAAAAGAGACAAAGAAGGTCACTACATAATGATCAAAGGATCAATCCAAGAAGAAGATATAACAATTATAAATATATATGCACCCAACATAGGAGCACCACAATATGTAAGACAAATACTAACAAGTATGAAAGGAGAAATTAACAATAACACAATAATAGTGGGAGACTTTAATACCCCATTCAAACCTATGGATAGATGAACTAAACAGAAAATTAACAAGGAAACACAAACTTTAAACGATACAATAGACCAGTTACACCTAGTTGATATCTATAGGACATTTCATCCCAAAACAATGAATTTCACCTTTTTCTCAAGCGCACATGGAAACTTCTCCAGGGTAGATCACATCCTGGGCCATAAATCTAGCCCTGGTAAATTAGAAAAATTGAAATCATTCCAATCATCTTTTCTGACCACAATGCAGTAAGATTAGATCTCAATTACAGGAGTAAAAATATTAAAAATTCCAACATATGGAGGCTGAACAAGACATTGCTGAATAACCATCAAATAACAGAAGAAATCAAAAAAGAAATCAAAATTTGCATAGAAACGAATGAAAATGAAAACACAACAACCCAAAACCTGTGGGACACTGTAAAAGCAGTCCTAAGGGGAAAGTTCATAGCACTACAGGCATACCTCAAGAAACAAGAAAAAAGTCAAATAAATAATCTAACTCTACACCTAAAGCAACTAGAAAAGGAAGAAATGAAGAACCCCAGGGTTAGTAGAAGGAAAGAAATCTTAAAAATTAGGGCAGAAATAAATGCAAAAGAAACAAAAGAGACCATAGCAAAAATCAACAAAGCCAAAAGCTGGTTCTTTGAAAGAATAAATAAAATTGACAAACCATTAGCCAGACTCATCAAGAAACAAAGGGAGAAAAATCAAATCAATAAAATTAGAAAAGAAAATGGAGAGATCACAAGAGACAACACAGAAATACAAAGGCTCATAAGCAACTACTATCAGCAATTATTTGCCAATAAAATGGACAATGTGGAAGAAATGGACAAATTCTTAGAAAAGTATAACTTTTCAAAACTGGACCAGGAAGAAATAGAAAATCTTAACAGACCCATCACAAGCATGGAAATTGAAACTGTAATCAGAAATCTTCCAGCAAAAAAAAAAAAAAAAAAGCCCAGGTCCAGACGGCTTCACAGCTGAATTCTACCAAAACTTTAAAGAAGAGCTAACACCTATCCTGCTCAAACTCTCCCAGAAAATTGCAGAGGAAGGTAAACTTCCAAACTCATTCTATGAGGTCACCATCACCCTAATACCAAAACCTGACAAAGATGCCACAAAAAAAGAAAACTATAGGCCAATATCACTGATGAACATAGATGCAAAAATCCTTAACAAAACTCTAGCAAACAGAATCCAACAACACATTAAAAAGATCATACACCATGACCAAGTGGGCTTTATCCCAGGGATGCAAGGATTCTTCAATATCCACAAATCAATCAATGTAATACACCTCATTAACAAATTGAAAAATAAAAGCCATATGATTATCTCAATAGATGCAGAAAAAACCTTTGACAAAATTCAACATCCATTTATGATAAAAACTCTCCAGAAAGCAGGAATAGAAGGAACATACCTCAACATAATAAAAGCTATATATGACAAACTCACAGCAAACATTATCCTCAATGGTGAAAAATTGAAAGCATTTCCTCTAAAGTCAGGAACAAGACAAGGGTGCCCACTTTCACCATTACTATTCAACATAGTTTTGGAAGTTTTGGCCACAGCAATCAGAGCAGAAAAAGAAATAAAAGGAATCCAAATTGGAAAAGAAGAAGTAAAACTCTCACTGTTTGCAGATGACATGATCCTCTACATAGAAAACCCTAAAGACTCCACCAGAAAATTACTAGAACTAGTCAATGAATACAGTAAAGTTGCAGGATATAAAATCAACACACAAAAATCCCTTGCATTCCTATACACTAATAATGAGAAAATAGAAAGAGAAATTAAGGAAACAATTCCATTCACCATTTCAACTAAAAGAATAAAATACTTAGGAATATTTTACCTAAAGAAACTAAAAACCTATATATAGAAAACTATAAAACACTGGTGAAAGAAATCAAAGAGGACACTAATAGATGGAGAAATATACCATGTTCATGGATTGGAAGAATCGATATAGTGAAAATGAGTATACTACCCAAAGCAATTTATAGATTCAATGCAATCCCTATCAAGCTACCAACGGTATTCTTCACAGAGCTAGAACAAATAATTTCACAATTTGTATGGAAATACAAAAAACCTCGAATAGCCAAAGCTATCTTGAGAAAGAAGAATGGAACTGGAGGAATCAACCTACCTGACTTCAGGCTCTACTACAAAGCCACAGTCATCAAGACAGTATGGTACTGACACAAAGACAGAAATATAGATCAATGGAACAAAATAGAAAGCCCAGAGATAAATCCAAGCACATATGGACACCTTATCTTTGAAAAGGAGGCAAGAATATACAATGGATTAAAGACAATCTCTTTAACAAGTGGTGCTGGGAAAACTGGTCAAACACTTGTAAAAGAATGAAACTAGAACACTGTCTAACACCATACTCAAAAATAAACTCAAAATGGATTAAAGATCTAAACGTAAGACCAGAAACTATAAAACTCCTAGAGGAGAACATAGGCAAAACACTCTCCAACATACATCACAGCAGGATCCTCTATGACCCACTTACCAGAATATTGGAAATAAAAGCAAAAATAAACAAATGGGACCTAATTAAACTTAAAAGCTTCTTCACAACAAAGGAAACTATAAGCAAGGTGAAAAGACAGCCTTCAGAATGGGAGAAAATAATAGCAAATGAAGCAACTGACAAACAACTAATCTCAAAAATATACAAGCAACTCCTACAGCTCAACTCCAGAAAAATAAATGACCCAATCAAAAAATGGGTCAAAGAACTAAATAGACATTTCTCCAAAGAAGACATACAGATGGCTAATTAACTCATGAAAAGATGCTCAACATCACTCACTATCAGAGAAATGCAAACCAAAACCACTATGAGATACCATTTCAAGCCAGTCAGAATGGCTGCGATCCAAAAGTCTACAAGCAATAAATGCTGGAGAGGGTGTGGAGAAAAGGGAACCCTCTTACACTGTTGGTGGGAATGCAAACTAGTACAGCCACTATGGAGAACAGTGTGGAGATTCCTTAAAAAACTGGAAATAGAACTGCCTTATGATCCAGCAATCCCACTGCTGGGCATACACACTGAGGAAACCAGAAGGGAAAGAGACACATGTACCCCAATGTTCATCGCAGCACTGTTTATAATAGCCAGGACATGGAAGCAACCTAGATGTCCATCAGCAGATGAATGGATAAGAAAGCCATGGTACATATACACAATGGAGTATTACTCAGCCATTAATAAGAATACATTTGAATCAGTTCTAATGAGGTGGATGAAACTGGAGCCTATTATACAGAGTGAAGTAAGCCAGAAGGAAAAACACCAATACAGTATACTAACGCATATATATGGAATTTAGAAAGATGGTAACAACAACCCTGTATATGAGACAGCAAAAGAGACACTGATGTATAGAACAGTCTTATGGACTCTGTTGGAGAGGGAGAGGGTGGGAAGATTTGGGAGAATGACATTGAAACATGTAAAATATCATGTAAGAAACGAGTTGCCAGTCCAGGTTCGATGCATGATACTGGATGCTTGGGGCTAGTGCACTGGGACGACCCAGAGGGATGGTATGGGGAGGGAGGAGGGGGGAGGGTTCAGGATGGGGAACACATGTATACCTGTGGCGGATTCATTTTGATATTTGGCAAAACTAATACAATTATGTAAAGTTTAAAAATAAAATAAAATTAAAAAAAAAAACTGGAAATAGAACTGCCTTATGATCCAGCAATCCCACTGCTGGGCATACACACTGAGGAAACCAGAAGGGAAAGAGACACGTGTACCCCAATGTTCATTGCAGCACTTTTTATAACAGCCAGGACATGGAAGCAACCTAGATGTCCATCAGCAGACGAATGGATAAGAAAGCTGTGGTACATATACACAATGGAGTATTACTCAGCCATTAATGAGAGTACATTTGAATCAATTCTAATGAGGTGGATGAAACTGGAGCCTATTATACAGAGTGAAGTAAGCCAGAAAGAAAAACACCAGTACAGTATACTAACACATATATATGGAATTTAGAAAGATGGTAACAACAACCCTGTATACGAGACAGCAAAAGAGACACTGATGTATAGAACAGTCTTTTGGACTCCGTGGGAGAGGGAGAGGGTGGGATGATTTGGGAGAATGACGTTGAAATATGTATAATATCATATATGAAACGAGTCGCCAGTCTAGGTTCGACGCACGATACTGGATGCTTGGGGCTGGTACACCGGGATGACCCAGAGGGATGGTATGGGGAGGGAGGAGGGAGGAGGGTTCAGGATGGGGAACACATGTATACCTGTGGCAGATTCATTTTGATATATGGCAAAACCAATACAATATTGTAAAGTTAAATAAAATAAAAAAAAAATGCTTCTCACCATCTGCCACATAATAAACAAGCAGTAAAAATAAAAAATAAAAAAAAAATAGAACACTCACCTGATCCGCTCCAATGTGGTAGCGCCATCTACATGCTCCTCGGTGGGTTCAGAGCCGGATTTCACTGTGGCTGTGGCAGTATGCAAAGTGCAGGGTGACGGGAAGAAGACTTTAAGCTTTACTTCTCAGAGAATCCTCAACTCATTGCTCACTCTTTCATCTTTAATTTCTGCATCAAGTATGTGTAAAAATAGAAAATGTATATCAATACACTTTCTAATATATATTTATATTGTATATCAATATAATATTATATGTGTGTGTATATATATATAATATAAGGGAGTGGCTACCCACTGTAGTATTCTTACCTGGAGAATTCTATGCACAGAGGAGCCTGATGGGCTATAGTCTATGGGGTCATAGAGTCAGACATGACTGAGTGACTAACATACTCAATTTTCACCTTCATATATTATATATATATATATATATATTATTCATATATTACATATATATATAGTATATTATCTCATATATATAGCATATTGGATTTCCCTGGTGGCTCAGTGGTAAACCATCTGTCTGCCAATGCAGGAGACATAGGTTTAATCCCTGAGTCAGGAAGATCCCTGGAGAAGGAAATGGCTACCCACTTCAGCATTCTTGCTTGGGAAATCTTATGGACAGAGGAGCTTGGTGAGTTATAGTTCATGGGTTTTATGAAAGAGTCAGACACGACTTAGCGACTAAACAACAACACTATATAATATATTATTTCCTAATATTCAGTAAGTCCTGTATATGCAAATAAGTTCCATTCTGAGAGCACATTCATACATCCAATTCATTTGTAAGTCCAACAAAGTTAGCCTAGGGACCAAACTAACACAATAAGCTATATACAACTGTACTGTGATAGGTTTATAATACTTTTCACAAAAATAATGCAAAAAAACTGACACACACACACAAAGCATTTTTAATCTTACAGTGCAGTACCCTGAAAAGTACAGGACTCTAGTACAACAAGGCTTCTCTGATAGCTCAGTTGGTAAAGAATTCGCCTGCAATGCAGGAGACCTGGGTTCGATCCCTGAGTTGGGAAGATCCCCTGGAATAGGGAAAGGCTACCCACTCCAGTATTCTGGCCTAGATAATTCCATGGACTACTCCCATGGGATAACACAGAGTCGGACACAAATGAGTGGCTTTCACTTTATAGTACAGCAGCTGGCACACGGGTCTGGCACTGATGGACAGGCAGAGGTGGTACTGAGTGCAGGAGGGAGGGGGGTGGGAGACGGCGGAGCTGAAGGGCCCTGAGTAACAGGAGACAGAGGGCCAGCTGCAACATTGCTCACGCCTGGCGTGATAGCACAGGGTTGGGTCCTTGCTGGATTTCAGTTCAGTTCAGTGGTTCAGTCGTGTCCGACTCTTTGCAACCTCATGAATCGCAGCACGCCAGGCCTCCCTGTCCATCACCAACTCCCAGAGTTCACTCAGACTAACGTCCAATGAGTCAGTGATGCCATCCAGCCATCTCATCCTCTGGTGTCCCCTTCTCCTACCCCCAATCCCTCCCAGCATCAGAGTCTTTTCCAATGAGTCAGCTCTTCACATGAGGTGGCCAAAGTACTGGAGTTTCAGCTTCAGCATCATTCCCTCCAAAGAAATCCCAGGGCTGATCTCCTTCAGAATGGACAGGTTGGATCTCCTTGCAGTCCAAGGGACTCTCAAGAGTCTTCTCCAACACCACAGTTCAAAAGCATCAATTCTTCGGTGCTCAGCCTTCTTCACAGTCCAACTCTCACATCCATACATGACCACTGGAAAAACCATAGCCTTGACTAGACGGACCTTTGTTGGCAAAGTAATGTCTCTGCTTTTGAATATGCTGTCTAGGTTGGTCATAACTTTCCTTCCAAGGAATAAGCATCTTTTAATTTCATGGCTGCAGTCACCATTTGCAGTGCGATTGGAGCCCCCAAAAATAAAGTCTGACACTGTTTCCACTGTTTACCCATCTATTTCCCATGAAGTGATGGGACCAGATGCCATGATCTTTGTTTTCTGAATGTTGAACTTTTAAGCCAACTTTTTCACTCTCCACTTTCATTTTCATCAAGAGGCTTTTGAGTTCCTCTTCACTTTCTGCCATAAGGGTGGTGTCATCTGCATATCTGAGGTTATTGATATTTCTCCTGGCAATCTTGATTCCAGCTTGTGCTTCTTCCAGTCCAGCATTTCTCATGATGTACTCTGCATAGAAGTTAAATAAGCAGGGTGACAATATACAGTCTTGGCGTACTCCTTTTCCTGTTTGGAACCAGTCTGTTGTTCCATGCCCAGTTCTAACTGTTGCTTCCTGACCTGCATACAAATTTCTCAAGAGGCAGGTCAGGTGGTCTGGTATTCCCATCTCTTTCAGAATTTTCCACAGTTTCTTGTGATCCACACAGTCAAAGGCTTTGGCATAGTCAATAAAGCAGAAATAGATGTTTTTCTGGAACTCTCTTGCTTTTTCCATGATCCAGCGGATGTTGGCAATTTGGTCTCTGGTTCCTCTGCCTTTTCTAAAACCAGCTTGAACATCAGGAAGTTCAGGGTTCATGTATTGCTGAAGCCTGGCTTGGAGAATTTTGAGCATTACTTTACTAGTGTGTGACATGAGTGCAATTGTGTGGTAGTTTGAGCATTCTTTGGCATTACCTTTCTTTGGGATTGGAATGAAAACTGATCGTTTCCAGTCCAGTGGCCACTGCTGAGTTTTCCAAATTTGCTGTCATATTGAGTGCAGCACTTTCACAGCATCATCTTTCAGGATTTGAAATAGCTCAACTGGAATTCCATCACCTCCACTAGCTTTGTTAATAGTGATGCTTTCTAAGGCCCACTTGACTTTACATTCCAGGATGTCTGGCTCTAGGTCAGTGATCACACCATTGTGATTATCTGGGTCGTGAAGATATTTTTCATACAGTTCTTCTGTATATTCTTTCCACCTCTTCTTAATATCTTCTGCTTCTGTTAGGTCCATACCATTTCTGTCCTTTATTGAGCCCATCTTTGCATGAAATGTTCCTTTGGTGTCTCTGATTTTCTTGAAGAGATCTCTAGTCTTTCCCATTCTGTTGTTTTCCTCTATTTCTTTGCATTGATCACTGAAGAAGGCTTTCTTATCTCTTCTTGCTATTCTTTGGAACTCTGCATTCAAATGCTTATATTTTTCCTTTTCTCCTTTGCTTTTTGCTTCTCTTCTTTTCACAGCTATTTGTAAGGCCTCCCCAGACAGCCATTTTGCTTTTCTGCATTTCTTTTCCATGGGGATGGTCTTGATCCCTGTCTCCTGTACAATGTCACGAACTTCAGTCCATAGTTCATCAGGTACTCTATCAGACCTAGGCCCTTAAATCTATTTCTCACTTCCACTGTATAATCATAAGGAATTTGATTTAGGTCATACCTGAATGGTCTAGTGATTTTCCCTACTTTATTCAATTTAAGTCTGAATTTGGCATTTAGTCCTCTTGAAAAAAATAATCCAGTGACATCTGGGTAAGAGCTGTTTTTCTTTGTCCTCTTGAAAAAATGTCCTCTTAAAAAATGATTAAGTGATGTCTGGGTAGGAGCTGTTTTTCTCCCATCATAGATAACAGAGTAGCACTGGATTGCATTCTCAACAGCAGCTGCAAACTTCGTGTGCTGTTCTACATTTAAGTCCTCAGCCTCAAACGCTGACAGTGCCTCCTCAAGCAGACCTAACTTATGTGACTGGACATGCGAACACGCATTTGCATCTTTGAACGTTCACAACTTGAAGGTGAAGAAATATCAATAACCTCAGATGTTCAGATGACACCA
Source organism: Bos indicus (assembly GCF_029378745.1). NCBI lineage: Eukaryota > Metazoa > Chordata > Mammalia > Artiodactyla > Bovidae > Bos > Bos indicus. The sequence goes on from NC_091786.1 coordinate 44,907,093, forward strand.
CCCTTATGGCAGAAAGTGAAGAAGAACTAAAGAGCCTCTTGATGAAAGTGAAAGAGGAGAGGGAAAAAGTTGGCTTAAAGCTCAACATTCAGAAAACTAAGATCATAGCATCTGGTCCCATCACTTCATGGCAAATAGATGGGGAAACAGTGGATGACATTACTTTGGGGGGCTCCAAAATCACCGCAGATGGTGACTGCAGCCATGAAATTAAAAGATCTGTGCTCCTTGGAAAGAAAGTTATGACCAACCTAGACAGCATATTAAAAAGCAGACACATTACTTTGTCAACAAATGTCTTCTAGCCAAGGCTATGGTTTTTCCAGTCATCACGTATGGATGTGAGAGTTGGACTATAAGGAAAGCTGAGCACTGAAGAATTGATGGTTTTGAACTGTGGTGTTAGAGAAGACTCTTGAGAGTCCCTTGGACTGCAAGGAGATCCAACCAGTTCATCCTAAAGGAGATCAGTCCTAGGTGTTCATTGGAAGGGCTGATGTTGAAGCTGAAACTCCAATAATTTGGCCACCTGATGCAAAGAACTTACTCATTTGAAAAGACCCTGATGCTGGGAAACATTGAGGGAAAGAGGAGAAGGGGACGACAGAGGATGAGATGGTTGGATGGCATCACCGACTCAGTGAACATGAGTTTGGGTGGGCTCTGGGAGTTGGTGATGGACAGGGAGGCCTGGTGTGGGGTAGCAAAGAGTCGGACATGACTGAGTGACTGAACTGAACTGAACTGAAACTCAAAAGGCTGCACACTTTCTGAGTCTACATATACCTCACTCTGGAAAAGGCAAAGCTATAGGGACAGAAAAGCCACCAGTGGTTGCCAAAGACTGAGGGTAAGGACAAATGAGGGTGTCTGACAAATCAGGAGCAAGAGGGAAACTTTGTGTGGATGATGAAATGGTTCTGTATTTTGATTTTAGTGATCATTAAACAATTGCATGTTTTTTTGAAACTCTCATAACTGTAGAACATGAAGGGTAAATTTTACTGCATGGAAATTATACCTCAATAAAAATTTTTCAAAATGATGGTGAAGTAAAAGAATAAATGAAGATACCACATCTTGAAATAGAAACAATTCAATTAGAACAATGAAGTCCTAGGTAAAGAGTTGCAATGCAAAGAGGAGATAGGAGCAGTGTCCTCCTGAAGCAGAGCAGGGCTCTATGATCTTCACCACTCATGTCCTCGGCCTGCCTTTTGTCCATGGGAAAACTTTAGCCAAAGGGTAAGTTTCATCAGAGAAGTGAGGAAATAAAGAAACAAAGGAAAACAGTCAAAGGAGACCAAATAATAATAGTCTGGCCATTAAGCAAGGTCAAGGGCCTTCAGCTCCTCCTCAGGTGGCATGCTGGTAAAGAGCCTGCCTGCCTGGGCAGAAGGCACAAGAGACACACATCCAATCCCTGGGTCAAGAACATGCCCTAGAGGAGGAAATGGCAACCATTCTGGTATTCTTGCCTGGGAAGCCCCAGGGACAGAGAAGCCTCATGGGCTATAGCCCATGGGGTTGCAAAACATTGGACATGACCATGCTACTGAGCACACACACAAGGGCTATAGATAATATTCTGAGCCTTACCTTGTGAGCTGTCTTGTAGAGACTGAAACCTCCACCAGGTGGAAGAAATTACATGATGACCAGACTGTGGCCATGATACAAGCTGCCACATTCTGAGAACTGACTTCAAGGAGACGGGAACAAATCAGCCCTGGAAGTGAAGGCTAACTGTACTTAAAACAATCAAGATGATGCTGGTCAGACTACCAAGGTGACTCCCAGGGCTGACCATGCTGTGTCTGTATGTAGCCCCTCCTTCTGTCTGTAAAAGTTCTCCCCATGTGATTGCTGAGCTCAGGACACAGCCGGCCTTTGGAGAGACGTCCACCCTCCCCCTCCCTGCCCCGGTTACCAGCATTCAAAATAAAGCAAACTTTCTTTTCCACCAATGTTGTCTTTTTATTGGCTTTTGAGCAGCAAGCTGCTGGACCCCACTCTTGGTTACACTTGCAGGAGAGCTCAGACTCCTCAAATCCACATCAGCTTTTAACATTGACAGCTGTGGGTCAGAGCATCAGAGGAAAGAAAATCTCTAATAGGGGCTGTATTTTCTAGAAATCATCTTGCTTGCCCCACTCTATTCTCCTAGGGCAATTTTAACCTATGTGGAAGGGTAATTACTAACTCTCCTTTGGCTAGTATCTAAAATGACTAGCTTTGATATAATAATAAAAACATGAATTTGAAGTGAAACAACAGCAAGAAGTTTTGGGTTTTGTTTTTTTCTGGATTGTATCTATTGCTAGTGATGTGTTTGAGCTTGCAAAATATAAAGTGGTAAACTTCTCTCTATTTAGTTATCTATCAAGGTGAAAGTATTAAGGGCAATAGAGCTTAAGGAGGCCCTAGTTTAAGAGCAGCAAAGGTTTATTTTGTAGAAGAATGTGAAATAACCCCAAGATGGCAGGGGATGAAATACGTCGATAGAGAGCTGACTATAGTGGTGGAAGGCATTTGACTAGTTTATGGAATGTGGCTCAGGATAAGGAAAATAAAACTTATCTAGAACTTTTAAATAATATTGAAAGATGATAGCACATTTTAGGATTTTACGTGATGATGACAAGCTTGTGGAAAAGTGAGTGCTAAGGCAAATCTTATTGATGGAAAAGAATCCATCATTCTTCCCACCCACTGCCATTCCACAAAGCTCAGGTCAGGCACAAGGTCGGGGGGTGAGAAGAAATATGCCATCAGATCTTATTGTCTAAATAGCAGTAACAGCAACAAATTTAGCAGGCACTTAAAAAAATGGAAGGAGAGCAGGAATAACACGTGAGGAGAGGGAAACCGTGATGGGAGACTGAGTAGGGAGGGAAAGGATAAAAAGTGAGGAAAGGGGAGGAGACATTTCCAAAGTATTTCTAGAGAGTAATAATTTCTTTTCATGGGGTCCAAGAAAAGCAAATAACATATATGAATTACAGTTAAAGATGTTAGATGCACAGATCCATTCTCCTGAAAACAAACATCACAGAAGTGACCCAAATATGTTCCGATTGACATTTTTTCAGCTTAAATTTTAGGCTTTTACTTTAATTTTTACTTTTTCATAAGAACTAGACTACATAAAAATCTTACCATATAAAATTACATATATTGCACATTTAAATATTGTATATGACTATATTTATATATGTACATTAAAATTTTATGTATGTACTTATTTATATGTGTATATAATGCTACCTATGTATATGTTAATATATCGGTGTTGTTGTTTAGTCACTAAGTTGGTCTCTTTTGTTATCCCATGGACTGTAGCCCGCCAGGCTCTTCTGCCCATGAGATTTCCCAGGCAAGAAGACTGGAGCAGCTTGCCATTTCCTTCTCCAGAGGATCTTCCTCACCCAGGGACTGAACCTGCTTCTCCTGAACTGGCAAGTTCTTTACAACTGAGCCACCTGGGAAGCCCTATTCATGTTATTTTTAGCTCCACAGCGGCTTCCCTTTGGCTCACATGGTGAAGAATCTGCCTGCAACCCAGGAGACCTGGGTTCGATCGCTGGGTTGGAAAGATCCCCTGGAGGAGGAAATGCAACCCACTCCAGTATTCTTGCTTGGAGAATCTCATGGACGAGGGGCCTGGAGGGCTACAGTTCATAGTGTCACAAACAGCCGGATATGACTGAGCGACTCACACACACACACACACACACACACACACACACACACAGCTGCATACAGCTTCCCAGGTGGCTCAATGCTAAAGAATCCTCAGTGTTTCCAGGAAAAATGATGAAATAACTTAGAAGGACAAAATAATGACGTGGGCCTCAGAGTTTTCCAAACAATTATATTAAATGCGTATATGCACATATATACAATACATATATGTATGTGGATTTCTGCATACTATAATTTTTCAAGTTTTTGAGGTTTATATGTGACCTTATTTTTTTATTCTGACATGTTTTTGAGATTTATTAATATATATACATATTTATAGCTATTGTTTACTCATTCTCACTGCTTCATGATATTCTACTATATGATTATATTCTGAATCCTTTAATCATCCAGGCAGAGGACATCTGGGTTATTCCTAGATTTTCACAATTGAAAATATTGCTCTGCATACTTTTGTGTGTGTCACACACTCAAAAGTTTTACTAGAAATGCAAGTGTTTGATCAAAAGATAATATCTTCAAATTATTTTACCAAGAAATTGCAGTAATTTACATTCCCAGTCACAGTATAAGGGATTTCTCTTGTCATTTTTTCACTGGTCTCTTATTCTTTACTCATTTCAGAAATATTAGTTTTTGTTTTTATTCACTTCAAAAAGGTATTTTATTTTCTCTATGTGATAACTCCAAAAGATGCAGTCCTTGACTATCTAATCAGAGGTAGGCTGATTTTCTGTTAAGGGATATATAGTAAATACTTTAGGCTGTGGGCAATACAATCTTTTTTGCAATTACTCAGCTCTGCTGTTACAGAGCACAAGCAGTGATAGAGAATGAATAAAGAAATAAGCACAGCTGAGCTCCAATAAGGGCTTTGCAGGTGGTCCTAGTGTTAAAGAACCCGCCTGCCAGTGCCGGAGACCTAAGAGATATGGGTTCCATCTCCGGGCCTGGAAGATCCTCTGGAGAAGGATATGGCAACCCACTCCAGTAATCTTGCCTGGGAAAGGCCATGGACAGACGAGCCTGGAGGGCTACAGTCCACAGGGTCGTAAAACGTTAGACACAACTCAAGTGACTTAGCATGCACGCACACAGAAGTTCCAATAAAGCTTTATTTATAAGACAAGCAGCAGCATGAACTTGGCCCATAAGTGGTAGTTTGCCGACCACAGGGGTAGAGCAGGTGAAGTCTTTGTTTTCTGTTTGTTCGTTTTATTGTTCATGGTGAATTTTCTGTGTCCATGTGTTAATTTTTTATAGAGAATTCATTGTTTGGCTGAGTTTAATCATGGGAATCTTTTTTTTTATGCTGAATTTATTTTTTTTTAATTTTATTTTATTTTTAAACTTTACATAATTGTATTAGTTTTGCCAAATATCAAAATGAATCCACCACAGGTATACATGTGCTCCCCATCCTAAACCCTCCTCCCTCCTCCCTCCCCATACCATCCCTCTGGGTCATCCCAGTGCACTAGCCCCAAGCATCCAGTATCGTGCATTGAACCTGGACTGGCATCTCGTTTCATACATGATATTTTACATGTTTCAATGCCATTCTCCCAAATCTTCCCACCCTCTCCCTCTCCCACAGAGTCCATAAGACTGTTCCATACATCAGCGTCACTTTTGCTGTCTCGTACACAGGGTTATTGTTATCATCTTTCTAAATTCCATATATATGTGTTAGTGTACTGTATTGGTGTTTTTCCTTCTGGCTTACTTCACTCTGTATAATAGGCTCCAGTTAATCATGGGAATCTTAAGAACTAGATATTTTCCTCCAGACAATACTTGTTCCCACTAGGCATGATGGAGAGCTAGCAAACTGGAAGAACTTTATTTATTTATGTTCTGCTAATTTAAAATATATATATATATATATATATATTTTTTTTTTTTTAATTTGGAAGCACTTTAATGTCTGCTCTGATTTACCAGATTTTTTAAATTGTTGAAATGAAGAGCCAAGAGCAGGTCAGTAACAAATCATGGCTAAACAGTCAACAGAAGAATATTTTTATTACCAGTTGTTTTTCCACTCAGAACCATGGCAGAGACTAACAGATTTCCTTATGGACTTTGCTGGCAGACATTATTTTTTTCCAACCTATATTTCAAGGATGCTCTTGGCCATTCAAAACTTCCAGCTAACCTGTGGCTCTCAGATCCCAGCCCTCCAACTCAGCATGTCCCCAAGATCTCCTCTTCCAAACCCACAGGGTAAGAATTCCAACACTTCACCCTTCTAAAGTTGCAGAGCAGTCAGGCTCACATCCTGACTCTTCCTCTCTGTCCTCTCTGATGGATGCCTTGAGGCACCTTTTACAAATCCTTGGCACCTCGTCTTCCTGTTCTATCGTTTATTCTCCCATTTTTCTTATCATTGTTTGTTTATAGCTTGTAAAATACTTTAGTTAACTTGCGTTATATTTAAACTATAATTATAATTGCTGTTAAACTTGGGGAAAGTTTATAATTAGGCACAATTGTTTAAGGTGCCACATTTACCTGGAAATCATGAGTATAAATATTTTATTTAATCAAATCCACTTCTAATGGTAACTGCCATTCATTGACCTACACCTGCCAAGATGCTTTACAAACATGATTAAGCAATAACCCTGTGAAGAAGGCACTGCTTTTCTGGGATAGTCATTCGTTTTGTTAAAAAATATTCAAGTTCTCCTCTCCTTCTAGAAATAAGGAGGGGTTTCATCCTCCCACTCCCTTCAAAGTTTGTCTTGGCAACATGACTACTTGACCCAAGTCTCGTTATCTGTAGTGACCGTGTTGTTTCTGAAAGGACACTGTGCGATCTGGTGCACAATGCACACTGAATCCCCCCCTTTCCACTGGCTTTGTGGAAGCGCCTCTCCACCAGCCTAGGTCCTCAGTAACTTCAGCAGGCAGAGCCCCATCAACCCAGGCTGAACGGGTGTCATAAGCAGGAAATACACATTCCTGGTGTGAAGCCATAGAGGTCTTCCCAGGTGCCGCTAGTGGTAAAGAATCTGCCTGCTGAGGCAGGATATGAAGGAGATGTGTGTTCCATCCCTGGGTCAGGAAGATGCCCTGGAGGAGGGCATGGCGACCTCCTCCAGTATTGTTGCCTGGAGAATCCCATGGACAGAGGAGCCAGGTGGGCTACAGTCCATGGGGTCCCAGAGTGGGATAGGACTGAATGACTGAGCATGCACACACACGCTCAAGTCTGGGGTTTATCTGTTGCAGCTGTATCGTCTAGCCTCTGCAGAATAACACAACATCCACTAACATGGGAGAGAAAACAATGATTGCCTGTGTAACACGACTAGTGATTGTTGAAAGTGCAATTCAAACCCAAGTTTATGTTAGCAAAGCTTTGTGTGGCTTTTGCTTTACCATGCTGCCTTGAAAGCTGAGGAGGTGCTCAGCCTTCTGAATGTCTGAAGTCAGTGGATAAATGTGAAGCCAGTAGACACACAGGGGTGCCAGAATTCTGGAGCTGTCTCTTACAAGTGAACATTTGTACCGCATGATATAGTTTTTAAAGCAATTAGATAGTGAACATATGCTAACTACTGTCATCTGTTTCTCCCCTGAATTCTGATGACAGCAGAATTTCTCTGGTAGAAAGTCTTCATCAGGTACCATGATACCTAACGAAGGAAAAGTTTTAGTAACAACACAAGCATGGCAAGAATAGTTCAGAAAAGTTGATGATCAGTAATCAGACTTTAAAAAATTGGAGTCCTTCCCTGTCACACAAGTAAAATAACATCTATAACAGGTTTAAATATTCTTCTTCTATTTATTCCTTGATGTTGCTGCCCGTGGACCCAACCCCATGCCTCACCAGGAAGCAAGTGTGTCCATTATGAACAGCACCACGAAGAAGGTAGTCCTGACCTCAGGTAGTTTGCAACTGAAGAAGCAATAGGCAGTTTGGGGACCCCATACTCTTTTCATGGTCAAATTTCAACCAGCAGTAAGGCTGAGGGGCACTTTTCATTTGAATGCCAAAACATCCTATGTCAAGCAATATTTCTTTGCACGCTAATTCAAATTGTCTACAAGACCATCTGTTTCTATAACAGAGTCCAAGCCAGCTTTATAGACATATTTTTTTTAATCTGCTTCTCCCTTTGTAAAAGACCTATCTTATATCCATTTTCTTACAAAGCTTCACAAATTCCCAATTTTTCCACCTTTACTCATGAAGTCTTTTCTAAGCAAACTTATGCATACTGACACTACTCAAGATTTCTCTAAGGAAAAAGCTCAGACTAGATCTTTTTCCTTCTAATTTTCACAAAATAAAATAGAAATGCAAAGTTGGATTGCTATTTTTCTCAGGGCCTCTCCTTGACTTCCATTGATCCCTAAACAGGTCTAGTTCATAGAAATTTTAAAATCAGAGAAATTTTAACAAAGATACATGTTTCCAAGACTATCCCTGGCAGAAGAAAGTCTCCATCTGAACTCTCTTTCCCACTTTCAGGAGTCCAGCTCTTTTCCAGGACTTCTGTCCCCGTTGGCTCCAGGCCCCCTGCCCCTCCCTTTCAGTCTCCACCTTCTATGTTAGAGTGCGCATCTGGGAACACGAGCATGGCTGTCTTCTCTTCTTCACACGTGCTCTAGGTGATCAGTTGATTCCATAAGGGTGTACAAGGCAAGAGTTTCTCTGGCCCAGAGATACTTCAGACCCCAGTTCCAGGACTGCTTTCCAGCTCATGGACTCCCAGTGGCCGCCCAGCGGGACCTCACTTCTCACCGTCAGTGTTGCTGCAGAGTGCAGGGGGCTACCTTTCCCTTGTTAGGCTTTGTACCTTTGCACCTGTCGTGTAAGTTAACTTCTCAAGATGTCAGATTTTATATGTACTTAGCATGAACCCCAAATGCTCCTCCCTTATATCCGTTTCTTGTCTGGGAGCAAGACAGACAGAAACATTGGATTTTTTTTTGGCTTGAGAAGCAAGATCAGCTCTATAATTTGTGGTCCCCATTGCAAGATACAGCTTTGGTGGTTCACTGGTAAAATTCTCGCCTGTCACACAGGAGGCCTGGGTTCAATTTTCGGCTAATGCAGTCTCATGTTTTTGGGCTTCCCAGGTGGAACTAGTGGTAAAGAACACACCTGCTAATACAGGTGGACATGAGAGGTGTGGATTTGATTCCTGGCCCAGGAAGATCCCCTGGAGAAGGAAGTGGCTACCCACTCCAGTATTCTGGCCTGGAGAATCCCATGGACAGAGGAGCCTGGTGGGCTACAGTCCATAGGTCACAAAGAGTCAGAAAGAGCTGAAGCGACTTGGCACAGCACAGCACAATGCAAGATTCAAATGTGAGGTCTCTTGTTAAAAAAAAAAAAAAAGAAGAAGAAGAAATTCAAGGCAACAGACAGCAGGACATTACAGTTAGTGTGGGGTCCAGTCTGCAAGCCCTGGAAACCAGCACTGTTGAAGGCAGATTTTGACAAGATGTTCTTCTAAAGAATAGTGTTTCAGGTGTTAATTACCTTCGTGGGGATATTTGTGAACCCTATGAAGATTCCCAGCTGAGCTAGTGGTAAAGAATGCGCCTGCCAATGCAGGAGACATAGAGACAAGGGTCCTACCCCTGGGTCAGGGGAGAGCCCCTGGCGGAGGGCATGGCAATCCACTCAGGTATGCTTGCTTGGAGAATCCCATGGACAGAGGAGCCTGGCAGGCTACGGGTCGAGGTGAGCCCAGTGGAGCTCTCATTGAAAATAAGACCCTCGGTAGCCCACCTTTAGTGAATCCCGGGGACATGTGTAAATCTGATCCCATTTTTGAAGTTTGAACACCATCCAAACAAATTCTGCCGATAGTAGAGCAAGACCCAGATGAGCAGGGGAAAAAAAAAAAAAAATGACAATGGCAGAAAACCAGCGAGATTGATCCCTTTTAGGAAAATGACCAGAACAAAAAAGACTGGTATTAAGGCTGAGTGCTGACACAAGCCATCAGTTTTTTACCCCTTTGGTCTCACTGTTGTATACAAAGGATGGGTTCTCCTTTCTTAAATGCAAGAGCTTATACTGTGTCTAAGAATTCTGTGTTGATGGGTGATGTATTGCTAAGTAACATTTTTTTGCAGGTAAATCTCAAGTCTTAGAGCTCTTCAGGTAGGAGACAATAGGTAAATCACCTTCCAGAGGCAGTCCTGAAGACACCTATTGATGTGTTTTTAGCAAATATGAGACTGTGCGTGTAAGATACATCAAATAGCAGCTCCTGGCACTGATAAGAATAGAATGTCTTCATTTTCCCACATTTTCACCTGTGAAAACTGTCCGAAGACACAGTAATTTACACTCCCTTCCTTGTGATTTATTTGTTCTTGGATTTTAAAAGCTTGAGCGTAATGGAAAGAAACCTAATACCTTCTTGACCCTTAGGCTAATTGTCCCCTAATTACTGTTTTCTCCCCTGTTTCTCTCTGCACCATGTTCTCAATAGGAATAATAGAAGATTAAGAGGTAATATTAGAAAAACAGCCTATATGGGTACATGTAACTCAGAAATAAGTTTTATTTAAAAAGTGATGAAAGAATCAGGAAAAAAGTGTTAAATTATCAATATCAGAATTTAGTAACTGGTGCTAATTTTTTAGAGATGCTTTCCATGCTATTTTTTTGAGGGGGGGTGCTCTACCATAAACACTTTCAAACATTGAGTTAGGATCATCACATCAGAGTTGGATTTGTCTCCATTGGTAAATATAGATGTGCTCTATACTTTAAAATTCTTTAAAATATTTTCAAATATGTATTCATTAATATGTGAACACCTATTAAATATAAAGATGAATATGACAGCATTCCAACTATCACTAGACTTAAGGATTTTAAATCTAGTGAAAGGGAGACAAAAAAGTCAATGGCTAATATATGAAATGTCAAGTATTATGATTAAGGTAGGAATTTGAAAATCTATTCTTTGGCTCTAGCCTCAAACTGTAATACGTAGTCAGAGAAAAAGTGTTAATCTCAAATCATCAGGAGAAGCTTCCTTTCAAAACCTATGCCTCAAAATTTCAGGAGCCTGGTGGGCTACAGTTCACTGGGTCGAAAAGATTTGGGCACGACTGAGCGACTAACACTTTCACCCTTATCCAAGGTTGACCACTGCTTTGTTCAGAGAGTCTGTGTCCTAGGGAGCAGGTCTCTCTCGCTTAGCAAGTAGTGAATTCAGCTTGTTTCGGGTAAATGTAAGTGTGTGTGTGTGGCGGGGGGGAAGCAGGATATGTGGGGCCTTGTTTCTCAATAAAGATCTACAAAGTTATGTGCATACTCTGAAAAATGGACCAAGAAGGGACTCTAACTCTACACAGAGTCAGGAGAAGGGTGGCTAAACAGGAGGGATGCAAACAGTGAAACCACTGTTCAGAGACAAGAAAACTTTGAGCTGAAGTTTGAAGCTAATTCAGTAAGTTGTGCATGAATTTCTCAGGCAGAAAGAACAGATGAGCCATGTTAGGGGGACACTGGAATTTCTGGTGCATTTGAGGAACACTAATGCTCAATGGGCAGAGAAGGCAATGGCAACCCACTCCAGTACTCTTGCCTGGAAAATCCCAGGGACGAGGGAGTCTGGTGGGCTGCAGTCCATGGGGTCGAGAAGAGTCGGACACGACTGAGCGACTCCACTTTCATGCATTGGAGAAGGAAATGGCAACCCACTCCAGTGTTCTTGCCTGGAGAATCCCAGGGACGAGGGAGTCTGGTGGGCTGCCATCTGTGGGGTCGCACAAACTGAAGTGACTTAGCAGCAGCAGCAATGCTCAATGGGTCAAAGGACTACAGGTGAATGTGTAATTGGAGATAACTCAGGGGATACTCAAAGGTGCAATGCATATGTGGTACATTGGGATAAAGGGAAGTCAGTCAAAGATTTGACCTCAGGAGGAGTTAAATTAGTTTGACACTTTTGAAAAATAATTCTCATGAGTTAAAGAGATAAACTGCAGATACTCTAGGTGAGAGGCGACTTGATATTGCTGTAATGGGTTTTGGATATTCTCCAGGGAAACGTTTTTATTCTGAAGATAATAAAAATCAGGCCCAGTGCACCAGCCCCAAGCTTCCTGTATCCTGCATCAAACCTGGACTGGCGATTCATTTCTTATATGATATTATACATGTTTTAATGACCCAGAGGGATATTTAGGGAGGGAGGTGGGAGGGGGGTTCAGGATGGGAAACACGTGTACACCCATGGTGGATGCATGTTGATGTATGGCAAAACCAATACAATATTGTAAAGTAAAAAATAAATAAATAAACATATAAAAATTAAAAAAAAATCAGGCCCAGTGGATTATTTTTAAGTGGCTCATTCAAAACCATAGAACGAGGACTGGAATGCTAAACGGTTAGCTCTGATTTCTGATGAGAAATCAAAGCAAGCTACACAGCCATTTATTCTCCTATGACCAAATCCCGGCTCAGGAAAGAATCTCTAGGCTTAAGGTAGGAAGAATGCAGCTTCACACTTGGGGACAGGCTAGTTTCGTTTCATCACAGATTCAGTCTAGGCTAAAACAACAAATGTCTGGAAGACAAGTGATATGCAGAAGTAAGATATCTGGAAACTCGGCTGAGTGTCGTGTGACCGAAGGAGACTGAACTTGCAACGTGTGCCTGAAATGCACATGCTCTGATTTCAGGAATCAGCGTTTCATCGAGGTTCTCCACTATGCAGGTTAAGGTTCAGAAAGGTTAAGATATTGGCCCAAAGTCACATATTCAGAAGGCAGAAGAGAAATTGAAGTTCAACCTGCCTACAGGGGCTTCCCTGGTGGCTCAGTGATAATCTGCCTGCCAATGCTGGAGACACGGGTTCAATCCCTGGCCCAGGAAGATTCCACACGCCACAGAGCAACTAAGCCCGCGTGCCACAACCATTGAATCTGTGCTCTAGAGCCTGGGAGCTGCAGCTATTGAGCCCACGTGCCAACTACTCCAGGGCGCCCTGGAGCCCGCGGTCCACAGAAGAGGTGCCACTGCTGTGAGAAGCCCGCACAGCAACGAGGAAGCGGCTCCCACACTCGACAACCAGAGAAAAGCTTGCCCAGCAGCCACTGCTGTGAGAAGCCCGCACACTGCAACGAGGAAGCAGCTCCCACACTCGACAACCGGAGAAAAGCTTGCCCAGCAACAAAGGCCCAGCACAGCCAACAAATAAACAAAATTACATTTTATATATTATGTAAAACCTGCCTGCAGTTGAAGCCAATTCTTCCAAGTCAATGGAAAGTTTGAATTCCAAACGGATTGAAAGATCGTGATCCTTACTGAGGTTCTCTTGATTGTTTTTCCTCCAAATCCTACTTTCAAAATTTATGTCTTGTTTCTTTTTGGTTTGCTTTTAATTTAAGGATACTTTACAATTAAACATACATGGTGTGTTCTGATGACGACACATACCTATATAACCATGCTTAAGACAGGGAACATTTTTATCACCCCGGGAAATTTCCTTGTGATTCTCTCCACTCAGCACCCCCTCCAGGCAACCACTTTCTGATTTCTCTGATTATAAATTAATTTTGCCTGCTGTTTAGCTTTTATAAATAGAATAATGGTATGTGGTTTTTGTGTCTGGCTTTTTTTTGCTCAAGATATATACTTTTAAACCCATCCATGTATTTGCATGTATCAGTAGTTAATATTATTATTATTATTTTTTTGCTAAGGAGTATCCATATGTGTGCTGCTGCTGCTGCTAAGTTGCTTCAGTCATGTCTGACTCTGTGCGGCCCCATAGATGGCAGCCCACCAGGCTCCCCTGTCCCTGGGATTCTCCAGGCAAGAACACTGGAGTGGGTTGCCATTTCCTTCTCCAATGCATGAAAGTGAAAATTGAAAGTGAAGTCGCTCAGTTATGTCTGACTCTTAGCGACCCCATGGACTGCAGCCTACCAGGCTCCTCTGTCCATATGTGTGACTACTCCACAATTTATGTATTCAACTATTAATAGACAATTGGGTATCTCAGTGTTTTTTAATGAATAAAGCTACTCTATGATCATTCAAAAAGATGAATATCTGTCATTCTGTATCCTTGAGTAAATATCTAGGAGGGGAATTTCTATATTATAGAGCTGATGAATCTTTAATTATATGAGAAACTGTCAAAACAGTTTCCATAAACGACCTCACAATTTTACACTCACACCAGCAACGTATGAGAGCTTCAGTGTCACCTACTTGCCAGTATCAATGTTTTCAGCCCTTTCAACCTTAGCCCTTCCGGTGTGTATGTAGCAGTACATCATTGTCGGCGTAGTTTTGGATCTCATTAGTGACTAGTGATACCGTGTGCTTTTCAACTGTTTATATGTCTTATTTTAAAGAGTCAGATATTACCCTTGAAGATGCCACCAGGAAACTGCTAGAGCTCATAATAAACTTGGTAAAGTTGCAGGATACAAAATTAATACACAGAAATCTCTTGTATTCCTATACAATAACAACAAAAAAATCAGAAAAAGAAATCAAGGATATGATCCCATTTACCACTGCAACAAAAAGAATTATATGCCTAAGGATAAACCTACCTAAGGAGACAAAAGACCTATATTCACTTAAGACACTGATGAAAGAAATCAAAGATGATACAAACAGATGGAGAGATATACCATGTTCTTGGATTGGAAGAATCAATATTGTGAAAATGACTATCCTCCCAAAAGCAATCTAAAGATTCAATGCAATCCCTATCAAATTACCAATGGCATTTTTCACATTAATATATTTGTCAGTCTTCATAGTCATTGGAATATATTCACCAATCTACAAAAAGCTGACATTTTAACAATGTTTTGTTTTTTTAATCCATGTACAAGTCATTTCCATTTACAGAGAACTTTCATTTCTTTCAGCAATGTGTTTAGTTATCAGTTTGCATGTTTGTATATATCATATTAAATTGACTCTTAACTATGTTATGCTTTTGATGTAATTATAAATGAAATCTTTTTTGGATTTTATTTTTCAATTGTTTCCTGCTCTTATATAGAAATACAATTAATTATATTGATGTTGCATCATGCAACTATGATAAATTCACTTACTAGTTCTAATATTTATGCTGAAGATACCTTAAAATATTCAAAATAAAAAGATATATGGCCTGCATGTTTTTTTAAGTCTCACTTTTTCCTTAATTCTTATGTGTTTTACGTATTTTTCTCATTTTATATACAAGTTGAGGCTTCCAGAACGACGCTGAATAAAAGTGCTGGGATTCCACATTCTTGCTTGTTTTGCTTGCCACCTTAAGGGGAAGCTGTTGGATATTTTGCCATTAAGGAAAATTTTAATTGTAGTTTCATCAGACACCATTTCCCAAAAGGAAAGAAATTCCATTGTATTTAGATTCCTGAGAATTTTTATTTATTATAAATGAGTGCTGAATAAAGTTGGCTGCGTTTTCTTTAAAATTTTATGTTTATTATTTTTGTTATATAAAGAATATAAATTAGTTTTCTCTTTTTTATTATTAAGCCAAACTTGACTTCTGAAATAAAGCCTATTTGTTCATTTCTTTATATTTTTACTTTTCACATGCCATATTTTTGTAAAGGTCTTTTGTATCTGTATCCATATGTGATACTGCTGTATCACTTATCATTTTTCTTAAAATACCTTTGTTATTTTTTATCAGTGTTATTCTGAATTTATAAAAGAAGTCATTCATTATTTTTCCTTCTATTTTCTGAAAGAACTTTTATAAAATTTGTGTTTTTTTCCCTTAAAACTTTATCATTTATAACCAGTCTGATACTTTTTTTTTGTAAGAATTTTATAGATTAATTCATTTCTAAAAATGTATAACTATTGATATTTTCTATTTATTCAATTTTGGTAATTTTATCCTCTCAGGCTCCATGGGGTTTATGGTAATATCTACTCCCACTTATATTTCCAATATATATTTTTTCTCTCTTCATTATTTATTTTGCTGAATTTTATTAACAGATAATTTAATTTTGTGAACTTTGTCAAAGTTTCACATTTTTCTGTTATTCCACATTCTCTTCAACACTTGGTATGGTCAATCTGTTAAATTTTAGCCTTACTAGTGAATAACTCGGAGAAGGCAATGGCACCCCACTCCAGTACTCTTGTCTGGAAAATCCCATGGACAGAGGAGCCTGGTAGGCTGCAGTCCATGGGGTCACTAAGAGTCAGGCACGATTGAGTGACTTCACTTTCACTTTTCACTTTCACGCATTGGAGAAGGAAATGGCAACCCACTCCAGTGTTCTTGCCTGGAGAATCCCAGGGACGGGGGAGCCTGGTGGGCTGCCGTCTATGGGGTCGCAAAGAGTCAGACATGACTGAAGCGACTTAGCAGCAGCAGCAGCAGTGAATAATTACTAATTATATTAAATACTTTTTTTATATGTTTATTTGAAATCCATATATCTTCTTTGGTAAAATTTTAAAATCATTTGTCTTTTTAAAACTGGTTTACTGTTAAGTTGTAAATGTTCTCTGTACATTTTAGATATCAGGGCTCTCATTCATTCTAAGATAAAAAGGTTTAAGGATCACATACACAGTAGCTGTTGGAGCCATCTTTCCTGACAAATAATAAAACACAGAAAAAAAAAAAAAACAGAGTTGGAAGAGGAATACTGCTTTATAGCTATGTATAAACACTCTATTCCAACCATTCATGGACCTACGTACTTCAAAATTGTTCAATGAAACATCATCTGTTCTCTTTTTCTTACACTAACATGAGTTGTATTTCTATCTAGCAACCAAAAGTGCTAACATAACAGCTTTATTTACATCCCTTTGCACATGGCAAAAAACAGCTCTAGCAGCCTAAAAAAAATCCCAATCCAAAGGTTCCCCAGGAAGCAATTAGAGTCTCTGACTCTCAATTGCAAGAGCTTAGGAGAGAGAATCGGGTTTCTAGGATCAAGGGACTATAGGCAGGTAGGTGGTTTGTAGGACCCACTATTCAAGCATCATGATTATGGAAGAAGATGTGGGAACTCTCCACAATAAAGGCTGAAGAGATAAGGAAAAAATGTCACCTCTTTACAGGAGGCAATGGCTACTATGATTTTGTAGCAAGTGACCTCAATTGTATAAAAGAAACAGTGTAGGGAATACGAAGGTAATGAAGAATACAAGCTTGAGTAAATAAATTGATGATAGATTGACTTTTGGAAGAAGCTGCTTGAACAAAAGAATCATGAAAATGGAGGCGTGATTAAGCACGCTCATGTAAGCACCCTGTCTTTAAAGATGGATTTAGCTACAATGATTGAACTTAATCCTCGACTAAGCATGTTAGCATGTGTGTCTTTGCCTTTAGGGATCCTACATTAGCTGTGGGCACTTAGTATCAGTTGCCAGTTGCCTGGTGAGAATCTTCCCTACAGACACTGGTGTCTTTAAGCCAGGGGAAAAGCCGGTGAGCACTGCCAAGCACACAGACTCAAACCGCACTCTGCACTCCGTCCTGCTGTGACCCCGCTCCTGGATACTCAGCCCAGATTTCATCCAGTTATCCCATGTCTCAACCCTAAACCTGAGCTCTCCTGGCCTTCTCCTACTAGACACTCTAACAAGGCTGCAGTTCACACCTGGTTCACCTTTTAGATGTCTCATTCTTGGTCCACATCCATCTTGACCTTCAGGATTCACATGCCAGTGAATTTGCTCATTCTAAACTTTGATGATCCCCTAGTATTTGACATAATGCCCTAACTCTGATTCTTGTGCTATCTTCCTATTCATGACAATCACATGTCCTTTTTAATGGAAAAGGTACTCTTGGCATAATATCTCACTACCCTTAAAATGGTGCTGCTCATCTTAAATTAGTGTTTTAAACATGGATTTCTAATTTTTCAAGCCATAAGCCATGGTGCTTGACCAAGCAGAGAAACGTATTGCTTTTTGGTCTCACTAAAGATGCACCAAAATTACCCAGGTTATTAGGAGAAAATTAGAGTTCATTAGTTATAAGTAAACATTATTGAGAATTTAGCATATGTCAATAAAGTGTAATAACCTAGAAGTCTTCAAAGAAAATAATAAAAATAGCAATAGCTGAAATTTGTTGAATGCTAACTTCCTACCTGGCTTCCCTGGTGGCTCAATAGTAAAGAATCCACTTGCCAGGGCAGGAGACCTGGCTTCAATTCCTGGGTCATAAAGATTCCCTGGAGAAGGAAATGGAAACCCACTTCAGTATTCTTGCCTGGGAAATCCTACGGGCAGAGGACCCTTGTGGGCTACAGTCCATGCAGTTGTAAAATAATTTGACATGACTTAGCGACTAAATAACAACTAGCTACCTGGTACTCTGAAGGAATTTTAATGGTATTAGTCTACAGCATCCGGCTGATGTGCCGTATGTGGTACTGTCATCCCCACATTACATCTGACGATGCTGAGGCACTGAAAGATTCACAAGCTATTTGTCTTATATTATCCAGCTAAGATGCAGCCAAATCAGGATTTTGACTCTGACCTCAGTGCCACAGATTATCTTTTAGACTCATGGAGAAGAGAGTCATATGTAAGTAAAACAAAAATAATAAAGGCAATACGATCTAAGCATTAACAAGTTTTTGAAGGAATCCAAAAAAGTACAATTACTTGCTTGAGGAGAAAAGGGTCGGGGTTGGCTTTGTAGGGGAAAGGAGATGATTGAGCTAGGCTTTGAAAGGTCAGGGTAATTTGAACAGAGGAAGAAAGGCAGAGCCATTCCAGGCAGAGAGAATGGACTGGACAAGATTAGGAATGACTGTGTGGAGGTGTGATAAAGCAGCAGTGTTTTCTCATTCTCCAGAAAATTCGACAGTGAATCGTAGACCTCTGGAAAGGGCTTTCCAATATCAGCCGGGAAAAAAATGGCTGCAGATAAAACATCCTGCGTGTTCTCTCTTCCTCTGGCTCATCACTTGATTGTAGGAAAGGACGCAAAGAAACACCAGATCTCAGGATGCAAGGACGGACGGGGTGACGTTACACCTGGGATCCTGAAACTACAGTAATTTGACCATCTCGAATCTAAATAACTTCCCATAGAGTAAAATGATATCAGATAACGAATCCTGTTTTCTTTTTCTTCAGAATCCTTTGCCAACAAGACAAGAGACGCGGCGCACTACAAGCTCGCACTGCTCCACCCAGTGCCCCGCTGACCCTGTCGAAGCTGAGATGCTCAATGTTCTCATCATCTATCTTCCCATCTCCAGGACCTGACAGCTTTGTCAGGCGCTTCTGCATCATCCTGTAACTTTCCAGGCTATTCATGTGCAAAGCCACGCAGAGAAGGCCCTGCTATTCATTTCCGGGAAATGGCCTATCCAGCTCCATTTCTCTAAGTGGCCTATTTCAGTAAATTGCTGTCTGGGATGGGAGATGATGCCTCTGACAGCCATCCTGCACCACAGGCCCGGTTCTGGGCCCCGGCCCCGCCCGGCCGAAATCCAGCTAGTGCCGGGCAGTCTGGGAAGCTGGCCCTTGTTTTCTCTCTCAGCGGGGCTGCAAGCGCTGGAGCTACTTTGTGGGTCTTTCACTCACGAAATCATCTCCTTTCCTTGCTCTGAAATTGCTCATTGAACCAAATTCCTTGCTGTGGAATATTTGAGAGCTCCTCACTTATCTTTTCATTAAGGTCTGCTTTAGTATTTTGCCACTTCAGCCTGGAAAGCACAATTCATTTGATTGTTATCTTTTGCTAATACAGTAAGACCAATATGCTTATAAACATGGTAGTTCCTAACCCACAGCGACTAGAATTCTCAAAGGAGAATGATCAGAGTACAGACAGTTCAAAATCAAGAAAAACAAAGAGCTACAAAAAAACTAATTGCTAATGTCCAATTTACAAATCTATACAGAAGGACCAATTTATACACAGAACATAGAACATAATGCACTGATTTCCTTGTCTCCTAATCTTGGTCATCTTTTTGCTTTTTTAATCATGTTTTTAAAACTTTTAAATTTTATTGAATTTAAATTTTCTTTTCAGTTGTAAGTCCTTTATATTTATTTTATCTTATCAGTACTCATAAAACCTTCATGAAAATGTAATGTTGCAGACTCTGAGATCCTTTGGTCACATATTTCTTACATGAGAAACAAGTGGAATTTCACCCCACAGCAGACTTCTCTTTAGGACCCCGGCCGTCTCTTAATGGAACACTTTACGGCATTCTGTGGCTTAATCTGAACCTTTCAGTTGTTTTCTTCTCTCTGTACTTTCAAACTGGCCAGTTTACTAGAGGCTGAGAAGCTATGGCTTACAGTACCCTGCATTTTTTGCAGCGTTACAAAATGCTTTCGTGTTCATCTCTCTTTCCTCTCAATATGAAACTGATGAAGAAATAGGCTAATGATCACACAGCTAACACTATGATTGAGATAAAGCTTTGTGCTCCAACTTTTGACCTCTAGTCCAAATCTTAATAATAAGGGATATAAAGATTCAAGAGGCAGATGTTGAAATGAGAAATAGAAAAAATCTTTTTCTGTTCTCCACCAATTTCCATTTCCCTCCACTTTCCAGTGAATAAATCTGATGATAAAGATTCTCAAATAACATGTTTCACATGGTCTTTGGCAGAATTTCTCATTATGTTGTGGAAATTTAAAATCTAGACTTGTGGAATTTCCTGGAATAGTTCACCTGTCTCTAGATGTAGCCAAAAACAGATCAAAATTTATCTTTGGAAGAAAATATAAAACCATGGTCAAACTGAGGCAAGCATTTGCTTGAAAGCCCGGAGAAAATTAGACTTCCCTGGTGACTCAGTAAAGAATTTGCCTGCAAAGCAAGAGACCTGGATTTGATCCCTGAGTTGGGAAGATCCCCTGGAGAAGGGAATGGCAACCTACTTCAGTATTTTTGCCTGGAGAATCCCAAAGACAGAGGAGCCTGGTGGGCCACAGTTCATGGGATCGCAAAGAGTTGGACAAGACTGAGCGACTAACACTAACAAACTATGGGGAAAATTGGTATTTAATATAAACCTAACAAACTTAGTCTAAAATAATTTAAAATTTAATCAAATAGATCCACATGCTTTATGTAGAACATTTAATAAAGATAGACTTTCCATCAGATGTCAACTGTGAATAAATGAAAATAGTAGTAATTTATAGTGGAGAAGGCAATGGCAACCCACTCCAGTACTCTTGCCTGGAAAATCCCATGGACGGCGGAGCCTGGTAGGCTGCAGTCCATGGGGTCACTAAGAGTTAGGCACGATTGAGCGGCTTCACATTCACTTTTCACTTTCATGCATTGGAGAAGGAAATGGCAACCCACTCCAGTGTTCTTGCCTGGAGAATCCCAGGGATGGAGAAGCCTAGTGGGCTGCCATCTATGGGGTCACACAGAGTTGGACACGACTGAAGTGACTTAGCAGCAGCAGCAGCAGTAATTTATAGAATACCTCCCACATATGAAAATCTTTCCGTATGTAATCCCATTCTATCATAGTCATATAAGACAGACATGCTTTTATCACTTATACTTTACAGTTGAGGAAACTGAGAAATATAAAGAAGTAGTTTAACTAAAGTCACATGCTTAATGGAAAGACCAGATATGACATACAAGCTTGATTTTAACACTACAATATGGCCTCAACTTGTTCTATAGAAAAACTTCTTAATAGAGTTACTTACCATCACATTAAATATGGGAGCATATTTATAAAATGTAATGATTTTATTTTAGTGTAACCGATAATAAATTGTTTTTGATAGTTTAAAAAATGGAAATAAAAATGAGTAAAATTTAGCAATAACATTGATATTCTGCAAAGAACTTCTTTAATGTAAGTCTCTGGTCATATCCTCAACCTGAGATGCTAAGATTTGCAAGCTAGCCCATGATTCATTCTGAGTTAATTGCTACATAAAGGATAAGGTACAGGTGGAGAGCCATTTTGGCCAATGGAGGTCCACTTCCTTCAGCTCTGTTTACTGACCTGGCTCTTCTGTCAGCAGCTAAGTGCCACGTTTATGTCAGTCTGTGTCCCCAGGCTGCCTTGTTTCGTTGATCTACGTCTCCCCTTCTCCCAGGAAACACTGTGGTGACCACTGCAGCTATGTTATAAGCTTTAATATTTGGAAAACAATCATTTCTTTAACTTTTCTATTTCTCTCCTTTCTTCAAAGTTGTTTTTGGCTAATCTAGGGGATTTATCTTTCCATATAAATTTTAGAATATACTTATCTATGCTTTCAAAGAACATTTCTGTGATTTAGATTGGAATTATATCAAGCCTATAGATGCATTTAGGAAGAATTCACCTACTGTTGCAATATGGATTTTTCCAAATGGTGTGTGTTGTTCAAAGATTTAAGGTCCTTTTTGACTTCCTTTATCAGCATTTTGTTAGATTTATAACTAAGTATTTTATTTTCTTTGGAGAAACCATAAGTGGCATTACTGCATTTTAATATTTGGTTTCCATTTGTTCAGCACCAGTATATATAAATGCAATTGATTTTTATGTGTTACTCTCTTATCCTGTGTTTTTATGACAGCTGCTTTAAGTCTTGTCAGATCATTCTAACATCTGATTCAATTCAGTATTGATTGTTTTTCTCATTCAGATTAGGGCTTTCCTGGTCTTGGGTGTGACATATGATTTTCTATTTTAACCTGGACATTTTAATTTTATATTAAGAGACTCTTACTCTTTCTCAAATCTTCTGTTTTAGCTGACAAATGCCCTTAGTGGGTAGATTTTAATGGGTAGATTTCTGGCTTGCTTTGCGAGATTTAGTTTCAGTGACAGTTTAGTTTTCAGAGCCTTTGCAATACTACTTTCTTCTGCGTCACTTTTCTGAGCTGCTGGGGTTCCTGCTCAGTCCTGTCTGGTGTCATCTATCAAGGCAGGCAGCACCCATCTCGGCGGCCTCTGTTGCTGGGCTACGTCTGTGGAGCCAGGAGGGCAGAATCTGCTGGGCTGAGTCTTCTCATCCCATTGGGTGGAAGGCAGGGGAGGGCAGGCCTCTGGGATGCTGGCCCTGCAGGAAGGCCAGCCTGACTGCTGGTGCCCTTGTGAAGTGAGGACTGAGATCGCCTGAAGTGTTACTAAGTCCAGCAGATCAAACCGCTGCCAGGACCGGGTGAGACTGGACTGCTACCGCAACCTTTTGTAAACACAAAAAAGGCCCGAGGACAGCAGAGACCACTGGTCCTAAAAGTGTGGTCCGTGAACAGCGGCGTCAGCATCAAGCAGAAACTAGTGGGAAATGCAGAACACTGTTGTAAAGCACAAACCAACATGACCTTGTAAAGCAAACATCCTCCAATGAAACATAAATTTAAAAAGAATGACTACAGATAAACAAAATCCTACTGTACAGCACAGGAGATTGTACTCAATATCCTGTAATAACTATAATGGAGAAAACATAAAAAGCATATATACAAGGTATAATGGATCACTTTGCTATACAGCAGACCTTAAGGCAATATTTTGAATCAACAATACTTCAGTAATTTTTTTAAAAAAAAGAGAAAAAAAATCTGACTCAAACCTGCTCCATCAGAAACTCTAGGGTGGGGCCCAGAAGAATGTGTTTTAAGCCCTCCAGGTGCTTCTGATGAGCAGCTTTTAGGGCACCCTTCTGTTCCTCACGGGTGTGTCCCCAGAATGGTCTTAAAAACAATAATATGCGAAGCACCAGGATTCCCACAACAAAGCAGCTCCTGCATCTTTACTACAGGCATGTTCTTCTCCACCCAAACTAGAAGGAGCTCAGCAGCAACCTGACAGAGCCAATGAGATATGCTACCAAGACACTCATTCCCCATCCAGAAAGCCACCTAAATTTCTGGGCATGATTGTTTATTCTTCACCTACGACCCTTCATCCTAAATAACATTTTATAACATGTTGTCTTCTATGGTATTTGGGAGGTAATGCAGCCCAGAGCCAAATGGCCTGGGTTTAAATCCAGCTTCCATTATGTATCACTTGCAACACTGTGCAATTAACCTCATAGAGTTACTAAGGGCGATAAACAAAATAAATGAGGAAATACGTGTGGAAACCATAGAACAGCACTCCATAAATGATGGCTGTTAGCTTACCAACTAATATCAATTCAGTTCAGTCGCTCAGTCGTGTCCGACTGTTGGTGATGCCATGGACTGCAGCACACCAGGCCTCCCTGTCCATCACCAACTCCTGGAGTTTACACAAACTCATGTCCATCGAGTTGGTGATGCCATCCAACCTTCTCATCCTCTGTTGTCCCCTTCTCCTCCCGCCTTTAATCTTTCCCAGCATCACAGTCTTTTCCAATAAGTCAACTCTTTGCATCAGGTGGCCAAAGTATTGGCATTTCATCTTCAGCATCAGTCCTTCCAATGAATATTCAGGACTGATTTCCTTTAGGATGGACTGGTTGGATCTCCTTACAGTCCAAGGGACTCTCAAGAGTCTTCTCCAACACCATAGTTCAGTTCACCAATATCAACATCCATTATATTCCAGCCATGTGATATTTGCTGTCAGTTCAGTTCAGTTCAGTTGCTCAGTCATGTCCAATTCTTTGTGACCCCATGAATCTCAGCATGCCAGGCCTCCCTGTCCATCACCAACTCCCGGAGTTCACCCAGACTCATGTCCATCGAGTTGATGATGCCATCCAGCTATCTCATCCTCTGTCATCCCCTTCTCCTCCTGCCCCCAATCCCTCCCAGCATCAGAGTCTTTTCCAATGAGTCAACTCTTCGCGTGAGGTGGCCAAAGTACTGGAGTTTCACCTTTAGCATCATTCCTTCCAAAGAAATCCCAGGGCTGATCTCCTTCAGAATGGACTGGTTGGATCTCCTTGCAGTCCAAGGGACTCTCAAGAGTCTTCTCCAACACATTTCAGAAGCATCAATTCTTCCACGCTCAGCTTTCTTCACAGTCCAACTCTCACATCCATACATGACCACTGGAAAAACCATAGCCTTGACTAGACGGACCTTTGTTGGCAAAGTAATGTCTCTGCTTTTGAATATGCTATCTAGGTTGGTCATAACTTTCCTTCCAAGGAGTAAGCGTCTTTTAATTTCATGGCTGTAGTCACCATCTGCAGTGATTTCATGTAATAATGGAGACAGGTATGTGTGATCTCACTGACTGCTCCATCACACATTCCATCCTTTCCCACAGTGATGTAAGGATGTGAGTTCGGGTGGTAGGAGTGAACTCTGGTCAGGAGACGCAGTCAAGCTGATTTATCAGCATTTGTGATGCCCATGCATACAACTTAACTAGTATACTGCGCTAACTGAACTAGTCAATCCCTTGGAGTTTCGATCTCTTTTCTATATATGTTACCACTGAGGACATTTTAGTGGAACTATTTACAGACCTGATAACCAAAGTCAGATAGAAGTGTCTTAAGAAGAATTACACCACCTTACACAAGTTTACAACCTGGCATCACAGTTGGCACTTTCTAAGAAACATTAGGCACTCAGAAAAATGTCTGGGGGGCTGAACCTTTGAAGAAGCTTTTATGGTGTTCATCTATTTAAAGCCAGTGAATCCTTTTTGGTTTTATTCCTCTGAGACTCTTTTTGGCCCCTCTGATTTATAAAGAATCTCAGAGTGTGATAAACCTGTCACTGTAGGTTACCTGTGACTCCCTTTAGATCCGAGTTAGACTCAACGTTCTCAGTCCCAGCTGGCCTCTGGATCACCTTCACTCTTGTTCCAGGCGCATGTTGCCAAATGCCTATTTCCCCATGTTTCTCTTTCTTTTATGTGCAAACCTGTCATCTGTTGAAGGCTGCTCAGATTCTACACTCTCTCTCCCTTTCCATAGCAGAGTGTATGTGCAGATCTCACTGCTTCGTGGAGAGGCTGTAACGGGTGATGGTTCTCTTGTTACAGAACTCATTCTCGAGCACACACTGCCCCCGAGGGTCCCCCTGCCCGCGGCCCTCGAGGCCCCTCCCTGGCACCCCCAGTGCCCCCGCGAGGCGCCCTCTGCACGCCTCCTCCCGGCCCTGGGCGGCACCTGCTCCATCTGACGCTGCCCATCAAGTGTCGGGTATCCCTCATCCAGAGAGGTCCTCCACTCCAAGGCCTGCAGACCTTCTTTTAGTCCTCAGATCACAGACTGCCCACTTCAGAATTCCTTTTCTGAACATGCAGGTACAATGAATCGGTCTCACTCTGCCCTTCCAGGTGATTTCTTTGGGCTTCTGTGACCTGATTTGTCACACTGTCATTTATGTGTTTACATGGCTTTTCCCCTGGTGGGAGACAGTCCCCACATCTTATTCATTTCTGGATCCCTAGAACTCAACACAACTCAATGCAAATTTAAAAAAAATTTAATTAAATGATCTCTTCAAGTATTGCCTTTATAAATAATATATTTCAGAATCCTCTTGAAAGGATTTTTCAAACTGCTTACTTTTATTTACCCTTTCCCTGTGTACCCTGCTTTGCATGTAAATGGTGAATTAAAAAAACTTAATAAATCAAAATTAATGTTGTTAAAATACACAAAAGGAGGAAGTTACGACTCTGTTTACAAATGCACATATTTTCTTAGAATTATCTGCCAACAGAAAGCACACCGTACCTGGAAGAATTGGTATTTCCTTCATGTTAGAAAATTTCTTTCAAGGCGATTTCACCAGCCACATTCCAAGCATGGATTTATTCTCCTTTCCATTGGCTTCATAAGGACCAGTAAACTCTATATGGCTAACTTTTATTTCTCTTCCAATAAAGTTTCCAGCATCGCTTTTCTTATTACAAAAGAAATAAGGATTTATTTCAGAAAAACAAAAGATAAAATCAAAAGAATGTAAAAAAAAAAATGGCAAGCAAGCATATTCCCACTAATTGAAACACCTGCTGCCAGCACCCTGGCATGCACACCAAGGTGGCCGACGGGTGTGTTCTGCCACAGGAAGTACCACGGTGACTCAACACTGGCTCTGTGCTCTGCTCTCTCCAGAACTCCCATTCTAGGGCCAGGAACAATCCTTTACCATCTTCTTGATTTCTGTAAAGTTTAGAGAAATTAGTCCTGTCCTCTTGCACACTGTTCTACTTTTCATCAGGGGTGTGTGTGTGTGTGTGTGTGTTCAGTCGTGTCCAATCTTTGCAACTCCATGCACTGTAGCCCACTAGGCTTTTGTGTCCAGCAAGAATGCTGGAGTGGGTTGCCATTTCCTCCTCCAGGGGGTCTTCCCAACCCAAGGATCGAACCTACAAGTTCAGTGCCTCCTGCACTTGGAAACAGACTCTACCAGGCAGCCACCTGGAAGCCAGCTCTCATCGTATGTCAGGTCAGTTCTACATATTAAACCTGCATCCACTTGCAGTTCTCTTAGATGTTTGTCCCAAGTCCTGCTCAGTCGTAGCCCACTGAGCCCTCCACAGGCCCTCCTCCAGCCCATGAACTCATCTTCTATCCACTGATTTTTATTTTGGGCTTCTTCATCTTTCCTTCCAAAGTCCTTCTAAGAGAGCTCACATGTTCCTCCTCTTAAGCCTACAACGTAAAGATGATCTTTTGTCAAGTAAACCTGCCTTCTGGGTTTTACCGGCTACCACAAATTATTATTCTAAATAAGTAGAATAAAGAGCTAAATAATTCTAGAGGGATCATTTTTTCATATCCTGATGGAAGCATAATATTGTTTAAATCTCATAGCAACACACGATGAAGTACAGTTAGCCCTACTTTACAAGTGAACAAATAGAGCATAAAGAGGATAAGCAAGTTATAATAGCATTCTAGAATCTCTTCTAATTATCTGCATCCCTACTGATATGTAAGTTTATAAAAGATTCTTAAGAGTGTAAATTATGCCTCGTTCTCATTTCTATCTGTAGTATCTAATAAGTGGCTATAATATAGTAGGTGAAAGTGTGCTTAGATTCTCAGTTGTGTCTGAGTCTTTGTGACCCCACGGACTGTAGCCCACCAGGCTCCTGGCCATGGGATTCTCCAGGCAAGGACACTGGAGTGGGTTGCCTTTCTCCTCCAGGGGATCTTCCCGACCCAGGGATGGAACCGGGGTCTCCTGTGCCTCCTGCATTGGCAGGTGGATTCCAGGTACCTCACTACCTGGGAAGCCCATGATACAGTGGGTGGACTGTAAGTAATTTTGAAATAAACAGTGACAGGGATGCGTGAGTCACCTTCTTCTATACCACAGCGTTCATCTCAGTGGATGTAACACGGCTCCAGGCACTCTTAATGCTCCCACTGCAGGCACGCCCCCCACCTGACTCCCCAGACGTTTGCCCACGGGTTGCTCCTCAGTGTCCTTTGCGGCTTTTCCCTCTTATCTGAGCTTCAGAACATCCAAGGGCTGCAGCCTCGGTCACCTTCTCCCTTCAGTCTACGCTGGTGACTCCATCCAGTCTCGTATCTCTGTTCATCACCAACGTGCTGCTGACTCTGAGTCTCATGGACTGTCTGGAGCTGCCCAATTGCTATCTTAACCACACATATTTTTCAACTCTTTATTTCCCACAAACCCTTTAATCATGTTTGTCTCCTTAATCCAAACCCTGGTGTCTCTCCCTCACACACACTGCATGTCCAATATCTTTGGAAAACCTACTGATTCTAATTTTAAAATAGTTTCAGAAGTCAGAAAAGTGTCACCACTTGCATGGGTGCCATTCTGGTCTGAGCCACCAGTGCGTCTCTGAATAACTACAAGCTTCCAGCAGTTCCTCCTGCCTGCTTCCCTGCCGCCCCACAGGCTACACCCACTACATCCGCTCCACTGGGTCCATCACTCCTGTGCTCAAAATAATCTAAACGCCTAATTCAGGGAAGGCCCTGGTTGTCCGGTGGGTGAGGCCCTGTGCTTCCACAGTGGGCACCTGAATTCAACCCCTGGTTCGAAAACAAAGATCCCATAGGCTACGTGGTGTGGCCAAATTAAAAACAATTTTTTAATGTCTAATTTGCACTAATAATAATAAAAAAAGTCTCTAAAATAAATGGGGAAAATATGAACATTGATTGGACATCTGAAAACATCAAAGTCTTTATTTTTAGGTGTAAGTATGGTTTTGCAGTTGTGTTTGAGACAATGACGGTCCTACCTCTTGAAGATATAACTAAAGAATTTACAAGTCATTGTCTGGAATCTGCTTTAAAATAATCAGGGTTTGAGGGACTGGGCAGAGAAATAGATGGAATAACACTGGCCTTATAGCAATAGTTATTTTTGCTGGATGATGGGTTGCAATTGTACTAGTCTCTCCACTTTTATATGCCTTTGAAAATTTCTATAATGAAGAGAAAAGAAAAATAATCCTCTAACCACTCTCCTTTTCACTCAGGATAAAAGCTAAACTCCCGACCTGGTGGGTCTTCAGGTTTTCTCTCTGACTTCACTTCCTGTGACTACAAATGGCTCATTGCACTCCAGCCTTTCTGCTGTTCAAGCAAACACTTGAGACACATGTCTGCCTAGGCCCCGAGCTCTAGACCTTTTATCTGCTTTGTTCCTTCTGTCTAATTCTCTCAAAGTTTTGGCTTTTTGTTCAGATATCACCATTTCAACGAGATCCACCTTGACCACTTAATAATGAAATCTGCCCCCACTCCCCAAACTCCAATCCTTCTTAAACACCTCTCCTTTTTCCCATGCCCTCCATAATCTTTTATTACTCTTTGAGATATATTTGTTATTATGTTTATTATTTGCTGAAGATCTGACTCCATTAAGATGTAAACTCCCCAGGGACTTATGGACAAGCTGGGGAAGGAGAGGGTGAGGTGAATTTAGAGGTAGCATTGACAGACATCCACTGTCGTGGGTAGGACAGATAACCAGTGGGAGCTACTGTACAGCTCAGGGAGCCCAGCCTCGTGCCCTGTGATGACCCAGAGGGTGGAGGGGCGTACAGTGGAGAGAGGCTCAAGATGG
The DNA here is from genome assembly GCF_029378745.1 of Bos indicus. Taxonomy (NCBI): domain Eukaryota; kingdom Metazoa; phylum Chordata; class Mammalia; order Artiodactyla; family Bovidae; genus Bos; species Bos indicus. The sequence goes on from NC_091786.1 coordinate 44,936,738, forward strand.
AGGGGATAAATGTATATTTAGGGCTCATTCACTTTGTTGTACAACAGAAACCAACACAAAACTGTAAAGCAATTATCCTCCAATTAAAAATAATTCTTAAAAAGTTGCCGTTGTTATATCATATGGTGGTATGCTGTGGATAATTTAATTCTTCTTTAAGTCTGTCATATTTTAATACAATAAATATGTTACTATTATATGAACAATATAAATATTTTAAAAAGATGCAAATTCTCAAAAGCAGTAGTCTTTGTTTTTTTCTCACATACAGAATATGGTAGGGATTCAGCAATTATTTGTTAAACAAATGAATGAGTAGGCAGGAACCGACAGAGCACGGATTCAAACCAGAAGAGGCTGATTCCAAAACCAGTGTTCCCACCTGCTCTGCCCCTGTACCAAGTATACAGGTTTCAGTTCAGTTCAGTCGCTCAGTCGTATCTGACTCTGTGGCCCCATGAATCGCAGCACACCAGGCCTCCCTGTCCATCACCAACTCCAGGAGTCCCATGTCCATCGAGTCGGTGATGCCATCTCATCCTCTGTCGTCCCCTTCTCCTCCTGCCCCCAATCCTTACCAGCATCAGGGTCTTTTCCAATGAGTCAACTCTTTGCATGAGGTGGCCAAAGTACAGGTTTCAAATGATCACTTAAAATGTGTCAAGTGACTTGCCAGTAAAGTAAACCTCCGCAAACTTCTTTATTGTTGAGTAACCAGTGTAGAACATTGCATTTTCATATTTAAATACAAAACTAATTTTGAAGTTTGCTTTCTATGGTGCAGTATGTGAATTACAATGTCCCCCAGAGCAGTCTACACAGCCAAACCAGTTTTTGTCTCTTAGTCTTGAAGAGGTTGCTGATGTTTCTGGCAATAGAATTTCAATAAACATCAAACTCTCAACCTAATATTCTTCACTTCAAGCAGGAGACCATTGACTTTGCTTCTTAAAACTCCTCTCTGGAGCTTGACATATAATATGTGAGTAATTCTTTCCACCTTGGCATGAAAGACAGTCTCCACTTAAAGGTATTTGACAATCAAGAAAGTGGAGCCTGGGGCCTTATCTTTTATGACAGTTCTCAAATTTCTGCCTACAGTAAGTCCCCTGCATATGAATAAGTTCTGTTCTGGAGCACATTCATCAGTCCAGTTTATTCCTACATCTAGCAAAGCTAGCCTAGGTGCCCAACTAACCTAACCGGCTCTGCCGTACTGCACTGGAATAGGTTTAAAATACTTTTCACACAAATAATACATAAAAACAAGTAATAAAAATAAAGAAAACACCTTTAATCTTACAGTACAGTACCTTGAAAAGTGCAGTAGTACCAGCTACATCACCAGTTTTACACTTGCTTCTGGACATCCTGGAGTCGAAATAAAGACACTGTACTAGTGGCCTCTGTGCAGGACAGTACACACGTGTGTGCGGTACCGTACACACAAGCACGACCACTCGTGGAGGCTGCATGTGACGGCCATGTAGGCCAGACGTGTGAACTAACGTGAATGGATGTAGGAGCACACGTTCACATCTCTGAGAGTTCACAACTGAAGGTTCATATGTAGACTTACTGCATACTCCCAACTCAACATGTCAAAAATAAAACTCATTATCTCTCCACCATTCAAACCATCTGCTTATCCTCATTTCTTCATTTCTGCAACTGACCTCACTAGGCTTACGTTACTTGTCTCAAAGGCTCAGGTCACTGTTTTTTTAAATTATGCATTTATTCATCTGCATCAGGTCATAGGTGCAGCATATGGGTGCTCCGATCTTCGTTGCAGGTATGTGGAATCCTTAGCTGCTGTCTTGCAGGATCTAGTTCCCTGACCAGGAATCAAGCTGGGCTTCCTGCATCGGGAGCACAAGCTTTAGCCACTGGACCACCAGGGAAGTCCCTCAAGTCACTTTTAACTTTCTTATTCTCATCATCCCGTAGCTGTCACCTCCACAGCAACTCAGCAAAGCCTCTTGTATGCATGTTTCTTCTGTAATTTCTTTTCTATTTCCCTCAACGTTAACCCTTTTCTATCAGTTAGGCATTGGAAGTGCTCTTCGCCCTGACCCCTCAACACTTCATCTGCCCTATAAAGTGAAGTCGCTCAGTCGTGTCTGACTCTTTGCGACTCCATGGACTGTAGCCTACCAGGCTCCTCTGTCCATGGGATTTTCCAGGCAATAGTACTGGAGTGGATTGCCATTTCCTTCTCCAGGGGATCTTCCCGACCCAGGGATCGAACCCAGGTCTCCTGCATTGTAGACAGACGCTTTACCACCTGAGCTATACACTCAGCCAAATGATGGTTTCTACAGCCAGGCTTTAGCTATATTACTACTCTCTTGTTCAAAACACATTGGGATAATGATTCTTATCACTTGGGGATGGCTCAGGGAAATTTTATGTCTATGTTTAAATGTACATTTTATTCCATTTATGGGACTGAGAGCCCATCAGTTGGCTTAACTGTCAGGGAACTGCTTGCAAAGACCGCTATTATAAAGGCCCTTTCATGATCATTAAACTGGGAAGGAGCACATCCTAGAATTTAAGATTTTCTGCAGTCTACCACCACTAGACATTACCAGCTAGATTAGTTAAGTGTGGTTGCATAATATTAATACATCATGTCAAAGTGAGATGACTTAGAAAAATAAGCATTTCTTTTTGTCATTTACAAGTCTATAAGTCAGGTGAGGGAGCTTTTGCTTTAGGGGAGGGTTTGGTTGAATTCACACTTTGCACTGGCTCCAGGTCTGGTCAACAAGTCTCATTCTTAGAACAGAAGCTCCCCTTGGACTCTCTCTTTTGGCAAGAAGCAAGTCAAACCGCGTAAGCATTTTAAAGCCTCCACTTCAGTCACATCTGATCACATCCTGTTTGTCAAGGAAAACCCATGGCGGAATCCGAAGCCCAGGATCCAAGTTGAGAAGGATATTCTGACACAGAGAGAAAGGAGGCTTCAGTGCGTCACGGCAGCCTTATTCACTCACTTGCCCTTTCATGTTTGATGACTACTGGTGATAAGAACGATTGCAACTGGGGATCAGTAATTATTGTCACTACTTACACTAATAATAAAGACAGTGATGTTTGGGGTGACTTTGGTGTGCATCTAGCTGACACTCTGCTGTTCACCTATATTCAATTATTCAAAACAAGTCATGTTTCCTCAGTTGTGTCCCATGGTTTTGCTTGTTTTGTTCATTTTGCTTTGTTGGTTTAGTATACTCTCCACTTTTATTACTTTCAAAGTCTCAGTTTTCTATGATCTATGGGAAATGCCTTCTCTATAAAGTCTATTTTGATGTAACTAATGAGATCTACCCACATCGAAACTTTAGACAAATGTTAAGAAATTGATGACATTTCAATTCTGTTCCGTCTCAGCCATTCATGCTTCTCTCCGAGGACAGCACACCCGTCCTCACCCCATGTCTGTGCACCCCCGGGGTTCTGAGTCATAACACGCAGTTGGCGTTCTCTGCTGAGGCCGGGTCCAGACAGGGAGCCGCCGGGTGCCCAGCCCCTTTCCACAGCAGCATCGTGGATCCGGTGTGACTTTGAGAAAGTCACTTGACCTCTCAGTGCCTCATTTGCTCCAGCTGTAAAAACCAGGAGAATGGTGCTTATCATCAGGCTGTCTAACAATTCAGAGGCGCTGTTAAGGATTAATGAGATAGAATAAAGCTGAGTCCTCTAAGGAAAGGTGTGATAGAGGAACAAATGAGTTATTATTACCTATTAGTGACACCTTGCATAAAATTCTCCCCAACCCTGAAAATAAATTAGACAATTTTGGAAGAACAATTAACTCTTTTGGTCCATTAGTCAATGAATTAGTACATTAAATTCAATAATAAGGTCCTACATATTCCATTTACAAAGTGCTCTCATAAATACAGTATCTAATTTCACCTTCCAAAAAATTTATGGAATGAGGAGAGCAAGCACTGTTATCTAAAATCTACATGTGAAGAAATTCAGGCTCAGAAAGATGAAGTGGCTATGCAAGCTTAAACAATTACTAAATGATAAAACAAAAACTTGAACTCATTGTTTTGATTAGAAGGCCCAATCCCATCTGACTTTACCACACAAGAGTAAGCAGAAGCTTTAGGATGATGTGTAAACATATTTTCCATGGTTAATCATCCCAGAAAAGCAAATAAAAATAACCATCTGTAAATATGAGCCTTTCTTTTTTAATGTTGAACTTTCAAAAGGTAGAATGCACGGCTTCCTACAATGTTGGCAATAAGTTCAAACAAGATAATAAATTCCAAAACCCACTCATTCATTCAGCAGATACTCACAGTCTTACTGTGATGAGCTAAGGTGCTGAGCATATTGTGCATCCTGCTCTTAGATATGACATTCTAGTGGAAGAAAAGGAAAAGCAAACATGCAGTAAGCTGGTGATTTCAGTGAGTTAAAAACTGCTTAAGCTAATGAGAATCAAAGGGCTTTGGGATAGAGAATTATAGAGGCGGGTATTTCAGATACTCACCTGTTAGGGGAAAATCCCTGAGGAGGTCAGATTTCAACTGAGAGTTGAACAATGAGACGTTTGCCATGGGAAGATTTAGGAGAAAAGTATTACAAGTTAAGGAGGGGCAATGACTCAGGGATGAGAAAGAAAATGGCCCACTGAAGAGTCAGTGTGAGAGTTCAGGCTGGGAAACCTAAAAACTGTAGTCATTCCTTAAGAAAAAAGATACATAATTCTGTTGATCTGAACCTCCACTGACAAAGAATAACAAATCCCAAAGACTCCCTCGTGTCTCCCTTGCTTCCACAATGTTCAATGTGAAAAAATATGAAAATTAGTAACTCCAATATGAATAAAGTTACTAAGGATTTCAAATAAACCATTAAAACATTTTTAACTGTAAAAATAATGTTTGTAAAAATAAATAGAATCTGTTGATTTAAAATCTCCCAACAAGGAACATTAGCACCAAAAACTGTAATACCTTTGACAAGAGAGATGAATTTCTGTCTCCTTTTCCAATGGTAATGATGTTATTTAAAAAAAAAAAATCATTCTCACTAAAAGGACAAAAAGGAACAAAGTATGTATTTTTTCTTTCTTAAAAAATTAAAACTTTCAAATTATAATTTCATTTCTCTACTTCCTTACTTTATATAATCAAACTTACATTTATGTACAAAGAAGATCTAAATAATAACAGAGACATTACTTTGCCAACAAAGGTCCATCTAGTCAAGGCTATGGTTTTTCCAGTGGTCATGTATGGATGTGAGAGTTGGACTGTGAAGAAGGCTGAGTGCCAAAGAACTGATGCTTTTGAACTGTGGTGTTTGAGAAGACTATAAAGAGTACATCATGAGAAACCCTGGGCTGGAAGAAGCACAAGCTGGAATCAAAATTGTCGGGAGAAATATCAATAACCTCAGATGTGCAGATGACACCACCCTTATGGCAGAAAGTGAAGATGAACTAAAAAGCCTCTTGATGAAAGTGAAAGTGAAGAGTGAAAAAGCTGGCTTAAAGCTCAACATTCAGAAAATGAAGATCATGGCGTCTGGTCCCATCACTTCATGGCAAATAGAGGAGAAACAGTGGAAACAGTGTCAGACTTTATTTTGGGGGGGCTCCAAAATCACTGCAGATGGTGATTGCAGCCATGAAATCAAAAGACGCTGACTCCTTGGAAGGAAAGTTATGACCAACCTAGATAGCATATTCAAAAGCAGAGACATTACTTTGCCAACAAAGGTCTGTCTAGTCAAGGCTATGGTTTTTCCAGTGGTCATGTATGGATGCGAGAGTTGGACTGTGAAGAAAGCTGAGTGCCGAAGAATTGATGCTTTTTTTTGTGTGTGTGGTTTCTTTTTTTTTTTAAATTTTATTTTATTTTTAAACTTTACATAATTGTATTAGTTTTGCCAAATATCAAAATGAATCCGCCACAGGTATACATGTGTTTTAATATAAATTTATTTATTTTAATCGGAGGTTAATTACATTACAATATTGTATTGGTTTTGCCATACATCAACATGAATCCGCCACAGGTATACTGTGGTGTTGGAGAAGACTCTTGAGAGTCCCTTGGACTGCAAGGAGATCCAACCAGTCCATTCTAAAGAAGATCAGCCCTGGGTGTTCTTTGGAAGGAATAATGTTAAAGGTGAAATTCCAGTACTTTGGCCACCTCATGCAAAGAGTTGACTCATTGGAAAAGATTCTGATGCTGGGAGGGATTGGGGGCAGGAGGAAAAGGGGACGATAGAGGATGGGATGGCTAGATGGCATCACCGACTCGATGGACCGAGTTTGAGTGAACTCCGAGAGATGGTGATGGACAGGGAGGCCTGGCGTGCTGCGATTCATGGGGTCGCAAAGAGCTGGACATGACTGAGCAACTGAACTGATCAAGTGAACTGACTGATAGTACAATATAGTATGTTATATCATATTAATATAGCATAGTAATATATATAGCCATACTATATATTAGTATAGATACCAATAGCTATATTATTCTACATTTTAAAACTACCATTAAAATAAATAATACACAGACTAAAAGAAAATAATAACAAAATATATCTGACAAAATAATGGTATCAAGATATACAACAAATTTCTATGAATCAGTGATAAAACAACTCAACAGATAATATGTAAAAGACTGGAACTGAACTTCATGAAAGAAGAAACAAATTAAATATATGAAGAGGCAATCAAAATCCTTAGTCACAAAGAAAAAATAAAAATTAAAACCACAATTGAAATATTATAAACACACTATAATACCTAAAATTCAAAAGATCAACCACATCTAAAACAGGTGAGCAAATGAAATTCTCATCCTAGATGACTGCTATTTTGGATTATCAAAAAAGGCAAGAGAATTCATTTTGATTACACCAAAGTCTTTGACTGTGTTTAGTTCAGTTCAGTCACTCAGTCGTGTCCAACTATTTGCAACACCATGAACTGCAGCATGCCAGGCCTCCCTGTCCATCACCAAATCCCAGAGTTAACTCAAACTCACGTCCATCGAGCCAGTGATGCCATCTATCCATCTCATCCTCTGTCGTCCCCTTCTCCTCCTTCCCCCAATCCCTCCCAGCATCAGAATCTTTTCCAATGAGTCAACTCTTCGCATGAGGTGGCCAAAGTACTGGAGTTTCAGCTTTAGCATCATTCCTTCCAAAGAAATCCCAGGGCTGATCTCCTTCAGAATGGACTGGTTGGATCTCCTTGCAGTCCAAGGGACTCTCAAGAGTCTTTTCCAACACCACACTTCAAAAGCATCAATTCTTCAGTGCTCAGCCTTCTTCACAGTCCAACTCTCACATCCATACATGACCACAGGAAAAACGATAGCCTTGACTAGATGGACCTTTGTTGACAAAGTAATGTCTCTGCTTTTCAATCTAGGTTGGTCATAACTTTCCTTCTAAGGAGTAAGCGTCTTTTAATTTCATGGCTGCAGTCACCATCTGCAGTGATTTTAGAGCCCCCAAAATAAAGTCAGCCACTGTTTCCACTGTTTCCCCATCTATTTGCCATGAAGTGACAGGACCAGATGCCATGATCTTCATTTTCTGAATGTTGAGCTTTAAGCCAGCTTTTTCACTCTCCTCTTTCACTTTCATCAAGAGGCTTTTGAGTTCCTCTTCACTTTCTGCCATAAGGGTGGTGTCATCTGCATATCTGAGGTTATTGATATTTCTCCTGACAATCTTGATTCCAGCTTGTGCTTCTTCCAGCCCAGCGTTTCTCATGATGTATTCTTTATATAAGTTAAATAAGCAGGGTGACAGTATACAGCCTTGATTTACTTCTTTTCCTATTTGGAACCAGTCTGTTGTTCCATGTCCAGTTCTAACTGTTGGTTCCTGACCTCTATCACTTCATGGAAAATAGGTGGGGAAACAATGGAAATACTGAGCAACTTTATTTGGGGGGGCTCCAAAATCACTGCAGATGGTGACTGCAGCCATGAAATTAAAAGATGCTTGCTCCTTGGAAGAAAAGCTATGACAAACCTAGGCAGTATATTCAAAAGCAGAGACATTACTTTTCTGACAAAGGTCTGTCTAGTCAAAGCTATGGTTTTTCCAGGAGTCATGTATGGACGTGAGAGTTGGACTTTAAAGAATACTGAGTGCTGAAGAATTGATGCTTTTGTACTGTGGTTTTGGAGAAGACTGTTGAGAGTTCCTTGGACTGCAAGGAGATCCAACCAGTACATCCTAAAGGAGATCAGACCTGGGTGTTCATTGGAAGGACTGATGCTGAAGCTGAAACTGCAATACTTTGGCCACCTGATGCAAAGAAAGGACTCCTTAGAAAAAAGACCATGATACTGGGAAAGATTGAAGGTGGGAGGAGAAGGGGACAACAGAGGATGAGATGCTAGGATGGCATCACTGACTTGATGGACATGAATTTGAGTAAGCGCCAGGAATTGGTGATGGACAGGGAGTCTTGGCACACTGCAGTCCATGGGGTCACAAAGAGTCAGATGTCCGTGAGCAACTGAACTAACTGAACTAGCTACAAAAGTCATATTGGAGAAAACTGTGAATTACAGTATTTAATTATTTGGTTTCTGGTAATAGCTTTAAAATCACCAGTGGCCTACTCTCATTCCCTAAGTGCCCATTATAAGTATTCACAGACATTTCTTTAAACCTTTTATTTCACATTGGGGTATAGCCAATTAAGGGGCTTCTCTGATGGCTCTGCAGGTAAAGAATCTGCCTGAAATGCAGGAAACATAGGAGATGCTGGTTCAATCCCTGAGTAGGGAGATCCTCCCGAGGAGGAAAATGGCAACCCTCTCAGTATTCATGCTTGAAAAATCCCATGGACAGAGCTGCCTGGCAGGCTACATGCAGTCTGTGGGGTCACAAGGAATTGGATGCAACTGAGCGACTGACTCACACACCCTTAGCCAACTAACAACTTTGTGATAGTTCCAGGTGAACAGTGAAGGGATTCAGCTGCACATATCCACGGATCCATTTGCCCGCAAACTCCCCTCCCATCCAGGCTGCCACATAACAATGAACAGAGTTTCATGTGCTGTACACTAGGTCCTTTTTGGTTATTTATTTTAAATATAGCAATGTGTACATGCCCATCCCAAACTCCCCAACTGACTTTAGCTCTATTCTTCCCCCTAAGCAAGCATAAATTCATTCTCTAAGTCTGTGAGTCTCTGCTTTATAGATTCATTTGTGTCATTTCTTTCTGATTCCATATATAAGGGATGTCATACGATATTTCTCCTTCTTGTCTGACTTACTTCACTTAGCAGGACAATCACAATCTCTAGGTTCATCCATGTTGCCATTTGCAAACGGCATTGTTTCATTCTTTTTCAGGCTGAGTAATATTCTGCTGTATATGTGCACCACATCTTTATCCGCTCATCTGCTGATGGACATCTAGTTTGCTCCCATGTCCTAGTTACTGTAAACAGTGAACACCGGGGTGCATGTAGCCTTTCAGATCACAGTGGCTCATCAGGCATGGGGTCTTCCTCTCCACTGTTGCTCCAATAGTTTATTCACAGTCTCGTCTCTACAGATTTCATTCTCTTTTCTTTAACAGGTAAAATAGCAACCTTTATAAAGAACGATCCTCACAAACTTTAATGCCTAATAATTAGCTGGGATCTTGTGAAAATTCAGATTCAGGTTCAGTAGTTCAAGGGTAGGGACTGAGTTTCTGCATCTCTAGTGAACTCTCAGATGGTGCCAAGGCTGTGGCTCATGGACCGCACTTTGAGTAGAGGCTGCAGATTCCAACAGCACTCTCTCACGCACAAATCATGGCTCGTCTGTATCTGTCCTTCACTGCACCCTTCTAGTTTTGGAAGAGTCATCTCAGATTTGTTCTCACATTTTACATGCCACTCTCTCCAAACAGACTGTGTTTTTTATATCTTGGTATCTTCAATGTCCAGAGCATAATAGGAACTCAATACATATTTAAGCAAACCCCTCAAAGAAATAAAATAATGAAATGAAGAACTTATGAAGAATTTTGCCAACATCTGAATGAAGTAAAATGTTTAAAAAATACTAGGATGATTACAAACACACATACATATTCATGTACACACACATACAGAGATACCACTCTGGAATAGCCAAATTCAAAAGTTTCAAGAAGTTAAGTAAAAGGCTACAGTTCTCAAAAAGGACAACTCCCTATATTATAAAATCATTGTTTTTGCTGGTATATTAGTACTCAGACTTGAAAAAGAAGCTTTTTCTACCACAGACAAGCAACGATCTTACCAACGTCTCTCTGACGGCTTTTCCCCCCTTAAGTCATAAATATTAACAAGAAGACAAGCAGGTTCCATCTTACTTAAGTGCCCTTTATTACTGTGTTCAACTCTGGTAACCAAACTCCTAACAGAAAGACGGCACTCACACTCTGTGTGAAGCTGGATCCCGGGTCTTGCTAACTCTGTATCTGAATTACATTGTATTTTCACACCATGTTAGGAACAATTTCTCTTATCCCAAGCATTTGGAACTGCAGCTGCACAGCATAGCTCAAACTCACACCAAGCCCTTGGGCTGTGAAGGTGTCTCTCTTCCCCATGTGTCTACTCTTATTATCTTCCCGAGAAGAATTCTTGAGCTTACTTTTAAGGTTCTGGCACCCAACACCCTATTATGAGGTCTTGAACTGGGAGTCACTGGAGAGATTGTAATACTACCTTTTAAAATTAAGGGGCTCCATGGGAGAGTTGGACTGTGAAGAAAGCTGAGGACTGAAGAATTGATGCTTTTGAACTGTGGTGTTGGAGAAGACTCTTGAGAGTCCCTTGGACTACAAAGAGATCCAACCAGTCCATTCTGAAGATCAGCCCTGGGATTTCTTTGGAGGGAATGATGCTAAAGCTGAAACTCCAGTACTTTGGCCACCTCATGCGAAGAGTTGACTCATTGGAAAAGATTCTGATGCTGGGAGGGATTGGGGGCAGGAGGAGAAGGGGACGACAGAGGATGAGATGGCTGGAGGGCATCACCGACTCGATGGACGTGAGTTTGAGTGAACTCCAGGAGATGGACAGGGAGGCCTGGCGTGCTGCAGTTCATGGGGTTGCAAATAGTTGGACATGACTGAGTGACTGAACTGAACTGAACTGATGGGAGAAATCAATGTGATACATCAAAGTCATTTCAAAATAATATTTTAATTTACATTTACAGACATCTCAAAGACCTCCTCCAACAAAATGTTAAATGTGGTAGAAATGGATTCTTGCATTAATCTCAGTTTGTAAACTCTGGCAGTAAACCAAAGTTACAATGACGTGAAAGGATAATTTAAAGTTTTTAAGAAAAAACACTGACACATGTCAGACATTGAATTATTATGTTGAGGTTGTTCATGGTTTCAATGTTAGACCATGCTATATTCCTCCTGATGATGCCGTATCTTTGTGAAGCTTAGCTTCCAGCAGTTGCTATGATGTAAAGCCAGTTCTGCATGAAATTCAGTGTGAAGAAAAAATGAGGGTGACACCGATCAATTTGATTTCAAAGTTCAAGACAATGCATGGCACGCAATAGGTGCATTAGTCACTGTGGTTATTTAAGAATGAAATAAAGATATCTTTATTTTAATTTATGAGGCTTATTTTATACATTAGTGCTTCCCTGGTGGCTCAGAGATAAAGAAGTTGCCTGCCAATGCAGGAGACATGGGTTCGATCCCTGTGTTGGGAAGATCCCCTGGAGAAGGAAATGGCAACCCACTCCACTATTCTTGCCTGGGGAAACTCATGGACAGAAAAGCATGGTGGGCTACCGTCAATGGGGTCACAAAGAGCTGGATATGACTTAGGGACTAAACCAATAACAAACAACAACAAATTTTACACACTGCTGCTAAGTTTTAAGAATACAAATACTTACTAAAGTATTTATTTAGTAAATGGAAACATTAGGTACTTCCTTAGAACTAGGAGTGTCATTAAAAAAGGAAATATTATCAAGTCATTAAGCATACCATGAGCCAAAAAGGAACTTCTGCACCAACTGATTTTACTAATTTGCTAAATTTGTTGTTTTACAATAATACTGTTCATAATTTGTGAAATTCACATTTGCTATTTAATTTTTAAAAAGCAGTTTTGCAAAACTTACCAATTACAAACGTTTAATTCGATGAGTCCTGACAAATGTATATAATCATGGAACCACCACCACAGCAATGATATATAATATTTTTATCATCCCCGTAAGTCATTTTGTGTCTCTTTGTACTTAATCCCTTCCTGGGCTCTGGCAAGCACTGATTGGCTTTCTGTTAAGATAACTTTGCCCTTTCTAAAATTTTATATAAATAGAATCATACTGTATATAGTATTTCAGTTTGGTTTCTAGCATTTAGCATAATGCTTTTGAGATTCATCCAAGTTGTTCTGTATCAGTAGGTTTTTGGTTTCCTTTTAATTCTCTATCCCATTGTACAGATTTACCACAATTTGTTTATCCATTCACCTGTCAATGGACATTCAGATTGCTTCCAGTTTATGACTATTACAAAACATTTGCTTCATTTCTCTTATATAAATCTCTAGGAGTGGAATTGTTGAATGAAACAAGTGTGTGTTTAACTTGAGAAGCACTGTCAAACTGTTTTCCAAAGTGCCTAGTAATAGATTTTTTGCTGCATAAAAACCAACACCAAGTCCCATTGACAGGCATATAAACAAATATTGTTGAAATACAAAGCTGTAGTTTTGGAGGGATTTGGCTGGACTTGGCTCCAGGCTCCCGACCAGGTTTGGTTCGGTTCCACCATGCCTCAATCTGGGGTCCAAGCTGAAGGGGTGACCACTGTCTGAGGCATAATTTTCTTATGGATCAAGGAGCAGAGAAGGCAAACTAAGCCACGAAAACACTTTTAAACCCTGTGCTCAAGTCATGTCTTCACCAAACCAGGTCACATGGCCAAGGCCAGCACTGAGGGAGCGGAGGCGTAGACCCCGCCCAGAGCAGCAGGCAGTGTACTCGCCGCGGAGTGAGTAACGGGAGCAGGGGTCCCGCCCACCGCGCTGCAACGCCAACTGTCACGACTCTGTATTTTGATGCCCACTAGACAGAATTCTACCCCACTCCAAGGTATTTTGACCATTTTGGACTTTATGGCCTTAAGTTGCCTGACTCTAAGAGTCTAAATTACATGGAATTAGAGAAGGGAACGGAGAAGGCAATGGCACCCCACTTCAGTACTCTTGCCCGGAAAATCCCATGGACGGAGGAGCCTGGTAGGCTGCAGTCCATGCTAAGGGTCAGACACGACTGAGCGACTTCACTTTCACTTTTCACTTTCATGCATTGGAGAAGGAAATGGCAACCCACTCCAGTGTTCTTACCTGGAGAATTCCAGGGAAGGGGGAGCCTCGTGGGCTGCCGTCTATGGGGTCGCACAGAGTCAGACACGACTGAAGTGACTTAGCAGAGAAGGGAAAAAGACTGGTTGCATTTTTATCAGAGACCACACAGTCTATAGAAGAGAAGGAGATGGAGAGTGTCACAGTCTCCAAATAATACTAACTCATGCTGAAACAAATGCACCTCAAGCAGGAGGAAGGAAAGGAAAAGACGACAGACACTTGAACATTGTCATTATTTTGTCTTCAAGTAACATCTAGTCACTAGTAGTAAATGGAAGATAGATCCTAAACGTTCCTGCTGTCTCCAGAATTTACTTCATTATTTGATTATTAAGCACTTATGTTAATACAAGCTAATGTGAATCAGCATTTGCTTAATACTCGTTTATCTTCTTAAGAGGCATCCTCATTTTTTTTTTCAACCTGAAATGCTCTCCACTTCCAGGCTGCCAGGTCAACCTAGTTGCTCAGAAGATACTAAGATATATTTTAAAGTTATCCAAGAGGGAGCATTCTCTGACATACAAACTGTTTCCTACACACACACACACACACACACACACACACGCATTTCTCCTTTCTCTATCACCCTCTACCACTGGCAGTGAGGAGTTAACACCCTCCTCTGTGCAAACTCTGTCTCAAATCTATTCTTTTCATATCCTTTATCCCATTATACTGGACTTTATTTACACTGGGGGTGGGGGGTGGGGGTCCCTCGTAGCTCAGTTGGTAAAGAATCCACCTGCAATGCAGAAGACCCCGGTTTGATTCCTGGGTTGGGAAGATCTGCTGGAGAAGGGATAGGCTGCCCACTCCAGCATTCTTGGACTTCCCTTGTGGCTCAGCTGGTAAAGAATCTGCCTGCAGTGCAGGAGACCTGGGTTCAATCTCTGGGTTGGGAAGATCCCTTGGAGAAGGGAAAGGCTACCTACTCCAGTATTATGGCCTGGAGAATTCCATGGACTATACAGCTCATAGGGTCACAAAGAGTCAGACACGACTGAGCGGACACTTTATTTACACCTATATCTTTCTTAATATGCCAGCAAATGTGGAAAACTCAGCAGTGGCCACAGGACTGGAAAAGGTCAGTTTTCATTCCAATCCCACAGAAAGCCAATGCCAAAGAATGCTCAAACTACCGCACAGTTGCACTCATCTCACACGCTAGTAAGGTAATGCTCAGAATTCTCCAAGCCAGGCTTCAGCAATATGTGAACCTTGAACTTCCTGATGTTCAAGCTGGTTTTAGAAAAGGCAGAGGAACCAGAGATCAAATTGCCAACATCCACTGGATCATGGAAAAAGCAAGAGAGTTCCAGAAAAACATCTATTTCTGCTTTATTGACTATGCCCAAGCCTTTGACTGTGTGGATCACAATAAATTGTGGGAAATTCTGAAAGAGATGGGAATACCAGACCACCTGACCTGCCTCTTGAGAAATCTGTATGCAGGTCAGGAAGCAACAGTTAGAACTGGACATGGGACAACAGACTGTTTCCAAATAGGAAAAGGAGTACGTCAAGGCTGTATATTGCCACCCTGCTTATTTAATTTCTATGCAGAGTACATCATGAGAAATGCTGGACTGGAAGAAACACAAGGTGGAATCAAGATTGCCAGGAGAAATATCAATAACCTCAGATATGCAGATGACACCACCCTTAAGGCAGAAAGTGAAGAGGAACTCAAAAGCCTCTTGATGAAAGTGAAAGTGGAGAGTGAAAAAGTTGGCTTAAAGCTCAACATTCAGAAAGTGAAGATCATGGCATCCGGTCCCATCACTTCATGGGAAATAGATGGGGAAATGGGAAACAGTGTCAGACTTTATTTTTCTGGGCTCCAAAATCACTGCAGATGGTGACTGCAGCCATGAAATTAAAAGACGCTTACTCCTTGGAAGGAAAGTTATGACCAACCTAGATAGCATATTCAAAAGCAGAGACATTACTTTGCCAACAAAGGTCCATCTAGTCAAGGCTATGGTTTTTCCAGTGGTCATGTATGGATGTGAGAGTTGGAATGTGAAGAAGGCTGAACACCGAAGAATTGATGCTTTTGAATTGTGGTGTTGGAGAAGACTCTTGAGAGTCCCTTGGACTGCAAGGAGATCCAACCAGTCCATTCTGAAGGAGATCAGCCCTGGGATTTCTTTGGAAGGAATGATGTTAAAGCTGAAACTCCAGTACTTTGGCCACCTCATGCAAAGAGTTGACTCATTAGAAAAGACTCTGATGCTGGGAGGGATTGGGGGCAGGAGGAGAAGGGGACGCCAGAGGATGAGATGGCTGGATGGCATCACCGACTTGATGGACGTGAGTCTGAGTGAACTCCAGGAGTTGGTGATGGACAGGGAGGCCTGGAGTGCTGCGATTCATGGGGTCACAAAGAATCGGACACGACTGAGCGACTGATCTGATCTGATCTGATATCTTTCTAGTAGACTGTTTATTTCTCTTTTTATGGCCACTCCACACAGCATGCAGGACCTTAATTTCCTGACCAGGGACTGAACCCAGGCCTCCTGCACTGGGAGTGTAGAGTCTCAGCCATTGGACCACCCAGGAAGGTGCACACTGCTTGTCTCCTAAAGTCAGGGATTATGCTGAAATCATCTCCACATCACAAGTTTCTAAAAATGGAGTATAAAGAAGAAATAGTAATAAAATGGAGTATAAGACCTCTTGATTAAGTTACAACTTCTCTACGTTTTACTACTGACCACACAGTGTTGTTATAAAGATCAAATAAGGTAATGGACTGAAAACACTTATCTGGTACCGACAGGATGGATACGGATATAATAAATACATATAGGACATTAAAGCACACACAAGCTTCTCATTCTCTAATTTGATTCTTGAAACTACCTATTGGATAGACAGGAAAAATAGTGCTCTTATGTCCATTTTTTCAGATGAAGAAACTGAGGCTTAGGAAACTTGAAGTGGTGGCTACGCTTCCCTGAGATAATATGACTTCCTAAGCGGGCAGGGCTACAGAAATCCAACGCAGAGCACGGCTGTGCACCCAACTGCTACAGCACAGGAAAGGACTCTGTCGGAGTGCAGGGTCACACTGACTAAAGGCTTGTTTTCAGTTCCTTTTAAAAGAAGAATTGCTTATTGACCAGGATTATGTCCATTTCCAAAACCAGCTTTATGATAACTAATGCAAATTTATTTAATGCTATGTTTTCAGTTCTGGACAAAACCAGAGAGAACACAGCCTTTCGCTAAGGCCTTTGTTTGTTTGTTTGTTTCAAAATATAAATGAAAAAGAAAATAGCAATTGTTCTCTGCCCTGCTTGCTGGTCACCCCACTCTCCTATTTCCTCAACTCTCCGAATCCCTTTAATGTCTTCCTGGTAGACCATCACCATAGAAATCTGCTGGAACTCTCCGACCAAGTCCAGCCCACCTGTTCCTCTTTAGACTTCACCTGTGCCAAAGCTCTTCCCAGGAATCTGTACTTTTTGACTAAACAGGCAAAAGTGAATAGCAGTAGGAAAATGATTGCTTTTATTTCTAATGCAAAAAGCAACTACTTCTTTTTGTGTTGAAGCCCAAAGAATATGCATAGATGGCTTTGTCACCAAAGTCAAGTCATCTCATATTGCCAAATGGCATAGCCCACTTCTGAGTTAATGAAGCATTTTGGTTTTTAATACTCTAGTGACTGAAAGAACTGTAATGAATCTCCCTGACTTGGATTTCAGGGCATGGACCTGCTAATCAATGGCTTGGAAAAGTCACCTTCAAGGTTGTCAAAGTGATACATTGTACTCTATTTCTCCTGATATAGAAAACCACTCTCTTTTCTTGTTCAAGAGGGTATGGTTTGCATATTTGGGAGTCTATCAAAAGCTAAAAGAGTATCATTTTCACAGGGATTATTACCCATAGCCCATGAGATTGCAGTTCAAAATACCCAAATTTGAAACTGCACACCCAGAGAAAGAAGAAACTACAGTAAATATTGCAGGGTGTTCTTTGTCAAATGCACTGTTTTCTGTTCTGGTTGCAGTCATGTTTTGGTTTAAAATTTTCAAATACAATAGAAAGCATTTCATCCAAAGAAACCTACAGCATGGCAGTTGTACAAGTTCGCCCTTCTGATTTACGGTCCCGTGGGAGGAGGATGTACATCCCACAGCAGAGGTCCTCTGTGTGTCTGGGGGCTCAGGGACCTTCTTTTATCTCTCATTCTTAATTTGCATTAGTGTTTCAACTGAACAATGTGCTTTCTGTTTAAGCTGACACACACGTTTCTGGAGTCTGTTTGCAGCATAAAACCCCAGGGTAGAGATAGCAATCCAGAGGAGACCCGGCAGTCTGACATGCTGTGGTTACCATCATGTGCCCATTTAAAGCACGTCCTTAACTACAGGGACAGTCCCGGTTTCTTTGCTGTCAGGTGTATCTTGTATTTTTCTCCTTTCTTCTCTGCTCAGTAAACTGCTACTCCTCTCCTGAAACTTGGTACAAATATCAACTTTCTTGGAAAGCTTTTTCCAGTCTGTGGTTATTCTTTTTCTTTATATTCTTATAGTTTCCTGAACATACCTATAATAGTATAATGTGCTCAAGTCACTTAGTCATGTGTGACTCTTGGTGACCCATGGACTGTAGTCCACCAGACTCCTCGGTCCATGGGATTTTCCAGGCAAGAATGCTGGAGCAGGTTGCCATTTCCTCTTCCAGGCGGCCTTTCCAACCCAGGGATTGAACTCTAGTCTCTTGCATTTCCTGCATTGGCAGGCAGGTCCTTTACCACTGAGTCCCTGGGAAGCCCAATAATATAACACTTATCACCTGATATCGTGTGTGTGTGTATATATATATATATATATATATATGTGTGTGTGTGTGTGTGTGTGTGTGTGTGTGTGTGTGTATATAATGAGTGTGAATGTGTGTATATATATACACACACATGCATATATATGTGTATTTTTATTTCACCAAAGTTGAATTCTTCAAGGGCAAAGAGCGTCTTCTCTGCGGCTGGTCCCTCTCTTAGAGCGTGGAACAGAGCTGGCAGACAAATGCTTACAGGAGACGTGTGCTCTGACAGGGGACGATGATCAAAGTGCCTTGATAGACAGACTCTGGCTATGTTTGAACCACTCGTGAATCATTTTCCCCTCCTCTACTTAGAGAGAAGTATTTTTAGGATCTCTAATGTGTCTTTAAATAAAAAGTCACAGGGAACTTCCAGGCTTAACTGATTTACTAGCCAAAGTAGATTGAACCTGTGCAGGTCACGGCTTCTGAGGGATCTTTTAATAGCTGGTTAAATGCAAAAGGAGCATACAAGCCCCAAGGTTCTTTGAAGGCAGATACATTTTCAGAAAAGTAATCCTCTTCTGAAGGGATGGCAAAGCTTAAATTATAAAACTCAAAGCATTTGTCTGCTCTTTAGTAGTGCTATTATAGCAGACAGTCCTCAGGGGTGTATGGATTTATTCCAAAGGTTAGCTTAGTTGCTTATCGAAATTTAACTGCTCATGACTGCAGCATATTTCATTCTGGCCACAGTCCAGTAGTGAGATCTCTGGAATCCAGCTGGAGGGCAGCCCCATCACTTTACCTCTCTGCGTGGCCATGTAACCAGGCCGAACAGGGGACTGAAGGCGTCTGACCAAAATGTGATGACCTGGCCCGTAGGCACAAGATATAAACAAGCTACTCAGAAAATATTAGACCAAATATGACCAACAAGACCGAGGAGAAATGTTCACCCTGATAAATATTCCAAATGAGAACTTACCAGTAACAAACCAGGATGATATGCCATTTCCCCACCAAAAATGCACTTATTTAAAGGACCAGTGATATAAACTGAGCCCTACTCTATTCTGCATATCGTGTGAGAATACATTTGAGGACAATGACAAGAGGCATGTTTGCCAAGAGGCATGAATTTGGATTCCACAGTTCAATTCCCAGAATCTCGCCTAAGGAAATAACCAGAGATATGCTCCTAGACTTAATCACAAGGGTTTTTATTTAATGTTCTTATGATATAAAAAATTGCAAGTTACACTACATGCTCAAAATGAAAAATTTGCCTAAATAAATAGTATCGATTGCTTACATAAAATTTGATGTAAATAACTGTAAGAATCTGTATAGACAAAAAACCTGAACAAGATCAGAGTCTATTAGCAACATATAGCAATATAGACAAGGTTTTTATATGTTTGCATCTTGTAAAAAGGGCTTCCTCAGTGGCGCTGGTGGTACAGAACTCACCTGCCAGTGCCAGAGACATAGGAGACTTGGATTTAATCCCTGGGCACGGGAGATTCCCTGGATCAGGGCATGGCAACCCACTCCAGTATTCTTGCCTGGAGAATCCCATGGACAGAGGAGCCTGGCGGGCGACAGTCTATGGGGTCACAAAGAGTCAGACATGACTGAAGTGACAGCAGACACACTCAGCACATGTGCCAAGCAAGGGCAATGAGTCATGGGGGAGGGGAGTGGGGGTCAATACGAAAGTAAATCATAATATATAACTATATATAAAATTAAAATATAAGTATATACAAGAAAATATATATGAAAATATAAGTATATACAAGAAAAATAAGACCAAGAAGAGAGGGATTAACTGTGCACATAGATGTGGAGTTCAGCGAAAAGGTTACAGATAAAGTGATGATTCTAGAGAGCTTCAGAAGTCAAACTGCTTTCTAGAAATGGGCAAAGTGTGGGCATTTCAAATAGAGAAAGAGTGTACACTACGGTACAAAGAAATAAGCCAGTTATAATCAGCGAGTGTAGGAAACCGCCATGGCTGGAGACAGAGAATGCAAAGAAGCACACAGGTGGGTGAGGATCAAAACACAGATGTTTATTATTGTTGTTACTCACTCAGTCACGTCCAAATCTTTGTGACCCCAAAGACTGTAGCTCTCCAGGCTCCTCTGTCAATGGGAACCTCCAGGCAAGAATACTGGAGTGGGTTACATTTCCTTCTCCAGGCGATCTTCCCAACCTAGGAATAGAACCCGGGTCTCCTGCACTGTGGGAAGATTCTTCACTCTCTGAGCCACCAGGGAAGCCCATTAGTCATTGCTGTTGCTCAGTCACTCAGTCATGTCTGACTCTTTGAGACCTCATGGACTACAGCATGCCAGGCCTCCCTGTCCATCACCAACTCCCGGTGCTTGACCAAACTCATGTCCATTGAGTCAGTGATGCCATCCAACCATCTCATCCTCTGTCATCCCCTTCTCCTCCTGCCTTCAATCTTTCCCAGCATCAGGGTTTTTTCTAATGTGTCAGCTCTTCACATCAGGTGGCGAAAGTATTGGAGCTTCAGCTTCAGCATCAGTCCTTCCAGTGAATAGTCAGGATTGATTTCCTTTAGGAATTGACTGGTTTGATCTCTTTTCAGTCGTAGGGACTCTCAAGAGTCTTCTCCAACACTACAGTTCAAAGCATCAATTCTTTGGCAGTCAGCCTTCTTAATGGACCAACTCTCACACCCATACATGATTACTGGAAAAGCCATAGTTTTGACTAGACGGACCTTTGTTAATAAAGTAATGTCTCTGCTTTATAATATGTTTTCTAGGTTGGCCATAGCTTTTCTTCCAAGGAACAAGCATATTTTAATTTCAGGGCTACAGTCACCATCTGCAGTGATTTTGGAGCTCAAGAAAAGAGCTGTCACTGTTTCCATTGTTTCCCCATCTATTTGCCATAAAGTGATGGGACCGGTTGCCATGATCTTAGTTTTTTGAATGTTTAGATTTAAGGCAGTTTTTCCACTCTCCTCTTTCACCTTCATCAAGAAACTCTTTAGTTCCTCTTCATTTTCTGCCATTAGAGTGGAATCATTTGCATATCTGAGGTTGTTGATATTTCTCCTGGTAATCTTGTTTCCAGCTTGTGATTCATCCAGCCAGGCATTTTGCATGATGTATTCTGTATATAAGTTAAATAAACAGAGTGATGGTGTAAAGCCTTGGCATCGTCTTTTCCCAATTTTGAACCAGCCCATTGTTCAATGTCTTATTCTGACTGTTGCCTCTTGACCCACATACAAGTTTCTCAGGAGAGATGTATGTTGGTTTGTTATCCCCATTTCTTTAAGGAGTTTCCACAGTTGTTGTGATCCACAGGGTCAAAGGTTTTAGCATAGGCAATGAAGCAGAAGTAGATGTTTTTCTAGAATTTTCTTGCTTTCTCTATGACCCAAATGATATTGGCAATTTGATCTCTGGCTCCTCTGCCTTTTTGAAACCCAGTTTGTACTTCTGGATATTCTTGTTTCATATACTGCTGGAGCCTAGCTTGAAGTATTTTGAGCATGACCTTACCAGCATGGGAAATGAACACAGTTTTACAGTAGTTTAATCATTCTTTGGCACTGTCCTTCTTTGGGATTGGAATGAAAACTGACCTTTTCCAATCTTTTGGCCACTGCTGAGTTTTCTAAATTTGCTAACATATTGAGTGCAGCACTGTAACAATATCATCTTTTAGGATTTTAAGTAGCTCGGCTAGAATTCCATCACTTCCACTAGCTTTGCTTGTAGTAATGCTTCCTACAGCCCACTTGATTTCACACTTTAGGATGCCTGGCTCTAGGTGAGAGACCACACCATCGTGGTTATCTGGGTCATTAATACCTTTTTTGTATAGTTCTTCTGTGCATTCTTGCTGCTGCTTCTTAATCTCTTCTGCCTCTGTTAGGTCTTTATTGTTTCTTTCCTTTACTGTGCCCCTCCTTGAATGAAACGTTCCCTTGATATGTCCAAGTTTCTTGAAGATATTTCCAGTCTTTCCCATTCTATTGTTTTCCTTTACTTCTTTGTATTGTTCATTTAAGAAGGCCTTATCTCTCCCTGCTATTCTCTGGAACTCTGTGTTCAGTTGAGTATATCTTTCCCTTTTTCCTTGTGTTTCTCTTCTCTTCTTAGCTATTTGTAAATCCTCCTCAGATAACCACTTTTCCTTCTTGCATTTCTTCTTCTTTGGAACGGTTTTGGTCACTGCCTTCTGTACAGTGTCACAAACCTCTGTCCATAGTTCTTCAGGACCTCTGTCTACCAGATCTAATCCCATGAATCTACTACTGTAGAATCTACTACTGTAGAATCACCACTACTGTAGTCCCAGGGGATAAAGGTAGGGGCTGGGGGTTTTTGGAGAGAGATAAATTGGGAGATTGGGATTGACATATACACACCACTATATATAAATTAGATAACTAATATGGACCTAGTGCATAGGGCAGGACACTCTACTCAGCACTCTGTAACAGTCTAAATGGGGAAAGAATCTAAAAAAGAATGGATATATATGTATATGTGTGATATATAACTTACTCACTTTCCTGTACACCTGAAACTAACACAGCATTATAAACTAACTATATTTCAAAAAAATTATTTAAAATAAGTAAATAAAAATATTTTTTAAAAAACTCTCCTGTTGATTTAATAGTTAGATCAACAAAATAAACTATAAATGTATGGGGAAATTCCTTCTCCCCAACACTAGGTTTTTCTAGGACTCAATTAAGAAACAAAGCACATCAGTTCAGTTCAGTTCAGTCGCTCAGTTGTGTTCAACTCTTTGTGACCCCATGAACTGTAGCACACCAGGCCTCCCTGTCCATCACCAACTCTCAGAGTTCACTCAAACTCACATCTATCGAGTCGGTGACTCCATCCAGCCATCTTATCCTCTGTCATCCCCTTCTCCTCCTGCCCCCAATCCCTCCCAGCATCAGAGTCTTTTCCAATGAGTCAACTCTTTGCATGAGGTGGCCAAAGTACTGGAGTTTCAGCTTTAGCATCATTCCTTCCAAAGAACACCCAGGACTGATCTCCTTTAAAATGGACTGGTTGAATCTCCTTGCAGTCCAAAGGACTCTCAAGATTCTTCTCCAACACCACAGTTCAAAAGCATCAATTATTTGGCGCTCAGATTTCTTCACATTCCAACTCTCACATCCATACATGACTACTGGAAAAACCAAGCCTTGACTAGACAGACCTTTGTTGGCAAAGTAATGTCTCTGCTTTTCAATATGCTATCTAGGTTGGTCATAACTTTCCTTCCAAGGAGTAAGCATCTTTTAATTTCATGGCTGCAAACAACATCTACAGTGATTTTGGATCCCAGAAAAATAAAGTCAGCCACTGTTTCCAATGTTTCCCCCACCTATTTCCCATGAAGTGATGGGACCAAATGCCATGATCTTAGTTTTCTGAATGTTGAGCTTTAAGTCAACATTTTAACTCTCCTCTTTCACTTTCCTCAAGAGGCTTTTGAGTTCCTCTTCACTTTCTGCCATAAGGGTGGTATCATCTGCATGTCTGAGGTTATTGATATTTCTCCCGGCAATCTTGATTCCAGCTTGTGCTTCTTCCAGCCCAGCATTTCTCATGATGTACTCTGTGTATAAGTTAAATAAGCAGGGTGACAATATACAGCCTTGACGTACTCCTTTTCCTATTTGGAACCAGTCTGTTGTTCCATGTCCAGTTCTAACTGTTGCTTCCTGACCTGCATATAGGTTTCTCATGAGGTAGGTCAGGTGGTCTGGTATTCCCATCTCTTGAAGAATTTTCCACAGTTTATTGTGATCCACACAGTCAAAGGCTTTGGCATAGTCATTAAAGCAGAAATAGATGTTTTTCTGGAACTCTCTTCCTTTTTCCATGATCCAGTGGATGTTGGCAATTTGATCTCTGGTTCCTCTGCCTTTTCTAAAACCAACTTGAATATCTGGAAGTTCACAGTTCACATATTGCTGAAGCCTGGCTTGGAGAATTTTGAGCATTACTTTACTAGCGTGTGACATGAGTGCAATTGTGCAGTAAGTAGTTTGAGCATTCTTTGGCATTGGCTTTCTGTGGGATTGGAATGAAAACTGACCTTTTCCAGTCCTGTGGCCACTGCTGAGTTTTCCAAATTTGCTGGCATATTGAGTGCAGCACTTCCACGGCATCATCTTTTAGGTTTGAAATAGCTCACCTGGAATTCCATCACCTCCACTAGCTTTGTTCATAGTGATGCTTTCTAAGGCCCACTTGACTTCACATTCCAGGATGTCTGGCTCTAGGTGAGTGGTCACACCATCATGATTATCTTGGTCATGAAGATCTTTTTTGTACAGTTCTTCTGTGTATTCTTGCCACCTCTTCTTAATGTCTTCTGCTTCTGTTAGGTCCATACCATTTCTGTCGTTTATCAAACCCATGTTTGCATGAAATGTTCCCTTGGTATCTCTGATTTTCTTGAAGAGATCCCTAGTCTTTCCCATTCTTTTGTTTTCCTCTGTTTATTTGCATTGATCACTGAGAAAGGCTTTCTTATCTCTCCCTGCTATTCTTTGGAACACTGCATTCAGATGCTTATATCTTTCCTTTTCTCCTTTGCTTTTCACTTTTCTTCTTTTCACAGCTATTTGTAAGGCCTCCCCAGACCTCCATTTTACTTTTTTGCATTTCTTTTCCATGGGGAAGGTCTTGATCCCTGTCTCCTGTACAATGTCATGAACCTCCGTCCATAGTTCATCAGGCACTCTGTCTAGCATATCTAGTCCCTTAAATCTATTTCTCACTTCCACTGTATAATCATAAGGATTTGATTTAGGTCATATATGAATGATCTAGTAGTTTTCCCTACTTTCTTCCATTTAAGTCTGAATTTGGCAATAAGGAGTTCATGATCTGAGCCACAGTCAGCTACCAGTCTTGTTTTTGCTGACTGTATAAAGCTTCTACATCTTTGGCTGCAAGGAATGTAATCAATCTGATTTTATTGTTGAGCATCTGGTGATGTCCATGTGTAGAGTTTTCTCTTGTGATGTTGGAAGAGAGTGTTTGCTATGACCAGTGCGTTCTCTTGGCAAAACTCTATTAGCCTTTGTGCTGTTTCATTCCATATTCCAAGGCCAAATTTGCCTGTTACTCCAGGTGTTTCTTGACTTCCTACTTTTGCATTCCAGTCCCCTATAATGAAAAGGACATCTTTTTGGGGTGTTAGTTCTAAAAGGTCTTGTTGGTCTTCATAGAACCGTTCAACTTCAGCTTCTTCAGTGTTACTGGTTGGGGTATAGACTTGGATTACTGTGATATTGTATGGTTTGCCTTGGAAACAAACAGAGATCATCCTGTCATTTTTGAGATTGCATCCAAGTACTGCATTTTGGACTCTTTTGTTGACCATGATGGTTACTCCATTTCTTCTAAAGGATTCCTGCCCCACAGTAGTAGATATAATGATCATCTGAGTTAAGTTCACCCATTCCAGTCCATATTAGCTCACTGATTCCTAGGATGTCAACGTTCACTCTTGCCATCTCTTGTTTGACCACTTCCAATTTGCCTTGATTCATGGACCTGACATTCCAGGTTCCTATGCAATATTGCTCTTTACAGCATTGGACCTTGCTTCTAACACCAGTCACATCCACAGCTGGGTATTGTTCTTGCTTTGGCTCCATCCCTTCATTCTTTCTGGAGTTATTTTTCCACTGATCTCCAGTAGCAATATGGGCACCTACCGACCTGGGGAGTTCTTTCAGTATCCTATCATTTTGCCTTTTCATACTGTTCATGGGGTTCTCAAGGCAAGAATACTGAAATGGTTTGCCATTCCCTTCACCAGTGGACCACGTTCTGTCAGACCTCTCCACCATGACCACCTGTCCTGGGTGGCCCCACAGGCATGGCTTAGTTTCATTGAGTTAGACAAGTCTGTGGTCCATGTGATTAGATTGACTAGTTTTCTGTGATTATGGTTTCAGTGTTTCTGCCCTCTGACGCCCTCTCACAACACCTACCATTTTACTGGGGTTTCTCTTACCTTGGACGAGGGGTATCTCCTCACCGCCGCCCCTGCTGACCTTGAACGTGGAGTAGCTCCTGTAGTGCCTCCTTCGCCCACTCAGCCACCACTCCTTGGGTGTGGGGTAGCTCCTCCCGGCTGCTGCCCCTGACCTCGGAAGTGGGGTAGCTCCTCTAGGCCACTCCTGCACCATTGCAGCCTGGCACTCTCGGCTGCTGCCCCAACCTTGGACATAGGCAAAGCACATATTACATTTAAAATGCCAAACCAACCAACCAAACAAACAAACAAAAAAATACCCCACAAAAAACAGCTTTTTCAGGCTCAATAACCCTTGCTCAGAATGGTCAATAATAAATGTACGGATTGTACTCACTTTACTGACAAAATGATCAGTAAAATAAAATTTAATTGTTGGTCAACCACAAGTAATAAAATTTTGTGATTCACTGATAAACCTGTTTAGCTGCATTGCCAATTTGGTTCAATGAATGTGAAAAGTAAGGGGGAATAATCGTAATAAAAAGAATATCTTTGTTAAAAAACTGCATTTTCTGACATTCCTTTTAAATGTCTGACTTTGTGATTAATGGATAAGCTTTTTGTTTGAAGCTGTGGAATTATAGTGGTTTCTCAGAATATAAAGAACCAGCAATTTTTTTTTAGAAGCCAATATTAGGTTTTAGCTATTTTTTTAAAATAGTGACTTTCTACCCTTTTAAGAACCATTTATGACTTTTATCATTCATCAATTATAGGTTGTAGAAAATATGAAACATACAGCTGAACATTTATGACCTCCGGCTCCAGCCAAGCTTTCTTTGTCCTAGTCCTTCATTTCCCAGAGTAGGCACATTTTTTCAGCTAAAACCTCTACCCAATGAAAATTGTTAAATAAAAATAATGCTGCAATTAAACTAGCTTCAAAAAGTTGAAAGCACAAAAAAAGTCCTGATGTATACATTTTTTTTATTTCCATTTTTTAAAAAAACATGTCTTTTGTGGGTTAAGAATTTATATTCTGTTTTAAAAAAGCTTATCTTTTCAGTGTTCAACTCTTTGTGGTGCTATATAACAATGTGCAATCATGTTCTAGATGGAAATTAAAGTCATTTTTTGAAAACCCAGCCAATTTACCTGCCCTTCACTGCTTAATACCATTAGGCAGTCACTTGCTTTGCATCAAAGTCTTGTAAAAGCGATTGTGTCTAAAGCCCTTTGTGGAATCCAAAATAGAATACCAATAGCCAAAGAACAGCCTGTTCTTACATTTTAAAGAGTGGAATTCATTTGTGGGATGAGCTTCAAAACTAAATTTGAAAAAAAGAAACTTCTATTAACATAAGCATGAAATAGTTCAGATCTAGAGTATTCTTAGACTGAAATAAGAATGGCTGGAAAAGAGTATTACAAATAATAAAGAGTTCAACTACCCATGAGACATTGGAAATCAACACTACTCTCAGAGTCAGAAGACTCTGTGGTTCTGATATTGGAATGAATTTTGCTGGTAGGATATAATTTAAATGCTGGAAGGTTGGCATCCAAAGACATGGGCTCCAATCCTAACTCTAGTAATTCCAGTTGTGTAATTTGAATGTAAACAAATTATATCCAGAAATCTCAAATTAATTCCTATATTTAATTAATGATTATCATAGATTTTAGCTGTTGACTGGAAAATATGCACAATGTGGGTAAGTTTTATTGGGAGTAAAATGAAGATGATAGCCTGGGAATCAGAATTATAGATAGCTCTGAGAACCTGCTCTGAAGAGGTACAAGGAGAGGTCAGTATACACATGATTTTGGTGAAGGGAAATACATACCATCTAACACATACTTTTTGCAGGAAGTTGTTGCTAGTCATGAGGAGCAGACATCACCATGAAGGATTTTGGTACTTTTCTAGATATGAAGAGATGCAAGAATTTGGCTCATAAAATGTACTGAAAATATCTACCTAAGTGAAGACTTGTTCTGCCAGCTTTTCCCAGAGCACAGATGCCTCATTCCTGAACTCCCCCATGGATTCCTTTCAGAGGATATTGAAGGTCAGGAGTTGCAGTCCATCATGATTTAATTCTTGTGGAGGTGGATGGAAAGTGCCAATCTTTAGTTGGCAACTTCATAAGGTTTTTGAAACAATGAAACAGTTTGATGCTTGGGATAGTAATTGGCAAAGAGTAAGGACTTGCCTGAAGTGCAGGAGACCCAGGTTTGATCCCTGGCTTGAGAAGATCCCCTGGAGAAGGAAATGGCACCCACTCCAGTCCTCTTGCCTGGAGAATCCCATGGACAGAGGAGCCTGGTGGGCTACAGGCCATAGGGTCCCAAAGAGTCGGACAGGACTGAGCGACCAACATTTACTTACCTAAGGACACAATACGTGTTAGTCAGCTAATTAATCATGTAAACCTGGACAATGAGAATACATTGTCTTTTCATCATCAAACACTGGGTTTGAGTTCCTGACTTTAGGTGTTCCTCAAGCCTATAAAGTACATATTATCTCTAGTGAAGAAATAAAAACTGTGGCACACAGAGATACAGGCAATTTTCCAAAGGATGCAGAAAGCTGTGGTTCAGTCCCATATATGTGCAGTTCACAATGCTTGTATCATTTTACCATGTTGCTCTCAAAGGCACTTAACAGTCCTGTGTCTCAGAAAAGCTTATTTCAAAACTCAGTGATTCTTGTTCTGGATAAGATGGAGGGAACATATTCTAATCTAAAAGCTGATTAAAAAAAAATGACCCCAGTCCTGACAAATATCATATTACCTCCCTTCCAGACTATATAGGTCTTTTGCTTTTTATGAATCTGGTCAAAGTAGAAACGTCAATCTTACCACCTGTCAGTACATTGCTATAGAAATAATTTATATTGCAAGCAAACATGGGTTCCAAATCGTGATATCTTCTCTCAAGGTCTCAAGAGGCCCCATCATATTTGCCAACTCTGTAGACATCAGTGCTCTAGCTCCCAATTTCCAGAAAATATCCAAGAAATAAATTTAAGTTGGCTCTTATCCTGGGGTTCATAGAATCCTTGTAGAGAGTTCATTGATTTGAATGGAAGAAAAATACATCTTAAAGTTGCTATTACATTTGTTATATAGCATTAGATAATTATAGATCTATTTGATATATTACATGTCTTTCAATTATAATTCTGGTGGAAAACTAATAACAATAACAACATTGGTGTCAAATAGTGTCTGTGGCTTTGTCACCAAGGTCACAATTACTTCGTGTCATTTTACATTCATTGTAGATATATCTCAAAACACTACATTTTGACTAATTCAAGATTATATTAGTTATTAGATGTATTGGTAAATCTTTTATTTATTATTCTTATAAAGAAAAAATATATTGGAATAGTACAAATTTAAAAAATATTTACGTAATTATATTTAAATATCATTGGTTTCTTTTATAATGCTATTCATTTTGTTGTATGCATTTAAAAGTATTATTCTTCAAAATAAATTTCAAACTACCAAACACAACAAGAGCACTGGATGAACAAAACAAAACCAAGAACCCCCTAAATCAAAGGTCAGAGCACAGTAATCCTAATCACCCAGCCCTGGTAACTCCAAACAATGGAAAGGTAGTCTTTAAAAAGTCACTAATAATTGATTGATTATAGTTTATTGATTTATTGATATGTATTTATTTATTTGCCAAACATGAAATTATTCTTGTAATCATTAGCAATCAGCGTAAGTTGGAGCTGGCAGCTCTGGGCTTGACTTGCAGCAGAAAATAAAGTCTAGTATTCCCTTCAGGCATTCCATCTTTAAGGACATTTCCAGAATCCCAGTAATTAGAGGTGGGATTATTAAGTAATTCTAGGACGCAAAGCAGTCATATCATTTATCTTTTGCTAAAATATAATATACATGAATCTTTGTTCAAAAATTCTTGATGAGACTTTGATCTTTGACTAGGTTGCTACAAATGGCATTTATTTCACTCTTTTTTATGGTTGAGTAATACGATGGACAGGGAGGCGTGGCGTGCTGCAATTCATGGGGTCGCAAAGAGTTGGACACGACTGAGCGACTGAACTGAACTAAACTGAACTGAATGCTACATTGCATCCATATAACTGTCCAAACTATTTCTTTACTAAGCTTTATCTTCTTCACTTTTGTTTGGAAGCATCCAGTGACCCCCTGCCATCTACAGCATAGAGCCGGGTTTCTTTCTTGGGCATCCAGACGTCTTGTAGCCCGGCCCTGCTGGTACCCGCTGCCTTCATCTCCTTCACGTAAGCCTCCACATAGATGCCCCCATTTGTTACACCTTTAAATCCCCATGCCACTGTTCTGGTATGCATTTACTCCAGCAGTGTGGAAGTGTTTCTTCTACCCTCCACATTTATCTGAATACAAAGCTTAATTTATTGTAAGAACAAAGTTACAAGTCATATTTATAGAATACCTCCAAATTCTTAAAACGCATTCCACTGATTTTCTAACTTGTGGTTTTTGATCCTCACCAGGCTATAGTGAAGTGAAGTCACTCAGTCCTGTCCGACTCTTTGCGACCCCATGGACTGTAGCCCACCAGGCTCCTCCACCCTTGGGATTCTCCAGGCAAGAGTCCTGGAATGGGTTGCCATTTCCTTCTCCAGGGGATCTTCCTGACCCAGGGATCGAACCCAGGTCTCCCTCATTATAGGCAGATGCTTTACTGTCTGAACCACCAGCTGCTGCTGCTGCTGCTGTTGCTGCTGCTGCTAAGTTGCTTCAGTCATGTCCGACTCTGTGCGACCCCATAGACGGCCTCCTACCAGGCTCCTCTGTCCCTGGGATTCTCCAGGCAAGAACACTGGAGTGGGTTGCCATTTCCTTCTCCAATGCATGAAAGTGAAAAGTCAAAGTGAAGTCGCTCAGTCATGTCCGACTCTTAGCGACCCCATGGACTGCAGCCTACCAGGCTCCTCCGTCCATGGGATTTTCCAGGGAAGGCTATTAATAGATAGGACCGATTTTAGTTTGACCAATTTACAGATAAGGAAAGTGATTCAAAATAAGGTTATGAGTGCAATAGTGAGTTAAAAAAAAAATCAACTAAAAAGTTTGAGTCATTACTGTTTTCCAATTATGCCACGTATTCCACCAGCTAAAACTCACACTCAGGAGGTTAGAATTCCAACAACTGAGCAAGTGGCAACTCCATCCTCCCAATGGAAATGTGCAATGCTCTCCCGCAGGGTGAGTAATTGGCCACTAGGATTCTCCCAGACAAAGATGCTCTGCCATGGAACTGACTGCAGGCCCTGGAAAGCCTCTCATTTCACCCCATCTCCCTGCTGAGGTGAAAGCTGCTGTTGACTTAACACCTTCAGCTTTTGGTCGCTTCTTAGGTGGATCTGCATGATGGGAAACTAGACGTGTCCAACCCAGACGAGTCCACTGGGACTCGGGGTGAACCCCTGAGACTGTCAGGAGAGTTGGTGTCAAATGGAACATGATGAAATCTTGTAAGAACTGAAGGGGCTAAAAACATTGCAGATTGGCTACAACAGCAGAGAAAACAAGAAAAATGCTTACTGGTGAGAGAAAGAAGGAATAAAAATCACTATGAAGAGACAACAAAAAGCTGGGGCTCGCCGCATGTCACTCTTCTGATTGAAAGACACCTTTACTCAGCGAAGAAATTGCTCTACCTCAGCTTTTTTAAGGTCAGTTTGGTTATTCTTATACTGACATGCATATTTTCACATTTTACATGTTGAACGTGAATGGGTATTTTGGTCAAAATTGCACAGACAGTAACTATCTACCATTGGCAATTTCATAGAAAAACTTACCTGTTTTGAAAATATATCTTTCTTGTCTGAATGAGAGCCACCATCTATTTTTCTAACATGTTAATACTAGAAAATTTGGTATTCTGACTGTAAATATACATCCTAATAGCAGAGGGTGTGGAGGAGAGGAGAAAAACCAGTGGTGTTTCCTAGGCCCCCACCATGAGCTCAGATGTTTACCCAGATCTTATTTTATTTGGTGGCAAACTTAAAAGATCTTTCAGTCTACATTTTGGAAATAAATAACTGGAGAGTTAGAAGGATTAAGCAATAAACCCAAGACCCCTCTACCAGTAGGTGTCTGACCCACAGTTGAACGAGGTGCGTTTTTCTCAAAACTGTTGCCTTATCCACTTAGCACAGCATTTGCCACACATCCGATGACCACATGGTAATGAAATTTCTTTCAATATTTTTCTGATATATTAAAAAAAGAATGAAAGTAAAAAAAAAAACAACCTACAAAGAGATATGTATCTTTGTAGAAAAGTTGGAAAAAAAAGGTTTATCTCTTAAATGTGCAAAATTTGTATTCTTGCTACTCTCAGCAGTGAAGAGTCATTGCAAACCTATTAAACCACAAAGATCATATGCTTATTTCTCCAATCCACAAAGACATGAGAAGTAAGAAGTAAGATACAGAAGTGAGGGGAAGCTCTCCATCGTCTTTGAAAAGAGATTAAGCAGCGCTCCCCCGACTGGAGAACGCAGACGGGCTTTCCTCAGCTTCTTTAAACGCTAGTGTCACAGCACTACTCTGCCGGCAGCACCAGCGCCAGGGACAAACTGGCTTCTTCCTGTGATGGAGCCTGTGCCAACCCAGCCAGTGTAGCTTTACAGCTTTGGTCTTTTCTCCTGTATTTCTTACCTTAATGATGCGAGGGAAGATGGACGTTTTTGTTTTTATCTAAAATAACCCCTTGCTTATATTTCATCTTTAAACTCTTTTCTTTTGCTGATCGGTATTGGAATTCCTAGGAGAAAAGTGTTGCATATAGCATAAATATGTTCTTGTCACTGGCATTAAGCAAATACTACCTGTTGTTTTGTTGTTGTTGTTGTTTGTTTACTCTTGTTTATTTTTTACTGGGATATTGTTGCTTTACAATGTGGTACAACAAAGTGAATTAGCTATATATATACATATATCTCCTCCCTCTTACAGTGATTAAAATGTCAAGATCTGGAATCAGACTCAGGAGGGTCAAATTCCAGTTATGTAATATGGCGATTATGCATTAGAGCAAATTAAACTTTTTTGGCTTCAGTCTCATCTTTAAAATGGGATGAGTCATAATAGTCTCACTATGTCCCATACATGGTGTTATTTCAAGGATTAAACGATGCGTGGCTCGCATTTAACTCAGTGCTTTTCACGTGAAAATCACTTATGATCATTGTTGCTGTGGTTCAGTCGATGAGTCATGTCCGCCTCTTTGTGACCCCATGGACTGAAGCACTCCAGGCTTCCCTGTCCTTCCCTACACCCTAGACCTTGCTCAAACTCGTGTTGATCAAGTCAGTGTTGCCGTCCAACCATCTCTTCCTCTATCAACCCCCTCTCTTCCTGCCCTCAATCTTTTCCAGCTTCAGTGTCTTTTCCAAGGAGCCCACTCTTCATATCAGGTGGTCAAAGTATTGGACCATTATTATTATTAGTTTTCATCCAATTATCCATTTAAACACGCAGAAGACTTCAGGAAAAGAAAAACTATATGTATCTCTTTGAAATGTGATTAGTGTCTCTCTGGGAAGGTCAGACTTGGCTTTTCTGAGTCTTACGTCTCAGTAAGTCTGGTGTGTGTGTGTGTTTTTCAACCTAATTCATCCCCTCTGAAATTGGATCCCAAGAGTGCAGGAAATTCAACAATTTCATCTCAGATGAAATGGAATTGAGTAACACAAGTGATGATACACTATAAATGCCCAAAGATTCTGCATATTAATACAGCCACCAACTTCTTCATCACGGAAGTGACAATGACCGCACTGAAGGTCAATTAATCTCCACGTAAGGATTAAGTTTTATATGTTTAATATAAAATATTCCACAACCACATGATTCCTATAAGATCAATATTATAAGGTTAAAGCAAAAGGCAAATTACTCAGAAAATTCAAAGAAAGAACTATAGTAGCAAGGTCTAAACATCAATGTCTAGAAGCTCGATATCAAGGTGAAAGCCAATCGTCAGTCTCTCTGCTTGGCAGATAATCACCTTTTTGCTGTGTCTTCACATTATAGAGAGAGAATTTTGGTGTCTCTCCCTCTACATATCCTAAGGGCACAAGTCCTGTGAAACTAAGGTCTCACCCTTATGATCATGTTTAACTTTCATTATCTCCTGCAATCACTATGCCCAAATACTAGGTCATGGGAGTTAGGGATCCAACATATGAATTTTGAGGCAAACACAATTTAGCCCATAGCAAGGACACAGCTCAAACTACCGCACAATTGCACTCATCTTACACGCTAGTAAAGTAATGCTCAAAATTCTCCAAGCCAGGCTTCAGCAATATGTGAACCCTGAACTTCCAGATGTTCAAGCTGGTTTTAGAAAAGGCAGAGAAACCAGAGATCAAATTGCCAACATCCGCTGGATCATGGAAAAGGCAAGAGAGTTCCAGAAAAACATCTATTTCTGCTTTATTGACTATGCCTTTGACTGTGTGGATCACAATAAACTGTGGAAAATTCTGAAAGAGATGGGAATACCAGACCACCTGACCTGCCTCTTGAGAAACCTATATGCAGGTCAGGAAGCAACAGTTAGAACTGGACATGGGACAACAGACTGTTTCCAAATAGGAAAAGGAGTACGTCAAGGCTGTATATTGTCACCCTGCTTATGTAATTTCTATGCAGAGTACATCATGAGGAACGCTGGGCTGGAAGAAGCACAAGCTGGAATCAAGATTGCCAGGAGACATATCAATAACCTCAGATGTGCAGATGACACCACCCTTATGGCAGAAAGTGAAGAGGAATTAAAAAGCCTCTTGATGAGAGTGAAAGAGGAGAGTGAAAAAGTTGGCTTAAAGCTCAACATTCAGAAAAGTAAGACCATGGCATCTGGTCCCATCACTACATGGGAAATAGATGGGGAAACAGTGGAAACAGTGTCAGACTTTATCTTTTTGGGCTCCAAAATCACTGCAGATGGTGATTGCAGCCATGAAATTAAAAGATGCTTACTCCTTGGAAGGAAAGTTATGACCAACCTAGATAGCATATTCAAAAGCAGAGACATTACTTTGCCAACAAAGGTCCATCTAGTCAAGGCTATGGTTTTTCCAGTGGTCATGTATGGATGTGAGAGTTGGACTGTGAAGAAAGCTGAGCATGGAAGAATTGATGCTTTTGAATTGTGGTGTTGGAGAAGACTCTTGAGAGTCCCTTGGACTGCAAGGAGATCCAACCAGTCCATTCTGAAGGAGATCAGCCCTGGGATTTCTTTGGAAGGAATGATGCTAAAGCTGAAACTCCAGTACTTTGGCCACCTCATGCGAAGAGTTGACTCATTGGAAAAGATTCTGATGCTGGGAGGGATTGGGGGCAGGAGGAGAAGGGGACGACAGAGGATGAGATGGCTGGATGGTATCACTGACATGAGTCTGGGTGAACTCCAGGAGTTGGTGATGGTCAGGGAGGCCTGGTGTGCTGCGATTCATGGGGTCGCAAAGAGTCGGACACGACTGAGCGACTGAACTGAACTGAAGGACATAGCTCTGAAAATTTTTGATTCTGAAAATTAAAAAAAAAAAAAAGGAAAATTTTATAACTCAGATATATATGCTTCTGAAGGGATTAGAAGAACCTGGTCTTTATGAAATGGGAATGGGTAACCAGAAGTAGCAAAGTAGCAGAGATAACTGAAAGGTAACAGGAGATAGAAAATGCAGTCAAGACTAAAATGTGCAACCCAGAGACTACTGATTACCTTACTAAGTCATTCTGGTAGACTTTATTCCTAAAGCTTCCATTCTAACAGAGGAGTTACTGTGATGAAGGCACTCTCCTTAATATTTAGTGATTGTTTTAATTGTAGATTTTCAAGAAGAGAATTTCAGGAATAATTTTAAGATAAATTTAACATTTTAGTACTTGGTGTGAGAAGGGAAGTGGAAAGAGAGGTAAGTAGATAATTGGAAAATAATAAAGAAGGGAGATAATAAGATATGGACAAGTCAAAAGAACTCAGGAAGGAAATTTTTTTTAAAAGTAAGTGGTTTAAGACAATTAGCTGAGGAAACGGTAGAAATCAAGCAAATAATAGGATAAAGAGAAAAGCAGACTGTTACCTCAGGAACAGCACTTATGACATTACCTTATTAAGAGATGACCTAAGTAATGTTAGTTTCAGGAGAATAATAAAAGGCTAAAATGATAAAGGAGTCCAAGTAATTATTTCATAGCAGTTTTAAAAATCTTGTTTCTTTTTACTTTGTAAGTTACTTTAAGGAATACTCCTTGTCTTGCATTGCCTGTTATACCCAAAGTACCTTGTAAACAAATTGAGTTCCACAAACATTTGTGGATCATTGAATTCAATAAACATGGATTATGTCTTTATTACCTACCAGATACTATGCTAGTTGCTAAGGATATAAAGATAAATATGTCTTAGTTTCTGGCCTCAGAGGCTTATCAACTCAAAGAGAAATATAGATACTCAATATTTATTCCTGAAATAGAAGCACAAGTCATCTGAAAATGTGAACTGTTGAACGGCACAGCACAGGGAACCGTACTCAGCGCTCTGAAGTGAGCTAAATGGGAACAAAATCCAGAAAAGAGGAGATGTATGTAAACATACAGCTGATTCACTCTGCTCTGCAGCAGAAAGGAACACAACATTGTAAAGCAACTAAACTCTGATAAAAATTTATAAAAAAAAAAAAAAAACAAAACATGAAGTGTTGAAGAGGGACTAAAAGTTCTGATTATGGAGAAAAGATAAAACTTTAAAGTGGAAATGGAAACTTCCATGTCCGTTTACATTTGTTAACATGAGACGATATCCTTCTCCATATCAATATGAAATAATTCTAAATCTATACCAATGTTTGTAATCTTCAGTGGCTATTTACATTTTCAGATTTCCTACAAATGGATTTTTTTTCTTCTAGTTCTTCTATAAGTTAGATGCTTTCCTCATTTCCTGACCTTCATGCAGTGTGCAATCTGACAATAATGAGCAGGAAGAAGAGCTGAATTTCTCCCCACGGCAGAGCTGCTGTGGGGCAGAGCGTTTAATGACGAGCCCTGGAGGTCTTTTAGTCCGAAAATTTGGAGAGAGTAGCATGGCAGATCATTCTTATTACTTACTTTAATGGAGTATTATGTTCTCTTTCTTCTCTTCTGAGGTGAAACTCAGAGGCAGTTGTATTGCAGAATTCCATAGCTCTATTGTGTGTTTAAATCCAACCCACTCACTCTAATTTCATCCTTGAAAGAACTAATCAGAACTCTGCAGGTCCTTTCTAAGGCTAAGGATGGGAAACAAAAAGGAGGAAGTAAGGCCATCTAGCTTAAGCACAGGGCCACTTTTTAAATCAATTCAATTTCTACCAAAATTTCTCATCATAAAATTTCTGCCTGAAAGAGTCCAGCAAAAAATGCATTCCCTGCCAGGTTCCTCTGACACAGCTCAGGTTTACAGCTCTCCTTCAGAATTTCAGCAACCTTGGCTAAATCACCAGATGGGTCTGAAAGAATGTCATTACCATGCCCTTATGGGAGTTGGCAAATAGATGTCAACAAAAGCTTTGTGCTTTATCCAGAACAGTCCATGCTGAGAAGTCCAAAATCTAAATCTCACTGCTGAAAAATCTGCAACTAGAAAATAATTCCCCCCTGAACTCTGCAGCCATGCTCCCTCTTTGCTCACTCTCTGTCTCCTCATTTTTCTTTTTAAGGAAGAAGCCCATGTTATTTAAACTTCAGGCTTTATAAGAACAAAATATTTTAAATGAGTTACAGTTTCAAAAGTTATAAAACAGGCTAAATCAAAGACACTGAACAATAGCAGCATTTTGGGGGGACTGAAGTCTCTGGGTACTTAAAACGATTCATTTGTGTGTGGGGGGTACACCTCCACAATTTTACCCTTTTGTGTACTATCTCCTTTGTCTTATATTTGTTCCATGAAACAGACGGTGGGTCCTTCTCTGAGAAAAGATAAATCCACATGACCAGTTACTGGCACTGTTGGAAAGTTCTGTCTTCTGGATTACAACGGTATCCCCCCAGCCCCAAAACTGGCTTTGCAGAAAGCAGGGCACAAGCATTTCCAGGAGGAAACCTGTTAGGTTATATCTGTGTCGGGCAGGCCACCTGGGTTGTCAGGCGGCCCATCTGTTCACGCTGGCAGGCTCTGTGAGAGGCAGGAGTGATTCTGCTAACCGTAATGTTCCACACAGCTGCCATGATCATCGAGGGAAGAGGCACCAAATGGCTCCCCCATGCTGGGGCCCCTCCACGCAAGAACACTGGTGCGGTGGAGAAGGGCACGAGGGCAGATGTCCTCGGCGGGAAGGAACAAGCAGCATATTTGCAAAGGATGCTTCTGGTCATGCTTGACGGGTGCGGGGTTGGAGTAAAGAAACACAGAACACTGAGCTGCAAAGGAGCAAGCAGAGAATCATGCTTCTGTGGAACAGTGTTAGCCTGTCATTATATTTCCATATGTGAGAAATAAAATATTGCCTCCGTATCAATCAGCAAAGCATATCACAGGCATCAGTGATTGCAGCCGCCTCCGAAGGTGAGTTGGTGAGCCCTGAGGGAACTCAGGAAGGAAAAAATTCCTGCAAAAAACAAAACAAACAAAAAAAAACCTGCCATCTAGCAGCCATCAGATGGCAGCCAGTCCCCAAGGTGCCCTGGGGAAAGTCAGGAGGTGAAAACACAGGATACCGGCCCTGGATAGCCGAGGTACACGTCACAGGAATGAGTCCGGTGAGTCAAACTCTTCCATGTTTCCATACAAAGGAAAGCACTAGCTTCCCTAACTTGAGACACCTGGTTTTCATTTAGTGAGAGTACTCTTTTGTTCCTCCAACTTGTCCTTTGTGGCAAAACTCCCACACACACCAGAGCCTCTGTTCACTTCCCAGAGCGGCTCTTCCCTTACTCGAGATGCTGCTTCCCAGACTTGAAGTCCTCAGTGTGTTTGCTGAGTCAAACACAGCTCTCATTTTTTTAGGTTGTGCATATTTTGGATTGGCCAAAAAGTTTGTTCAGGTTTTTCCATAAGATCCCTAAACAAACCTTTTTGGCCAAGCCAATGTATTATATTGACTAAAATTGAGCAACTTAGTCAT
Source organism: Bos indicus (assembly GCF_029378745.1). Classification (NCBI taxonomy): domain Eukaryota; kingdom Metazoa; phylum Chordata; class Mammalia; order Artiodactyla; family Bovidae; genus Bos; species Bos indicus. The sequence continues at coordinate 44,976,146 of NC_091786.1, forward strand.
ATTGAGCAACTTAGTCATAATGATTGTACTGTGATATGTCCCTCACTATCTAAGCTCAGAGAGGAAGCCTAAATCCACCTAGATCTGGAAACCAGTGCTTTCCTTTCATGTCCCCATTTCTCAAGAGAACTTGTAGCCCTGAAGAGGGTTTCTGGTGTCCGGGACTGGTGGGTGGCAAGGTTGTCCACAGCAACTGGGGTGGACATTTGGAGGATGACTCAGAGACTTTGATGTCCCCACACTGGAGGATGTCTCAGAGGCCCTGATGTCTCCAACCTGGAGGATGTCTCAGAGGTCTGATGTCCCCACCCTGGAGCATGTCTCAGAGGCCCTGATGTCTCCACGCTGGAGCATGTCTCAGAGGTCTGATGTCCCCACCCTGGAGGATGTCTCAGAGGTCTGATGTCTCCACACTGGAGCATGTCTCAGAGGCCCTGATGTCTCCACGCTGGAGCATGTCTCAGAGGCCCTGATGTCTCCACGCTGGAGCATGTCTCAGAGGTCTGATGTCCCCACCCTGGAGGATGTCTCAGAGGCCCTGATGTCTCCATGCTGGAGGATGTCTCAAAGGTCTGATGTCCCCACCCTGGAGGATGTCTCAGAGGCCCTGATGTCTCCACCCTGGAGGATGTCTCAGAGGTCTGATGTCTCCACGCTGGAGCATGTCTCAGAGGTCTGATGTCCCCACCCTGGAGGATGTCTCAGAGGTCTGATGTCCCCACCCTGGAGGATGTCTCAGAGGTCTGATGTCCCCACCCTGGAGGATGTCTCAGAGGCTCTGGTTTCCTTTCCCTTTTCCATTTAATCTCCTGACAGAGGTCCTTCTCAACTCTCCTTCCTCAAAGACTCAAATTCCTGTTTCAGTTTTGGCCCTGATCTGCACCTTCTAACTCTCTTCTCTATTTCAGTATTACCTAGACTTTGAGAGAGAAAAACTTACCTTACAATCTTATGCTAACTTCAAGTCTTTATTTCATCCCTTACGGCAAACATTTCTTTAAGAATTTCTTTCAGCTTTTGAAAGAAAGAAAGTGGTAGTTGCTCAGTCATGCCCAACTCCGTGTGACCCCGTGGACTGCAGCCCACCAAGCTCTTCTGTCCATGGGATTTTCCAGACAAGGGTACTGGAGTGGGTTGCCCTTTCCTTCTCCAGGGGATCTTCCCAACCCAGGATCAAACCCGGGTCTCCTGCATTGCAGGCGGATTCGGCCTTTGGATGGGCTTAAAAAGAAACTGACTCACTGCCAACCACTGGCAGAAGTGTTGAAATTGTCTCCTTTAATTATTTTTAGGAAATGACAGAGGATGAGATGGTTGGATGGCATCACCGATTCAATTGACATGAGTTTGAGCAAACTCCAGGAGTTGGTGATGGACAGGGAAGCCTGGCGTGCTGCAGTCCATGGGGTTGCAAAAAGTCAGACGCAAGTGAACGACTTCACTTACAGCCTGAGAGAAAATATAGACATAGGTTTTACAAGCCAGTGTTGCCTCTTAGCCTTAGGTAGAGTTGGGAAGATTAATAGATTCACTCACACGTGCATATGGATTACAGTGTTTCCTGAGTAATGCAGTGTAGTAGCTACTTGTGGTCTCGCTTCTGTACATAACTCACTGATTGATACTGAAAGCTTGTAACAGAGGAATGTGTCCTCATTTAGTGGTCTAAATGAAAGTAGAACCTACTTTACTTTGCACAGTGTACAGAGAAGAAGAGCGCAGGGCTTTCTCTTACTCTTTCTATGTTGTCAAAAAGTATATCTCTTATCTCTATGTATTTTATATGTTTCATAACAATATTTTTATGACAAATTTTACTAATGCAGAGTCCATGAAAGGCAAACGTTGGCTTCTATTATTGAAAAAGATGGCAGTTTCTTCCAAAATAAATTTTTCAATGAGCTAAAAACATTTGGTTTCAGAAAAAAATACCAATTTATGTCCAGAAAAGAAAGAAAAAAGTATACCTCAAATTCAAAGCATCTAATGGCAGAAAGCCATTGGAACTGAAAGGGAACTACAAAATGGAACTAAAAAGGAACTAAAGAGCCTCTTCATGAGAATAAAAGAGGACAGTGAAAAAGCTGGCTTAAAACTCAACATTAAAAAAGTGAAGATCATGGTATCCAGTCTCATCACTTCATGGCAAACAGATGGGGGAAAAGTGGAAACAGCAACATATTTTATTCTCTTGGGCTCCAAAACCACTGTGGATGGTGACTGCAGCCATGAAATTAAAAGACACTCACTTCTTGGGAGCAAAGCTATGACAAACCTAGACAGCATGTTAAAAAGCAGAGACATCACATCTCTGTCAAGGGTCTGTCTAGTCAAAGCTATTGTGTATGGATTTGAGAGTTGGACTATGGTACGGGGAGGGAGGAGGGAGGAGGGTTCAGGATGGGGAACACATGTATACCTGTGGTGGATTCATGTTGATATATGGCAAAACCAATACAATGTTGTAAAGTTAAAAAAATTTAAAAAAGGGAAAAAAAAGTAATCAGAGTAATCTTGATAGAGAAAATTTGTTTTCAATTAAAAAAATTGGCAAGGGAAAAAAATAAAATAAAATAAAATGTGAAGAAAAAAAAGAAGAAAGCTGAGTGCTGCAGAATTGATGCTTTTGAACTGTGGTGTTGGAGAAGACTCTTGAGAGTCCCTTGGACTGCAAGGAAATCCAACCAGCCCATCCTAAAGGAAATCAGTTCTGAATATTCAGTGGAAGGACTGTTGCTGAAGCTGAAACTCCAATACTTTGGCCACCTGATGTGAAGAGCTGACTTATTGGAAAAGACCCTAATGCTGGGAAAGATTGAAGGAAGGAAGAGAAGGGGATGACAGAGGATGAGATGATTGGATGGCATCACTGACTCGATGGCATGTGTTTGAGCAAGCTCTGGGAGTTGGTGACGGACAGGGAGGCCTGGCATGTGATCAGTCCAGGGGATCACAGAGAGTCAGATTTGACTGACTGGCTGAACAACAGTGGAGGAGAAAGGTGTTGTTCAGGCCTGGAACTGGTGCAATTCTCCTTTTCAGGCCTCATAAGGGCTTTTCTGGGGCTCCCCTTGTAGCTCAGCTATGGGAGTGCCTACAGTGTGGGAGACCTGGTTCGATCCCTGGGTTGAGAAGATGTCCTGGAGGAGGGCATGGCTACCCACTCCAGGATTCTTGCCTAGAGAATCCTCATGGACAAAGGAGTCTGGTGGGCTACAGTCTGTGGGATCTTCCCTGATGGTAAATAATCTGCCTGCAATTTGGGAGACTTAGGTTCGATCCCTGGGTTGGGAAGATCCCCCAGAGGAGGGAATGAAAACCCACTCCAGTATTCTTTCCTGGAGAATTCCATGGCTAGAGGAGCCTGGTGGTCTGCAGTCTGTGGGGTCACAAAGAGTCAGACATGACTGGCAGCTAACACTTTCACACTACTAATGAGGCTCACGGCCCACTGGAAGTCAAATCCTCTGCCATCTTGGGCCCAGCTGGTTCTAACCAGTTCCTGTTGTTTTGTCTTTGCAGCTTCCTCCTACACTTAGATAAGAGGGAGGCACAGAGGTGTAACACTGGTGCAACAGCCGTGGTGACTCAATCTTTATCCACGTCTGTGGAAACACTGTGTCATCTGAATAATTTTGAAGGCAGCAGGCTCAAAACTGACAAAGGAGTCTTCAACTGACTGTGAAATGTTCTGATGTTCAAGAGGAAGATTTGTGTTAAGGACAGACTCTTGTAAACAGTCATCTCTTCTCAGATAAGGAGGATAAGCATACAGGATCAGAACGAGGATCCTGACACACACTTCCACTTAGTCAAGGACTTAGCCTCAATTAATAAACATTGCAGTCAATCCCTTAACAGACGGTGGAGCTAGGATTGAAAAATGTGTGAGAACAAAGCATGGGATGGTTGGACGGCATCACTGACTTAATGGGCATGAGTTTGAGCTTATAGTGGATGCTGGGGTGTGTCAACTAGATTCCTTCTTCCGAATCAAGACTTCCCATAATTCTCAGCAATTTTGACTGTGACCACTCAGATATCTGTCCCCCTCTGCAGGAAGGACTTGCCTCCACTGAGGCCACATCCTGTGGGCAGCCAAGACCTGCAGAGAATGGACACAATGCTTTTTCCATTTCCTTCAGTAACGAAGGGAGTGAAGTGAGAGTTGCTCAGTCGTGTCCGACTCTTTGCGACCCCATGTACTAAATGGTCCGTGGGATTCTCCAGGCCAGAACACTGGAGTGGGTAGCCTTTCCCTTCTCCAGGGGATCTTCACAACCCAGGAATTGAACCCAGGTCTCTCACATTGCAAGTGGATTCTTTACCAACTGAGTCACCAGGGAAGCCCCAAGTGAAAGTGAAGGTACTTGGTCATGCCCAACTCTTTGGGACCCCATGGACTACACAGTCCAGGGAATTCTGCAGGCCATAATACTGGCATGGGTATCCTTTCCCTTCTCCAGGGGATCTTCCCAGCCCAGGAATCGAACCAGGGTCTCCCTCATTGCAGGTGGGTTCCTTACCAGCTGAGCTACTAGGGAAGCCCTCACATTCCCGCTCAGAGTGCCCATGAGATTGGCGGCGCTCTCGTTGCTACCGGTTTTATTTCTGTTTCTCCCTCTGCAGCCTTTGTGCTCTCATACGTTTTGTTCCTGAAGGAAGTCCCTGGTAAGCTTCAGGCACGTCTTCATCTCAGGGTCTCGTTCTTGGGAGCCCAACTCATGGCAGAGTGATTTCTGTGCATATATCTAATATAGTCCACAAACTGATGCAAAACTCACAGCATCACCAATTTGCACTCTCCAGCCCTACCTTCTTGGGGCAAAATGTTCTGAATTTATTATGTTCTTCATACTATCTTGCTGGTTCAGCCCAATAGGGGAAAGACAAAACGTCATATTTATCATCGTAAATAATTCTTTCTGGTTTCTGTGTCTGGTCTGGGCCAGATGGAAAGAGGCCAATACTCTGCCAAAACTGGAAATCAACTTTTACTTTTTCTTTGTCGTAATTAGAATATATAAAAACATATCAGCCAATTGGAAAAAAATGCTGACACTTTGCTTATTTTCTGCTTCAGTAACCCTTATTAAACAGCAATCCTGCTCTACATGAATAATATTTGTTTTATTTGGAGGACCTTATAATTCTTTATCTAAAATTCATTGTGTACCTCGTCTCACCTGTACGTCCTGATAGCTTTTTATGAGAATAAGCTAGCTCAATAATTATGGGCTGCAAAGAAACATTGAGAATAATACCAATATTTCTGTGATGCAAAATAAATATTCCAAGGTCCATTTCTCTAAAGAGTCTCTACCTAGATGACAGGATCTTAGCTAATATAAGCTTTCAAAATGATTGCCTCAAATTACTTCCCAAATTCAGTAAGGCTGTGCTTATGAAAACTCCAAGAGGAAAATACTGGCTGCTCTCATTGCCATATCATGAGTAGGCTTTCAGGGTAGATGTTCTGAAACAGCAAGGACATATGTATCCATCTTTTCATCTACTCACTGCTATTATCTAAGCTAAATAGTAATAAAAATGCCCAATATTAGAAACCAAACATTGAAAAAGAGATACAAGTATACTTTTCTAAACAAGTCCCAGTGAATTCTCTGTATCTGGGTCTCTAATATGTAAAAAGAAGCAAAACTGCAAACTTGCAGACTTATTGCCCTCGACATGAGGTCTATGCCAAAGCTCTGTAAGACGGATGTAGTGAACCAAAGTGGAAAATTCACATGTAAATGGCACTGGCTTAACAACATTTTTTTTTCTTTTTTTGGCAGATATTCCAGGCCAAAATAGAAACCAGTTTTCCTCAGAAGGAACTTTGGTATGGGAGAGCATGACTTCTCTGAGACATACTGTGACTGCAAAAGACAAAAACAGAACAGAAAGCATCTTTTGCAGCATTTTCTGTCCTTAAGAAACAAAGATCTCACTGCCATCTGCCACACCAGCATGGCCTTACCATGAAGACTTCCAAAGACCCCACTGATAGAAACTACAACTTCAAGAATATGAACATTTGAAATATTGTTCCACTACTTTATTCTAAAAATATTTGGAAATGCCATGCTGCTATGCTTTTTTCTTTTTTGCAAGAAAATTATGTTAGAATAGGAACAACACACACTATTCTCAAGAGTATCAGTGAATGCCGAGAAAAGTGCCAGAAGAACTGTGGAATCATAGGACTCTGTATCCCCAGAAGACTCTTTATCCACAAAACTAAATAGTGTTGTGTTGCAGGCAGAAGGTTTCCACTTAAAAAAAAAAAAAAAAAAAACTATACAAAAACAGATGACTTACCATATTGTGCATTTCAGAAGCATCAGGGAATCCCTTCTCCTTTAACATCTTTTCCTCTTTATTGTCTTGATTTCTTAAATAGAAAGGAAAACAGTATTCAGTGCACTGGGAGGACCCAGGGGGATGGTACGGGGAGGGAGGAGGGAGAAGGGTTCAGGATGGGGAACACGTGTATACCTGTGGCGTTTCATGTTGATATATGGCAAAACCAATACAATATTGTAAAGTTAAAAAATAAAAAAAAATAAAATAAATATATCACATTTTATTAGCAAAAAAAAAAAACAAAAACAACTAAAGGGTAAATAGGAAAACTACCTTTGAGCTCTTCTTGTGGGCTAGAATTCAGCTTGGAATTCTCTCACAATTTATCTCACTTAATTCATTAAGAGGAACAAATATCAGATAATGTGGTCATGGGTCATGGGTCACATGTACAACCTCATTTCTTTATTCATTCCTTTATTCAGCAAATGTTTATTGAGCACCACCTCTGAGCTAGGGACCATGTTTGGTCCTGAAAACAGAGAACTACTTCTCTGTTTATTCTCAAAAAATATTATTCTCAAAAAAATATTATGACAATCAGAGTTCCCAGAAGGCCAAATGATCACTGATTCAATCAATAATGTTAGCTTCCTCTGGAATCTGGTCTGAACATGATGTGGAGAATAGCTTATAGGTAGAGAAGGCAATGACACCCCACTCCAGTACTCTTGCCTGGAAAATCCCATGGATGGAGGAGCCTGGTAAGCTGTAGTCCATGGAGTCGCTAAGAGTCGGACCTGACTGAGTGACTTCACTTTCACTTTTCACTTTCATGCATTAGAGAAGGAAATGGCAACCCACTCCAGTGTTCTTGCCTAGAGAACCCCAGGGACTGCGGGGCCTGGTGGGCTGCCGTCTGTGGGGTCGCACAGAGTCAGACACGACTGAAGAGACTTAGCAGCAGCAGCAGCAGAGAGAACAAAATTCAGCAAAAAAAAGCAACGACAACACTTCTTGACAATGAGATCATGAGCTGAAGCCTTGGAGGGATACAAAGAGGAAACAGTGGGATTGCTGGATCATAAGGCAGTTCTATTTCCGGTTTTTTAAGGAATCTCCACAATCCCACTGCTAGGCATACACACTGAGGAAACCAGAAGGGAAAGAGACACGTGTACCCCAATGTTCATTGCAGCACTGTTTATAATAGCCAGGACATGGAAGCAACCTAGATGTCCATCAGCAGATGAATGGATAAGAAAGCTATGGTACATATACACAATGGAGTATTACTCAGCCATTAAAAAGAATACATTTGAATCAGTTCTAATGAGGTGGATGAAACTGGAGCCTATTATACAGAGTGAAGTAAGCCAGAAGGAAAAACACCAATACAGTATACTAATGCATATATATGGAATTTAGAAAGATGGTAACAATAACCCAGTGTACGAGACAGCAAAAGAGACACTGATGTATAGAACAGTCTTATGGACTCTGTGGGAGAGGGAGAGGGTGGGAAGATTTGGGAGAATGGCATTGAAACATGTAAAATATCATGTAAGAAACAAGTTGCCAGTCCAGGTTCGATGCACGATACTGGATGCTTGGGGCTAGTGCACTGGGACGACCCAGAGGGATGGTATGGGGAGGGAGGAGGGAGGAGGGTTCAGGATGGGGAACACATGTATACCTGTGGCGGATTCATTTTGATATTTAGCAAAACTAATACAATTATGTAAAGTTTAAAATAAAATAAAATTAAAAAAAAAAGTAATAAAAAAAACCCCAAAAAACAAAGAGGAAACAGTGTTATTTCCAGTTAGATTCACAGTCTTATTCACCTAATGTGCATGCTGCAAGCTTAGTCACTCAGTTGTGTCTGACTCTGTGCAACCCTATGAACTGTTCCCTACCAGGCTCCTCTGTCCATGGGCTTCTCAGGCAAGAATAATGGAGTGGGTTGCCATGCCCTTGTTTGGGGTTCACCTACTAAAGTTGCAGTAATGCCCCTTTCTAGAAAATGACCTGATAAATATCTCTAAATATAAATAACTAAAAGTCAGAAATAACAAAATGCAACTGGAGGCAGAATTTGCCATTCCTACTTTAAGTGAAATATACGCTGCTGAAAGAAGTAAAGGGATTTGCCTGACATCATACAACTGCTGCTGCTGCTGCTAAGTCACTTCAGTCATGTGTGACTCTGTGTGACCCCATAGATGGCAGCCCACCAGGCTCCCCCATCCCTGGGATTCTCCAGGCAAGAATTCTAGAGTGGGCTGCCACTTCCTTCTCCAATTATACAACTGAGAATATTGCAAAACAGAAATTTTAACCCAAATGGATATAAAGTATACTATATAGGCTGCCTCTTTTTTTAAAAGGAAATTTGTATCTTAAATATTTTTATAAACCACAGTGCAAATATTTATACTCAACTAGCATTTATGCCAGAGCAGGTTTTTAATATTTATTTTTATTTATTCATCTGGCTGTGCAGGGTCTTACTTATGGCCCATGGGTCTTTGATCTTTCTTGCAGCACATGGAATCTTTCCCAGGTGACTCAAGTGGTAAAGAATCTGCCTCCCAATGCAGGAGGTGCAGATTCAATCCCTGGGTTGAGGCAATCCCCTGGAGGGAGGGGGAGCTGGCAACCCATGGCAGCATTCTTGCCTGAAAAATCCCATGGATAAAGGAGCTGGGGACTGCAGTCCATGGGTTTGAAGAGTCTGAAATGACTGAGGAGACTGAGCATGCATGCACGAATACATATAATCTTTAGCTGTGGGGCATGAACTCTTGGTTGTGGCATGTAGGATCTTAGTTCCTCAGCCGGGGATTGAACTCAGGTCCCCTGCATTGAGCATGAAGTCTTAGCCACTAGACACAAGCAAAGCCCCTATATGCCTCTTTAGAGACAACAAGAAGCAAACAAGCTTGGAGGGAAGAAGATGACTCAAAAGCTACCAATAATTAAAAAGAACAGAATCATAAACTTCAGTGCACTGGGTTTAACAGTAGGCAGGGGATATGAATAAGAAATATTGACCACATGCAATGATATTCTGCAGTTTGCACATGTGCCTCTTACTGTGTGATAAACTATGATTTCATAGTCTTGCTTGAAGGTGAGTTATCTATGGGTTATCATCTTTTGGGTCTATACAGAATGTTAGGGTCTTTATGAAAAAAATGTGTGTAAAACTTGAGAGAACAATTTCAGTTACCATTAATTTCATTCTTAATCGATATTGCAGTGACAAGTCTACTCCTTAAGACCAGTGGCCATCTAGTCTGACATAATATTTCTACAGAAAATCAGGGCTTCCCGGGTGTCTCAGTGGTAAAGAATCTGCCTACCAATCTAGAAGATGCAAGAGTCATGGGTTCAATCAGTCGGGAAGATTCCCCTAGAGTAGAAAATGGCTCCCCACTCCAATATTCTTGCTGGAGAATCCCCTGGACAGAGGAGCCTATCAGGCCACAGTCCATGGGGTTGCAAAGAGTTGGACATGACTGAGCACACATGCGTGCTAAACAAAATCATCTTCTCTTAGTGAATCTTAGAATTGGAAGTAACTTTAAGACCATATAATTTAGCTCTTTGGAAATCAGCGTTCAAGAGATTCTGTGAGGTTCAATGAGAAATACTAGGTTTAATCCCAAATGATTGATTAGTCCAGGAATGGACACAGTTGGAACTGCATAACAGCCTCAACACTTGCTGGATTAAAACAGCTATTATCACCCATGTTTCTCTGGATTTACTTGGCCCTTTTTGGCTGTTCTTGGTTATGATGTTTCATGTGTTTTCCATCCCACGGAAGTTGAGGCCAAAACCGTCTGATAACTCAGCTTACTCACAATTGATACCAGCTATTTGTGAGCTGAGCTGGGCTCTTGGTCAGACGAGTTCACATGCCTTCAATGTGCGGAGTGGGTCCCTGACAGCATGGTGCTTGGGTTCCCGAAGGAGCAGCCATGGGAAAGTCTTCCAAGAGGCCCAGGGCCTCACACAACGTGACCCAGGATGTCCAGGATATCCCACCACCATGTGCTGTTCAACCTACTAAATCATATCCACCTTACATTCAAGGGAAGGAAAATCAGACCCTGCATTTAATGTGAAAGGCAACATGGGCACTAAAGTAGAAAAAGGATCAGTGGTGGCCAGCACTGGAGAATACCTCCTGAAACATCTTTCCTTGTGCAGTTAGATCAGAGGGAATTTTTCTTGACTGTTTTATTGTCTTAACTTTCCTCATTTTCATCTTTTCTTGTGGGCATAAAAGGGAATTATTTGGGGTGGGAAATAATAGATAAGGGTGGTTTTGTTCCCATAATGTCAATTCTGAGACCAATCAATACCAAAATTAAATAAAATGAACCTAATCTTTCTCACTGAACTCTGCCCACTACAGAGCTCAAGCAAATGGTCTTTAAAATCCATTCCAATATGTATTATGTAGATAATTACATAAATTGTTCTGCTTTAAAAAAAAAAAAAAAAAAAAAACTTGACATCAGAGGTGCCATCTCCTTTCTCAGCAAATAATTAGCTCATCATTTAAGGAATGTGCCTTGTAGGAAACTGTGTTTTAAATGAAGGGATAAATTTATACTATCCTTCTGTCAGAATTCCTATCTGGTACTGTGGTTCTGGGCTTCCCATGTAGCGCTATTGGTAAAGAACCTGCTGCCAATGCAGGAGACATGAGATGCGGGTTCTATCCCTGGGTCAGGAAGATCCCTGGAGGTGGAAATGACAACATGCTCCATTATTCTTGACTTGAGAGCCCCAAGGACAGAGGAAAGTGCTGGGCTATGGTCCATGGGGCTGTAAAGAGTTGGACACGATTGCAGTGGTTTAGGACATACTGTTTTTACTGCCTTCAACCGTGCCTGTAATGTAGTTATTACTCAGTCAATGTTTGTTGAATCTTGAGTGATTGAAAGAAAGCATGTAGGCGTGATACATTGGTACTGTCTGAAATAGCACGGCAATGTGTTCCCCAAGTCCCAGGAAGGACAAATATATTCTCCTGAATTCTCCTTGCGTGGATACAAACATAGAAGAGCAATTTATGTGACATTGCCACAGCATAGTGCAACAGAGCCACACTTCTGACGTTTACTGCATGGCGCCGTATGTCATACTCATAAACCAGACCCCACGGCCGTGTCCCCACTGTGCTCCAGAGGTTCAAAAGAATTCTGGATGCTCTGAGTCAGATAAAGAATTTACAAACTCAGTAGAGAGTGGAAAATCAGGTCTCTAATATAAACCCTCCAAAGATCTTTCTAAGACATAATTTCCGTTTTTGTCCCGTTTCTGGGCAGAGGAATTTCTGCCACGTTCCCCTGAGCCTGCATCCGGTGCACGCACAGCCTGCCTCCACATCCATGAGGAAAGGACACGAAGGCACTGCTGGCTGAGCTGGTCGGTGCCCCAGCTCCTGGGTTTCCAAGGTGACTGCGAGCGTCCCGGGTAATTAGCAGCTCGGAGGTTCTGGCTCGTGTCCATGTACCTGGAGGACATGCGTGCCAGCGCTTTTTGAATAGCGCTGCTAAAGTCCTGACCCTTCTCCTAATCACTAGGGAACTACGGCTGGTTCAAACACGGTACTCCAATTTCCCGAGTCCCTCTATTAGCCGGGGGGCAGATGCCTTGCCATGTATGGCCAGAATCAGGGCGGTTGGCTTTGCTCCAAGCTGTGCCCTGTATTCATGCTAATTTTGTTAGAGAAAAGCTTTATATGCAAAAACATAGATACATTCCTTAGGTTATAGATCCTTTCTACCTTCTCTGGAGAAGAAAATCCTTGCAATAAATAACATTTTCAAAAATATTCATGTGCCTTTTTATCTCTGTGTTTCCTCACATGTGACATTTTCCCTTGTCATGCTGAGGTATGACTCTACTTCGAGGCCAAGGATTAGCAAGGTGCCAAGAGGGAGAGACAGCAGCTCCAGCATGACTGCAAACACTGACGGCTGGGCGCCTGCTGTCTCAACTGAATTTTAACGTCCACAGCAAGACAACAGTGAAAACTAGGATTTGTCTTAAAAAAGAGTTTGTGTTCATTTTTTATCATCTTTCTTCCACTTGAAATTTCACGAGGTAATCCTTGTCAATGTGGTCATAGAATTCTACAAAATGGCATTCTTTCCTAAATAGGGAGAAACAAAGAAAGGAAGCTACTTCCTGTCCTGGTGGAGAGTTAAGGAAGGGGGAGAATGAGAAACATGCTGACTTTTGCCTGTCCAGGCCAAGGTCATGAAAAAGAAAGACACGGTATGTGGCGGCTGGAGAGGAATCCTCAGCATGGACAGGATTCTCCTTCATTCCTCATGTAGAGTCAAGGAAGAGGCTTCTCTGGAAAGGGTTTCCCCATAACTTCGTAAGATAATCCCAAAGAGGAAACCAAGAAGAAATGAGAGCATGGTCAGATGGAGGGGGAAATTATCTAGCACTTACGAACTGCCACGGCCATCAGCTCCAAACTGCCGGAAATAACTGGAAGGTCTTGCCTGCCTCCTAGGAGCCGGGGGTGTAGTCGACAGCTTCTGAGATGGGCCCAAGGATCCCCATCTCCTGGCATTCAGTCTTACAGAACCTCCTTGTGCTGAGTAACTTGATTCTAACCAACTCAATGGAGAAACCTGAAGGGGATGTCAAGTCCATGATTAGGTTTCCAGCCATGACTTCCATCTTGCTGGCAGACTCCCTGTGGCTGCCTCAGCTTCACACTTGAATGAAGGAAACTGCCGGTGTGGCAGGGAGCAGGAGGAGTTGTAGGAGTCTGCCCAGGCATCACAACGATCTGGCACACTGAGCACCCCACATAACAGAGAAGCATCTTGCCATTGTTCTGGGGCCATCATGGTTGGGTTCTTGGGAGACTCCTCTTGAGCTCTTGATGACTTCCTTCTCACCAGATTCACATGGCCCGTCCTCTGTGTTTATGTGGACAGAGAGAAAGAGAGAGGGAAATCTGCATCACTTCCTCTTCTTATAAGGAGACCGGTCCTATTGGATTACAGCCCCACCCGGATGGCCTCATTTCTTTGTTTAATTAAAAAAAAATATTGGAGTATAGTTGATTTACATTGTTGTGTTAGTTTCTGCTGTACAGCAAAAAAAAAATCAGCTATCAGTTCAGTTCAGTCGCTCAGTTGTGTCCGACTCTTTGTGACCCCATACTGCAGCATGCCAGGCCTCCCTGTCCATCACCAACTCCTGGAGTTTACTCAAACTCATGTCCATTGAGTTGGTGATGCCATCCAACCATCTCAACTTCTGTTGTCCCCTTCTCCTCCTGCCTTCAATCTTTCCCAGCATCACGGTCTTTTCCGATGAGTCAGTTCTTTGCATATACCCACTCTTTTATAGAATTTTTCCCCATCGAGGTCATTACAGAGTAATGAGAAAAGAATGTCACTTAACTGTAATCACCTGCTTAAAAGTCCCATCACCAAATGCCCATTGCAGGTTAGGACTTCAACACATGAATTAATGGGGAGAGGGCCACCAGCCAACCCATAACAGTAGCCTTGGGAAACAGCCAACGAGGAGCTGAGGTCCTTGGTCTAACAGCTAATGAAGCTCTGAAAACTGCACACAACCAGGGAGGGAGCCTGGAACATCCCGCCCCAGTCCAGCCTGCAGGTGAGACTGCAGACCTCAGGCTAACGCCTCACTGGCAGCCTTCTGAGGGACTGTAAACCAGGATTCAGACAAGCCCGGCCAAGATTCTCCAGCAACAGAATCTGCAAGGTGACAAATCAATTGTTTTAAACTACTCCGTTTGGGGGTAACTGGTTAGACAGTCACAGATGCAAGAGATGGTTAATACAGAGCAACAGAAGTCCCGAGAGGCAGAAGGTCATCCACAGAGGCCAAGAACCAGGCTAACACACAGTGTAAGAATAAATAGAGCAGCTTTTACTGAAGCAAACCTGCTGCTTCTCTTCAGTATGCTGTGAGAAAGAGCTTAAGTGTGGTTGAGAAGGTGGATTCCAACCCCTCTGACACTTCACCGACAGTGTATTCCTGGGCATGCCACTTTACAGCAAAACTGAACGCAAAATGGTGAATGAAAAGCTAAGTGGCTTAATATCTAAAGTGGGCATTTAAAAATGTTCTGAGGGGAAAAAAATGAGATGATGAGAGCAAAGTGCTTCACACGTAAACAATGTCTGGTTGGCATTAGTTATTATTATTAGATTACAAGTAGGGGAGAGGGTAGGGCTGGGGCTTAAAAGACATTAGCTGCTAATAGCACCAGGAAATTTACTGTGATATTAGTATTATATGCTATACAGACTTCATATGCTTTTGCATCTATATGTACAATGATCTTTATAAAATGATTTTGCATCCTCTGCTCAATTCTTTTAAATGGTTACTATCATCCTCCTTTTTGTAGCAAGAATCTCAGAGAGAGTTAGTAGCTTGGTAAGAGTCATACAAGTCCCATGGACACTTGAATCTAAGATCACATATATCAAGAGCCTTGGCCCTTTTGGTTGTGCCTTGTCTCCAGAATGATAATAAAATCCTGACAAAAATCTGTGAAGGTTATTCAGTGTACTGCAGAGGTGTGTGCCAGCCTCTTGCAAAACAGAAAATTTAATTACAATGAAATACTCATTGGTTCCGACTGTCTTCAATTTGGATTGAATCCTTTTTCCTATCATTTCTGCTAATGTCATGGCCACATCAGAAAGAGATGATCATTGACTAATTTAAAATGACTTCACTCAATTTATTTGATTTACTTCACAAAAGAGAAAAGCAGGTTTGTATTTCCCATTGCTTATGAACAAAATAGGGTCATCACCCTTTGCAGTGTATTGACTCGATTTTTTGGTCACATCTTTCTCACACAGCCCATTAGTTGCAGCTGGATTATTACAGCTTCCTGAAATTGATTAAGTTTACATCAGGAAAGATGTTTTTAAAGA
Source organism: Bos indicus (assembly GCF_029378745.1). Lineage (NCBI taxonomy): Eukaryota > Metazoa > Chordata > Mammalia > Artiodactyla > Bovidae > Bos > Bos indicus. Next base: position 44,991,430 of record NC_091786.1, read on the forward strand.
GAGACATCAGAAAAATGGAAACCTTTTTCTTTCATATTAATAAGACAGAGGTGGCTATTTAAATTGACATGTTAACCTTCTATTTCCACGTATTCTTATGGAACAAACCACCCTGCTGTGTGCGTATGTTTCTTGGGATTTCTCAATATGCTGTAAATGTTGTTTCTGGAAAATACAATGGTTAGGCTCCAGGAGAACATCAGTGAACTGTCAGGCCCATCCCACGAAGAATGACAGGAAGACAAAGAACTGAGACCAGGGAGAAAAACACGAGATAAACAACATCAGAGTCAAATGTGCCGAATAAGAATAAGCTGGGAGCAAACAAGGAAAAGGACACCCTCTAGTAAAGACACTTTAAAATGCTATGTTTCTATTAAATGCAGAAAATTGCCTGCTAAAATGGCTACCAAAAAAAAGGAGATGAAAGAAATTTGAGGATTTGAGGTGTGCTTTTTTTCTCCCAGTCATTTGTTATACACTCCAAAATCCAGTAAATATATTCAAGGACATCTTGACCCTGAGTTTAGCCTTTATACTCTTTGGGGGAAAAGATATCTAACGTACAAGATGATCGATTGTGGTGACTGCAAAGCGGCACGGCTTCAGCAGCTCTCCGTGCTCTGCTGTTTGCCTCCATCCTCACAGTCTGTGTTACTGTTGTGGGGGTAGGCTTTTGTTCTTTTTCACTCTACATCTTTTCTCTTTTCTTGTTCTTTATTGAGTTTAATTACAGTTATTGTTCATGGACTGTTGAGCTTAAAAATCACTTGCTGTCTTGTATATTTACCCGGCACTTGATTCATGCCCAGCTGTTCATCGGTGCCATGCTTTTCAGACTAGGGAGTGAAATCTTTACAGAGCAAAGAAAGCAGTTTCATTTACTGAAGAGCCATAAAGGGAGAATAATAAACTGATTACAATGTCAACTCTTCAGTTCAATTTATTAAAATTTTCTTTAATGTACCAACATGGGGTATACTTTTTGACACCCTATTAATTATGGTCACTAATTCCTGGGGAAAAAAAAACTGAAAGAATGAGGTTTCTTTTTTTTTTTTTTTCCTAGAAAGAGTGGGTCAACATCTCTTGGCCCCACGTGAAGACATGGTGTCATCTCTGCCTTCAGCACTGATGTGTATGAATTGTTTTTACCCTATGGACATAATTAGAACAATATTAAATAAGCTTTCTCTGCATGACAACTTTGCTGGAGTGTTGGACATTTCCACACTATAACTCTCTGCTTTGTGTGAAAGTGTCTTGAAGTGATTTCTTTTAATATGCAAGGTGTTACCTGGCAGAAGCAACACAGTAGCTGTCACCAGCATATGGGTTTTTTTTTTTTTCTGAAATGACAGAGCTGCAAGTCATTCCATGGAGTATACTGTCTCATTTCAGGATGAAGCAGTTGTTCTTAAGCATTGAGCACTAGCTGGTGAGGGCAGCCCCTTCATTGAAGACCCCAGAGCGTTCTTGACAAGGTGTGGCAAACCAACTTCCTCTCTTTACAATTAAGGTCACCTGCTAATCCCAAAACATATAGTTTGAAGGTTGTTGAAAAACCATACCAAAATTATTGAAAAAAATTTCAGATACTTGAATCACAAAAATATTGAGACACAATATAAAAGGCAACATACTCTAATTTTACTTTTAAAATGAAAAAAAAATGACAGAGGTTTTAAATGAATTGGTGGCATGGTCAACATTTCACAGATTATTAAAAAGTCCAAGCAAGGGAAAATCTATAGAAGCAAGCAACTACTAATTTGGCGTTTACCTTGAAGGCAGGCTTATACTTTGGGATTGAAAGGACTTGTGAATACAAAAGTCAGAATCTGGGGTCCTGAATAGCATGGAAGTTTGAATCAACTATACCCATACAAAAATATAAAACCAAGACTCCTAAAAAGCAATACCTTCTTCATCCCGAGGGTCAAATGGACTGTTTGAACAGGAAGAAGGAAATGAGATTACCTGCTTACCTATATCTCGGTCAAGAAAAAGAAAATCTTCCATGAAAATCTCTAGCTATATGCTGGTAAGAGGCTGGTGTGCATACTACTTGGAAGCCTCAAAGTACCCAGAGAAGAATTAATTTAAATGGAAAGTGAAAGAAAGTGAAGTCGCTCAGTCACATCCGACCCTTCATGAACCCATGCACTGTAGCCTACCAGGATCCTCTATCCATGGGATTTTCCAGGCAAGAACACTGGAGTGGGTTACCATTTCCTTCTCCAGGGGATCTTCCCGACCCAGGGATAGAAGGTAGGTCTCTGGCATTGTAGGCAGATGGTTTACTGTCTGAGCCACCAGGGAAGTCCCAATTTAAATGGAGTAATCCCCAGTAGTAGTGCTTCTAGGAACCTGGCAGAAAGAAAGGATAATTTTCCCTGGAGAAACACCCATTAACCAGGCCCCCAAGTTATGATATTGATAGCATTTGATACTGATGTCGTTTGAAAATAATGCAATGAAAAACTCAAAGAAACAGGTCACACAGACTACAAACCCAAAATTACCAGATACAAAACAGCAAGTACATTGATAACATTTAAAAAAAAAGAGGTTATAAAAAGAATGTATAGATGAAAAAGCAATCAAAAACAAATAGGCTGCTTTGGAAAAGAAACAAACAGAATTTCTTAGAATGAGACAAGTGTCAAAGCTCAATTAATGGGACTAATAGCAAATTAGGTGCAAATTAAGAGGTTATTAGTGAACTGGAATATAGAAATAAACACGTTGAAAGAAAGTATCAGAAGGTAAAATGATGGAAACCAAGAAAGCTGAAAAAACAAGATGGGTAGAGTGGACTTATCTAATCACATGTCCAACTGAAATTACAGAGACAGGAAAAAGAGAAAAAGAAGAAAAGGGAACATACCCAACTCACTTTATGAGATTCAGTTCAGTTCAGTTCATTTCAGTCGCTCAGTCGTGTCCAACTTTTTGCGACCCCATGAATTGCAGCATGCCAGGCCTCCCTGTCCATCACCAACTCCCAGAGTTAACTCAGACTCACGTCCATTGAGTCAGTGATGCCATCCAGCCATCTCATTCTCTGTCGTTCCCTTCTCCTCCTGCCCCCAATCCCTCCCAGCATCAGAGTCTTTTCCAATGAGTCAACTCTTCGCATGAGGTGGCCAAAGTCCTGGAGTTTCAGCTTTAGCATCTTTCCTTCCAAAGAAATCCCAGGGCTGATCTCCTTCAGAATGGACTGGTTGGATCTCCTTGCAAACCAAGGGACTCAAGAGTCTTCTCAACACCACGGTTCAAAAGCACCAATTCTTCAGTGCTCAGTCTTCTTCACAGTCCAACTCTCACATCCATACATGACCACAGGAAAAACCATAGCCTTTACTAGACAGACCTTTGTTGGCAAAATAATGTCTCTGCTTTTGAATGTGCTGTCTAGGTTGGTCATAACTTTTCTTCCAAGGAGTAAGCATCTTTTAATTTCATGGCTGCAGTCACCATCTGCAGTGATTTTGGAGCCCCCAAAAATAAAGTCTGACACTGTTTCCACTGTTTCCCCATCTATTTCCCATGAAGTGATGGGACCGGATGTCATGATCTTCATTTTCTGAGTGTTGAGGTTTAAGCCAACTTTTTCACTCTCCTCTTTCACTTTCATCAAGAGGCTTTTTAGTTCCTCTTCACTTTCTGCCGTAAGAGTGGTGTCATCTGCATATCTGAGGTTATTGATATTTCTCCCAGCAATCTTGATTCCATCTTGTGCTTCCTCCAGCCCAGCGTTTCTCATGATGTACTCTGCATATAATTACTACCATCTTAAAACAGGAGAAGAACATTGCAGAAAGGATCACTGTAGGGCAAATCATAGAATAAGCAAACTCATGTAAATACAGTTATATATATATATATGTATTCATTTTTATATATAAATAATCTTTTAATGAAATTATTGAACAATGAAATAAATAAACTATAGCACCTGCATAGAATTCCAGAAACATAACATTGAAAATAGTCATGAAAGTATACAAGATTCTTTTGTTTTACAAGGTAATCCATAATTAGGCAAAAGAAACATTTCCAAACAGTTGATAATGTTTGTAATACCAGAAGAAAGCAATAGAGACAATAGAACATTTCACTCTTCAGTATTAAAGAAGTGGGGGCTTCTATGGTGGCTCCATAGTAAAGAACTCACATGCCAATGCAGGAGACATGGGTTCCATTCCTGGGTTGGGATGATCCCCCGGAGAAGAAAACGGCAACCTGCTCCAGTATTCTTAGTTGGTAAATACCATGGACAGGGGAGCCTAGTGGGCAGCATTTCACAGGGTCATAAAACAGTCAGACGCAACTCTGCAGCTAAACAGCAACGGCAGCTCTCAGCCTGCCCGCCCCCTCCTCCCCAGGTGTCTCCTCAAGTTCATTCTCTGCATCCCATTCCTTCCCTACGGGTATTTTTTCTTTCGTTTACTTTTTTTTTATTCTGGACTTGGAAATCATTCACTCTAAGGGTAATGTGGAGAAAGGAATAGCAATCCACTCCTGTATTCTTGCCTGGAAAATTCCATGGACAGAGGAGCCTGGCAGGTTACAGTCCATGGAGTCACGAAGAGTTGGACAGGACTGAGCACGCACTGAGCTGAGGGTAATGACGGTCCATTAAAGGGTTTTAAACCAAAAAGGAATTTATTCTAGATTTGTATGTAAGAAAATCACTCTGCTGTGTAAATATTTTAAGTTCAAAAAAGACTGAAGGAACGATATGTAGAAGACTGTTGAAGAAATCCAGGTGTTATAGGACAAAGGGGTGAAATGGATGGGTTTAAGACATTTAAGAGGTATAGAGTCAACAGAATGCAAAGGAACTAGATGTCAGAGTAAAGCAAAGAAGGGTTCATAGATGACATTGAGATTTGAGTTGGGAAACTGAGCAGAGTGTGGAGTCAATCACTCAGCTCTAGAAATGAGCGAATAAGCAAAGTGGGCACAAGATGATGTGCTTGGATTCGGAAAAGTTGAGTTTGAGGTGTCTGAGCACTGCCCAAGGGCGTCTGACCTGATGCCAGTCTGAAGGTCAGGTAATGGGTCTGCCTGGGGGTAAACATTTAGGGAACAGCAGTTTCCTACAGAAAACTGAAGACAGGGTTTTGAGACCTTTCTCAGGGAAAATGTGTAGTTTGGGAAGAGAAAGATTGAAATTCCTAAAGAACTCCTATATATATATATATTTTTTTTTTATTTGTATTTTATATTGGAGCATATTGGCTCAGACTGTAAAGAATCTGCCTGAAGTGCAGCAAATGCGCTTCAATCCCTAGGTTGGGAAGACCCCCTGAAGAAGGAAACGGCAACACACTTCAGTATTCTTGCCCGGGAAATCCCATGGACAGAGGAGCCTGGTGGGCTACAGTCCATGGGGTCACAAAAGAGTCAGATGTGACTGAGCAACTAACACTTTCACCTTTTTCATAATTGATTAACAACGTCATGTTAGTTTTACATGTAGAACAAAACGATCTGTTATAGATATACATGTAT